>NC_042633.1:11379052-11979052 GCF_901001135.1 Rhinatrema bivittatum
GAACAAAGAATTCAATATAAGGCTTTATGCATAATACATAAACTAATCCACGATGAAAAAGCTGACTGGCTTAACACTGCACTACGCGTATATGTCCCGCAAAGAAACCTAAGATCTGCTAATAAGGTTCTACTGTCCCCTCTGTCAAAACAGCACGCCTCATGCAAGTTAGGGAGAAAGTACTATCACTGGCTGGCCCCGTGCTATGGAGCACCATGCCACTCGAAATAAGGCTGCAGAGAAACTTCAAAATATTCAAAACCAATCTGAAAACCTGGCTATTTAAACAAGCTTTTTATAAAGATAAAGAGAAGAAAAAAAGCAGTTGATTGATAAGGAAGCACCAAACTAGAAGTTGTTACTTGTAACCTACAAATGCACATTAATGTTAAATTCATCCGCCTTATATGCTCCCAACAGACAAGCTTATTTTACACACATAGTTTATTGAAATAAATTGTTACCACACTATGATGGCACACAATTAATTTGTATTCTATACCACTCACATTTTCATTATCATGCCTTGCTATAAACCGTTGTGACGGTTATCTAACTTAACAATGGTATAGAAGAGTTTTTAAATACAAATAAATAAAGTAAGTGTTAGGGGTGCTCATCGGGAAATTTCACAAGCCTGTGCCTCGGACTTTACTTGTGTCTTAGCTTAGGTCCTAGCATAGGGCCAAGGCCTAGACTGAGACCCAGCTTTTTGCTTGGGTATAGGCTGCAGCCCCATCATCAGGTCATGGCATATGCCTAGGCAAGGCCCAGGCTTCCATGCCTAGGCCGATGTACCAGACTTTTGTTCATGCGTAGGCCAGGACCCCTGCTTTGTTTCTCAACCTACTCCCTAATTGAGGCCCTGTATTTGGGCTAGGCCTAAGCCTGACTTGAACCTTTTTTTTTTTTAATAATAATAATTTTTCAAAACAAAACAAGATTGTAATGAAATGTCATTGAAAATTAGCTCATTCTGTTTTGAGAATGATCAGAAATGAAATAGGAAATTTCATCTCATTTCTGCTGAATGCCCATGCCTGGTTAAAATATAATAAGAAGTAGAAAACAGAGAACAGGTCTAAAAGGTGGTCAGTTTCTCCAGTAGAGAAAGGTAAATAGTGTTGTGCCCCATGGATGAGTACTGGGTCCTACATTGTTTAGCAAGTTCATAAGTGATCTAGAAAAAGGAGCAACTAGCAAGATGTTCAGATTTGCAGATAAACACAAAACTATTCAAAGTAGTTAAAACCATACAACCATACCAGACTCTTCGAGACTGGGGAGATGAAAATTAAAATGTGCAAATAAATGTAAGGCATATGAGGAGGTATAATCCTAACTATGTCTACACAGTGCTGGGATCCATTTTAGGAATTAGTACCTGGAAAGAGGAACTTTAGGGATCAGTGTGCACAAAACATTAAAATCTATAGCTCACTGCATTTTGACGACCAAAAAGGAAATAGATTGTTAGAAATTATTAAAAAATGGAGTAGAAAAGGAAACTGTAAATGAAATGATGCCCCCTGTATTGCCTCCAACTACCCACGGACACGAACATCAGAGCGGGAGGGCCCTATAACGCAGGCACAATATCGCAATCAACGATAATTAATTTGTCTGATTTATCTCTATCTGAGGATTTGACTGCAGCCTTGGATAAGGGCTTATCTTTTGTTCCATATAGCCACTATGATGCCTTTCAGACTCGGATTGATTTACATCATTTTTTCAAATATTTACATATGAGCTCCAACTGTGGGGACTGCAGGCTTCCAGTGGTGAAGCTCATCCTATCCTCTGTCTCCTCCAGTGCTCCGCTCCCTGGGGGCAGGTGCTTCCTGGTCCCTACCACTGCTGCAGGACAAGGGTCCACCCCCGAGCACAACATGTTCATTGTTTCTTGATGTTATTCAAATTCACTGTAACGCTTGATGGTTTTCAGTATGGATACCTTACATCCTCCTGCATTCTGCAAATCTTCAACTCGTATCCCGACATTTCCTGACATCCATGGCGTCAGATTGAACCGGAGGAAGCGAAGGAATCACATCAAGAAATGGTTGCTTGAATAGAAAAAAAAAATAGTGTGGCAATAGTGTGGCAATAATCCTGTTTGTTGGAGTTTTATCTTACAGAAACATTCCCCTGAGGAAAGACGTTAAGTCTGAAACATCAGTGCGCACATGTTATAAAATCAGCGCGTCCATGTGTGTACACCGGGAAGTGCCCTCACACGGATGCCTGAGCGCATGTTAAAAAAATCTACCTTTATAAATATTTTATTTATTTATTTAACAGTTTTATATACCGACCTTCATAGTAAATAACCATATCGGATCGGTTTACAATTAACAAGAATAAAAAACTGGGGTAACTACTCAAGTAAACGAAAGATAAACAGTAAGTAGGAATGAGTCAAAGTTACAATCAACAGGGAAGAGAACTTGGAAGCTTGCAACAAGCTGGAAAGAAGATAAGGCAGGAAATAAATATGAATATGAATATGAAGTATATATGAAATATATATATGAAATATATATATGAAATATATATGAAATATGAATATGAAATATATATATGAATATGAAGATATATGAATATGAATATATGAATATATGAATATTATATATATATATATATATATAATATGAATATATTATATATATTATATATATATATATATTATAATATAAATATATTATAAATATAATAATTATATAGCATAATAGTAATCTATATATAAGATATCTATATACTATATAAAAAATAATCTCGCATATCTATTCTATATATATATCTCATCTACTATAAACTACCTATATCTATTATTATATTATATATATATGGATATGATATATGAATATCATGAAATGAAATATTATATATGAAATATATATATGAATATGGTCAGTAATATGAAATATACCTGACCAGCTTCTTGAAAATGCACCCAATTATGATTTCCTTCCAAAAACCCTTTTTTTTTTATTGTGTTGTAATGTTATAGAAACATAGAAACATAGAAATGACGGCAGAAGAAGACCAAACGGCCCATCCTGTCTGCCCAGCAAGCTACGCACTTTTTTTTTTCTTCCTTTTTCTCTCTCACACCTGTTACTTGGCTTCCAATACCCTCCAGCCCTATTTCCCCTCCACCCCACCACCAATGTAGAGAGCATCGCCAGATCTGCATCCATGTGAACATCCAGCTCAATGAGGGGTAGCAACCGCTGCAACAAGCAGGCCACACCCCTGCCCCTGTCCACCCAGACTATACGATCCAGACCCCGTTGGTTGCCGTCCACACCCCGATCCTCCCTTCCACACTCCCCCTGCCGCTGAAGCAGAGAGCCATGCTTGAAAGAGAAGTATCAGATTCTCTCCCTCGCCGAAGCAGAGAGCTACACTGGACATGCATTGAAAGAAATGTATTGGCCCAGCTACACCTCGCTTCCCTGTGAATAATTTTTTTTTTTTTTTAAATTTTTCTTCCACATTACCTCTTGCCGTTGAAGCCCAGAGCCATGATGGAGTCTCATCAACCCTGTGCATGTACATTGAACAAGGGCAAGGCATTATCTCCAGGTAGTAGCCCCATTTCCGCTAGAGCCACCTTAACTATCAACAAATATTGAATAAGCCTAATAATTGGTAATACCTATAGCCTATGAACTCACCGTTAATTTTACATACTCTTGCCCACCCCTGTTTTTTTTTATTTGGAGATGGCAGCCCTCCATCCTTCCGCTCCGTGAAGGTGGAACACCAACCACTGGTCACTGGCATCCCGCTCTGTGAATGCCTCTGTGACTACTGCCGCTCCGTGCAGTGTTTTGCTGCCTCCTCTTTATACATAGAAACATAGAAACATAGAAACATAGAAATGACGGCAGAAGAAGACCAAACGGCCCATCCAGTCTGCCCAGCAAGCTTCACATTTTTTTCTCATACTTATCTGTTTCTCTTAGCTCTTTGGTTCTATTTCTCTTCCACCCCCACCATTAATGTAGAGAGCAGTGATGGAGCTGCAACCAAGTGAAATATCAAGCTTGATTAGTTAGGGGTAGTAGGGGTAGTAACCGCCGCAATAAGCAAGCTACACCCATGTTTATTTGTTTTACCCAGACTGTGTTATTCAGCCCTTATTGGTTGTTTTTCTTCTCCCCTGCCGTTGAAGCAGGGAGCTATGCTGGATATGCGTGTAGTATCAGTTTTTCTTCTCCCCTGCTGTTGAAGCAGAGAGCTATGCTGGATATGCGTGAAGTATCAGTTTTTCTTCTCCCCTGCGGTTGAAGCAGGATATGCATTGAAAGTGAAGTATCAGGCTTATTTGGTTTGGGGTAGTAACCGCCGTAACAAGCCAGCTACTCCCCGCTTTGTGAGTGCAAATCCTTTTTTCTTCTCCCCTGCCGTTGAAGCAGAGAGCTATGCTGGATATGCGTGAAGTATCAGTTTTTCTTCTCCCCTGCCGTTGAAGCAGAGAGCTATGCTGGATATGCGTGAAGTATCAGTTTTTCTTCTCCCCTGCCGTTGAAGCAGAGAGCTATGCGTGAAGTATCAGTTTTTCTTCTCCCCTACCGTTGAAGCAGAGAGCTATGCTGGATATGCATTGAAAGTGAAGTATCAGGCTTATTTGGTTTGGGGTAGTAACCGCCGTAACAAGCCAGCTACTCCCCACTTTGTGAGTGCGAATCCTTTTTTCCACATTTCCTCTTGCTGTTGTAGCTTAGAGTGATGTTGGAGTCACAGTAACCATGTGTATGTTTATTGAATAAGGGTATTATCTCCAGGCAGTAGCCGTCATTCTGGCGAGCCACCCACTCTTTATTGACGGCCTCTTGATTTTATGGATCCACAGTGTTTATCCCACGCCCCTTTGAAGTCCTTCACAGTTCTGGTCTTCACCACTTCCTTTGGAAGGGCATTCCAGGCATCCACCACCCTCTCCGTGAAGAAATACTTCCTGACATTGGTTCTGAATCTTCCTCTAGACGTCCTCTAGACCTGATGGATCCACAGTGTTTATCCCACACCCCTTTGAAGTCCTTCACAGTTTTGGACTTCACCACTTCCTCCGGAAGGGCATTCCAGGCATCCACCACTCTCTCTGTGAAGAAATACTTCCTGACATTGGTTCTTAGTCTTCCTCCCTGGAGCATCAGCTCGTGTCCTCTGATTCTGCTGATTTTTTTCAGACGGAAAAGGTTTGTCATTGTCTTTGGATCGTTAAAGTTTTTCAAGTATCTGAAAGTCTGAATCATATCACCCCTGCTCCTCCTTTCCTTCAGGGTGTACATATTTAGATTCTTCAATCTCTCCTCGTATGACATCCAATGAAGACCCTCCACCTTTCTGGTCACCCTTCTCTGTACCGCTTCAATCTTGTCTCTGTCTCTTTGTAGATACGGTCTCCAGAACTGAACACAGTACTCCAGGTGAGGCCTCACCAAGGACCTGTACAAGGGGATAATCACTTCACTTTTCTTACTCGATATTCCTCTCTCTATGCAGCCCAGCATTCTTCTGGATTTTGCTATTGCCTTGTTGCATTGTTTTGCAGACTTCATATCATTAGTTTAAGAAAATTCTAGGCTTCTCTGTTTCTTTGCATGCTGCAATTAACTTTCTTTGTTCGCAGTTGGGTAGCCATGCCGCGAGGGAGGCTACCCAGTTTCTCTGAGGGGGTGTGAGGCTCCTGGCATAGCTTATTATTGCAGATGAACGACATCTGTATTTTTACCCTGGGCGCCTGTGAGACCAGGATCAGGCCAATGAGGCCTGGCAGGCGCTCAGGGCAAGTTTCAATTCCCAATCTTCATTCCCACGGGAGGTAAGTTCAGAGTCCTCTATAGTTGTAGGCCAAGGGATCGTCTATGTAGGTGTAGTCGGGAGGGTAGCAGGTGCCGAGACAACCGTGGACATGGACACCTTAGAAAGGCCATGGCAATAGGTGTTTGGTAAACCAAAATTGTTTACTGTTGTGAAGGGGACAAAGGCCGCATTGAGACGTCCATTTTGTAGGGTACATTTTTTAATAATTGCTTTGTACTCATAACAAAATGGCTGCAGGGCTCATGCAAGAATGAAGAACCAGATCTGTGGCTTAGTGGTTGAAGAAACCTGCCTTGCGAACCCTTCACCCTTGTGCAACATTCCTCAAAACATGCTCTTAAATTATGCATGCGTGTATATTATCTCAAGCATTTTATAAATATGCACATGCACTGTTATGGTGCCAACCAGAAAAACCTTAAAGGGTCCACTCTGGAGCACTAGACGGACAACTATGGTGTTACAGGGTTGCCCATCTAGTGCTACAGAGGGAAACTTTCTTAAAAATAGATGACTTAGGTCGATTTCTTGCATTGTTGAATGTTTTCTATTTGTTTTCTTCTGTTGCCAGGTTGATGCATTGAAAAAGAGTGCCCAAAGACTGAGGAGGGAGGACCAGAATTTCCTTTGGGCCCTGCGCACCCGCCGAACACTGCAGGAAGGTATGTGCTGTTGGTTTAACATTAAAAATTTGAAATGATGCAAGAGGTGTAAGAAGTTAGTTTTTGTTTAATAAGTTTTTTAAATTTAGATTTATATTCCAGTTTTCACACTTTTTTCAGCGCTTCAAAGTGGATTACATCCAGGTACTGTAGGTATTTCCCTATCCCCAGAGGGCTTACAAACTAATGTCAATAACAAATGTCTCCATCCTACCATTCTGGATCTTTCCAAGCGCATCAGTAATGCTTTCGTTTTTCTCTTTTCAGACACAAGTTCTTCTTCCTCGGAGGAGGAACAGGAACCACCACCCTCACCAACACCCTCACCACCCTCACCAGCACCCTTGCCACCCTCAGCAGCTCCCTCATCACCCTCAACACCACCTCTATCGCTGCATCCACAAGGTGAGCCTTTAATAGTATCGGCCTATATAAAGTATAGGATATTGTCATTTTACGCTGTCAGGCTCGCCGGTCCCATGTTCTGCTTTTTGCTCCCTAGTAATGACTTCTTTTTTCTCATTTCAGATGTGCGACTGGTGGCACCACCAGCAGCATCGCCGCCACCACCCCCCACGCTGCCACCCTCAGCCCCCATTCCTCCAGCCCCACCAGCCATGGAGGCCGAGGAGGTCATCGTCATTGACGATGATGTCCAGGTCACACCAGAGGTACCAGGAGAGAGTCACCGGTTTGAGGATGAGCATCTGGGGAAGTGCCACGGGAGCAGGCCAGGCCCTCTCCCATGGATGCACACCTGGATGCTATGCTGGCTCTCCAGGTGTGGTTGACCCGTGGCCTGGATGTCATGGAGGGTATGGCGGTGCAGACGGTGGCCATCCTCCAGGACCTGCGGCATGGCCAGCAAGAAATTATTGAGCTGCTGCGTTCCATGGCAGCAGCTCAATCGCTGCTGGTTATGTCCTGGGCTCCTCTAGGACAGCCACCGTCCCCACGTCATCAATGATGATGCTCCTCCTCTGCCCCCATGGCATGTCCATTCTCTTTCCTTCCCCTGTTGTAAATATGTGTTTTTGTTCTGTTCTGTTGTATATTCATCACCCATAGTTAAAAATATATATATATTTTAATTTTGAAATTGCCTGTACTGTATTTTTTTCCATTTTCTCTTTTTATATATAGTTATATATAACAGCCTGACTTATATCTGTTCTAGCAACTATGCATTCTAGCAACTATGCACTTTAACAGACGCTAAACTGTGTATATAAATGTTAAGAGAATGTTTACAAATTTATCATGAGGTCTTCTACGTGTCACCTTCGCATACTCCAATGTATATCTTAATCTCTCGTCCCCCTCTTATTTCCTCCTCCAAGTTACACATCCTTGTTATAATGTAACTTTACTCTCCTTCAAATTGTTTTACTGTTTGGTTGGTTATAGTTCCTTATTGTTTGATGTAAACCGAGTTGATTTGATTTGTATCAAGAAATTCGGTATAGAAAATCCTTTAATAAATAAATAAATAAATAAATAAATATTAGTTTTAAAGAGTTGGTTGTTACACAAGCTATACAATATAGTGGTGGTTATGGGGGGTGAGGGAATTGCAAAGGAATATGATAGAAAGGGAGAGGCATGACAGGTTTGGAGAAGCGAGGGAGACAGAAATTATGCTTTATGGGTGATGAATTAACATAAGTACTCATAAAAATGAAACACAATTCGTTCCTGTAATACATAAAACAAACTTTTATTTAATGTCGTTCCCTTAACCACTATGCATGGTTAAGGGAGCGACAAGCGGAGGCGACATCTCTGATGGCGCTGATCAGTTCCTTCATCAACTTTGATTGAGAAGCCAGTGCCCCATTGTTGTCAGCTCGGATCTGCCTCAGTTCCTGGAGCATCAAGTTGTTCCGTTGAACCTGTTGTGATGTTATTCCATTAAATTTTCAAAAAAGGGAACCTCGTATAAACTATTTATAAATTTCACAGAGCTATTCCTTCATAAAAATTATATAACGTGAAAAGTGGTGGTTTCACATATTTTTTTGGCAGGAACCATCCAGGTTATTCCATCCTTTTGTTTTAATCATAAACCAACTCACCTTCCACCTCTATCGCCGCATCCACAAGGTGAGCCTTTAATAGTATTGGCCTATATAAAGTATGGGATATTGTCATTTTACGCTGTCAGGCCCGCTGGTCCCATGTTCTGTTTTTTTGCTCCCTAGTAATTACTTCTTTTTTCTCATTTCAGATGTGCGACCAGTGGCACATCACCGCTGGTGGGTTGGTTTATCATTGGTTTGGATTAAAACAAAAGGACAGGATAACCTGGATGGTTCCAGTCAAAAAATATATGAAACCACCACTTTTCACTTTATATAAATTTTATGAAGGAATTTGTCTGTGAAATTTATAGTTTATACGAGGTTCCCATTTTTGACAATTTTATGGAATATTTTGAACCTTCGTTGATGATCAATTGAGTTGCAATGTTATTCCAGTCATAAAGTGCTCACTTAGCCCTTCAATACCAAATAACACCTGTTCCAGGTCACATGACACTGTTGCCAGTTCCTGTTCCAGTGCCACAGCAACCTCTAGCGGAGATGGTGCTGATGCTTCAGATGTCTCAATGGGTAATGATGCCTCAGATGTCTCACGTTCTTGGCTCGCAGAAGACACTTCAAACAGGTTAAGTGTGACAAGTTCCTGTGTCTCACCACCCTGTACGTATTAGCTGGGGGAGTCAGTACTGGACATAGGGAATACAAATTCAGGTATGGGAATGGATTGGTTATCTTCTTCACTAATAACATCATCCTTATTAACTCTAACTGTGGAGAAAGATGGAGAAAGATAGGTTGAAGTTCTAGTTGTCAACAGTTTGCCTCCCAAGAGCACAAAAGTAAACATGCAATGCAAACAAGATATCTCCTAATGCATACCTTCACTTGCTCCAGTGTCAGCGCTGTACAGTGCGGGCACACCGAGCATGACCTCTGGCCGCACAGTACAGAGAACCAGCTCCTCCAGTGGTGTCAAGACTATATGACATGGTGACTCTCCACCAGTCCTCTTTGCTGCCGCATCAATTTTGGCAGCCTTTTCTTTCACCTCTTTTCTAGTGTCACGCCACCATGCAGTACCTGATATACCTCCCTGGGCGTAACAGACAGGGAGCTGACATCCAGCACGATCTTCTCCCAAATCCGTTTCTTCATGGAGCAAGAAACCTTGGATTGGAAGAGAACTTTGTAGTTCTCACAGACAGTACGGCACAATACCTTCTTTTCTGCATCCATAAAGCGAGCATCACATGTTCACTTCTTGGATGGATGGCTACAACTTGTGCTTGCCTGCTGTTGCAGATCTCTGGACTCTGGCTCTACCTGTACAATGGTACGTTTTCCTGGCATGATAATGTCTGAATGGAAATAAAAACAGAAGAAATGGGATTAATGAATGGAGAAACACGCACTTTCTTGGAGGGGATGGTGGGGAGGTGGTCTGGGAGGTGGCTGAACTCAGAGCTAGTCTGAGTGTATCAAATCTGTATTCAATTGCTAGCTACTTCGATAGAAAAATATATTTGTTTGATTCGGCTGCAGTGCCAGGTAGTCCTGTTTTTGTTACCGCACTTTTTTTAATTGATCAGAGAGTTGACACGGTCTCTCTGTCTGTGCCACTGAGAGAAGCTGCTAGCACTAGCAGTGGCATTTTTCTGCTTATTTTACCCCTGGGGTAGGTTGCAAGCAGCATTTGGGTGTTGTGGGTGGGAGAAAAATTCAATTTCCAGCTAGTTTGATAGAATTGCCATTGAAACAGAAATTTCATCGATTTTGCTCCTGTGCCAATCCAGGCTTTTTTGTTAACTGGCATAACTGTAGGTTTTTTTTTATTGAACTCACTGTCTCCCTGTGCTCTTTTAATACAAGTCGGCAGTGCAGTGAGTGCAGTGAGTGCACTGGGCTTCAGTAACAGTGGGCACTGGGTAGTTTTGTAGTTACAACTTTGTTGTCTGTACATAGATTACATTAGTGCACACATCAAGGCACTGTGCCTGTGGGCAGCCAGCTTTACAGACTCACGTACATTGGGACAGTGGTGGTCTCTGAAGGCAAATTCCCAGTGGGCCTCTTTTGTATTTATTTATTTATGGATTCTTTTATACCGAGGTACGTATAGCAATACATCACCTCGGTTTACAGTGAAACAATAACTTAGCAACCAGCTGTACATATAACAGTTTAACACAGTAAACGATTAAACAGAAAGGTCTTTACATAATAAATGCTAACTTCAATAACAATATAACTATTAATTAATAATATTTAGGTATTGCGCGGGAGCAAATTGACTGTAAAGGTAAAAACTAAAGTCATATTATGGGGGCCGCTAAAGGGATGGAATTAGGGCAAATTCCGTCTCTTTTGGCCGAGGACATATCTTTAAGTCCAGGGGCGCCAGATATTCCAACCCCACCTGGCAATGAAGGGGTATCACCCATCAGTTTGCCGGATATCTTTCAAGGAGATCCAGAGAGTGTAGATGAATCTGGTGAAACTACTGGGGTAAAGGAAGGGATATTGAAAAACAAGATTCCTTCGTCAAAAATGGATCAAGACACAGAACGAGATACTCTCCCTTCTAAAGCACAGAAACATCATTTGGGTGATGAAAACCAACAAATGTTGGCTCAGGAAGTGATACTTAAACCAGCAAATGTAACCTTAGAGACTCTATGGACTTATTTGACTAAACTGGACTCTTCTATAAAAAATCTAACAAAGGTGGTAAATGAAACTAACTTGGTTGTTAAAAGTAATGCTGATGTATTGATTGTACAGCAGAAGCAAGTAAATGATATGGAACAACGTTTATTAAAAGTAGAGAATGTACAAGTTCATCAAATTAAAAATGAAGGTGAATTACAAAGGAAGATTGAAAACATAGAGAATTATTCTCGTATGTTAAATTTGAGGATTATAAATTTTCCTATCACAAGTAAAATGGGTCCGATAGACCTATTTAGATCCTATACAAATCAAATATTAAAGATCCCTGAACAGTGTACTCCCACAATAGTTAAAGCCTTTTATATCAATGCCTCCACTTCTGCTAAGATGAAAGAGCAAACAAAATCTGGAATACAAAGTAAAGATCTAAAAGACCCAAATAAAGAAATCTCGGTAGAATTATCGGATTTCCTTGAGAAATCCCAGGAAGAGATAGTTATCGAGAAAAGAGGAAATTTGCTGATTACGTTAGCATTTATTTCAGACAAAGATAACATCTTGAAATATTTTTTTCGAAATAGATCTAAAACCTTCTATGGTTACAAGATCTGGATTTATCCAGATCTTGTAAAAACTACTCAGCTTAGGAGGAAGAAATTTCTCGATTTAAGACATCATGTATTTGAACAAGGCGGTCAATTTTTATTACGTTACCCTTGTAAGTGTGTAATAAAGCTTAAAGGTCAGACATACCATTATATGGATCCAGAACATCTAAAAGCACTCCTGGGAGTTAATTAAATGGCGGAGAAAAGTAATTTGGAGAAATAACTTACAATTTCATGATTTATCTTTCATTAGAATTGCTCAAGAGGGATATACTTCTCTAATGTTCTTATAAATGATACAGAAAAGTTATGAGTTGTTATTGTGTAAAATGTTTCTCTGTTTTTGATTTTTATTTCTTCTTCTTTTCTGTAATTTTAATACTGCAAGTAATTCTTGTATTGTATTTTAAAAATGGATAAATAAAGAATTTTTAAAAAAAAAAGCGGGAGAGCGGGCGAGTGCCCGCTCTCCCAGCGCACGCACAGGATACTCTCCTGTGCGCGCGATACAGTAAATACATTTATTTAAATTAGGCCCGGAGGTAAAAAAAGGTGCTAGGGACACTAGCGTGTCCCTTGCGCCTCTTTTCGGACAGGAGCAGCAACTGTCAGTGGGTTTGACAGCCGATGCTCAATTTTGCCTGCGTCGGTTCTCGAACCCGCTGACAGCCACGGGTTCAGAAACCGGACGCAGGAAAAATTGAGCGTCCGGTTTTCAACCCGCGAGCCGCGGGCCTATTTCAAATTTTTTTTTTTTTACTTGTTTAAACTTTCGGGACCTCTGACTTAATAACGCCATGATATTAAGTCAGAGGGTGCACAGAAAAGAAGTTTTTACTGCTTTTCTGTGCACTTCCCTGGCGCAGGCAGAAATTAACGCCTATCTTTGGGTAGGCGCTAATTTCTTAAAGTAAAATGTGCGGCTTGGCTGCACATTTTACTTACTGAATCGCGCGGGAAGACCTAATAGGGCCATCAACATGCATTTGCATGTTGCGGGCGCTATTAGGTTCGGGGGGGGGGGGGGGGTTGGACTTGAGTTTTGGATGCGCTATCACCCCTTACTGAATAAGGGGTAAAGCTAGCGCGTCGAAAACGCGCATCTAAATGCTGGCTAACATTGCACTCCGGAGTGCACTGTACTGTATCGACCTGATAATGAGGAAAGGTAAACACCAAGTGAACTGTCAAGCCAATATGTGCTGTAGGCATGCCTCCCTTTCAAAGCCTTTTTTTTAAAACACTGTTTTTGCACGCCAAATTCTGTCTGTAACCAGGGTTGTTTAAAACCGGATCATTACTGTCAAAACCGCATTACCAGCGCGTCTCCGCGGTTACTGCTATTAAACTGGAGGTATGCAGTAGTCATGCGCGTTTGCCGAAGTAATTTGAATTATGTTTCTCCGGCAAAACCTGGCTGTTAAAAACGCATTTCAAGCATGTCTGCGTGGTTCTACTGTCAAACCGAGTATGTGCATTAACTGTGGAGATGTGCTGGAAATGCGGTTTTGACAGTAATGATCCAGTTTTAAACATCCCTGGTTACAGGCAGAATTTGGCATGCAAAAACAGCATTTAAAAATAAAGGCTTTGAAAATGAGGCATGCTTACAGAACATATTGGCCTGACAGTTGAACAATAGTAACAGCCCCTGAAGCAGCTCAGAATTGAGCGAAACTCGGCCTGAGTCGGGCATTTATCTCAATAAAGTTCATTTGGTGTATACGGTTCCTCTCTGTTTGGTCGCTACCTGCAATATTAGACCGGTTTGTTTCTTTAGACATTAAATCTATAATGTCATGGAAAGCTAAAAGTGGTCGAGTGATTGGGACTGGGAGAGGAGGCACCTCAAAAGGGAATGAGAGTCCCCGATTAAAGTTAAAAGGGACCTGTTCCAATCTAAAATCTCTGGAGGGGCAGGCAGTTTATCTGGAAAAAATGAAATCTAAAAATGATGCATCTCCACCACCTGTTTCTGACCCTATAGTTTTGGAGGTGAGAGAAGGGGAGGCTGAGTCATCCAAGACAAAAGGGTGAGAATCAAAAGCAGCAGTGTGATAGCAGACTCGACTTAGTGTTGAAAATGTAGCGCAGGCACAGTTTACTTCTGATTCCGATGAAGAATCATCTTGTGTGGGATTCTCATCATCAGAAATGGAAGACGTAATAGCTGACGAAGGTTTAGGAGAATTCGTTAGTCCTGTCTTAGCCTCCACTTCAGTGCTGCAGGGGAGAGATGAAACTGATGATGATGAGGAGGAAGAGCAGTCATCACAGGCACAGAATGTGATTGATGCCCCTGGCATTGCTTCTCAGGGTGCACCCACTACTTCAGCTCCAGTGCCAGCATCCACCCCGAAGGCTATAGAGAAGGGATCACAAAAGACATCTGTGATCTGGATCCACTTTAACGAGATGGAGAATCCGCGTTTTGCTCAGTGTAATTACTGTGGCAGGGCTATTAGCAGAGGCAAGCAAATGGGACATATATCTAATTTTGGAATGACGCATCATATGAAGAGGCAACACCCAACAACAGTACTGCCATCTGGGAATGGTGGCAGTACCAGTCAGGGTACCCCTTTTTCCAGGCAGCATAAAGTGGTTGAAAAGGAGCAGAGTCACCCCATGCCCTCAGCCCATTCTAGCAGTCAGGTGGCAGACCAGCAGCCCCCTACCATGTGTCAGAAGCAACAACCCATCATGGAGGAAATGGGTGGTGTGCGGTAACGCTATCCCGGGGTAGGAGGCAGGCAGCCTCAAACGTTGTAACCAGGAGCATTGGGGAAATGATTGCCCTTGATGACCAGCCCTTGCAGATACTGGAGAATGTGGGTTTCAAGCATTTTCTGAAGTTCGTAGTTCCAAATTAGAAAGTCCCCTCCAGAACCACATTTAGCAGAAAGGTCATCCCCAGCCTGTACAAGCAGTGTCACAGTCACATCCACGCGCTGCTAGATAAGGCACAGGGGAGTGTGCATTTCACCTGTGATATCTGGACCACCATGAATGCTGCACACTCTTACCTCTCCCTGACAGCACACTGGTGGGACCTGGTTGAGGCAGGGGCAGGCAGCAGCTCTATTACTGAACAAGCATCAGGGTAGAGGTGGGTTTTACTGCACACCTACCTGACGGACGAGGCCCATACCACAAACAATATTCTAGCATGCATCAGACAGATGCTGATGGGCTGGCAACTACAGCAGCAAGACAGGAATCTTCAGGCAGGGTTCTTTGTCACAGACAATGGTTCAAACATGGTAAAGGCAATGGGGGCTTTCAGAACATCCGATGTATTGCACACACTCTGCACTTGGTAGTGAAGTCAGCTCGGGGTTAGAGTCCAATCACCAAAAGAATGAATACCTGCATACGATAATACACAAGTGCAGGAACATAGCAACACACTTCCACAGAAGTGTGAAGGCAGGGCAGGTTCTCTGACAAAAACAGACTGATTTGAAGATGCCTCACAAGCGTCGCATTGAAGACATTACTTCCCGGTGGAATTCCACCTATATGATGCTGCAGAGGTTAGTGGAGCTGCAGACACCCCTTCATGAACTTTCTGGTTCAATGGACATAGGTGTGGAGAATCCCCTAGGGCATCATGATTGCTTAGTCATGAGTAGGCTGGTAAAACTCCTGCAGCCCTTCAAGGATGTCACGGAGGAGCTGAGTTCCAGAAGTGCCACCTTGGCTGATATCATCACTTTAGTTAATTTCCTGGGTGAAAATTTGGAGGGCTTTAAACAGGAAGAGGGAATGACAGCTGAGGTGCTGCATTGTCTGGAACTTTTGCAGCAGCAGGTGGAATAGAGATTAAAGTCTTTAACAGAAGACCACACATACATACTCACCACAGTCTGTGATTCCTGTGTGAAAGGGAAACTCGCCCTACAGTCCAATTATCTCTCATTTGTGAAGGACCTGCTGTTATCAAATGACCGTGATCAGGAGTGCCAGAGGCAGAGAGAGATTAGACAGGAATGCAGAGGAGGAAACAGCGGCGGGCACTTCTGGAAGTTGTGCTAGCCCAAGCAGGAGCAGCACTCTGTCAGCGACAGCTAGTACCTCCTCCTCCTTCTCCACTTCAGTATGCAAAAGGCATGTTGCCCATAAAGAGTCATCTGTTCTGCTACAGGCTAGAGAGAAGGCAGCTGGTATGAGTGACTCTCTGCCCACCCAAGCAAAGGAGACATCAACACAACTGTCAGTGACACGGTATCTCTCAGAGCCCACAGAGGACATGCAGACAGATCTGCTGGAATATTGGGCACACAAGTCCACTGTCTGGCCACACCTAGCCAAAGTGGATCAGCAATATCTGTTATGTCCACCAACAAGTGTGCCCAAGGAACGTGTATTTTCAATGACAGGGGATATCGTGGGCCCTTACCTCTCAAGGCTGGCACCAGAGTTGATGGAAATGCTAGTGTTTTTGAAAATAAACCTGCCTTTGCTTGGGTTTCCAAATTTTCCCTGTGAATGGCAAGATTAATAAAAGCTATCGAAAGCCTTGCAGCAGCTCCAACTGCCTCCTATGTTCCAGATAATATCAGCACATGTACCTGACCTGAAACGCTGTGCCTGTCCGTCCACTGTCCAGGCCGTACGTCCCTACAAGTGCCTGACCTGAAAAGCTGTGCCTGTCCATCTACTGTCCAAGCTGTACATCCCTACAAGGGCCTGACCTGAAACGCTGTGCCTGTCCTTCCACTGTCCAGGCCGTACGTCCCTACAAGGGCCTGACCTGAAACGCTGTGCCTGTCCGTCCACTATCCAGGCCGTACATCCCTACAAGGGCCTGACCTGAAACGCTGTGCCTGTCCATCCACTGTCCAGACTGTATGTCCCTACAAGGGCCTGACCTGAAAAGCTGTGCCTGTCCGTCTACTGTCCAGGCCGTACGTCCCTACAAGGGCCTGACCTGAAACACTGTGCCTGTCCGTCCACTGTCCAGGCCGTTCGTCCCTACAAGAGCCTGACCTCAAACGCTGTGCCTGTCTGTCCACTGTCCAGGCCGTACATCCTTACAAGGGCCTGACCTCAAACGCTGTGCCTGTCTGAGTTTTGTTCTAGTATTTCTAATTTCAGTGTCACGTATTTGTGCATCACTTCTTTCCAGAATATTCTTTTCCTGTTTTGCAACATTTGGAATATAAGAACATAAAAAGCTGACTTAAGATGTTTGGAGTTTGCATAGTTCATATACTCAAAGTGTTTTCCTGACCTTCATAATATGGGCCATGTTCTCGAAATCTTTCTTAGCTGCCAACCGTACCCTCCATTTACCCTCCATTGCTTCAGGTACGAAACGTAGATTGTAAGCCCTCTGGGGATAGGGAAATACCTCCAGTACCAGAATTTAAACTGATGTAATATCTCAGATTGAATATCGGTATATTAAAAATAATAAATACATAAATACATAAATAAACTGTAATGTTTTTAGTACTTTAGAAAACTGGTGGTAGTTTTACCTCGAATGCTGTGCCTGTCTCTCCAGGCCTTATATCCCTACAAGAGTTTGACCTCGAACGCTGTACCTGACCATCCAGGCCTTATGTCCCTACAAGGGTTTGACCTCGAATGCTGTGCATGTATATCCAGGCTTTATGTCTCTACTAGGGTTTGACCTCGAATGCTGTGCCTGTCCGTCCAGGATTTATGTCTCTACTAGGGTTTGACCTCGAATGCTGGGCCTGTGCATCCAGGCCTTACGTCCCTACAAGGGCTTGACCTCTATCCTCGATTGCTGTGCCTGTCCATCCACATTTGGAATGTAAGAACATAAAAAGCTGTTTGGAGCTTGCATAGTGGTTTGGAGCTTGCATAGTTCATATGCTCAATAGTTTTCCTGACCTTCATAATATGGGCCATGTTCCCAAAATCTTTCTTAGGTGCCAAAAGTAATGTTTCTAGTACTATAGAAAACTGGTGGTAGTTGCACTCTAGTTCGTCCTCTGTGTTCCCATAGGTTTACAGAGGCACTGTAGGGTACAAATTCAACATAGGTCGATATTGTAGATTTGGGCGAGAGATGACATCAGCACTTCTTTTGGTCCTAATGGCTGAACCCTCATTGCAAAGGGAAACCTCAGTCTCTGACAATTCAAAATACTAATCCATCACAGCATAGATCCTTAAATAAACAAATAATTTTCTTTTTGTTTCAGGACATAGAAGAGAACTTCCTCCATCTTGCTCATGAAGTCATGATATGTTTGCACATGCTTAAATCCTAACAATTTGTAACATTATAAACTCTAAGGGCCAACCCATTCCGCGGAACCCTTTCCTGCTCAAAGGAAAGGGAACTCTCCCCGGCATTGCAGCCTATCTCTTAGTACCTGTTGACCCATGTTGAACCGCTTTTCACAGTGAGACCTCCTCCACGTCGCCATACTTTGAAGGCTCATGCTCCACTCTAGGGGTCAACCCATTCCGCAGAGCCCTTTCCTGCTCAAAGGAAATGGAACTCTCCCCGGTGTAGCAGCCAGCCTATCTCTTAGCACCAGTTGACCCATGTTGAACCGCTGTTCACATGGCACCCTGCTCCATGTCGCCACGATTTGAAGGCTTGTGCTCCACTCTAGGGGCCATCCCATTCCGGGGAGCCCTTCCCTGCTCAAAGGAAAGGGAACTCTCCCCATGTGTAGCCAGCCTGTATCTACTCTCTCACCCATGTTGAACCGCTGTTCACATGCACCCTTCTCTGCCTCGGCTTTGAAAATTCTTGTTTGTATATCTGCTATATCCACCAGATTTTAAAAGACCAGCGAGAGCTCACTAGATGTCAATGGAAACACCCCATTCTAGGGGCGAATCCATTCTAGGGAGCCCTTTCCTGCACAAAGGAAAGGGAACTCTCCCCGGGGCCAGCCTTTCTTGGCCCTATCAAAACCACAGGGACCAGATAACCTCTGCTCTGCCAGCCTGTCTTTCCCCTATCAGATTTCTGCCACTCTGACTTGCTGCCATACAGGTCACTCAACTCCTTGTGGTGTTCTGGCCACTATTATGGTTCCTCAGTGTGTTGGTGCTAGTCTTTCTGCTTGCTATATTCCCCCTTCATTGTGCTGTAGGATGTTGCCACTTGTCTTGCCGCTTTGCCTGTCGTGCTGCCTTCGAGGGTTCATGCATCTATTATTGGTGCTCTCTTTTTAAGCTAAGGTGTGTTTTTGACACTCTTGCTGCTGCTTTGCACCTCTGTTAATGCACTCTTGCCACTCCTGGTACCCCTTTGACCCTTTAAAGTACCTTAGGCTATTCATGCCACTTTGGTGCCACTTTGCCACAGTCTAAGTACCTTGGAGCACTTTTCTCATTCTGATGATTGCTCTCCAGAAGTTTAATCAGAATTGATAAGAAAACTCCAATTCTACAGCCAAAAATAGGCTGCAAATACTTCCCCCATTGTCTTTAATGGGAAATCGGAAAACAAATAAAACTAATCAACAAATTGTTTTTTTTCCCTATGAAATGAATGCAACAGATTTGGGTCCCGGTGAAACGAATTCCGAATAGCAGCAATTTATTTCCTTCTGCACATACCTATAAACTGTATTAATAAGTTTGACTATGGGAATAGCCACTGTTATTATTGGCATTAGTAGTGTTTGATCTATTTAATGTAACCTGGATTGGCCACTGTTCTAAACAGGATGCTGGGCTTGATGGACACTTGGTGTGACCCAGTATGGCAACTTCTTAAGTTCTTTTGTTCTTACAGACTTTTCAGTGTAAAATTTGCCAGGAACTTCCAAGTGATCTGGACTGGCCAGTGCTGGGAGAAGGAATGCTGGATTCGATGGACCCTGCTTCTGACCCAACATGGCATTTCTTATCTCCGAATTCCTTAACCTGAGGAGAAGGTGCAGGTCTCCTTTGCACCCCACTCATGCTGATTCCAGACTATGGACACTGGCAGGTCTCCTTTTAACACTGCACACTCATGAAACAGTAATGTCCCTTCAATCTGCTTTTCAAAGTTTTGTTCCTTTGTTTATC
Source organism: Rhinatrema bivittatum (assembly GCF_901001135.1). Classification (NCBI taxonomy): domain Eukaryota; kingdom Metazoa; phylum Chordata; class Amphibia; order Gymnophiona; family Rhinatrematidae; genus Rhinatrema; species Rhinatrema bivittatum. The sequence goes on from NC_042633.1 coordinate 11,398,889, forward strand.
AATCACATCTTCTCCCCCCAGGGCCTGCCACAATCATAAAACAATTAGCTATTATCCCATCATGGAAATTGTTCCTAGTGATGAGGGAATAAATGAAAGTTATAAGAGGGTAGTCGGCAGCAGCTGCATCAGACCCTGTGTGTGAGAGCTCCAGCTTTGCTATGAAGGACTTCAGAAGGCAGTGAGTAAGATTTTAAAATATTTCTTTAAGTTAATGTATGAGAATCTGTCACTAAGCTGAATGATAGCGCAGAGCAGCAAACTGCAGGATGGGATTTAAGTATCAGACTTAGAAACAAAAGGAGCCAGCGAAAAACCTGGGGCAAAAGAAAACCACTGCAGGCAGAAGCCCCCCAGGGTTTCCACAATCTTAGTTTTGTTAATATTTTTCCTTCCAGATGCTGCAGTCAAGAGCAGAGCAAATGAAACTGAGGATTTCTTGGCTTTCTTTTTCCCTCACACTTAAATCTGCCCCATCGACTTTCAGGAGATAGAAAGAACATTCCTCTTCCCCAGAGATGTTAAATGTTTTGGGTTTTGTACCTGCTTCCCCTACCCCTACCCCCTTTCTCTCCCCAGCAGCTGCTCTTCTCTCTACAGTGATTGCCCAGCTTATCTCCTCCAGCCCCATCCTTGCTGGGTTCTGCTCCAATATCTCTGGTAATTGCTCCTGCTATTCCCATACCTGCCTTTCTCTCCCCTCGCTGCTTTCATATCTCTGATCAGTTATGTATACGGAGGACAGACAGAAAAACGTAAGATATGCCGTACTGGGTCAGACCAAGGGTTCATGCTGTGTCCAACAGTCACCAATCCAAGTCACAAGAACCTGGCAAGTACCCAAACATTAGATAGATCCTAAGCTATTATTGATTAATAGCAGTTTATGAACTTCTCCTCTAGGAACGTATCCAAACCTTTTTTAAACCCAGTTATACTGCCATAACCACATCCTCTGGCAATGAATTCCAGAGCTTAATTATGCAATAAGTGAAAATAAATCCTTTCTCCTATTTGTTTTAAATGAGCTACTTGCTAACTTCATGGAGTACGCACAGTCCTTTTATTGTAAGAGAGCGTAAATAACTGATTTATATTTACCTGTTCAAGTACTTTCATTTTTTTGTAGACCCCTAATATTATCCCCCCTCAACCATCTCTTCTTCAAGTTGAATAGCCCTAACCTGTTTAGTCTTACCTTTTAGGAGAGCCGTTCCATGCCCTTTATCATTTTGTTCACCCTTCTCTGTACTTTCTCCAGTGCAACTATATCTTTTGAGATGCAGCGACAAATTGCACACAGTATTCAGGGTGTGGTCTCACCATGAATCAATACAGAGGCATTATGACATCCACTGTTTTATTCACCATTCCCTTCCTAATAATTCCTAACATTCTGCTTTTTTGACTTCTGCAGTACACTGAGCTGAGGATGTCAATGCATTTTTCACTATAATGCCTAGATCTCTTTCCATGGTGATAACTCCTAATATGGAACCTAAAATTGTGTAACTATAGCAAGGGCTATTTTTCCCTATATGTATCACCATGCACTTGTCCACATTAAATTTCATCTGCCATTTGGATGCCAGATCTTCCAGCCTCACAAGATCCTCATGCAGTTTATCACAATCCACTTGAGATTTAATTGCCCTGCATAATTTGATGTCATCCGGAAATTTGATCACATCACCTCATCATACTCCTTTCCAGATCATTTATAATATACTAAGAAGCACTTGTCCAAGTATATATCCCTGAGGCACGCCACTGTTTACCTTTTTCCATTGTGAAAACAGACCCTTTAATCCTACTCTCTGTTTTCTGTCTTTTAACCAGTTTACAATCCACAAAAGGACATCGCTTCGTATCCAATGACTTTTTAATTTTATTAGAAGCCTCTCCTGAGGGACTTTGTGGAACACCTTCTGAAAATCCAAATACACCACATCTACCAGTTCACCTTTGAACACATGTTTATTCACCACTTCAAAAAAATGTAGGAGATCAGTGAGGCAAGACTTACATTGGGTAAATCCATGCTGGCTGTGTGCCATTACACCATGTCTATCTAAATGTTCTGTGATTTTATTTTTTTATAACAGTTTCCAGTATTTTTCCCGGCACTGAAATCAGGCTCACTAATCTATAGTTTCCTGGATCACCCCTGAAGCCCTTTTTAAATATCAGGGTTACACTAACCACCTTCCTGTCTTCAGATACAATGGATGATTTTAATAATAGGTTACAAATTAATTGTAATAGGTCTGAAATTTCATTTTTTAGTTCTTTCAGAGCCCTGGTATGTATACCATCTGGTCCAGGGGATTTACTACTCTTCAGTTTGTCATTCTGGCCTCCTACATCTTCCAGGTTCACTATGATTTGGTTCAGTAAATCTGATTCATCACCATTGAAATCCATCTCTGGAATGGGTATCTCCCCCAACATCCTCTTCAGTAAACACCAACACAAATAATTTGTTTTGTTTTATCGCGATGGCCTTATCTTTCTTAAGTGCTCCTTTAACCCCTCTATCATCTACCGGTCCAACTAATTTCCTCACAGACTTTCTTCTTCGGATATATTTTTAAAAGATTTTATGATGAGTTTTTGCCTCTATGACTATCTTCTTTTCAAATTCTTTCTTTAACATGCCAGTGTTGATACTTTATCTTATTTTCTTCTGATAGATCCTTCTTCCAATTTTTGAATAAAGATCTTTTGGTTAAAATAGCGTCTTTTGCCTCACTTTTTAACCATGCTGGCAATCATTTGGCCTTCTTTACATCTTTCTTAATACATAGAATACATCTGGACTGTGCTTCTAAGATGGTATAGTTTAACAATGACCATTCCTGTTCCACACTCTTAACCTTTGTAGCTGCACCTTTCATTTCTTTTTAACTATTTTTCTCATTTTATAAAAGTTTCCCTTTTAAATGTTTAGTGATGGAGTCATGGATTTACTTACTGTCCCCCTTCCAGTCATTAATTTAACTTGATCATGTTATGATCACAATTGCCAAGCAACCCTATCACCAGTATCTCTCTCACCAAATCCTGTGCTCCACTGAGAATTAGATCTAAAATTGCTCCCTCTCTTGTCAGTTCTGGAACCAATTGCTCTATAAAACTGTCATGTATTGTATTCCATCCAGGAACTTTATCTCTCTAGCATGTACCGATGATACATTTACCCAGTCAATATTGGGGTATTGAAATCTCCAATTATTATTGCACTACCAGTTTGGTTAGCTTCCCAAATTTCTCTTACCATTTCACTGTCCATCTCATCATTTTGGCCAGGTGGATATTATATTCCTATTGCTATATTCTTCCCCAACACACAAGGGATTTCTACCCATAAATATTCAATTGTACGTTTAGTCTCTTGCAGGATCTTTATCCTGTTGAACTCTATGCCATCACAGACATAAAGCGTCACCCCACCACCATGATGCTCCTCCTTATCATTGTAATATATTTTGCACCCTGGTATAGCACTGTGCCATTGATTATCCTCCTGCCACAATGACTCTGATATGCCAGTTAAGTCTATGTTGCATTTAATACTAACTGAGTGCTTGTATTGAAAAAAAAACAACCACAAAAAAACAAAAAAAAAACCAACCGAAAAAGTAGCCAGAAGCTAGAAATAAGCTAGGAGCAGTGTATACCAAAGTAAAAAAGTTGAATAGTTCAGCTCAGTTACTCACCTTGAAAAGGTGTTGAGGTAGTGTGGTTGGGTTTGAATAGGGACCAACATTTGTTAATCAAGGGAGCAGTGAGTCACTCAGGCTGACTAACTGAAGTTAGACTGTTTGTATTTCCCAACCCACCCCTAGCTCATCCCTTAATTTATAGGCAGGAGCCACTTTCACAAAAAAAAAAACAAAAACCATCAACAAAAACTTTATTGAGAATTCAATCAGACCCCGGTAGGCCACTACCAGACACATAGGGGTAGATTTTCAAACTATGCGAATAGGCCTACTTTTGCTGGCGCATCAGGCGCAAGCAAAAGTACGCTGGATTTTAGTAGATACGCGCGGAGCCACGCGTATCAACTAAAATCCTGGATTAGCGCGCGCAAGGCTATCAATTCTGTATAGCCGGTGCGCGCCGAGCCGCGCAGCCTACCCCCGTTCCCTCCGAGGCCGCTCCGAAATCGGAGCGGCCTCGGAGGGAACTTCCTTTTGCCCTCCCCTCACCTTCCCCTCCCTTCCCCTACCTAACCCACCCACCCGGCCCTGTCTAAGCCCCCCCCCCTTACCTTTGTCGGGGGATTTACGCCTCCCGGAGGGAGGCGTAAATCCCCGCGCGTCAGCGGGCCTCCTGCGCGCCGGGACGCGACCTGGGGGCGGGTCCGGAGGGCGCGGCCACGCCCCCGGGCCGCCCCGGGCCGTAACCACGCCTCCGGGCCCGCCCCCGAAACGCTCCCGGCACGCCCCCTAAACGCCGCGCGGTTCGGGCCCGCCCCCGACACGCCCCCCTCGGAGAACCCCAGGACTTACGCGAGTCCCGGGGTCTGCGCGCGCCGGTGAGCCTATGTAAAATAGGCTCACCGGCGTGCAGGGCCCTGCTCGCCTAAATCCGCCCAGATTTGGGCGGATTTAGGCGAGCAGGGCTCTGAAAATCCGCCCCATAGTGAATTCAATAATACATTTAAAGGAAGTTAGACACATTCCTACTCCCATAGCAACCTAAAACTTAACTAGGAACTGATCAAAATTGAGATGAAGGCAGCAGTCCAGCAGCAAGAGGGGGGCTTCCCAGTCTTTTGCATCGAGTGTCACATGTATGATTTTTTACCCACCGGTGAGAAGTTGTACATGTGCATGCGATGCAAAGAGCTCCTGGCTCTCAGGGAACGAGTCCGATCTCTAGAGGCTAGAGTGGCAGACCTGGAGGAGCTGAGGCAGACAAAGAGGTATATAGATGAGACCTTCAGGGACATAGTAGTCAAGTCCCAACTTCAGACTAGCAGCCCTGGTGCTGCCTTGGAGGAAGAAGGTCTCATAATGGGAGAGCACCAACCAGGTGTAGCAGGAAAGGATCCTGTAGCAAGGACCTGCTCTCCAGGTGATGCATTATCCTGCACTGAGGATATCTCCCCAAGGCCTACTGCCCAGGAGGGAAGGGTTAGGTCGGCCGTCATAGTTGGTGATTCGATTATTAGGAATGTAGATAGCTGGGTGGCTGGTGGGCGTGAGGATTGCCTGGTAACATGCCTACCTGGTGCGAAGGTGGCGGACCTCACGCATCACCTAGATAGGATTTTAGACAGTGCTGGGTAGGAGCCGGCTGTCGTGGTACATGTGGGCACCAACGACATAGGAAAATGTGGGAGGGAGGTTCTGGAAGCCAAATTTAGGCTCTTAGGTAGAAAGCTTAAATCCAGAACCTCCAGGGTAGCATTCTCTGAAATGCTCCCTGTTCCACGCGCAGGTCACCAGAGGCAGGCAGAGTTCCGGAGTCTCAATGCGTGGATGAGACGATGGTGCAAGGAAGAGGGATTCAGTTTTGTTAGGAACTGGGGAACCTTTTGGGGAAGGGGGAGTCTCTTCCGAAGGGATGGGCTCCACCTTAACCAGGGTGGAACCAGACTGCTGGTGCTAACCTTTAAAAAGGAGATAGAGCAGCTTTTAAACTAGAACAAAGGGGAAAGCCGACAGTCGCTCATCAGCGCATGGTTCGGAGAGAGGTATCTTTAAAGGATACTAATGATGCATTAGAATTAGGGCATCGCGACAGTGAGGTTCCAATAATTAGAAAAGTAGTCCAAGTGCCTGTAACTAAAAACTCACCTGAGCTAAAAAATTCTAACTTATCCCTATCAATTAAAAAGCAGAATGAAAATACAAACAAAAAACAAACTTTGAAATGTTTGTATGCTAATGCCAGAAGTCTAAGAAGTAAGATGGGAGAATTAGAATGTATAGCAGTAAATGATGACATAGACTTAATTGGCATCTCAGAGACATGGTGAAAAGAGGATAAGCAATGGGACAGTGCTATACCGGGGTACAAATTATATCGCAATGACAGAGAGGAGCACTCGGGAGGAGGTGTGGCGCTTTATGTCCGGGATGGCATAGAGTCCAACAGGATAAACATCCTGCATGAGACTAAATACAAAATTGAATCTTTATGGGTAGAAATCCCTTGTGTGTCGGGGAAGACTATGGTGATAGGGGTATACTATCGTCCAGCTGGTCAAGATGGTGAGACGGACAGTGAAATGCTAAGAGAAATTAGGGAAGCTAACCAAATTGGTAGTGCAGTAATAATGGGAGACTTCAATTACCCCAATATAGACTGGGTAAATGTATCATCGGGTCACGCTAGAGAGATAACGTTCCTGGATGGAATAAATGATAACTTTATGGAGCAATTGGTTCAGGAACCGACGAGAGAGGTAGCAATTTTAGATCTAATTCTCAGTGCAGCACAGGACTTGGTGAGAGAGGTAACGGTGGTGGGGCCGCTTGGTAATAGTGATCATAATATGATCAAATTTGATTTAATGACTGGAAAAGGAACAGTGTGCAAATCCAAGGCTCTCGTGCTAAACTTTCAAAAGGGAAACTTTGATAAAATGAGAAAAATTGTTAGAAAAAAACTGAAAGGAGCAGCTACAAAAGTAAAAAATGTCCAAGAGGCGTGGTCATTGTTAAAAAATACCATTCTAGAAGCACAGTCCAGATGTATTCCACACATTAAGAAAGGTGGAAAGAAGGCAAAACGATTACCGGCATGGTTAAAAGGGGAGGTGAAAGAAGCTATTTTAGCCAAAAGATTTTCATTCAAAAATTGGAAGAAGGATCCAACAGAAGAAAATAGGATAAAGCATAAACATTGGCAAGTTAAATATAAGACATTGATAAGACAGGCTAAGAGAGAATTTGAAAAGAAGTTGGCTGTAGAGGCAAAAACTCACAGTAAAAACTTTTTAAAATATATCCGAAGCAGAAAGCCTGTGAGGGAGTCAGTTGGACCGTTAGATGATCGAGGGGTTAAAGGGGCACTTAGAGAAGATAAGGCCATCGCTGAAAGATTAAATGATTTCTTTGCTTCGGTGTTTAAGTGTTCTAAACATCAAAATCACAGAACATACAGAAAGACATGGTTTAATGGAACAAAGTCAGCATGGCTTTACCCAGGGCAAGTCTTGCCTCACAAATCTGCTTCACTTTTTTGAAGGAATTAATAAACATGTGGATAAAGGTGAACCAGTAGATATAGTATACTTGGATTTTCAGAAGGCGTTTGACAAAGTTCCTCATGAGAGGCTTCTAGGAAAAGTAAAAAGTCATGGGATAGGTGGCGATGTCCTTTCGTGGATTGCAAACTGGCTAAAAGACAGGAAACAGAGAGTAGGATTAAATGGGCAATTTTCTCAGTGGAAAGGAGTGGACAGTGGAGTGCCTCAGGGATCTGTATTGGGACCAGTACTTTCCAATATATTTATAAATGATCTGGAAAGAAATATGAGTGAGATAATCAAATTTGCAGATGACACAAAATTGTTCAGAGTAGTTAAATCACAAGCAGATTGTGATAAATTGCAGGAAGACCTTGTGAGACTGGAAAATTGGGCATCCAAATGGCATATGAAATTTAAAGTGGATAAGTGCAAGGTGATGCATATAGGGAAAAATAACCCATGCTATAATTACACAATGTTGGGTTCCATATTAGGTGCTACAACTCAAGAAAGAGATCTAGGTGTCATAGTGGATAACACATTGAAATCGTCGGTGCAGTGTGCTGCGGCAGTCAAAAAAGCAAACAGAATGTTGGGAATTATTAGAAAGGGAATGGTAAATAAAACAGAAAATGTCATAATGCCTCTGTATCGCTCCATGGTGAGACCGCACCTTGAATACTGTGTACAATTCTGGTCGCTGCATCTCAAAAAAGATATAATTGCGATGGAGAAGGTACAGAGAAGGGCTACCAAAATGATAAGAGGAATGGAACAGCTCACCTATGAGGAAAGACTAAAGAGGTTAGGACTTTTCAGCTTGGAGAAGAGACGACTGAGGGGGGATATGATAGAGATGTTTAAAATCATGAGAGGTCTAGAACGGGTAGATGTGAATCAGTTATTTACTCTTTCGGATAGTAGAAAGACTAGGGGGCACTCCATGAAGTTAGCATGGGGCACATTTAAAACTAATTGGAGAAAGTTCTTTTTTACTCAACGCACAATTAAACTCTGGAATTTGTTGCCAGAGGATGTGGTTAGTGCAGTTAGTATAGCTGTGTTTAAAAAAGGATTGGATAAGTTCTTGGAGGAGAAGTCCATTACCTGCTATTAAGTTCACTTAGAGAATAGCCACTGCCATTAGCAATGGTAACATGGAATAGACTTAGTTTTTGGGTACTTGCCAGGTTCTTATGGCCTGGATTGGCCACTGTTGGAAACAGGATGCTGGGCTTGATGGACCCTTGGTCTGACCCAGTATGGCATTTTCTTATGTTCTTATGTCACAATTCACTGCTATGCACTCTAACTCTCCCATCTTACTTTTAGACTTCTGGCATTAGCATACAAACATTTCAAAGCATGTTTTTTGTTTGTATTAACAACTAGAGATGTGGTTCGTTTTTCGCCCTATTTAGGAAATTTAACGAAATTTCCTAATTCGTTTCTGTTTCAGAGTATCCGAAACACGACATAAACGCCGTTATTTCGGAGCCCCCGAAACCGGAAACAAAATTTTCCCCGCAATTCGGGGGAAAATTCGTTTTCGGGTTTGCCTGGGGAGAGGGGCAAAAATTATTATTTTTTTATTAAAAACCACCCCAAACCACCCCAAACCACCCCAAATTTAAATTAATTATAATTAATTATAATACACCACCCCCCAATCCCCCGATCCTTGGGGGGCTCCTGACCCCCCCAAGGCTTGCCAGTAATCCCTGGGGGTCCAGCAAGGGTCCGAAAGTGATTTCGTTTTCGGCTGCCAGTAACCAAAATGGCGCCGATAGCCTTTGCCCATACTATGTCACAGAGGCTTTCGGCGCCATTGGTCAGCTCCTGTCACATGATAGGAGCACAAGATGGCGCCGATGGCCATGTGACAGGGGCTGACCAATAGCGCCGAAAGCCCCTGTGACATGGTCGTTCGGGCTATTCGGCACCATTTTGGCACGCGGCTTGCACTGGCACGAACTAGGGCACGGAGGGCATGGCAAATGGAAGCTGGGACTCCGCTGGACCACCAGGGATCTTCGTAAGTCTTGGGGAGGGATCGGGATGGGGGGGGGTTGTTATATATGTACGAAAATGCTTAAAAATGTTTTTAAATGCTTGGGGTGGTTTTTTTTTTCGCTTCGTTACCGATTCGTTTTTCGGTTCGGTTTCGGGTTTCTCGTTTCGTTTTCGGGCAAACGAACCGAAAACGAAACGAGAAGACCCGAATTATACCACGATGTATTCGAACCGAAAAACGACCCGGTAGAAAAAAACGAAGCACATCTCTATTAACAACCTTCTTTTCAGTTGATATGGATAATTTGGAAAGGTTTAGCTCAGGATCGTCTTTACTTATAGGCATATGGACTACTTTTCTTATTATTGGAACCTCTCTATTGGGATTCCCTAATGCTAATGCTTCATTAGTATCCTTCAAAGATACCTCCCTCCAAACCATGCATTGCTGATCAACTGTCAGCTTCCCCTTTTGTTCTAGTTTAAAAGCTGCTCTATCTCCTTTTTTTACAGGTTAGCACCAGCAGTCTAGTTCCCCCCTGATTTTCTCTCCCCTCACTGCTCCTATATCTCTGGTTATTGCCCCTGCTATTCCTTTTCCTACTTCTCTCTCACCTCACTGCTCCTATATCTCTGGTTATTGACCCTACCATTCCCCTCTCTGCCCCCCTCTCTCTCCCCTCAGTAGTTCATGTATCTCTGGTTATTGCCCCTGCTTTTCCTCTCACTGCTCCTCTCTCCTTTGTTATCTGGCACTTCCCTTTAAAACCTCCTTTCTTGTTAAGGGGCAGATTTAAAATTGTCCACATTTGGACAAAGTCCTTTGATTCTGTTCAACCATGCAGTTTACCCTGGTACTCAAAGTAGAAGAATGTGTGTAGACTGTGCGGAACCGTGCCCTGGGTCATTGCTCCTGAGAACATTTGCACTGGCTTTTTGTGACTTATTTTCTCATGCTGCCCAAGATAAATCCCGGGTACACCTCCTGTAAATGTTACCGATGAGCATGTGTACTTTTAGCTGAATTGAGGGAGGGTAGTTTCCAGAGGGTAGGTTAACTGGTAAAATCACTAATGTCCCATATAAAATGCTTTGAACCTTGTTCTACCCATGGATGATTTTTTAAAACCAATAGTGGGAACCAAGTTAGTTCTTTTATTAGATTTTTGCATGTGATTTTTAAGAAATTTCACTCATGTTTTTTAATCTTTGGGATACAATGTTTATAAATCATGCCGCTCGGTAATGGAATTCTTAAAATAACTATGACTGTCCTAAAGCCTAATCCTAGCCTTACCCCAAAACCTGACCCCAACCCTTACACTAGGGATGTGCATTCGTTTTCAATGACTGTGCAATATGCAACGCATAAGTCCCTGTTCGTTTGATTCGTGGGTTCGCGAAATGCATGGCGATCCCCCACAAATAAAACATATCATATTAGTTTCATTCATTTGGTTTGCAGTGATTTCTTAGCAGCCGTTTGAAATAGAAGGCCATGTGGGAGTATCCATAGCAAAAACCAGCCCTTTCCTGTGAGTCATAAGTGACCTCACATCCCTGTCATAGAGTGGGTCAGACAGGTTGGCAAGGAGACAAGAATGCAACCTATCAGAGCTAAGGATTTTTCTAATACAGCCAATCGCTGCTCTCACTCAGTGCTCTGTGTGCACTGTTCCTGATGACGCTGTACTATTTATACCTTAAGCACGCGACATGCCATGCTCTTTCTTTGTGGGGGTTGTCCAGGGAGGTGACTTTACTCAGAGCTAGTCTGAGTGTCTCAAATCTGTATTCAATTGCTAGCTACTTTGATAGAATTTTCCATTGAAAAAGATATTTGTTCGTTTTTTGCTGCAGTGCCAGCTAGCCAGGCTTTTTTAACCGCACTTTTTTTATTGATCTCAGATGGTCTCTCTGTCTCTCCCACTGAGACAAGCTGTCAGCAGTGGCATTCTGCTGCTTATCTTACCCCCCTGGGGTAGGTTGCAGGCAGGGCTTGTGTAGTGTGGGTGGGAGATAGTGTGAGTTGAAATTTTCAAACAAGAAGCAGCATGACTAGTAATGGTGCTGGCTCAGGCTTCCAGTCAAGTCTTTTCTCTGCTGTTTCATTTTTTTGTGCACACAGAGCAGTCTCAGTTGTAGTGTATATCAAGGCACTGAAATGCATCTGTGGGCAGTTTTCCAGACTCACATATATTGGGACAGCAGTGCTCTTTTAAGCCAAATCCCCAGTAGGCCTCTTTTGTAGTTACTGCACATACAGCAGTCTCAGTTGTAGTGTACATCAAGGCACTGCACCGTGCGTCTGTGGGCAGTTTTTCAGACTCATATATATTGGGACAGCAGTGCTATTTAAGCCAAATCCCTAGTAGGCCTCTTTTGTAGTTACAAGTTTGGTGTGTGCAGATACAGTGGTCTCAGTTGCAGTGTACATTAAGGCACTGCACTGTGCATCTGTGGGCAGTTTTCCAGACTCACATATATTAGGACAGAGGTGTTCATTCACCAATAAAGAAATAATTCTTTTAATTGAAATCCCGAGTAGGCAGTGACATTAAATCCATGATGTCAGGGAAAGGTAGACATCATCGCGTGATTGGGATTGGCAGAGGAGGCACTTCAAAAGGCAGTGCCAGTCCCCCATTAAAGTTAAAAAGGGAGCTGTTCCAATCTAAAATCTCTGGAGGGGCAGGTAGTTCCATCCGGAAAAAATTGAAATTTAAAGATGATGCACCGCCACCACTTGTTTCTGATCCTGTAGTTTGGAGGTGAGGGAAGGGGAGGCTGAGTCATGCAAGACAAAAGGGTGAGACCCAAAAGCAGCAGTGCAACAGCAGACTCGACTTAGAGTTGAAATTGTAGAGCAGGCACTGTTTGCTTCTGATTCCAATGAAGAATCATCTTGTGTCGGATTCTCATCATCAGAAATGGAAGAAGTAATAGCTGAAGAAGGTTTAGGAGGATTAGTTAGTTCTGTCTTAGTCTCCAGTTCAGTGCTGCAGGGGAGAGATGAAACTGATGATGATGAGGAGGAAGAGCAGTTAGCGCAGGCACAGAGTGTGATTGATGCCCCTGGCATTGCTTTTCAGGGTGCACCCACTACTTCATCTCCAGTGCCAGCATCCACCCCGAAGACTATAGAGAAGGGATCATGAAAGAATCTGCGATCTGGAGCTACTTTAAAGTGATGGAGGACCCGCATTTTGCTCAGTGTAATTACTGTGCTAGGGCTATTAGCAGAGGCAAGCAAATGGGACATCTAACTAATTTTGGCATGATGCATCATATGCAGAAGCAACACCCAACTGTACTGCCATCTGGGGATGGTGGCAGTACTAGTCATGGGACCCCTTTTTCCAGGCAGTGTAAAGTGGTTGAAAAGGAGCAGAGTCAGCCCCTTCTAGCAGTCAGGTCACAGGCCAGCAGCCCCCTGCCATGTGTCGGAACTGAAAATCCACCATGAAGGAAATGGGGTGGTGTTCAGTAACACTATCCCGGGGAAGGAGGCAGTCAGCCTCAAAAGTTATAACCAGGAGCATCGGGGAAATGATTGCTCTTGATGACCAGCCCTTGTAGATAGTGGAGAATGTGGGTTTCAAACATTTTCTGAAGGTCATAGTTCCAAATTACAAATTCCCCTCCAGAACCACATTTAGCAGAAAGTTCATCCGCAGCCTGTACACCCAGTGTCGCAGTCGCATCCAAGTGCTGCTAGCTAAGGCAGAGGGGAGTGTGCATTTCACCTGCGATATCTGGACCACCATGAATGCTGCACACTCTTACCTCTCCCTGACAGCACACTGCTGGGACCTGGCTGAGACAGGGGCAGGTAGCAGCTCTATTAGTGAACAAGTATCAGTGTGGAGGTGGGCTTTACTGCACACCCACCTGATGGATGAGGCCCATACCTCAGCCAATATTCTAGCATGCATCAGACAGATGCTGGCGGGCTGGCAGCTACAGCAGCGAGACAGGAATCTTCAGGCAAGGTTCTTTGTCTCAGACAATGGTGCAAACATGGTAAAGGCAATATGTGACGGACGCTTTCAGAACATCTGAAAGTTTTGTACACACTCTGCAGCTGGTAGTGAAGTCAGCTCTGGGGTTGGAGTCCAATCACCTAGAGAATGAATACCTGCATACTTTAATACACAAGTGCAGGAACATAGCAGCGCAAATCCACAGAAGTGTGAAGGTGGGGCAGGTGCTCTGACAAAAGCAAACTGATTTGGAGATGCCTCACAAGCGTCTCATTCAAGACATTGGCACCCGGTGGAATTCCACCTATATGATGCTGCAGAGGTTAGTGGAGTAGCAGACACCACTTTATGACCTTTCTCTGGAAATGGAGATAGATGTGCATTGTCCCCTAGGGTATCATGATTGGTTAGTCATGAGTCAGCTGGTAAAAATCCTGCAGCCCTTCAAGGATGCCACGGAGGAGCTGAGTTCCAGAAGTGCAACCTTGGCTGACATCATCCCTGTAGTTAATTTTCTGGAGGAAATTTTGGAGGGCTTTAAACAGGAAGAGAGAATGACAGCAGAGGTGATGCATTGTCTGGACATTTTTCAGAAGCAGGTGCAAGAGAGATTAAGACCTTTAACAAAAGACCACACATACATGCTCGCCACAGTCTGTGATCCCTGTGTGAAAGGGAAATTCACCCTGCAGTCCAATTGTCTCACATTTGCGAAGGACCTGTTGTTAGTAAAAGTCCATGAACAGGAGTGCCATAGGCAGAGACAGATTAGGCATGAAGCAGAGGAGGAAACAGTGGGCACTTCAGAGAGTAGTGCTAGCCTAATGTTATGGTTTTGAGGTGAAGGGGACACCCCCGAGGTTCATGCCATAGCTGGAAAAAAGATGTGGGTAGCACGCGCGCACCTTAGGAGGCCCTTAGGAGAAACATGGCGGGAGGCAACTCCATAGCAGTTCTGGGGATGCCGGAGAGAGCAGCTTGCAGATGCAGCGGTGGCCATCTTCCCAAGGCTAGTGGGGAGAGAAGAGAAAAAGGTAAGGCACAAGGGTCAAAGCCATCTGATACCGACGGACGCAACACCTAAGCAGGTGTAGCACTCTGTCAGCGACAGCTAGTACTACCTCTTCCACTTCAGTACGCCAAAGCCATGTTGCCCACAAACAAGCAGCTGTTCTGGAATGGGCTAGAGTGAAAGCAGCTGGCAAGAAGGACTCTCAGCCCACCCAAGCAAAGGAAACACCAGCACAAATGTCAGTGACACGATATCTCACAGATCCCATAGAGGTCATGCAGACAGATCCGCTGGCATATGGGGCACACAAGTGTACTGTCTGGCCACACCTAGCCAAAGTGGCTCAGCGTTATCTGTCATGTCCACCAACCAGTGTGCCCAGTGAACGTTTATTTTCAATGACAGGGGATATCATGAGCCCTCACCGCTCAAGGCTGGCACCAGAGTTGTTGGAAATGCTAGTGTTTTTGAAAATAAACATGCCTTTCCTTGGGTTTCCAAATTTTCCCTGTGAATGGCGAAATGAATAAAAGCAATTTAAAGCCTTTCAGCAGCTCCAACTGCCTCATATGCTCCAGATAATATCAGCACATGTACCTGACCTCAACCGTTGTGCCTGTCTGTCCACTGTTCAGCCCTTATGTCACTACAAGGGCCTGACCTCAAACGTTGTGCCTGTCTGCAGTGTCCACTGTCCAGCCCTTATGACAATAAAAGAGGCCTGACCTCAAATGCAGTGCCTGTCTGTCCACTGTCCAGCCCTTACCTCACTACAAGGGCCTGACCTCAAACACTGTGCCTGTCTGTTCACTGTCCAGCCCTTACTTCACTAAAAGGGCCTGACCTCAAATGCTGTGCCTGTCTGCAGTGTCCACTGTCTAGCCCTTATGACACTACAAGGGTCTGACCACAAACGCTGTGCCTGTCTGAGTTTAGTTCTAGTATTTCTAATTTCAGTTTCATGAATTTGTGTATCACTTCTTTACAGAATATTCTTTTTCCTGTTTTGCAACATTTGGAATATAAGAACATAAAAAGCTGTCTTAAAATGTTTAGAGCTTGCATATTTCATATGGGCAATAGTTTTCATGACCTTAATAATATTTATTTATTTGTTTATTTATTTATTTATTTATTTATTATTTTTATATACCGACATTCGATCTGAGATATCACATCAGTTTACATTCAGGTACTGTAGGTATTTCTCTATCCCTAGAGTGCTTACAATCTAAGTTTTGTACTTGAGGCAATGGAGGGTAAAGTGACTTGCCCAAGGTCACAAGGAGTGACAGCAGAACTTGAAGATATGGGCCATTGGGCCGAAATCTTTCTTAGGTGCCAACATTAATGTTTCTAATACTATAGAAAACTGGTGGTAATTGCACTCTAGTTCATCCTCTGCGTTCCCATAGTTTACAGAGGCACTGTATAGGGTACAAAGTTAAAATAGGTTGATATTGTAGATTTGGAATTCATTAGCACTTTTCTTATTTCTGAGAGCTCTTCAAGTTCCATTGTCATCAGCTGAAGTGCATAAGCAGTTAATAGCTTCTAGACACCAATGGAACCACCACACTCTCAGGGCAAACCCATTTCAGGGAGCCCTTTCCTGCGCAAAGGAAAGGGAACTCTCCCCGGGTGTAGCCAGCCTATCTCTTTGTACCCGTTGACCCATGTTGAACCAGAACCGCTGTTCATATGGAAACCTCCTCTGCGTTGACTCACCATGCTTTCAAGGCTTGTGCTCCACTCTAGGGGCCAACAACCTGGTCTAGGGAGTCCTTTCCTGCGCAATGGAAAGGGAACTCTCCCCGGGTATAGCCAGCCTATCTCTTAACGCCCGCCAACCCATGTTGAACCGCTGTTCACATGGAAACCTCCTCCACGTCGCCTCGCCACACTTTGATGGCTCGTGCTGCACTCTAGGGGCCAATCCATTCTAGGGAGCCCTTTCCTGTGCAAATGAAAGGGAACTCTCCTCGGGTGTAGCCAGCCTATCTTTTAACACCCTCTGACCCATGTTGAACCTCTGTTCACATGGAAATCTCCTCCGCCTTGGCCTTCAAAATTCTCATTAGTATATCTGCTACATCCACCAGATTTTAAAAGACCAGCGAGAGCTCACTAGATGGGTTCTCCCCTAGAGTGGGAACCAACCCACTCTAGGGGAGAACCCATTCTAGGGAGCCCTTTCCTGCACAAAGAAAAGGGAACTCTCCTCGGGGCCAGCCTGTTTTGCCCCTATCAAAACCACAGGGACCAGATAACCTCTGCTCTGCCAGCCTGTCTTTCCCCTATCAGCTTTCTGCCACTCTGACTTGCTGCCATACAAGAGATGACTCACTCTACTCCTTCTGGTGTTCTTGCCACTATCATGGTTCCTCAGTTTGTTGGTGCTAGTCTTTCTGCTGCTTTGTCCCTTTATCGGTGCCTTGTGGTTTTTTCTGACACTCTTTCTGCTTGCTATGTTCCCTCTTCATTGTGAAGTAAGATGTTGATGCCACTTGTCTTGCCACTTTGCCTGTCGTGCTGCCTTCGAGGGTTCATGCAACTATTATCGGTGCTCTCTTTTGAAGCTGTGGTGTGTTTTTTACACTCTCGCTGCTGCTTTGCATCTGTTCCAATCTATGTGAATGGGTTCGGATGTGGACCCTTGGTCCAGAGGGTACTCACCAAGGATCAGCCTTGAAGAGCTCTTCTCCGGAAGGGAGAGTAGAGTAGTCCCGGCGGACATCAAGGCGGGCAGCAAGCAACACAGAGTAGGGATGTGAATCGTTTTAGGACGATTAAAATTATCGTCCGATAATTTTAATATCGTCTTAAACCGTTATGGAACACAATACAATACAGATTCTAACGATTTATCATTATAAATCGTTAGAATCGTGAGCCGGCACACTAAAACCCCCTAAAACCCACCCCCGACCCTTTAAATTAAATTCCCCACCCTCCCGAACCCCCCCCAAATAACTTAAATAACCTGCGGGTCCAGCGGCGGTCCGGAACGGCAGCGGTCCGGAACGGGCTCCTGCTCCTGCATCTTGTCGTCTTCGGCCGGCGCCATTTTCCAAAATGGCGCCGAAAAATGGCGGCGGCCATAGACGAAAAAGATTGGACGGCAGGAGGTCCTTCCGGACCCCCGCTGGACTTTTGGCAAGTCTCGTGGGGGTCAGGAGGCCCCCCACAAGCTGGCCAAAAGTTCCTGGAGGTCCAGCGGGGGTCAGGGAGCGATTTCCCGCCGCGAATCGTTTTCGTACGGAAAATGGCGCCGGCAGGAGATCGACTGCAGGAGGTCGTTCAGCGAGGGTTCCGGCGCCTCGCTGAACGACCTCCTGCAGTCGATCTCCTGCCGGCGCCATTTTCCGTACGGAAAATGGCGCCGGCCATACGCGTATGGCCGGCGCCATTTTCCGTACGAAAACGATTCGCGGAGGGAAATCGCTCCCTGACCCCCGCTGGACCTCCAGGAACTTTTGGCCAGCTTGTGGGGGGCCTCCTGACCCCCACGAGACTTGCCAAAAGTCCAGCGGGGGGCCGGAAGGACCTCCTGCCGTCCAATCTTTTTCGTCTATGGCCGCCGCCATTTTTCGGCGCCATTTTGGAAAATGGCGCCGGCCGAAGACGACAAGATGCAGGAGCAGGAGCCCGTTCCGGACCGCTGCCGTTCCGGACCGCCGCTGGACCCGCAGGTTATTTAAGTTATTTGGGGGGGGGTTCGGGAGGGTGGGGGATTTAATTTAAAGGGTCGGGGGTGGGTTTTAGGGGGTTTTAATGTGCCGGTTTTTCGATTTTTCGATTTTTCGATTTTTTAACGATTTTTCACGATTTTTCACGATATTTTACCCCCCCAAACGGCAACAATACGATTCCCTCCCCCTCCCAGCCGAAATCGATCGTTAAGACGATCGAGGACACGATTCACATCCCTAACACAGAGTCCAAGTCCGGGCAGGGTCAAGGCGGGCGGCAGGCAAACACAGAGTCCCAAACTAGGCAGGGTCAAGGCAGGCGGCAGGCAAACACAGAGTCCAAATCCAGGCAGGGTCAAGGCAGGCGGCAGGCACAGAGTCCCAATCCAGGCAGGGTCAAGGCAGGCGGCTGGCAGGCAAACACAAAGTCCATATCCAGGCAAGGTCAAATCAGCACCAACAGAGAATCACAGAGAGCAGCCACTCTGGAACCTTGTTGCAAGGCATCTGCTAGGTCCCAGGGAGAGGTTTAAATCTCCCCGGGTGATGACATCATCTTCCGGGGCCGGCCCATCCCCCGCGCCATGGTCCCTTTAAGAGGAGGGGTTTGCCGCGCTCTCTTCGACGCTGCCTTGCCGATTCCAGAGAAGTTGTGCCGCGGACCGTGTGCCGAGGGAAGGCCCCGCTCTGCTGCGCAGAAGGAAGTAGGGGGTCCTGGCCGGGGGCTACCTCGGCCAGGAGTCACAACAGTACCCCCTTCTTACGCTTCCTGCTGGCAGGACCGGGTTTCTCAGGATGCATTAGATGGAAGTGTTGAAGTAAGGTTTTGTCCAAAATGTTCACTGATGGTTCCCATGAATTCTCTTCAGGACCAAAACCTTCCCAAGCAATCAGGTATTCCCACCGCCTGTGATGACGACGGACATCCAGAATTTATCGTACTTGATAGATCGGGTCCTCCTCAGACACCATAGTTGGTGATCGGGATGGAGAAGCATGGAAAGAGGAGGAGATCAAAGGTTTCAGCAAGGAGACGTGAAAAGAATTATGAATCCGAAGACTGGTCGGAAGTCGTAGACGATAGGTCACCGGTCCCAGACGCTTACTGATGAAGAATGGCCCAATGTATCTGGGAGCGAGCCTCATGGAAGGAACCCGGAGGTGGATGTAGCATGTACTGAGCCAAACTCGATCCCCTACATTAAACAGAGGGGAAGGTCGACAGTTCTTGTCCGCCATCCGTTTGGCAGAATCGGCCACCCGTAGCAGTTTGGCATTGGTAGCCTTCCAAAGGTCATGCAACTGTAATACGGAAAGCTGGGCCGCCGGAGAGGCAACTGATAGAGATAGAGGTAGTGGAGGCCGGGGTTGCTTGCCATAGACGATCTGTAATGGTGAAGTTCCAGAAGCTGAGTGTTTATGGGAATTATGGAAGAACTCAGCCCAGGGTAATAGCGTGGACCAATCATCCTGGTGGTCGTTCACAAAGAGGCGAAGAAACAGCTTCAATCCACGATTGACCCTTTCAGCCTGCCCATTCCCTTTGGGATGAAAGGCAGTGGTAAAGTCCAGCTGTACGCCTAATTTCTTGCACAGTGCACCCCAGTATTTGGCGGTAAATTGCGGACCCCTGTCCGATGCAATATGGAGTGGAAGGCCATGCAGGCGGAATACATGATGGGTGAAAAGCCCAACTAGCTCAGGGACAGAGGGTAATTTGGGCAAGGGAACAAAGTGGGCCATCTTGGAAAAACGGTCTACCACTACCCATATTACCTGATGACCAGAAGAAGGAGGGAGTTCCACAACAAAGTCAGTGGATATATGGGTCCGTGGTTCCTGTGGTGGTGGAAGGGGTTGGAGGAGGCCCCACGACTGGCCAGGTAACGGTTTCTGTTGAGCACATTTCGGACAGGAATCAACGTAGGCATGCACATCCCGGCGCCAATGTGGCCACCAATAGTAACGGGATAATCTTTCCAAAGTTCCCGTCCTCCCGGGATGGCCGGCCGTAAGGGAGTCGTGTGCCCATGAGAGTACCTTGGGATGAAGGCGGAGAGGAACCACTGTCTTCTCTGGTGGTGAAGTCTCTGTGGTGGCCAAGACCACCTTGGCTGGATCAATAATATGGCTGGGGGGGGGGGTCAGGTGTATCATTGGTCTTGTGCATTCGGGAAAGGGCATCAGCATGAATATTTTTAGTTGTTGGACGATAGAGTACTACAAAATCAAATCGCCTGAGGAACAGCGACCATCGAGCTTGGCGAGAATTCAATCGTTGCGCTTTACTAAGTTATTCTAAATTTTTATGGTCTGTGTAGACCGTAATTGTATGTTGCACTCCCTCCAGCCATTGCCACCATTCCTCAAAGGCCATCTATATTAGGGATGTGAATCGTTTTAGGACGATTAAAATTATCGTCCGATAATTTTAATATCGTCTTAAACCGTTATGGAACACAATACAATAGAGATTCTAACGATTTATCGTTATAAATCGTTAGAATCGTGAGCCGGCACACTAAAACCCCCTAAAACCCACCCCCGACCCTTTAAATTAAATCCCCCACCCTCCTGAACCCCCCCAAATGACTTAAATAACCTGCGGGTCCAGCGGCGGTCCGGAACGGCAGCGGTCCGGAACGGGCTCCTGCTCCTGAATCTTGTTGACTTCAGCCGGCGCCATTTTCCAAAATGGCGCCGAAAAATGGCGGCGGCCATAGACGAACACGATTGGACGGCAGGAGGTCCTTCCGGACCCCCGCTGGACTTTTGGCAAGTCTCGTGGGGGTCAGGAGGCCCCCCACAAGCTGGCCAAAAGTTCCTGGAGGTCCAGCGGGGGTCAGGGAGCGATTTCCCGCCGCGAATCGTTTTCGTACGGAAAATGGCGCCGGCAGGAGATCGACTGCAGGAGGTCGTTCAGCGAGGGTTCCGGCGCCTCGCTGAACAACCTCCTGCAGTCGATCTCCTGCCGGCGCCATTTTCCGTACGAAAACGATTCGCGGCGGGAAATCGCTCCCTGACCCCCGCTGGACCTCCAGGAACTTTTGGCCAGCTTGTGGGGGGCCTCCTGACCCCCACGAGACTTGCCAAAAGTCCAGCGGGGGTCCGGAAGGACCTCCTGCCGTCCAATCGTGTTCATCTATGGCCGCCGCCATTTTTCGGCGCCATTTTGGAAAATGGCGCCGGCTGAAGACAACAAGATTTAGGAGCAGGAGCCCGTTCCGGACCGCTGCCGTTCCAGACCGCCGCTGGACCCGCAGGTTATTTAAGTCATTTGGGGGGGATTCGGGAGGGTGGGGGATTTAATTTAAAGGGTCGGGGGTGGGTTTTAGGGGGTTTTAATGTGCCGGTTTTGCGATTTTTAGATTTTTAGATTTTTCACGATTTTTCACGATTTTTCACGATATTTTACCCCCCCAAACGGCAACAATACGATTCCCTCCCCCTCCCAGCCGAAATCGATCGTTAAGACGATCGAGGACACGATTCACATCCCTAATCTATATAGCTAACAGTTCCTTGTCTCCAATCCTGTAATATTTTTCGGCTTGGGAAAATTTGCCTGAGAAGTATGAGCAAGGGAGTAACTTTCCTTGGTTAGAATGTTGGCTAAGTACAGCTCCTACCGCCACGTCCGAAGCATCTACTTCCACAATAAACGGATGCGTGGGGTCTGGGTGACGGAGACAGGGTTCTTGTAAAAATGCGTTCTTGAGATCCAGAAAGGCTTGTACAGCCTCGTTAGGCCAATTCTTAGGATCTGCCCCTTTTTAGTCAAGGCCGTGAGTGGTGCTACGATGTGAGAGAATCGTGCTATAAAAGACCTGTAAAAATTAGCAAATCCGAGGAATTGTTGTAGGGCGCGAAGTCCTGTTGGTTGTGGCCACTCCCGGATACTAGCTAACTTATCAGGATCCATTTGAAAACCAGTGGTAGAGATGAAGCCCAAAAAAGGTAGTGATTGTCTCTCAAATAGGCATTTCTCCAATTTTACGAATAATTTGTTTTCTCTCAGGTGTTGAAGAACTCTTCGGACATCTGTACGATGAGCAGCCAGATCCTTAGAATAGATTAATATATCATCAAGATAAATGATTACTCCTTGATTTAACATGTCCCGAAATATCTCATTCATTAGATTTTGGAATACTGCTGGAGCATTACAAAGACCAAACGGCATCACCAGATATTCATAATGGCCGTCTCGTGTGTTAAACGCAGTCTTCCATTCATCTCCCGGGTTTATCCGAACCAGATTATATGCTCCACGTAAATCCAGCTTAGTAAATACGTTAGCTCCATGAAGACGGTCCAATAATTCCGGAATCAGTGGGAGAGGGTAGCGATCCTTGCGAGTTATTGCATTAAGTCCTCGGTAGTCAATGCATGGTCTTAACG
This sequence comes from Rhinatrema bivittatum, assembly GCF_901001135.1. Taxonomy (NCBI): domain Eukaryota; kingdom Metazoa; phylum Chordata; class Amphibia; order Gymnophiona; family Rhinatrematidae; genus Rhinatrema; species Rhinatrema bivittatum. The sequence goes on from NC_042633.1 coordinate 11,421,200, forward strand.
ACCCGTCTTTTTTGGGGACGAAGAAGAACCCTGCTCCCGCTGAAGAGGATGAAGGTCGGATGAACCCACGTTCAAGATTTTCTTTAATGTATTCGGACATAGGCAGGGATTCAGGTCCAGATAAAGGATAAACCCGCCTTCTAGGTGGACAAGTATTGGGAAGAAGATTAATGGCACAATCAAAGGTATGGTGTGCCGGGAGGATCTCCACCTTTTCCTTGGAAAAAATATCCATGAAATCTGCATATTGCAGAGGTGGTTGAAGTCTTGTAGCAGCTAGTTGGATCCCAGGTTGAGGTCTCTCATTCAAACAGGTAGCAAAGCATTCTGGTCCCCAGGCTGTAATTTGAAGTGTCCTCCAGTCTATGGTGGGTGCGTGCTTCTGTAACCAGGGGAGGCCCAATACCTGGTGGACTGCTTTTTCCAGAATGAAGAAGGATATCGCCTCCTTATGGAGGATCCCCGTATGGACTGTTATCGGGGTGGTGCAGGTGGTGATTTGACCCGGAAGCTTCTCCCCCTGAATTGATGAGATGTATTGAGGTGACTCGCGATGAAGTACTGGTAATTGTAGTTGGTGAACTAATTCTGCTAGAATGAAGTTTCCTCCTGACCCTGAATCGATGAGGGCCAAAGTTGTAAGGGATCCATGGAGGTAGTTTAGCATGACTGGAACTGTACAGTGAGGGGCGAGGTTGCTCCCTAGGGTCAGCCCCTCTAAGACACCTAGGTTTGGAAGGTTCCCAGACGTTCGGGGCACTGAGCTAGAAGATGTCCTTTGTTACCACAATAGAGACAAAGTCCCATCCTTCTTCGATGCTGTTTTTCTTCAGTAGTCAGATGGCTCCTACCCAATTGCATGGGCTCCTCTCTGCCCTTGGAAGGTGCTTCCGGAATGGTTGGGTGGACCATGGGGCGGGAGAAGGTGGGGGCCAAAGGAACTGGATGACGGTATGATCTTGACTCCTTGGCTCGTTGTTGTAGCCATCGATCAATACGTCCCGCGAGGTCAATTAATGCCTCAAGATCCCCTGGAATCTCTCGCGCTGCCAACTCGTCTTTGATACGAGGAGAAAGTCCCTCCAAGAAGATTCCTCTTAAGCAGTCTGTCTGCCATCCCAGTTCGTAAGCCAAGGTGCGGAATTCCACTGCAAAATCAGCCAAAGTGCTCGCACTTTGACGGAGGTTAAGGAGTTCCGAGGAGGCAGTGGATAGCCATCCAGGCTCGTCGAATACTGGAGAAATGTCCGAACGAATCACTGCAAGTCGCCCAAAATGGAGTCTCCATGTTCCCAGATCAGGGATGCCCAGGCCAAGGTCTTTCCGTCCAATAATGAGATGATGAAGGTTGTTTTCGCCTGATCTGTTGGGAATTGTTGTTCATGCAGAGAGAACCGAATGAAGCACTGGTTCAAACAACCACGACATTGTTTGGCATCTCCAGCATATCGAGGTGGGGCAGGCAAATGGGTTACAGTACTTGGAATGCTGGAAATCACAGGAATAGGAACTGCAGCCTCAGCTCCTCGAACTGAGTCAAGTCGGTTTGCTAACCATTCCACAGTGGCGGTCAAAGCTTCTAGGCACTGTTGTTGTTGTTGCTGTTGTCTTTGTTGCAGAAGTTGTTGGGCCAGACCTGGAATAGCCTGGAGACCTGATAGATCCCCCGGGTCCATGGCCTTGCAATCTGTTCCAATCTATGTGAATGGGTTTGGATGTGGACCCTTGGTCTAGAGGGTACTCACCAAGGATCAGCCTTGAAGAGCTCTTCTCCGGAAGGGGGAGTAGAGTAGTCCCGGCGGACGTCAAGGCGGGCAGCAAGCAACACAGAGTCCAAGTCCGGGCAGGGTCAAGGCGGGCGGCAGGCAAACACAGAGTCCCAATCCAGGCAGGGTCAAGGCAGGCGGCAGGCAAACACGGAGTCCAAATCCAGGCAGGGTCAAGGCAGGCGGCAGGTAAACACAGAGTTCCAATCCAGGCAGGGTCAAGGCAGGCGGCAGGCAAACACAAAGTCCAAATCCAGGCAGGGTCAAATCAGCACCAACAGAGAAGCACAGAGAGCAGCCACTCTGGAACCTTGTTGCAAGGCATCTGCTAGGTCCAGGGAGAGGTTTAAATCTCCCCGAGTGATGACATCATCTTCCGGGGCCGGCCTAGCCCCCGCGCCATTGCCCCTTTAAGAGGCAGGGTTTGCCGCACTCTCTTCGACGCTGCCTTGCCGACGCCGGAGAAGTTGTGCCGCAGACCGCGCGCTGAGGGAAGGCCCCGCTTGTAAAGAATTTTGAATGGAAGTATTGAGGCTTTTACCATTAGCAGAATTTAAAACCAGGGGATCCTGTTTAGATAAAAAAAAAAAAACCCACTTCCATTCTATTCCCTACCCTTTCTGCCTAGAGACAAAAAGTTTATTTTCAAAGGTATGTGTCCGTATCTACCACAGAACTTTATTCACCATTAATTCATGCAACACAACATGCAAAATAAACCAGTTTATTGTAAAAATATTTTCTTTATTTCAGATAAAGAAAGGTATGAATAAAAATCTCTAAATGACTAAGAAACACTTTTATGTTCAAATCTTAACTTTACCAGAGTATATCCTACAATCAATGTCATCGCCATTAATAAAGTAATTGAAATTATTAAAATCAGATAAATGTCAATCAATGTCATCTTTTGCTTAATTAATCAATGCATTTCTAATACATCTGCCAATCTAGAAACAATAGCAATTTAAAGGTTCTCATATACTTGAATAAATGATTATGGGGTAGATTTTCAAAAAACGCGAATAGGCGTACTTTTGCTGGCGCATCAGGCGCCAGCAAAAGTACGCTGGATTTTAGTAGATACACGCGGAGCCGCGCGTATCCACTAAAATCCTGGATCGGCGCGCGCAAGGCTATGAATTCTGTATAGCCGGCGCGCGCCGAGCTGCGCAGCCTACCCCCGTTCCCTCCAAGGCCGCTCCGAAATCGGAGCGGCCTTGGAGGGAATCCTCTAACGCCCTCCCCTCACCTTCCCCTCCCTTCCTCTACCTAACCCACCCGCCCGGCCCTGTCTACACCCCCCCCCCTTACCTTTCTCCGGGGATTTACGCCTCCCGGAGGGAGAAGTAAATCCCTGCGCGCCAGTGGGCCTGTTGCGCGCCGGGACGCGACCTGGGGGCAGGTACGGAGGGCGCGGCCACGCCCCCGGACCGCCCCGGGCCGTAGCCACGCCCCCATACCCGCCCCCAAAACGCTGCCGACACGCCCCCTAAACGCCGCGACGACCGGGCCCGCCCCCCGACACGCCCCCCTCGGAGAACCCCGGGACTTACGCGAGTCCCGGGGCTCTGCGCGCGCTGGTAGGCCTATGTAAAATAGGCTCACCGGCGCGCAGGGCCCTGCTCGCCTAAATCCGCCCGGTTTTGGGCGGATTTAGGCGAGCAGCGCTCTGAAAATCCGCCCCTATATATTTACCAATTATCTGAAGCACCCCGCTCTGTGTCTCTCTAATCACGTGCAAAGAAAATCAAAGTAGCACTCCTCTTTTCCTTCTGACTGCTTCAAGTTTTATACCCTTAAAACTCTTTGATTTCTTTGATCCAGGGTAACTGTTTCTTTTCTATCTATACATCCATCTTTTAGCCTTTGAAGAACTTCATTTCTAAAAACCTTGACTGAGGTTCAATTAATTTTTCCATATCACAATATTAAAAATTAGGAGTTATCCTTACCCTGTTTAAAGCTTTGCCCATATTCGATCTTTAATTTGATGCCAAATTAACAATCTTGTGGTCTTTTTTTAGCTTTATTTGTAGTTCTGAGAGAAAAGCTTTTACACTCCCTTCAATCCCAGGATTCATGCTTGAGTGACCACATGTTTTAGGATGCCCAAGGTCATAAAATGCAGACTGCTTTTTTTACTTAGAGATAAGCAAGAAGTCACAAACAACTTCTTTTCAAGGTCTGAAAGGGAGGTAGAGGTGGGTGCTGTTTGCTGCAGTTTTGTTTCAGCACAGGCCTTGACTAAAGTCATGGCTTTTAAAAGTAAAGGCTTATGGGTATTAAATGCTAACATGTCTCTTTATGGCTAATTGATTACTGACTTCACTAAATATAAGTAATTATCAATAAAGCACAAAATATTAAAATATTTTCTGACACCCCCCCCCCCCCCATGGAGTCAGTTAAGCAAATACTAGACATAGCTAGATACATATAAATCAGTGAGGCACTAATAAGCCTGGGGGAAAATAATCACGCAATAAACTACATATGATGAGTTGTGTCAGTACTCAGCATTGCATAGATACAAGTGAAAATACAAGTGTAATAAAAATTGGTTACATTACCATATTGATTATAAAGAGATATGAATTTACAAATCTGAGTTAGTTTCTAATGTTAACCAGATATAAAGATTTTCTCAATATTTCCTTATGGGAAATAGAGAACATTCATACCCAGGGAATGTAATTTTTAAATTTAAAGCTACTCATCCAGTCAAATAAGATGAGGGTTCATAACTAAAATAATCTCTACGGGTCAGAAATCTTGGGGTTATAGTGGACCCTGAGCTATGTATGAAACAGCACATCTCCCAGAAAATAAAAGAAGGATATGGTAAACTAATGACTCTCAGAAGACTGAAACCCCTCTTAACACTAAATAACTTTCGCACAATCCTACAGGCACTGATATTTGCAAGCACAGACTATTGTAATGCACTATTACTAAGGCTACCTCAATCTACTCTTAGGCCATTGCAAATACTACAAAACTCCGCTGCAAGAATTTTAACCGGCAAAAAAAGAAGGGACCACATAACTGGAACACTCGCCGAACTACATTGGCTCCCAATAGATCAAAGAATACAATACAAAGTTCTATGTATAATCCATAAGCTAATACATGAGGAAAAAGCCGACTGGCTTAACACAGCTCTGCGCGTACACGTCCCTCACAGAAACCTAAGATCTGCAAATAAGACCCTACTAACTGTCCCCTCAGTCAAAACAGCACGGCTCACTCAAGTTAGGGAAAGAGCACTATCACTGGCTGGCCCCGTAATATGGAACACCATGCCTCTCGAATTAAGGCTCCAGAGAAATCTGAAAATCTTCAAATCTAACCTGAAAACCTGGCTCTATAAACAAGCCTTCGATAAAGACAAAGTGAAAGAGAAAAACAATTGATTAAGTTGGACGCACCGAACAAACTCATAGTAATGTTAATTTTATTCCGTTGAGAAATGTCATACCAAGTTGATTAGCTCACTTAAACTTTTAGCTTATTGCACTATATTGTTACTGAACTATGTCGGCACATACTCTAGTTGTAATCTATACCACTCATAGTTGTTATCGTGCCTATATGTAAACCGTTGTGATGGTTCTCCAACTTAACGACGGTATAGAAGAGTTTTTAAATAAATAAAATAAATAAAAAGATTCCATCATGTGTAGGGATCTGTGGGCAATAAATGCCTATTATACTTACCAATTGATGAGCAACGATCCTGAAATGGCAAGGTGCATTATGAATAAGACACATACCAGTCCAGTCAATAATAGACAGTTATTCACAGTTCTCAGTAGATCCAGCCGGATCAAACGTCTCAGATTTCTGTGAAGTCAGCCTGACTAATAATAGGTATTGGAAGCTGTTTGCTCGCCGTCCACTGCTGGTTTAGTCGCAGCAGAATCTGGAACAGGATTTGGTTGCTGATGTTGCAGGATGACTGATTGACCATCCTCAGGGGAGAGAGCTGCATCCAGCCAAACCACAAAGTCATGTCCTTCATCTGTTAGAGAATTAGCCGGAGCAGGGTGCGTTGGATCCAATTCTTCATCCGTCGCAAGAGACTGTGGACTAGGTGCTGAAAACCAATTCGAGCTTACCCCCGGGCTGGAGGCTCTTGAATTTCCACCTGAAGCAACAAGATTGGCATTTGATAGGCCATGTCTATATCCTAATTGATATTCTGCCAATGAGTAGATATTGAAGTAGCAGGGCACAAGTTCCCAGGGAGCACACTGACAAATGTGGGCACTCAAGGTTCTTCGTAGTGTTTCACGAACAGATGCCAGTCTTCTTGGCCAAGTCCAGCAATAGGAATATTGTGGGAACTTAAATAAAACATCACAGTTTTTATGCAGATAATAAGGCGCACATGTATCAGGATTGTTTTCTGAATACATCCAGCTTCCATAATCAGCATACTCATTTATGAGATCAGGTCCCAGGCTGACAATCATGGCATTCTTCCTAGGATTAGCTGGAAAATGTATCTTTGAGTTTACACCTGCCATTTCTGGCTCGTTGTTCTTCGTTCTAATTTCTCCTAAGACAGAAGAAAAGAACACCAATTATTACTATGATTCCCAGGATTAATGGGAATAAATTGATCCCTAAGTCATGAAGGAGTCCACCTGCCCCTTCCATTATGGTTTTAACTACACCAACAGCTGTTTTAACTATTCCACCCACTAATCCAGAGAAAGCACAACCCAGGGCATTCGAAAATACCTCTGGCTTCAGTAGCTCTTCCAGAATCAGCTCCCTTTCACTAGCTGTTAGTTCTATCATTCTCAGATGCTGTAAAAACTCATCCTCTGACATTAACCAAAGTGAAGACAAATTTCTCAATAATACATTTACATTTAAAACATGAGTCAATAACATTTTTAACTCAGTGAATTGTACTGGTTTAAATTCCATGTACTTTATTGTTTCAGTTAACCGGGCACTAAGTGTAGGATAAAATTCCCACGGTCCACACTTAATGACAGATAGTGCAGTAACTAAATACAATATTCCCGGTTGAAAGCCACACTGTGCTTTGTTTGACTGAAGTATATAAGATCCATTGGGTAATTTCAAAAAAACTTCTACTAGAGGACCGGGATTCGGTTCTAGAGGACAATCAGCTTCTCCCTCTAGTGTGAGGCAAGTATTATAGACCTGCACCAGAGAATTACACACAGTTACAGGAACTTTGTGACAACCTTGTGCTATAATCCAGTGATAACCAGCATTATTAATACACAAGTGTGTTGGTTCAAAGATTTTAATTGTTTTAATCCAGGTGTTGCTTCCATTTGAGCTTTCCAAGAACTGACCAAAGTTCTGGATTTCCCCAGCAACGTTTATAGACCTGAGTAGTGATTGGGAGAAAGATACGTCTGACCTCTTGTACTAGGGTTGAACCTAAGATTGCCCATGGTTCTTTTCCCATTTCATGTTTGCTAACCTGCAAAATAACTTGTGAAGCCTCAACATGGGCATACTGAATTTGCTCAGCTGTGAAGTTTATTTCCTCTAACATTTTTCCCAATTGAAGGTCTCCCCATTTGGGTTTTGGGGAAGTAAGACCATCAATAAAGTGAGTAAGCTGTTCTATTCTTGCTAGAACCTGTATTTTCTCATCAGTTGTGGATATGGCTTCAATCCCTAACTGTAAGTTTTGAGCTAAGTAATCCCTTAATTGAAAAATACCCGCTCTTAGCTGATATTCATTGGATTGAATACCTTTTATAGCAGTTTTAATTATATCATTAAGATTAAGGAATGTATTTTGAACCTCATGTTTCAAAGCATTCCTGCGCTTTCTGTTGGCTGTTCTCATCACCCAAGCAGGCAGGGGAAATGAGTCATTCAGCCATTTTGTCTGTACAATTAAATCTAACACAGAAGTAACCTCAGTGTCATTTAACCCCTCAGCTAAACCCCTAATACAGGCAGCGGTCAAAGACCGGCCTAGCACAGATGCATTTTGAAAAAAAGTAGCCTCCTGTATAAAGAAGGGTCCCCATACCTTATTAAAAAACCTTTTATTACAAAGATTATCCTGATATCGCCAACTAGGGCAACAAAAGCAGTAGTCCTGGGTGGACAAGGATCGGGTACAAAAGAATTTATTATTCCCGCATGCATTATTCCATAAAGATAAATTATGATAAGGGATTCTAATCAATGTGTAAAAGAGACAGGCAATTTATCACAAAAGACATGATAATGTGTACTATTTAAAAACAGAATTTCATATGGTAGTCTACAAACATAAGACAGAGTCCTTAATCATTGGGAGGGGGAATCCTGTATCCTCTCCCCCCCATGTGGAATAATTTGCGTAAGAAAGTGTTACCTCAGGAAAGATGTCCATCCAGGAGAAAATGAGACCTTTAATCAAACCTGAAAATCCATAATTAGAGCCAGACAAGGAGTCCTCCAGAGGCACCTTCGAAAGGGGATTGATGCAGGCACAAGATCCATCAAGTACGAAGGGCAAACAGCCGCTGGAACTGTTCAGAAGCACCAATGTGTGGTTGAGAGCAGTGCTGCAGTTTCCAGGAAGGAGTTTCAAGGATCCCAGTAAGATTGACACTCACTTTCCTGAAACCTAGGAATAAGTTCTGATATCTAATTGAACAGAACTCTGCACGGAAGCCATCAAGAGGAGATTCCGAAGTGATGGAAGAAAGCTGCAAGGAGGAACGCTCCAGTTGCAGGAACAGAGCAACTAGTCTGGACTCAAGACCCGCAGGCAGGGACTCCGGAGAGATGCCTTGCCAGACCTAGTGAGTGTAAAACCTGAAAGGAACATCAATATGCAACAAAACAGGATCTTGCACCAGCCAGCCATGGTATGGAACAAGAATGACACCAGAAGGCAAAGGCACTGCTAGAAGAGACAAAGGCTCAGAAGGTGAGCGCTTACTGACATGTGAGTGAGAATAACGGAGCTCCTGTGAAGCTGCGGGAGAAAAGGTGGAATGCAGCTGGGTATTAGATAAGAGATAAAATAGTGAGATAGGAGATGCAATAATTAAAAGCACCCAGCAAGCAATAACATACTTACAATAAGGTCTGTAAAAAAGAAACACAGCATGCAAAAAGGTACTGATTGGGGAACAAACCATACAGCATGCAAGCAAAAGCTTCTGCTGAAAGCGAGTTAAACATGGAGGACGCTCAGACGCGGGACTAGCTACACTGAGAACGACCTGGTCTTCCTGCTCCGGGGGAGGCACAGTCATGTCACAGCCTGGAATGACATCAATTGCTGGAGCAGTGGGAGCGCTGGGCAGCGGTAGTTCCTCCTGACCCATTGGCGTCAGCGGAAACTGCGGATGCAGCAGAGGCTGGGGATTGAACTGAGGTTCTGGCACCGGAAAACCCCAATGTCTCGGATACCAGCTTGACATCTCTAATGGACACAACTTTTCTGTTCTCTGGATCCTCAGAGTCAGAAAGCAACAGTCCCGAGGTACCTAGAATTTCTGTAACAATAAAGGGATTAGACCAGTATGGTTCTAAAGAGCCACGAACATGCATTTTTCTCAAAACTACGGAACCAATCTGAAAAGGATTTGGAGTCCGAGAGGCCTTGTCAGAAGTAACCATAGCATCTGAGGAGGCCATATTTTCAAGCATAGAGAACCCAAAGAGAGACATAGCGGGAGCTTCATGATTGGCAGTTATGGTACTATTAATCCGGATTTGGATCTCCGGAAGATGAAGGTACCAATTACTGGGGTTAGATTGCAAGGCAAAAATTTGCAGACTACGCTTAACCTCACCATTAATCCTTTCAACCATTCCATTAGATTCTGGACGATGTGGGTAGGAGAATCGATGAGTAATGCTATGATCAGCACAAAAGGTCTCAACCTCAGCATTTTTAAAGGCTGGACCGCCGTCTGTGCAAAGAAACTGAAAAGGCAAAATACCATATACAATAGCCAGACGGTTAACAGTTACAATAGCAGTAATGCGTTTCTGTGCAAATAGAAACACAAAGCCAGTAAAGGAATCAAGTACAACCAAAATATGTCTGTAACCACGGGAAGAAGTAAGGGGACCAACATGATCCATATAGACCACCTGCCCTGGACTAATACCCCGTGGAAGTGTCCCTTCAACATAAGGGGTTCCAGTACGTTTGGGATTTGTGCGCTGACAATCCAAACAGTCACTGACCATTTTCTTTGCCTGACTTCTAGTCAAAACCCCATCTGAATGCTGGCACAAAGTTGCCGCATTCAAATGTAAGGAGCCATGCCTAGCAAGACGTGCCCTTACAGTTATTTCTTGCTGAGAGGCAGCCAATTTAGCAGCTTCATCTGCCAAAGAATTGTAACGAGAGTACCAGCCCAAAGTCTGGTGAGCTGGCACAGGCAAAACTAGCACCTGGACAGTAAGTTTCTGTGAAATAGAAAATATTAATCTCCAGTGAGCTCTGTGTGCTATAGGCTTGCCTGTAACATCTAAAAAGTCACTGTTTTCCCACACTTTCATATGTGAATTAAACCCAGACACCACATATGTAGAATCAGAACAAACCATAACGGATCTGTCAGGATCCAAATTGGGCTTTTGTTCAATATGTGTCAAAGCCTTTTGAAAGGCAATCAGCTCCGCCTGCTGTGAACTCATATCACCTAATTGCCAAGTATGCGTGGCAAAGACTTTCCACTGTCCCCTTTTATTAGGAGTCAAAGTAACATTAGCTGCGCCAGCAAAAAATGCAGTAAGGTAGTCACCCGTGGGTGTAGCAGAACCATCAGTAAAAATTACCAATTGAACTTTCTGATAAATAGGAGGAAGGAGCCTATCCTGCTCAGTTGTTAAGCAAAGATCCTCACAAACAATCAAAACAATGTCAGAATCAGCCAAACCATTCTGATAATGGAATTGTACATCATCTCTATATTGATCAGCGCGCCATTGAACCCATCGTGTAGAGAGAGCCCTACTCTCTGGGAGGGAATGGCGAGTGACAGCCTGTAACTGGGGAATCCCAGTATAACAATGAATAGTCTTACCTTGAGCAAGAGTAGAGACTTTAGACAAGCAATATCTGACAGCCGTCAGTGTACGCTCGACAATATTAAATTTCCTCTCAGGCTGAGAGAAAGTGTGTGTGATATAACAAATAGGCTGAGATTCAGCATGGTTACTGATTGTAGCCAAGAAATGAGAGTCAGAAACCTGCAACGTGACATCTAAATCTTTAGACGGTTTACGGTGTGCCAAAGGGGCTGAATCTTTGACAGCCTCCTGTAGTGCTCTCAGACATTCAGAATGAACAGTAGTCCAATCTCCTTTAAGCAAATCATATAAGGGGGCTGCTAATGAGGCAAAACTAGGTACAGTTTTACGTGCAAAATTGAGTGTCCCCATTATTACTTGCAGTTGGCGAGATGTCTTAGGCACCGGGAAGGATATAATCTTTTCTTGGAGGGTGGGGGCAAGGCTAGCACCTGCCACCCCAATTAAAAATCCCAGAAACTTAACTTCCTCAAAACCAATTCTTGCCTTGGCAAAATTAACTACAAAGCCTTCTTCACCCAGTACCTGTATTAGTTTAACAACAGAATCCCAAAGCACATCCAGCTTATCAGAAGCCAGATATATATCATCAACATAAGGAACGGCATTATCAATGTTATGTCGCTGAAGGAGTTCTTCAACGGCAGCAGAAAACAACACAGGGGAATTTTTAAAACCCTGAGGGAGCCTGGTATACTGATACTGCTTACCCCTAAATGTAAAAGCAGTGACTGGTGAAGTGCTAATCGGAATACTCCAGAAACCATTAGCTAAATCCAAGGTGGCTTTCCACCTGGGACGTGGCAAGTTATCAATTGTAGACGCAGGATTTAATGTCTGTGCTGCAACTGTCTCAGAAGAGGCGTTAAGTACTCTATAGTCAATGACCATACATATACTCCCATTTGGTTTGGGCACAGGAAGGAGGGGTGAATTAAATTCAGAATATTCCTCAAGTAAAACACCCTGAGTAAGTTTCTGAGAAATTATAATATTTAAATCATTGTAAAATTTCTTATGGACAGGATACTGTTTTTGAGGACTGAAAGGCTTATTTAAAACAATCTCTATTGGCTTAGAGGTCTGCACTAAACCTGTGTGTGTATGGTAGAGCTGAACAACCCCTAACTTAAGCCATTCAGTAAACATGTTCTGCAGCTCAGCTTCTCCAAGTATGGATTTGAGCTGAGGAGAAATTGAAGCTTTTCTCGTTCCATTCACGCATATCCAGCATAGCTCCCTGCTTCAACGGCAGGGGAGAAGAAAAACTGATACTTCACGCATATCCAGCATAGCTCTCTGCTTCAACGGCAGGGGAGAAGAAAAAAGGATTCGCACTCACAAAGCGGGGAGTAGCTGGCTTGTTACGGCGGTTACTACCCCAAACCAAATAAGCCTGATACTTCACTTTCAATGCATATCCAGCATAGCTGCTTCAACACTGCTCTCTACATTAATGGTGGGGGTGGAAGGGAAATAGCTCTTTGGTTCTAAGAGAAACAGATAAGTATGAGAAAAAAATGTGTGAAGCTTGCTGGGCAGACTGGATGGGCCGTTTGGTCTTCTTCTGCCATCATTTCTATGTTTCTATGTTTCTGTTTCTTTTACAGCCTCAAAGCCATAAAGTGGATCTTCCCTCATCATAGAAGGCAAAACAGGCACATCAGCCTGTGTGAAATAAACTGCAAAAGGATCCTCCTCATCAAATAAACAAGCCACTTTTATGGTACGAGACCCTTTGAAGTAAGGGGAAAAGATTTCTACGGTCGCTAAGGGAACCTGAGACTGCTTCCCTGCAAACATAGTAATTGTAACATTCTCATTAAAATACTGAATTGTATTCCATTCTCTAGTCAGAATATTAATAGTAGTACCTGAATCCATCATGCCCACAAATAGATAACCCTATTCCTTACTCTGGATCCACAGGGGGTAGAGTCATGGAGCCAGCACTGCCATGGAAAGTGGCACGCTTAGCCGGCTTTTTGTGAGAAGGGGGAGGGCGGTCTGCCTTAGTTACAGCTCCGGACACCACTGGAGGTTTCTCAGGAGCTGGAAAGCGGGCAGGAGGGGTCCCTCGATTATCCCTCACAGGATAACGTGGAACCCACCCAGTATTAGAGGGATTTCGTGGAGGGGGGGTGTATAATCCTGTCTAGAATTCCCAAACCCCCTATTGTCCCTCTGATTTCTATCCTGGGAAGAAGGATTCCTGAAATTAAAACTCACCCTTCTGGAAGTTTTCTCAGTCTGAGTGCGCTGGATATCTCTGCCCCTTTCCCTCTGTCTGTCGGACCCTGGCTGCGCCTGTTTAAGTGGCTTAGAAGGGACTAACGGATGACCAGCCGCTTCAAAAACCTGCTGAATTATGAACGGAAATTGCTCATGTCTATCTGCCGGGGCTAATGCACTTAAACGATTACTAAGATCAATACGAATAGAGGTATTAGGCATGATGTCTTTTAAAATCTCCCATACCTGTTCAAAATTACTCATTGTAACCAGCATGCCAAGGGAATATGCAGCTGAAATACCAAACTTTTGTAAAATATGACGCAACACTTCACCAAGATTTGTAATCAAAGGCTTGCCAAATATAGCACGATAGGTCCATGCGTAATACGTGCCCCAGGTATCGCATGCAGAGGGGGGAGGAACCAAATTCTGTGGCATCAGAGTAGAAATAATATAATGTCTGGTGTGTGAGTCACATGCGCCAGTAACAGCTTCAAGTGCAACTAGCCTAGTGGCCAGATGTTCAGGTATCAGATTAACATCAGATGGAAGCGTCCCCAAAGCCCGCTTTACTCTGTCTGCTTTACGATCGATCTCACTACGGGATCCGAATTCCACAGGCGTCCCCATGGAAACAGAGTGCATCCCATAATGATCTCTAAGCGTTTGAAAGCAGTGCAAGACAGCAGTGTAAAACGCATTCTTTTTCCCAGCCGGAATCTGATCCACGGGCGGGGCATCAAAGGACAAAATAGCATCAAGAGGCGGACGCTGTTCAGTGAACGCCAACCCCCCCCCCTCCCCCGTTTCTCCAAAACCGGAATTACCGGATTTTCCACAAATAAACATTTACCAAGTGAGAAAGACATCTGACAGTCAGGGAGAGCAAAAGGAACAAAATCCTCTTCTGCTCTTCTATTTAGACCCTGGTGTCTGCCCTGTGCAGTAAGAGTTTTTAAGCAACAAATGTCAACATAAAAGCACGGCGACGAGTCACTGGACACTTGTAAATGCAGGACAAAGGACTGATTTTCCCTGATATGATTGGCTTCAACCCACTTACGGAACGTTGCTTCCTGTGAAGCTCTAATTCTATAAGGATCTGCCATTATAACCAAATACAAAAACTGCTGCAACAGGCAAAATTACAAAAACTGGAAAATAATAAAGAAGTACTCTGGTCAACACCTTTAGATTCTACAGTAGATCAAATCACGTTGGGCGCCATGTAAAGAATTTTGAATGCAAGTATTGAGGCTTTTATCATTAGCAGAATTTAAAACCAGGGGATCCTGTTTAGATAAAAAAAAACCCCACTTCCATTCTATTCCCTACCCTTTCTGCCTAGAGACAAAAAGTTTATTTTCAAAGGTATGTGTCCGTATCTACCACAGAACTTTATTCACCATTAATTCATGCAACACAACATGCAAAATAAACCAGTCAGTTTATTGTAAAAATATTTTCTTTATTTCAGATAAAGAAAGGTATGAATAAAAATCTCTAAATGACTAAGAAACACTTTTATGTTCAAATCTTAACTTTACCAGAGTATATCCTACAATCAATGTCATCGCCATTAATAAAGTAATTGAAATTATTAAAATCAGATAAATGTCAATCAATGTCATCTTTTGCTTAATTAATCAATGCATTTCTAATACATCTGCCAATCTAGAAACAATAGCAATTTAAAGGTTCTCATATACTTGAATAAATGATTATATATTTACCAATTATCTGAAGCACCCCGCTCTGTGTCTCTCTAATCACGTGCAAAGAAAATCAAAGTAGCACTCCTCTTTTCCTTCTGACTGCTTCAAGTTTTATACCCTTAAAACTCTTTGATTTCTTTGATCCAGGGTAACTGTTTCTTTTCTATCTATACATCCATCTTTTAGCCTTTGAAGAACTTCATTTCTAAAAACCTTGACTGAGGTTCAATTAATTTTTCCATATCACAATATTAAAAATTAGGAGTTATTCTTACCCTGTTTAAAGCTTTGCCCATATTCGATCTTTAATTTGATGCCAAATTAACAATCTTGTGGTCTTTTTTTAGCTTTATTTGTAGTTCTGAGAGAAAAGCTTTTACACTTCCTTCAATCCCAGGATTCACGCTTGAGTGACCACATGTTTTAGGATGCCCAAGGTCATAAAATGCAGACTGCTTTTTTTACTTAGAGATAAGCAAGAAGTCGAAAACAACTTCTTTTCAAGGTCTGAAAGGGAGGTAGAGGTGGGTGCTGTTTGCTGCAGTTTTTTTTCAGCACAGGCCTTGACTAAAGTCATGGCTTTTAAAAGTAAAGGCTTATGGGTATTAAATCCTAACATGTCTCTTTATGGCTAATTGATTACTGACTTCACTAAATGTAAGTAATTATCAATAAAGCACAAAATATTAAAATATTTTCTGACACGCTCTGCCGTGCGGAAGGAGGTAGGGGGTCCTGGCCGGGGGCTACCTCGGCCAGGAGTCACAACAGCATCTCTGTTAAAGCACTCTTGCCACTCCTAGTACCCCTTTGCTCCTTTACAGTGCCTTAGGCTATTGATGCCACTTTGGTGCCACTTTGCCACAGTCTAAGTACCTTGGAGCTCTTTTCTCGTTCTGATGATTGCTCCCCAGAAGTTTCATCAGAATTGATAAGAAAACCCCAATTCTGAATCCAAAAATAGGCTGCAAATACTTCCCCCATTGACTGTAATGATAAAATGAAAAATGAATAAAACTAATCAATGAATTGGTTTTTTCCCCTATGAAACTAATTGAAGGAATTTGGGTCCCGGCGAAACGAAAAAGAAATCTAATCAATTTTTTTCCTTCTGCACATCCCTACTTTTCACTGATCAATATTTTAACAGTAACCTTGAGCTTAACCTTCACTCAAATCCTAACCCTAATCCTAAACTTTTCTCAAACCTTATCCCAAAATCTAACCCTACCCCTTCCACTGACCCTTATCTTAAACCTAACCTTAATTTTATCATTCACTCAAACCCTAACCTTCTCCATAACCCTATCGCAAAATCTGATCTTAAACCTAACCCTGGTTATGTCCCTAATTTATCCATAATCCTAATGGTAACTTTAATCCTAACTGTACCCATAGCCCTTTACATTCACATGTGATAATCTGTTTTATTTTCCACTCCACCCAAGGTAAAAGCTGAAGGAAAGGCAGGCTGAGACCAGCACAGCTCGATGCAGGAAATTATGCTGATGGCACTGACTTATTTCCTGTTACTCTCCATCCCTGTTAAAAATACTGCTAATGTCACCTGTGGATTGAGCAGTGTGAATGTGACAGGATATATAAAGCAGGGGGACATCATTATAGGGGGGATCATCCCTGTTCACAGTGCTAAAACCTACCCACCGATTCCCTTCACAGAGGTTCCCAGCATCCAGTTTTGCAACACGTAAGTGACAGATTATTTCCCCTCTGCTTTTTATTTCTCATTTCCATGCTGTTCTATATAATTTCATTATAGCATCATTGTGTGGTTCTTAAGGTTACCTCTCTGTATTTTTACTCCCTTATTCATACAAATGTAAGACATGCCATGCAGAGGCAGACCAATGGTCCATGAGGCCCAGCATCCTGCCTTCAACAGTGGCCAGTCTAGGCCACATGGAAAAACCGACCAAATCCTAATATTAAACACCATTCGCTTGTAGCTAATTCCCAGATGCATAAAGTGGAGACACCCAAGTCTATCTGGCTAACATTTTTTTAAGGATCTGTCCTCTAGAAATTTGCTAATAAATTCCACAGTTAAATTGTTCTTTAACTTAAAAAACTGCTTATTAAAATGTAATTTAAATCTGCTATTTGCTGATTTTGAGGAATGTCCCCTAGAACATAAAAACAGCCGTGCTAGTTCAGACCAAAGGTGCATTGAGCCCCAAAGGTGCATTGAGCCCCAACAAAGGACAATCCAGATCTCTAGGAAGAATCCAGCAGATCCCATAGAATAGAACCATTTCTTGTTCCTCACCCCTAGGGGTAGACACTGACTATTCTCAAGTCTACCTGGCTAATAATTGCTAATAGACTTTTCTTTCAGGAACTTGTCAAACCCATTATTAAATTCAGCAATGCTCTCCCTTGACCAAATCCTCTGACAACAAATTCCACAACTTAATTATGCAGGGGAAGTATCATGGTGTGGTTGAACCATGGATCTATAAGGCAGCATTATAATGTTCTCCATTTTATTCTTCATTTCCTTCCAAAAATTCCTAACATTCTCTTTGCTTTTTTGAATACCACCATGCAGTAAATTGAGAATTTCAACATAATATTGACAGCGACACACCAAGATACTTTTTTCTGGGTGATGACTCGTAATAATGAACCCAATGTTGTGTACCTGTAGTTAGAATGATGTTTCCTTATCTGCTTTACCCTGCATTCAATTTTATCGGAAATTTAGATGTCAAGTTCTTGAGTCTGGCAAGGTGTTTTAACTATTCTGATTATGTTTGTGTCATTTGATCACCTTGTTCATTGCTTCCTTTTCCAGATAATTAATTAAATTAAATAACACTGGTCCCAGTGCAGATCCCTGTGGCACTACACTATTTACCTCTTTTCATTGGAAAAAATGATTATTTAGTCCTGCTGTTTGTTTCCTATCTTGTAACCCATTACCAATCCACAGCAAAACCTCTTCTCCCATTCCCTGATTTCACTTTCCTGTGGAGTCTCTTGTAAGAGATTTTATCAAACACCTCCTGGAAATCCAGTCCTAGTATTGCTTGATAGAGTACATAACTGTTCCCTTATAGATTGTTCTACATCACTCATGATTTTGTAAGCTTTTATCATATCCTCTCTAAGATATCCCTGCTTCAAAGGAGCACTAGCCTGGTAAGCTATTCCTTGTAAGGGAGCCATCCCTTCCCCCTTAGGATTACTGTTACCTTTCTCTGCACTTGGTCTAGCACTGCTACCTCTCTTTTGAGATGTGGTGATCAGAACTGTACATAATACTCAGAATGCAGGCTCGTAATGCACTGACACAGAGGCAATATTTTATTCTTTATTTTTTCTCTATTCCTTTCTGAACTGTTATAAGCATTCAATTTGATTTTTTGACTGGTGCCACACACTGAGCTGACTATATCAATCTGCTTTCCACCTGAACTCCAAGATCTTATTACTGAGTGGTGTTGCATCCATCGGTCACAGACGGCTGCGACCGCTCTGCCTTACTTCTCTCTCTCCTTTTTCCTCCTCCTTGGGGAAGATGACTGCTTCCAGTGCCGAGTACCGAAACCCTCGGCGTCTCCAACTCAGCATGGGCATTCCCGACCGCCATGCTTCCTCTTGTGGCCTCCTAGGGCACGCACGCGCATGTTGCCTACGTTCAAATACATGTCATGGCGGGAACCTCGGGGGCGTCCCCACCGCAATACCTCCGGGTATTTAAAGCCTCCACAAATGCTACCATTTTGAGTTAGCAAGGACTTTGGTTCTAGCTTCTCTAACCACTCTAAGCTGCTCGCTTAGACGCCTCGCTATCCTTCTGGGATCTCGCTCCATACAAAGCTCTAGACACCCGCTCCTTGGGGGTCTCTTACTTCCAACTTGCCCTTCGGGGTTCTACCTTACTTAAGACAACTGCTCCTCGGGGGTCCTTCATTTTCTATTTCAGGATTGACTACCAGGTACTCGCTCCTTGAGGGCCTTCTTGTCTACTTTCCTGCACCTCGGACCTCCGGTCCCACCATCGTCTCTACAGAAGGACGGCGCACTACGCTCCCGTGAGTACCTATATGATCCTGTACTCCAAATCCGCCCACTGCACTGCGGGTTGCTGGCTATCTAGAACATCTGGGTGAGAATCCATCCTTAAAAGAGACTGTTGAACATATTGGCACCTTACGGATCAGTGCCTTATCATTCTGCAGCATACCATCTATCTACAGCAGTACAATAAAGCTTTCTATCCTCTGAGTCTGCTATCTGAGTCTAGCCTATCGCTGTGGTTCCCCACTGGGCCCCTCCCCATGGGAGGAGTAACCTCCACAATGACCAAGGGTCCACAAATGCCTCAAGCACAACAGATTGCTAACTCCATGGACTCAGCTCAGCTCCCGGCCTTGCAGGCCATTCATGGCCTAACCCAGTGGATTTCAGAGCAACAAAAGTCTTTGGAGAGCCTTGCTACTGCCTTCAATCAGTTACATGCTCAACTGAATTCTTCAGCAACTCCTGTGAAAGAAGTGCTGTCTCCAGTGGTGACTCTCAAAACCACTGTACCTTTATCTACGCCTAGCCACTTTACGGGTGAAGCCAAGATGTGTAGAGGATTTATTAATTAATGCAGCATGCATTTTTCTCTACAGCCTACCCTCTTTCCCACTGAAGCATCCAAGGTTACCTACATCCCTTCATTTCTAGAGGGACAAGCCTTGGCTTGGGCTTCACCGCTATGGGAACGTGAAGATCCTATCCTGAACAACCTATCAGGATTCCTCAAAATTTTCAAGTTTGTCTTTGATGACCCGGATCACCAGATGGTCACTGGATCTGCTTTGTTCAATCTCCAGCAAGGTAACAAGCCACTCACAGACTTCGCTATCGAGTTTAAAACATTAGCATATGAACTACATTGGGACACTGGATGTCTTCGTGCCATATTCATGGAGGGCCTCAACTCCCGCTTAAAAGACAAATTGGTGGCTCGTGATATGCCTGACACCCTTGAGTCCTTGATGGAACTGGCCGGTAGAATTGACTGCTGTATCCGAGTCCAAACTCAGGAGGCTAAGAGTCCACAAAAGTCCACGGTGGGGGCTACCCAACCTAAACCCATGCCTACTGCTTCCAGTCTACCGTCAACTTCCTTTGAAGAGGAAGAGCCTATGTAATTAGGCTGAAGCCATTTAACTTCCAAGGAGAGACGTTTTCGCAAATGCATGGGGTTCTCCATGTATTGTGGCCAGTCGGGCCACGCTGCCCAAACTTGTCCCATCTGTCCGGGAAACTGACAGGCCTAGGATCTGCAGGAGGACTTCTCCTGGGCCTCACATCTCCTGCTCCTCCATTGTCACTACCAGTGTCTCTGCTCTGTGGAAGCCTTGAGCTCCAGACTCTCACTTTCATTGACTCCGGTGCTGGAGGTTCTAAAATGCTTGGTTGAACATCTACGGATTCCTACCACACAAATAGCTAAGCCATTGCTATTATCATCCATCCATGGAGAACCACTTCCTGGAGAAGTTTCTTTAACCACCCAGGCCATTGGCCTGCGCATTGGGGCTTTACATTCTGAATCCATCTCATTCTTAGTATTGAAGAAGCCCATGCATCCGGTGGTACTGGGGTTGCCTTTGCTTCAAGATCATATGCCTCAATTTGATTGGGCCACATTGGAATTGTCCCGGTGGGGGCCTGGTTGTCATGGCAGGTGCCTCGTGGAGGTTTCACCGCTCATCTGCATGCCCACTACACCATCAGTACCCGGCTTACCTCCTCAATATGCCTCCTTCCAAGATGTTTTTTCAAAACAAGCAGCAGATGTACTTCCACCGCATAGAGTATTTGACTGTGCTATAAATCTGAAGCCTAATTCAGAGCCTCCCAAAGGAAGAGTCTACCCTCTGTCAGTAGCTGAGGCTAAAGCCATGTCCAGCTACATACAAAAGAACCTGGAGAAAGGATTCATCAGACCATCCAAATCTCCTGCTGGTGCAGGCTTCTTTTTTGTAGGAAAGAAAGATGGCACCTTACGCCCCTGCATCGATTATAGGGGTTTAAATGAAATCACCATCAAGGACAGATATCCCCTGCCATTAATATCTGAACTCTTGACAGGTTCCAGGGAGCCAATATATTCTCCAAATTGGACCTTAAAGGAGCTTACAATTTGGTGCGTATTTGTGAAGGAGACAAATGGAAGACTGCTTTTAACACCCGTGATGGATACTTCGAATATCTCGTCATGCCCTTCTAAGGGACTTACTTTATCAATGCATAGTGGTATATCTCGATAATATATTGATCTTCTCCCAAGATCTGCAAACTTATCAGATGGACGTTAAGAAAGTTTTAAGATGTCTGCGTGTATACCACCTGTACGCAAAGCTTGAAAAGTGCGAATTCCACAAGGAGTCTGTACCCTCCCTGGGATACATTGTTTCTAAGAATGGGTTTCAGATGGACCCCAAGAAATTAGAAAGTATCTGGGACTGGCCCCAACCTATGGGTTTGAAGACTCTGCGCCACTTTTTGGGATTTACCAACTACTATTGATCCTTCATCAAAAACTACTCTTCATTGACAGTCCCTCTATCTGCTATGACCAAGAAGGGAGCCAATCCCGCCAACTCATCTCCAGAAGCCATATCAGCCTTTCTGACACTCAAAAAAGCTTTTCAAAAGAAGCCGTGCCTCCTCCATCCTGACTCACATCGTCCATTCATCGTCGAGGTTGACGCATCAGTTGTTGGAGTGGGGGTGGTTCTAAGCCAGTATAGTGTATCTAATGTGCTTCATCCTTGCGCCTTCTTTTTAAGATGGTTCTCATCTGCTGAAAGAAATTATGGGGTCAGGGACAAAGAACTCGCAATCAAGCTGGCCTTCTAAGAATGGCGTCCTTAGCTGGAAGGCGCACAACATCAAATAGTAGTGTACACCGATCACAAGCATTTGGAGTACCTCAGACATGCTCAACGACTCAATCACCATCAAGCAAGATGGTCCCTGTTCTTTAACAGATTCAATTTCCTGTTGAAATACCATCTGGGGGAAAAGAACACTTGGGCTGATGCCTTGTCTCGCTCCTTCTCACCTCAGGATGTGCCAGATGAACCCCGGTAAAGTGGTCCTTGCAGCCACCCATATGGTAGCCGCCGAGAAGACGGTGGTGGCCAGAAATCTAAGGAAAAAACTGTTGAAATGGGCACACGATTCTCATCTTGCAGGCCATCCTGGACAGCAGGCGTAGCCACGGGTGGGCCTGGGTGGGCAGCTGCCCACCTAATTTAGACCCAGGCCCACCCAACTGACACCGGAACTGCAAGGCTGTCGCGGGATCCCATCCCCGCGACAATGAAGAGGAGAACCCATGCCTGGCACGCCATCACGGCACACGTGGGAAAGCAGTCCTGCAACCATATGGCCGACCGATATTCCTGTTTCGGGGGGGGGGAGAGGAAGCGCCGCGCACAGCTTCCACTTCCTCCCCCCAAAGCAGGAAGATCAGCTGGCCTCTCCTGCTATCTTCGGGCCGTACGGCCGACCGATCTTCCTGGTTGGGGGGAGGAGAGCGGAAGCGCCGCGCACAGCTTCCGCTTCCTCCCCCCAGAGCAGGAAGATCAGCTGGCCTTTCCTGCTGCCACCAGCCTCCTGCACACCCCCTCCTGTTGGGGGGGAGGAGAGCGGAAGCTGTGCACGGCGCTTCCGCTCTCGTCCCCCCCAACAGGAAGATCGGTCGGCCGTACGGCCTGAAGATAGCAGGAGGCCGGTGGCAGTAGGAGAGGCCAGCTGATCTTCCTGCTCTGGGGGGAGGAAGCGGAAACTGTGCACAGGCTTGAATGTGTATGTGTGGATGAGAAAGGGAGCCTTGGTGTGTGTTTGTGTGGGTGAAAATCGGAGCCTGGGTGTGTATGGGAGTGAGAATGGAGTCTTGAATGTGTGTGGGTGAGAATGGAAGCTTGAATATGTGGGTGAGGATGGGAGCTTGAATGTGTGTATATATGGTTGAGAATGGGAGCCTGGGTTTGTGTGTGTGGGTGAAAATGGGAGCCTGGGTTTGTGTGTGTGGGTGAGAATGGAAGTTTGAATATGTGGGTGAGAATGGGTGCTTGAATGTGTGTATGTATGGGTGAGAATGGGAGCTTGAATATGTGTATGTGTGGGTGAGAATGGGAGCTTGAATATGTGTATGTATGGGTGAGAATGGGAGTATGGCTTTGTGTGTGTGGATGAGAATGGGTGCCTGGATGTGCGTCTGTGTGTGCAAAAGAATATAAGCCTTGAGAGGGGTGAGAAAGTGAGAGCTTGTATGTATGTCTGCAGAGAATGTGAGCTTTTTTTTTGGGGGGGGGGGGGGGAGAGCATACGAGAGTGAGAGCTTGAGTGTGTGAGGGAGTCTGTGAGAGAAAGCATGTATGTATATATGTGTGTGTGTGTGTGTAAGGGAAGAAGACAGAAGTAGAAAAGACACTGAAGAGGAATTAGGAAATGAGCGACAAGGGAAAAAATGGGAAAAAGAGACCAGGACCAACTGATTAAAAAAATACAAAGATCAGACAACAAAGGTAAAAAAAAAATTATATATATATATATAAAAATCAAAAATAAGGCAATATATTATTTCCACCTGTGCTATGGCTATTATATGCAAAAAAAAAACCCAAAGTAAAACTAAGGGGAAAGAGAAAAAAGCACTCTCATTTATCAATAAGTCTTACAAAAAATGTTGTTTTTCCTAAAATTGTTATTGCTTTATTGAAAATTCAATGAAAATGTAAATTTATCAATTTTTACATAAACTCAATATCAATCCCAAATACATCATTGATTACTTTATCTCCACATATTAGCAATTGCCACTGAATATTATTTTGAGCCCAAATAATCTTAACCCTCAACACTGTCCTACTTCTTACCTCAATCTTACCCTTAATGGACTTTACATCTCCCAAATGTATTAATGTTGTAGTTGGTCTATTTGTAATGGAAACACCACTGTGAATTATGTAATTTTAACTCTTAAAATTCTCAAATCACACTTCTATCTTCTTTATCAGTGGTGTATTCCATTCAGAAGATAAAACCATCTGAATGGAATACACCACTGATAAAGAAGATAGAAGTGTGATTTGAGAATTTTAAGAGTTAAAATTACAAGTTTTCCAAGTTTTGCAGTCCTTGTTAAATGTAACTTTGTTTCTCCTGATTATAATAAGTTGTTTGTGTTTACTGTTTATGTCCCTGTTCGATGTAAACCGATCTGATAAGGTATTTAACCTTGAAGGTCGGTATAGAAAAATGCTAAATAAATAAATAAAATACATAATTCACAGTGGTGTTTCCATTACAAATAGACCAACTACAACATTAATACATTTGGAAAATTGACCATTTAGTCCAGGGGTCAGGAACCTTTTTGGCTGAGAGAGCCATAAACGCCACATATTTTAAAATGTAATTCCATGAGAGCCATACAATATGTTTAAAACTAAATACAAGTAAATGTGTGCATTTTATGTAAGATCACACTTTTAAAGTACAATAAGTCTCTGAAAATATTACACCAGGCCTTAAGACACCAATACATCTCCTATTAGGAAAACGGACCAAGTCAGGCTGCTATAGAGTCCTACACAGAAACTACAAGCCAGCAGAAAACCTCACCTGAATCACGTGCTGTCCCTCACCTAACAGAATAAAGAGACCAAAACGCATAACAAGAAGCATGCAGACAAAAACTGAATTGGAAACTGCAACAAGCCAGAGTCTCTGTATGCAGTGTAACAAAGGAAAAAAAGAAACATCACTCATCCTTATAAAACAAATCAAGAAATATAAAATCATCAGCAGTAAAACTGTACTAACAAAAAGAACATATTTCGAAACAGCTGATGAGTGGAATATCCAATAATTAAAAACTCATATAAAACATTTCCAGATACCAACAAAATATATTACAGTAGGCCTTAGGACACCAATATATCTCCTATTAGGAAAACGGACCAAGTCAGGCTGCTATAGAGTCCTACACAAACTACACGCCAGCAGAAAACCTCACCTGAATCACGTGCTGTCCCTCACCTAACATAGAATAAAGAGACCAAAACGCATAACAAGAAGCATGCAGACAAAAACTGAATTGGAAACTGCAACAAGCCAGAGTCTCTGTATGCAGTGTAACAAAGGAAAAAAGAAACATCACCCATCCTTATAAAACAAATCAAGAAATATAAAATCATCAGCAGTAAAACTGTACTAACAAAAAGAACATATTTCGAAACAGCTGATGAGTGGAATATCCAATAATTAAAAACTCATATAAAACATTTCCAGATACCAACAAAATATTTCAAAATAGCAGACACAAAGATCCAGTAATGAAAAATAATAAGGATACAAAAATTTTTTTGCTCTGCATACCTGGGAACGTTTGATATCCAGGTGTCCTGAGATTGTTCTGAATTAGCAGGAGGTGGGGTGGTTTGCTTGGAACTTTCTCCTCTCTCAGTCACATACCAGCGCTCTCTCTCACACTGGCTCTCAATGACACACCTATACACAAATGCTCTCAGTCACTCACATATACAAATGTTTTTTCTCTCTCACTTATATAGGCTCTTAATTACACATTTACACACATGCTGTCTATCTTTTCACGCTTACACACACACAGGCTTTCAATCACATAAATACATGCTGTCTTTTTCTCTCACACACAGACTCTCATTCACATGCTTACAAACATGTCCTCTCTTTCTCTCATTTACACACAGGCTCTCAATCACATACTCACATGCTCCCTCACCTAAATCAGCTCTCAATCACACACATACACACATGGTCTCTCTCTCTCATTTAAACACAGGCTCTCAATCACATACTCACATGCTCCCTCACCTAAATCAGCTCTCAATCACACAGACACACATGGTCTCTCTCTCTCATTTAAACACAGGCTCTCAATCACATACTCACATGCTCCATCACCTAAACCAGCTGTCAATCAGACACAGACACACATGATCTCTCTCTTACTTATACACACAGGCTCTTAATCATACATACACATGATCTCTCTCACACACAAAGGATCTCAATCATACACACATACTCTTTCAAACAAACAGGTTTTCAATTACAAACTTACACATACAGGTTCCCAATGGTAAATTTACATTCATGCTCTCTCTCTCACAGGCAGGATCTCAATCACAGACATACTCTCTTTCACATATACAGGCTCTCAATCATTCACATACATGCAATCTCTCACTCACACACACAGGATCTCAAACACACATGCTTGCTCGCTCATTCATTCACTCTCTCTCTCCCCCCCTCCCCCTCCCCGGGAACTCGCGGCAGCAGCAGCCACCTCCCAACGCTAACCTCCTTCATTTTCAGCCCTCGCGGAGGCGAAGGCGGAGACCCATCGGCCGCGGTTGAAGATTTTCATTTTCCTCCGAGCCGCGCTGCAGTCTTCTTCCCGTCGGACACTAGCATGCCTGCACGGGTCTTCCCGCGCAGGCACCCGATGCTCTCCACTTCCTCTTCCGGGCCGCGGGAAGAAGAGAGCACCGGCGTGCTCTCTTCTTCCCGCGGCCCGGAAGAGGAAGTGGAGAGCATCGGGTGCCTGCGCGGGAAGACCCGCGCAGGCACCCGATGACTCCAGCGCTGGCACCCGGCTGACACCCGATGACTCCCGCGCAGGCACCCGGATGACTCCAGTCGGCGTGCTCTCTTCTCCTCCCCCCCCGCGGCCCGGAAGAGGAAGTGGTGAGCATCGGGTGCCTGCGCGGAAGAAGAGACCACGCTAGTGTGGTCTCTTCTTCCCGCGCAGGCACCCGATGCTCTCCACTTCCTCTTCCGGGCCGCGGGGGGGGGGGGGGGGGGGGAAGAAGAGAGCACGCCGGTGCCGCTGACTCCAGCTGTCCTGCCGCGTTCCGCCTGGGCTGACAGCATTTTAAGCCCGGGCGGCGGAGGACCGGGGAGCAGCTGGGTCAGCGGGGAACCGCGAAGTATGGCGACACTTGTCTGCGAGCCAGATGCAGCCCTCAAAGAGCCATATCTGGCTCGCGAGCCATGGGTTCCCGACCCCTGATTTAGTCCAACTCTCTCTTTCTTTTCTTTTAACTGGTTACCAATCTTCAGTAGGATATTGGCTCCATCCCAAGACTTTTTAAATTTCATGAGGAGTTTCTCATGAAGGATTTATTCTGAAAACGTGGATGCACTATACCAACTTGCTCATCCTTATTGTAAGTAAGTTTTAGGTGCAGGGACCTGTCTGCTACAGAACACTTCCAGTTCCCCTCCCACTTCACCTTACAATCCTAAGTTCAAGAAAAGACAATGTGCTCTCCACAGAATTAGACTTTTATTTATCAGACTTGGTAGGATTATAATTTTGAAGATAACAATACATGTCTCTAACATACGGGCTCCTAAGCACCAGTTTACCCTAAAGAAAGTTCTGTACCATAAGTGGTTTAAAACATGCTATAAAACTTAGCCTGACTAATATATTAATATTATGGCTAATTTACTTACACCTAGTCCCAACTTCAGGTGATTTCCCACTGTTTACTTTTGAAGCAGGCTCTGGCTGGAGGTCTGGAGAACCACCTGGGAAGGATGCTTGCTTCTGGATCTGGTACTGGCAAGATGCTGGACTTTCTTAGCTTCTCCGCCTCAGACTGCACCACCATCCAATACCAGTTAGGGTGTTTCCTCTCTCTGGTCTCCTGCCACACCTAGTCTTATCCCTCCTCGATAGTAGGGGTGCTGGGCTGCTTCAGGTCCATTCCCTTTCTCCTTATTTGCCCTGTCTTATATTTCCCAGCTGATAAATGTGCATAATAATGCAGTGTGTGCAGGGTCTTTGAAACATTGCAGGTCTTTTCCCCCTTTCCATTTACTTTGGGGGGCTCCTGTCACATCTGGACCAAGGCTGTCAGCCACCTTCAGCATTTTCTCTATTTCAGCATGCTTCCCCTTCAGCCAAGAGTGGGGGCCCTTCTGACCTCTGGACTTCCCTTGGCCAGTCTGTGACTTTGGCTTATGAGCCAAAGTTGCTGCACTGTCCCTCTGCCTTGGTTTTATTTACACAGGAGCTTGCAAACAAGAAAATATTGATAAGTATCCTTCAGTCCTGGTTAAACTTTTCAGCTGGGAAAAGTTTCTTCTTTTTTAGCTGTGTCAGTGTTCTTGGCCTGTCAGCATACTTGTCAGCATCCCTCTTGGCTATTATGATTCATATTGGGTGCTTTCAGTGGTTAAACATGGGATATCTCCCTACATATCCCACTTCTTAAGTGGATGAGACAGCAAGGGAGCTTATCACAGTTTAAGCCTAACTATCAGGTTACTATGCCGGCCTCAGCCATATGACATATATGACCACCAATGATGACATCATCAACATGAGATAGGAATAATGCAACAATAATAATAGCTTTGGGCTGCATTCCCAAACAACCCGACTTCGAGAAGACCCGGTCCCGGCGCGCCGGGGGCCGCTACCGGCCTAACACCATCCGCGGGCTGAGCCTCGATCAGAAGGATTTGGGCCCCCGAGCGGCGCCGGGGAGGCGGTCTTCCGTACGCCACATTTCCCGCACCCGCCGGACGGGCGGGGATTCGGCGCTGGGCTCTTTCCTCTTCACTCGCCGTTACTGAGGGAATCCTGGTTAGTTTCTTTTCCTCCGCGGCTTGTGTCCCTAGGTGGGATTGACCTCTGTCGTCGAATGATGTGCCTGTTCATCCAGGCCTTGTGTTCCCACAAGTGTTTTAACTCAGTCATTGAGTGTAAGCTTGTTCGAACAGCCATGTTTTGAGGTTTTGCTTAAATTTATTATGGCAGGGTTCGAGACGCAGGTCTGTGTTATTATATGTAAAGTTGTATGTAAAGTCCATTGTCTTACAGTTGTATGTAAAGCCCCTTCCTTTTGGGCATCTCACTGTTTAATGTAAACCGGATTGGTTTGTATATGATACCAGAACCTAGGTATTTAAAAAGCCAAGTCTTGAGGTCAGTTTTAAATTGTTTTTTTTCGGTACATAACCTCAAGGATGATGGTAAAGAGTTCCACAATTTAGCTCCAGCAACAGACAGTACGCGTTCCCTCACTTGTGTAAGCCTTGCCGATTTAATATTGGGAATTGATAACAAGCCCTTATTAGCCGATCTCAGGTCTCTCTGAGGTATGGACCCAAGAAACAAATCGGTAACCGATCCAGTAAGCCGTATAGCAGAAACAATAATGAGAATCGGATAAAAGAAAGCCCTTTATTATACCGCCCGACTCTGGCCGAGTTTCGCTCTTTTATCACAGAGCTGCCTCAGGGGCAACTAAAAATGGACATATAAATAATTAATATACATATATATGAAATGAAACAATATCAACATAAATGAATGAAAAACTAAATATAAAAATATATCAATTTAGTTTTTCATTCATTTATGTTGATATTGTTTCATTTCATATATATGTATATTAATTATTTATATGTCCATTTTTAGTTGCCCCTGAGGCAGCTCTGTGATAAAAGAGCGAAACTCGGCCAGAGTCGGGCGGTATAATAAAGGGCTTTCTTTTATCCGATTCTCATTATTCTCTCTGAGGTATGTGCAGGCGTAGAGATGTATTCAGCCATTCCGTTCGCTCCCCGTGTACAACATTTTGAATTAAACAGGCCACTTTATATTGTATGCGATATTGGATTGGAAGCCAATAAAACTTGATCAATGTGGGGGTAATATTGGTCGCATTTCCATTTACCAGACAGAACAGGTGCTGCTGCATTCTGCAACACCTGCAATGGTCTAATATTTGAAACAGGTAAGCCAAGTAATAAAGAATTACAGTAATCTTAATTCGCAAAAATCAAGGTCTGTAAAACAGATCTAAAATCTTTAGAATTTAAGAATGGCTTTAACTTTCTTAAAGTTAATAGTTTAAAATAACCATCTTTCAATTTGGCGGCAATATGCTTTTTAAAAGAGAATTCAGTGTCTATAATCATACCTAAGTCACGGGTATAAAAACAGGACTTATTTTAGTGTTAGCATTTCACCTCAAATCTGGAATACTTTTAACATGACATTTGCGTTCAAGAAGCACAATTTCAGTTTTGTCCATATTCAGAACTAAGCGCAAGTGTTGAAGTAGCTGTTTTAAAGATAAAATATACATTTTACCAATTTCTAACGTGGCCTCTACTGAATTTTCAATAGGTACTAAAAACTGAATATCGTCAGCATACAAATAAAATGTGAAACCAAGCCCATTTTAAAAAGTGACATAAAGGTAAAACATAAATATTAAAAAGGGTGGCTGATAATGTTGAACCCTGCGGAACACCTGTTCATCCAGGCCTTGTGTTCCCACAAGTGTTTTAACTCCGTTGCTGTGGCCGTTCCTCCAGGCCTTGTGTTCCTCTGGGGATAGGGAAATAATACCTACAGTACCTGAGTGTAATCAAGTATGAAGTGCTATAAACTTTTTCAAAAAAAAATATAAATCCATTAAAAAAAAAATGTACTATCCGAGTATCCGTGTTCATCCATGTTCCTACTGGTGTTTTAACTCCATTACTGTGCCTGCCTGTTCATCCAGGCCTTGTGTTCCTACTGGTGTTTTAACTCCATTGCTGTGCCTGCCTGTTCATACAGGCCTTGTGTCCCTAGGTGGGATTGACCTCTGTCGTCGAATGATGTGCCTGTTCATCCAGACCTTGTGTTCCCACAAGTGGGTTTTTTTTTTTATATTAACCATTTTTATTAAGACTGTTTCAGTTCAAAATGGAAATCTTTATGTATCAAGATACCCACCCCAGAATATTTATGGGTCAATGTTGCTAAGCCGCGACGAGTAGGAGGGCCGCCGCGGTGGGCACGGAAGCCCGGGGCGAGGGCCCGGGTGGAGCCGCCGCGGGTGCAGATCTTGGTGGTAGTAGCAAATATTCAAACGAGAACTTTGAAGGCCAAAGTGGAGAAGGGTTCCATGTGAACAGCAGTTCAACATGGGTCAGTCGGTCCTAAGAGATAGGCGAGAGCCGTTCGGAAGGGATGGGCGATGGCCTCCGTCGCCCTCGGCCGATCGAAAGGGAGTCGGGTTCAGATCCCCGAACCTGGAGTGGCGGAGATTCGGCGCTGGGCTCTTCCCTCTTCACTCGCCGTTACTGAGGGAATCCTGGTTAGTTTCTTTTCCTCCGCGGCTTGTGTCCCTAGGTGGGATTGACCTCTGTCCTCGAATGATGTGCCTCTTCATCCAGGCCTAGTGTTCCTACTGGTGTTTTAAGTCCATTGCTGTGCCTGCCTGTTCATCCAGACCTTGTGTTCCCACACGTATTATTATTTGTGAGAGATCTTCCAATTCCTTTGTCATCAGCTGAAGTGCATAAGTAGGGTAGCAAACTAGTAAATGAGGAGAATATTGGAGGGGCGAAGTTCCATATTCAAAGCTGAGTAGTTGTAGTTATCTAGTGAAAGTTTGAAGGATCAGGGAAGGCTTGTAAGAAGAGCCAAGTTTGTTAATAGATTCTGTTATGTGAATAAGAATCTGAACATTGTCTGCATAGATGTAGTGAATGAGGTTAAGACTAGTTAACAGTTGGCAAAGGGGAAGGAGGAAACGCCGGGGGAAACGGCGAAGCTGCTGCCAGGGGGGGGCTATAACACGCGCCGCTGGAGCGGCGGGCCACCTGCCCCCCTGGGCCTTCCCAGCCGACCCGTAGCCGGTCGCGGCGCACCGCCGCGGAGGAAATGCGCCCTGCGGGGGCTGGGGCCATCCGAGAGGCGTTCCCCGCCCCCCCACCCCCCGTGAAAGGGGTGGGGGTGGGGGATCCGCTGAAACCCCGGTCCGACCGAACCCGCCGGGTTGAATCCTCCGGGCGGACTGCACGGACCCCACCCGTTTACCTCTTAAAGGTTTCACGCCCTCTTGAACTCGCTCTTCAAAGTTCTTTTCAACTTTCCCTTACGGTACTTATTTATTTTATTTATTTAAGGTTTTTTTATACCGGCATTCATGAAATCGTTCACATCATGTCGGTTTACAGAAAACAGGGGTGCAATGAAAACAACCTAAAACATAAATACACGTGGTGAAGAGATGCAGTTACAATTAACAGGGGCTAATGAACTGGGAGTGTAAGAAATAAAGAGAGATGGAGGAGGTTAATTATATACATGTGTACAATATAAATATACAAGAGTACAATATAAATATGGAGTCCAATATATACAGCTTCTGAGCTGAGAATTTATTGATGGTATGTGTTAGGTGGAGTTCGGGAAGGCTTGCCTGAAAAGCCATGTCTTGAGTCTTTTCCTAAAGGTTAGGAGGCAAGGTTCATTTCTGAGATCTGGGGGGATGGAGTTCCATAATGGTGGGCCTGCTGTGGA
The DNA here is from genome assembly GCF_901001135.1 of Rhinatrema bivittatum. Classification (NCBI taxonomy): domain Eukaryota; kingdom Metazoa; phylum Chordata; class Amphibia; order Gymnophiona; family Rhinatrematidae; genus Rhinatrema; species Rhinatrema bivittatum. Next base: position 11,453,377 of record NC_042633.1, read on the forward strand.
AAGGGCTCGATCTCTTAAGGTGCTGTGATTAGTGGTTTTGGTGGGTGGAACAAGGAGGCATCCTCTGTAGGCTTCCCTGGTCGGTCTTGTGGATTTGTATAAACGGAGAGGAATTTGTAGGTCGATTATGGTGTGTTCGTGAATGATTTTGTATATCAAGTTGATGGATTTGTAAATGACTCTGAACTGAATTGGTAACCAGTGGAGGTCTTTTAGGACTGGGGACATGTGGTCTCTTTTCCTAGTGTTTGTTAGTAGATGGGCTGCTGCGTTTTGAACCATTTGGAGTGGTTTTGTGTATGAGGAAGGGAGTCCAAGTAATGTAGAGTTGCAGTAGTCTAATTTAGAGAAAATGAGGGCTTGGAGGATCCTGGTTAGTTTCTTTTCCTCCGCGGCTTGTGTCCCTAGCTGGGATTGACCTCTGTCCTCGAATGATGTGCCTCTTCATCCAGGCCTTGTGTTCCCACAAGTGTTTTAACTTCGTTGCTGTGCCCGTTCCTCCAGGCCTTGTGTTCCTCTGGGGATAGGGAAATACATACAGTACCTGAGTGTAATCAAGTATGAAGTGCTAGAAACTTTTTAAAAAAAGAATATAAATCCATTAAAAAAAAAATTTACTATCCGCGTATCCGTGTTCATCCAGGCCTTGTGTTCCCACAGGTGTTTTAACTCAGTTGCTGTGCCCATTCTTCCAGGCCTTGTGTTCCCACAGGTGTTTTAACTCAGTGGCGGTGCCTGTTCATCCAGGCCTTGTGTTCCCACAGGTGTTTTAACTCAGTTACATTCTGGGAATTGGAAAGCTTGCCTGAAGAGCCAGGTTTTTAACTTTTTTTTGAACTCTGGTAGACTGGGTTAGAGGCGTAGGTCTGGTGGGAGAGCATTCCATTGGTGTGGTCCCGCAGTTGAGAGTGCTCTTTTTCTTAGTGTTGATTTAGCTGGAGCTGCGACTAAGGTGCCTTTGTAGGCGCTTGTGATAGGTCTGGAGGATAAGTGTGGACGAAGTTGAGTTTGTAGTGATATAGGTGCGACGTTGTGAATTGCTTTATGAATAATGGTTAAGGTTTTAAATAGGATTCTCTGTTTGACGGGTAGCCAGTGGAGGTTGCTCAAGATGGGGGTGATATGGTCTCTTTTATTAGTGTTAGTTAGGATTCTGGCTGCGGCGTTTTGTACCATCTGTAGAGGTTTGATGCTGGTGGAGGGGAGGCCAAGTAGGATTGCGTTGCAGTAATCGAGTTTAGAAAAAATAATGGATTGTAGAACGAGGCGAAAGTCATTGAAGTGCAGGAGTGGTTTTAGCTTTTTTAGGACTTGTAGTTTATAGAAGCAGACCTTGGTGGTGGTGTTTATAAATTTTTTTAAGTTAAGTTGGTTGTCAAGCCATGCTCCTAGATTCCTGACGTCTGCAGAGAGATCCATGTTTAAAGATGTGGATTGTGCAAGGCTAGGTGAGTAGGTGTTTGGGTTGTGTGAAATAAGTAGCATCTCTGTTTTGCTGGAGTTTAGAATCAGGTTCAGGTTGGAAAGTAGTTGTTTAATTGGTTGAAGACAATTCTACCAGAAGGCAAAGGTTTTTTGAATTGATTCTGTGATGGGGATGAGGATCTGGATGTCGTCTGCATAGAGGTAATGAGTAAGCTTGAGTTGTGATAGCAGATGGCAGAGGGGGAGGAGGTAAATGTTGAACAGGGTGGGAGAGAGGGATGAACCTTGTGGTACGCCTTGGTCTGATAGGATGGGGTCAGATTCCATGTTGTTAATTCTGACCTTGTAAAACCTGTTTGATAGGAACGACTTGAACCAACTGAGAGCTGTGCCTTTGATTCCGATGTTTGATAGTTATTCCAGGCCTTGTGTTCCTCTGGGGATAGGGAAATACCTACAGTACCTGAGTGTAATCAAGTATGAAGTGCTAGAAACTTTTTAAAAAAAGAATATAAATCCATTAAAAAAAATTTTTACTATCCGCGTATCCGTGTTCATCCAGGCCTTGTGTTCCTCTGGGGATAGGGAAATACCTACAGTACCTGAGTGTAATCAAGTATGAAGTGCTAGAAATGTTTTAGAATAAGAATATAAATACATTAAAAAAAAAAAAAATTACTATCCGAGTATCCGTGTTCATCCAGGCCTTGTGGTCCCACAGGTGTTTTAACTCAGTTGCTGTGCCCATTCTTCCAGGCCTTGTGTTCCCACAGGTGTTTTAACTCAGTGGCTGTGCCTGTTCATCCAGGTCTTGTGTTCCCACAAGTGTTTTAACCTGGCTGCTGTGCCTGTTCATCCAGGCCTTGTGTCCCTAGCTGGGATTGACCTCTGTGCTCGACTGCTGCGCCTCTTCATCCAGGCCTTGTGTTCCCACAAGTGTTTTAACCTGGTTGCTGTGCCTGTTCATGCAGGCCTTGTGTCCCTAGCTGGGATTGACCTCTGTCCTCGAATGATGTGCCTGTTCATCCAGGCCTTGTGTTCCCACACGTATTCTTATTTCTGAGAGATCCTCCAATTCCTTTGTCATCAGCTGAAGTGCGTAAGTACAGTCGGAATTCACTAGACACCAACGGAATTCACTAGACGCCAACGATATTCACTGGACGCCAATGTAAACACCGGGTACACCCAACTCTAGGGGTGGACCCGTTCCAGGGAGTCCTTCCCTGAACAAGCATCAGGGTGGAGGTGGGCTTTACTGCACACCCACCTGACGGACCATGCCCATACCGCTGCCAATATTCTAGCATGCATCAGAAAGATGCTGGCGAGCTACCAGTGTTTTAACCTAGTTCCTGTGCCTGTTCATCCAGGCCTTGTGTCCCTAGCTGGGATTGACCTCTGTCCTCGAATGATGTGCCTGTTCATCCAGGCCTTGTGTTCCTACTGGTGTTTTAACTCCATTGCTGTGCCTGCCTGTTCATCCAGACCTTGTGTTCCCACACGTATTCTTATTTCTGAGAGATCTTCCAATTCCTTTGTCATCAGCTGAAGTGCATAAGTACAGTCTGAATTCACTAGACGCCAACGGAATTCACTAGACGCCAACGATATTCACTGGACGCCAATGTAAACACCGGGTACACCCAACTCTAGGGGTGGACCCTTTCCAGGGAGTCCTTCCCTGCACAAAGGAAAGGGAACTCTCTCCTGGGCCAATTGATAAGAAAACCCCAATTCTGCAGCCAAAAATAGGCTGGAAATCCTTCCCCCATTGACTTTAATGGGCGACTTATGGACATTGACTCAACTTATGGAATTCTACATATGTCCATATTGACCGCAAATGGGACCCCCTTTCGACTTATGGACATATGAACTTAAACTTTTGCTCTGCACATCCCTAATAATCACTTCCCTTTTCTTACTCGATTTTCCTCTCTCTATGCATCCCAGCATTCTTCTGGCTTTTGCTATCGCCTTGTCGCATTTTTTCGCAGACTTCATATCATTAGACACTATCACCCCAAGGTCTCTCTCCTGCTCCGTGCACATCAGCCTTTCCCCCCCCCCCCCCCCCCCCATCGAATACAGTTCATTCGGATTTCCACTCCCCATATGCATGACTTTGCACTTCTTGGCATTGAATCTCAGCTGCCATATCTTCGACCACTCTTCCAGCTTCCTTAAATCCCGTCTCATTCTCTCCACTCCTTCCGGCGTGTCCATTCTGTTGCAGATCTTAGTGTCGTCCGCAAAAAGACAAACCTTACCTTCTATCCCGTCCGCAATGTCGCTCACAAAGATATTGAACAGGACCGGTCCCAACACCGATCCTTGCGGTACACCACTTAAAACCGCTCTCTCTTCAGAGAAAGTTCCATTTACCATCACGCATTGTCTTCTGTCCGTCAACCATTTTGCAATCCAGGTCACCACTTCGGCACTCACTCCTAAGCTTCTCGAAACCAGCACCCATAGGGGAGGTCGAAGACCGTATGAAGCCTTTGGCTAAGTTTTCCTTAATGTAGGCAGACATAGTCTGGGTCTCTGGAAGTGAGAGAGGATAGGTTTTTCCCATTGGAGGAATGGTGCCAGGCAACAGTTCAATAGGGCAGTTGAACTTCCAGAGAGGAGGTAAGATGTTTGCTTGCTGTTTGGAAAAAACATCTTGGTAGTCTGTGTAGGGTATAGGTAACCCAGGAAGGGTAGTGGATGTTAGCACCGGTACGGATGGGGACACCCGCCGTAGAAAACATTCCTGGCATTGAGGGCCCCACTGGGTGAGTTGGAGCGACTCCCAGTCAAAATGTGTGGAGTGCAATTGTAGCCAGGGTTGACCAAGAACAATGGGGTGTACTGACTGTTTCAGTATCATGAGAGGAATCTCTTCTTCATGCAGAGTCCCTACGGTCAGTCGGATGGCTCGGATACGATGAGTGATGCATTCAGGTAAGGGTTCTCAATGGATGGAGGCGATGTGCAATGGTACTTCAAGTGGTTGCATAGGAATTTGAAGTAAGGTCACCAATTCTTCCAGAATGAAGTTCCAACCAGCCCCAGTATCCACGAGGGTGGTGGTTGAGAACGAATGTGTCTCTTTGGAGAGGGAGACAGGCAGCAGAAGTTGAGGGCCGGTAACTTCATGCCCAAGCTTGGGTCCCCCACCAGGCTTAGGCTTTGGAGTTTCCCAGATGCACTGGACAAGTCTGGATAAAGTGGCCAGGATCCCCACAGTAGAGTCAGAGACCGGACTTCCTCCTTCGGAGGCATTCCTCGGGAGTAAGGCGACTGCGGTTTATGTGCATGGGTTCTTCTTTTGGTGGGGCAATCGCCAGAAGTGCCCTTAATCTGGGGCTGATGGACCGAGGTGGTTCCGAGGCCAGTCATCAACAGCCTTTACTTCCCGGTGCTGTTCCTGGAGGCGGTGGTCAATCCGCCCAACCAACGAGATGAGGTCCTCCAACAATGTAAGGATCTCTCGGGCTGCCAATGTTACGCTTGGGCTCCGGTCAGGAGTCGTGAACACCACCCAGCAGGGTGGCTCCAGGTGGAGAGAGACAGGAATGGCTAGAAACAGTGTCTGGTTCCAGGCTGGGTCAGGGCAGGCAGCAAGTAGCAGTGTCTCGGTTCAGGCTGGGTCAGGGCAGGCAGCAAGTAGCAGTGTCTGGGTCTAGGCTGGGTCAGGGCAGGCGGCAAGTAGCAGTGTCTGGGTTCAGGCTGGGTCAGGGCAAGGCAGGTCAGAAGGCCCGTAGGCCACACACACACAGAAGGCCCGTAGGCCACACACAGTAAGCAAGGCAAGGCAGAGAAGGCCCGTAGGCCACACACACACAGAAGACCCGTAGGCCACACACCGTAAGCAGGGCAAGGCAGGTCAGAAGGCCCGTAGGCCACACACACACACACAGAAGGCCCGTAGGCCACACACCGAAAGCAGAGCAGGCAGGTCAGAAGGCCCGTAGGCCAGGTAAGAAAAGTGAGGAAGAAGGCCCGAAGGCCGCGCAAGGCAAGGAAAGGCCCGAAGGCCACGCAGGGCAAGGAAAGGCCCGAAGGCCACGCAGGGCAAGGAAAGGCCCAAAGGCCGCGCAGGGCAAGGCAAGGAAAGGCCCGAAGGCCGCGCAAGGCTAGAGCAGGGAGCCCAGGTGAGCTCGATGCCGAAGCACCGAGGGAACTGTCAGGCAGGGTTATAAGGGCCAACCCAGAACATAGAGTGGACAGGGGAGATGGCCTGGGCCTGTCAGGAGAGCCAGCACTAGAGGGACCCCTGGTGGTGAGGCGGTTGCACTGCAGCCAAAACTGTAACAGTACCCCCTCCGCAGGGCCTCCCCCTCCTCCTGGGTCCCATCTTAGCAGGGGGTACTCAAAAATGAAATCAGACCCCTCCGAGGGCAGCAACAGCTGGAACAATTCAACAGGCTCAGATGGCTGTGTCAGAAAGTCTGTTAGTGGTACCGGTTTGAGCCCCTCCGGGGGTGGCAGCAGGACCGGTTTAGCAGGCTCGTCTCGGGGTAGTGCAGCAGGCTCGGGCCCCTCTCGGGATGAAACAGCAGGCTGGAACACCTCTCCGGGCGTTGTAGCAGGTTCGGACCCCTCTCGGGGCGATGAAGCAGGCTCGGACCCTTCTCGGGGCGATGAAGCAGGCTCGGACCCCTCTCGGGGCGATGAAGCAGGCTCGGACCCCTCTCGGGGCGATGAAGCAGGCTCGAACACCTCTCCGGGCGTTGTAGCATGTTCGGACCCCTCTCAGGGCGATGAAGCAGGCTCGAACACCTCTCCGGGCGTTGTAGCAGGTTCGGACCCCTCTCGGGGCGATGAAGCAGGCTCGGACCCCTCTCGGGGCGATGAAGCAGGCTCAGACCCCTCTCGGGGCGATGAAGCAGGCTCAGACCCCTCTCCGGGCGTTGTAGCAGGTTCGGACCCCTCTCCGGGCGATGAAGCAGGCTCGAACACCTCTCCGGGCATTGTAGCAGGTTCGGACCCCTCTCGGGGCGATGAAGCAGGCTCGGACCCTTCTCGGGGCGATGAAGCAGGCTCGAACACCTCTCCGGGCATTGTAGCAGGTTCGGACCCCTCTCGGGGCGATGAAGCAAGCTTGGCCCCCTCTTGGGGTGATGCAGCAGGCTTGGATCCCTCTTGGGGCGATGCAGCAGGCTTGGCCCCCTCTTGGGGCGATGCAGCAGGCTTGGATCCCTCTTGGGGCGATGCAGCAGGCTTGGCCCCCTCTTGGGGCGATGCAGCAGGCTCGGCCCCCTCTTGGGGTGATGCAGCAGGCTTGGCTCCTCCTCGGGGCGATGCAGCAGGCTTGGCCCCCTCTTGGGGTGATGCAGCAGGCTTGGATCCTCCTCGGGGCGATGCAGCAGGCTTGGCCCCCTCTTGGGGTGATGCAGCAGGCTCGGCCCCCTCTTGGGGTGATGTAGCAGGCTTGGCCCCCTCTTGGGGTGATGCAGCAGGCTTGGATCCCTCTTGGGGCGATGCAGCAGGCTCGGCCCCCTCTTGGGGCGATGCAGCAGGCTTGGCCCCCTCTTGGGGTGATGCAGCAGGCTCGGCCCCCTCTTGGGGTGATGCAGCAGGCTTGGCCCCCTCTTGGGGTGATGAAACAGGCTCAGATGGCAGAGCAGCAAGGTTAGAAGCAGTGCACATAGAAGACACAGATTGCACTGCTGTGGGCTTGATACCTCGAGCCAAACTCTGAGGCTCCTTATTTTGTTTCTGGAGGAGCAGTTTAGAGAAGGCACAGGCAGTTCTAGGACGTCTAGGGAATGTGCTCGTTAGTGTCTCAACAGCAGCTGTGGGAAGCAGAGCCCTGCTAGAGTTAATCAACTCTCTCCGTTTGAGAGAAACCTGTTCCTGAGGCTCTTGCACTGGTGTCACAGAAGCCTTCTTGGCCAGGTAAGTCCTGGGTTTTTCTATCCACAAACTGCCAGCTAAAATGTCTGTTTTAGTGGAGCCAGAAGCAGCATACCGGTTAGGAGAGCTGATTGTTTTTTCTAATGGAACAGCTGATCCTAAAGCAGAACAACGGGGGCAGGGTTTGCCTGGTGGTAACAGACACGGAAGACAGGAGCATTTCCACCACCCTGGTTTAGGATTTAAACAATTTAAACATTCCTGATAGACTGAGACGTTCCTCTTATGACAACCACTGCATACCCAGTGTTCTTGGTCTGAGAGTTGACAGGCAAGACAGTTCTTGTAACTGGGATAATTCAAAGTCTGGCAACAAGCACAGACATAAAAACTTGGAGGCTGAGGCATAATGTGAGTAGAAGGAAAAAGAAAAAATTGGCTCACCGGTAGTACCAAGACCTATCTCTTCACCTGGAAATTTGGTGGCTTCGGCATACTGTTACGCTTGGGCTCCGGTCAGGAGTCGTGAACACCACCCAGCAGGGTGGCTCCAGGTGGAGAGAGACAGGAATGGCTAGAAACAGTGTCTGGTTCCAGGCTGGGTCAGGGCAGGCAGCAAGTAGCAGTGTCTCGGTTCAGGCTGGGTCAGGGCAGGTGGCAAGTAGCAGTGTCTGGGTCTAGGCTGGGTCAGGGCAGGCGGCAAGTAGCAGTGTCTGGGTTCAGGCTGGGTCAGGGCAAGGCAGGTCAGAAGGCCCGTAGGCCACACACAGTAAGCAAGGCAAGGCAGAGAAGGCCCGTAGGCCACACACACACAGAAGACCCGTAGGCCACACACCGTAAGCAGGGCAAGGCAGGTCAGAAGGCCCGTAGGCCACACACACACACACAGAAGGCCCGTAGGCCACACACCGAAAGCAGAGCAGGCAGGTCAGAAGGCCCGTAGGCCACACATACACAGAAGGCCCGTAGGCCACACACCATAAGCAGAGCAGGCAGGTCAGAAGGCCCGTAGGCCACACATACACACGGAAGGCCCGTAGGCCACACACCGTAGTCAGGGCAAGGCAGGTCAGAAGGCCCGTAGGCCACACACACACACACACAGAGGGCCCGTAGGCCACACACCGTAAGCAGAGCAGGCAGGTTAGAAGGCCCGTAGGCCACACATACACAGAAGGCCCGTAGGCCACACACTGTAAGCAGAGCAGGCAGGTCAGAAGGCCCGTAGGCCAGGTAAGAAAAGCGAGGAAGAAGGCCCGAAGGCCGCGCAGGGCAAGGAAAGGCCCGAAGGCCGCGCAGGGCAAGGAAAGGCCCGAAGGCCGCGCAGGGCAAGGCAAGGAAAGGCCCGAAGGCCGCGCAAGGCTAGAGCAGGGAGCCCAGGTGAGCTCGATGCCGAAGCACCGAGGGAACTGTCAGGCAGGGTTATAAGGGCCAACCCAGAACATAGAGTGGACAGGGGAGATGGCCTAAGCCTGTCAGGAGAGCCAGCACTAGAGGGACCCCTGGTGGTGAGGCGGTTGCACTGCAGCCAAAACTGTAACAGCCAATTCATCCTTCAGAGCAGATGACAATCCCTCTCGATAGAGTGCTCGCAGGCAGTCTTCCGGCCATCCCAATTCCATTGCCAGTGTTCGGAACTCCACAGTGTATTTTGAAAGAGAGCGGGATCCCTGGCGGAGGTGGATGAGATGGTGTCCAGCGACTGCTTGTCGGCTTGGATCATCAAAGGTACGTCGGAATGTGGAAATGAATTGAGGGAGTTGCTGTAGAAAGGAATCATAATGCTCCCAGAACAGGGAGGCCCATGCCAGGGCTTTCCCCTCCAATAGTGATAAGATGAAGGTGATCTTCGTTACTTCTTCTGGGAATAAGGAAGGTTGTAGCACAAACTGCATGTAACACTGGTTGATAAAGCCTCGGCAGAAACGAGGATCCGCATTAAAATGGGGAGGAGCTGGGTGAGCCAGCCTTGCCCATGAGGGCAATGAAGCAGAGGAAGCGCTGTTGGCGAGAGTCCCTGGGTTGGCCATGGTGGACTCCTCGAGTTGAGCGTGAAGTCTCTCTACTGAGGTGGCCAATGAATGAGAAATTGTTGCTGCTCCCGGACACGTGTAACCAGGCCCAGAATGGCCCATAGGGAAGGGATCTCCACTGAGTCCATGGCTTTGACAGCCTGTTGCACTGGAGGTGGACCCTTGGCCTGGCACAGGATTGGTACGGCCCTCAGGAAGGTCCCAGAAGGCGCCTACTGCCAGGAGGCAGAGCACACAAGGAGACAGAGGCAAGCTGGAGCTTCACCAATAACAGTGCGGGGGTTCCTCAGGTTGAGCCCTTGTGTACTCAGACTGCCTGGGCTTAGGTGGGCCTTGGAGGGTCTCCCAGAGAGGTAGCGGAGAAGTGTGCCCACCAAGAGCAAGGGTGCACGGCTACCTGGGTAACATCAAGTTAGGTTGAGAGAACATTGCACAAATCTCATCTTTGGGTGAGTTTTCTCACTCCGAAGGTCATCAAATCTTCACAAGAGTGCACTGTTCTGTTCGTATATCGCACTCTGAATGTCAAAGTGGCCCCTAACCCTTACACTAATACCTAAACCTCACCTCGAGTAGGTAGGTGGGCCTCATATAGAGGTAAAAATACTAGGGATGTGAATCGTTTTTTGACGATTTAAAATATTGTCCGATATATTTTAAATCGTCAAAAATCGTTAGGGCCACGATACAATACCAATTCCCCCGATTTATCATCAAAAAATCGTAAATCGGGGGAAGGGGTAGGACAGGAAAACCAGCACACTAAAACCCCCGAAAACCCACCCCGACCCTTTAAATTAAATCCCCCACCCTCCCGAACCCCCCCCCCCCAAATGCCTTAAATTACCTGGGGGTCCAGCGGCACACTAAAACACGGCACACTAAAACCCCCTAAAACCCACCCCGACCCTTTAAATTAAATCCCCCCCCCTCCCGACCCCCCCCCCCCAAATGCCTTAAATTACCTGGGGGTCCGTAGCGGCGGTCCGTAGCTTAAATTACCTCCGTAGCCTTAAATTACCTCCGTAGCGGCGGTCCGTAGCTAAATCGGGGGAAGGGGGAGAGCAGGAAACCGGCACACTAAATCGTGTAGTCTTCAGCCGGCGCCATTTTGCAAAATGGCCGCCGCAAAATGGCGGCGGCCATAGACCAAAACGATTCGACGCAGGAGGTCGTTCCGGACCCCCGCTGGACTTTTGGCAAGTCTTGTGGGGGTCAGGAGGCCCCCCAAGCTGGCCAAAAGTTCCTGGGGGTCCAGAGGGGGTCCGGGAGCGATCTCCTGCCGTGAATCGTTTTCCGTACGGAAAATGGCGCCAGCCATATGCGTATGGCCGGCGCCATTGTCCGTACGGAAAATGTCGCCGGCAGGAGATCGACTGCAGGAGGTCATTCAGCGAGGGTTCCGGACCCCCGCTGAACGACCTCCTGCAGTCGATCTCCTGCCGGCGCCATTTTCCGTACGGAAAACGATTCGCGGCAGGAAATCGCTGTGCCGGTTTCCTGCTCTCCCCCTTCCCCCGATTTAGCTACGGACCGCCGCTACGCAGGTAATTTAAGGCTACGGAGGTAATTTAAGCTACGGACCGCCGCTACGGACCCCCAGGTAATTTAAGGCATTTGGGGGGGGGGGGTTCGGGAGTGTGGGGGATTTAATTTAAAGGGTCGGGGTGGGTTTTAGGGGGTTTTAGTGTGCCGTGTTTTAGTGTGCCGCTGGATCCCCAGGTAATTTAAGGCATTTGGGGGGGGGGGGTTCGGGAGGGTGGGGGATTTAATTTAAAGGGTCGGGGTGGGTTTTAGGGGGTTTTAGTGTGCCGGCTCACGATTTTAACGATTTTCACGATACTTTACACACCCAAACGGCAACAATACGATTCCCTCCCCCTCCCAGCCGAAATCGATCGTTAAGACGATCGAGGACACGATTCACATCTCTAAAAAATACCTACCTAGTATAAGGGCCTGATAGCTACTCTCTCTCTCTCTCTCTCTCTCTCTCCTTATCCCCCCCCCCCCTCCCCACTGGTTGTAGGTAGGAAATACAATAATTCTGGCAGTTTGTGCTAATACCTATGCGAAACGCTAAGATAGTGCACTTTGTGATAAACAGCCTATTACCATAAAACACACCCCTTTTCCTATCGCATGTGATATTTAGTGCATTTTGATATATCCAGGCCTATGTCTTTGGTACCCACACATACTATGACAGCTGGCTCCTCCCTAATACTCCATAAAATCCTTTCTGGATGACACATGAGGTGTGCTACCTTAACACCAGGCAGGTAAGTTACCAAGCGATCCTTATGTCTTCCAGCCACCCATCTATCTGCATTCCTAATGATTGATTCTCCAATAATAATGGCAGTCCTCATCCTTCTTAATTGTGCAGTCACCCAGAGAGGCACATTGTCGATGTGAGAGAATCCCTCATCGCCTGGAGAGTAAATCCTAGCTAAAGAATACATTTCTGCCACACTAAGGTGATGATCTTCTTTCTGGTGACCTTGTAATGCACAAGAAGCAAAGGAGCTGTCAGACAAGATAGCCCCCACCCAGCTGCTGGACTGCTGTTTGCATAATTTTGTTTAAATATGTTACAAAACTTTACATTCCTTAGATGTATTTGTTCATTTTTGTTTGCTTTGCCAATGACCCATAATTGACCCACTGGATCTTAAATTTTAGTCATTGTTAACTTTTCATTTTGTCTGAGGACAGCATTTGGCATTTGCAAAAACTTTTCCCAATCCCTAATTTGGCAAAAGTCTCTATATATCAAGGGTTCAGTATGGGTTATGTGGAAGGGAGAAAATAAAAACAAACAACTCCCATCAAAAAGATTATTTGTTAAATCTGTCCTACAGTTTAAGCACATTCCTATCAGCCAACAGAATATCCCTGATGACTGTCAAATCCTAGCACTTTCCCAGTGTAAAGTCCTGTATTTCCTAGTTGCAACACCCCTTATGTTTAACCAATAGAGTTAAAAACCACTCTGGTTCTAGCTATAGGTGCAGCCAGTATCTATCTATCCATCTTCTCTCTCTCTTTCTCTGTCTGTATCTACAATCTTACCATCTTGATGGAAAGTGTGGTGCATTAATAGATCTGCCTCTCAGTGAAGGTGATAAAAGCAAAAATAATTCATGAAAGTCTGGGATAAGCCCAGAGGATCCCTCACTGTAAAGAAATGAGGGGAAACTTGGAGATCAGTTGAGGCTTTGTGGAATTGCATCAAGAAGTAAGATTGAATGGACCTTATCTTCTAGAGGTGTGAATCGTGTAATCAATCGTCTTAACGATCGATTTTGGCTGGGGAGGAGGGAAATCTGATCGTCGAGGTTTTTTTTTTGTAAAAATCGTTAAAAATCGTAAATCGGGAGAGGGCGGGAAAACCGGCACACCAAAAAAACCCTAAAACCCACCCGAACCTTTAAAACAAATCCCCCACCCTCCCGAACCCCCCCCCCCCAAAATGTTTTAAATTACCTGGGGTCCAGTGGGGGGGTCCCGACGTGATCTCCTCCCGCTCTCTGGCCACCGCTGCGTTGAGAAATGGCGCTGGTGGCCCTTTGCCCTTATCATCTGACAGGGCAAAGGTAGCGCTGGAGCCATTTTGTTTCCTGGCTCCCGACGTCACGCGTGCGGGAGATCGCCCCCGGACCCCCGCTGGACCCCCAGGGACTTTTGGCCAGCTTGGGGGGGCCTCCTGACCCCCACAAGACTTGCCAAAAGTCCAGCGGGGGTCCGGGAGCGATCTCCTGCACGCGGGCCGTATTGCCAATCTTCAAAATGGCGCCGGTGCTACCTTTGCCCTCACTATGTCATACAGGCGACGGGTCGGGTGGGTTTTAGGGTTTTTTTGGTGTGCCGGTTTTCCCGCGCCCTATTTAATGATACAATACAAATGCCCCTGACGATAAATCGGGGGCATTTGTATTGTATCGCGTATCTAACGATTTTGGACGATTTAAAAATTATCTGACGATAATTTTAATTGTTCAAAAATGATTCACATCCCTATTATCTTCTATCATGTTCTGTTTTTATACATACAAAATGGGGACTTTGACAATTAAATCACCAATAACTTTTTGCATGCACTCAGGGATGTGTTTTGGAGGCATGTTCTGAAGTGTATGTACATAATTTTATCCACAGAATAAGCATATTTTTAAACTCATTGTATGTGAGTATCTTGTGCTTGTAAATCAGCTGGGTTTGTGCATTGCCAGATGGGTGTTCTATTGAATATATATCCTCTAGAGATAATTAAAAAAAAAAAGATTGATGCACTTAAAAGGCTGTTACAAATTGCTACTTTTATGCTTGCAACTCCTTTGAAAATTCACTCCATAGGGCAGAATTTTGAAAAGGTTCAACAAATTAATAGATTTATCAAAATGTGATAATCTTCTTGCAACATGAGAGAGAGTTAGAGAAACTGAGAGGCTCTTTGCAAGAGTTTCATACTAGTAGTCAACTATATTTATATTACTATAGGAGGGCAGCTAGTAACTTGAGGTAAGCTTTTCGGGCTGGCCTATGGTTTGGGGGCCTGTTTTACTTGCTTACAGCTCGATCCAGTAAAGTGTGCTCCGTCGGAGCGCACTGTCACCCTGCTCTGGACGCGTGTTTTCCCTTACCCCTTATTCAGTAAGGGGAGGAAAACACGCGGCCCGCCCGCGGCACCTAATAGCGCCCTCAACATGCAAATGCATGTTGATGGCCCTATTAGGTATTCCCTAGCGATCCAGTAAGTAAAATGTGCAGCCAAGCCGCACATTTTACTCTAAGAAATTAGCGCCGCCCAAAGGTCGGCGCTAATTTCTTCCGGCGCCAGGGAAGTGCACAGAAAAGCAGTAAAAACTGCTTTTCTGTGCACCCTCCGACTTAATATCATAGCGATATTAAGTCGGAGGTCCCCAAAAGTAAAAAAAAGTAAAAAAAAAAAAAAAAAAAAAAATTTTGAATTCGGCCCGCGGCTGTCGGGCCGAAAACCGGACGCTCAATTTTGCCGGCGTCCGGTTTCCGAGCCCGTGGCTGTCAGCGGGCTCGAGAACCGACGCCGGCAAAATTGAGCGTCGGCTGTCAAACCCGCTGACAGCCGCCGCTCCAGGCCAAAAGGAGGCGCTAGGGACGCGCTAGTGTCCCTAGCGCCTCCTTTTCCCCGTTTGCACCGCGTCGCCTCATTTAAATACTGGATAGCGCGCACCGGCGAGGGGCCGGTGCGCGCGCCGGGAGAGCGGGCGTTAGTCCGCTCTCCCGCGGACTTTACTGGATCGAGCTGACAGTGAGACATAAAAACAGCAGTGAAGATTTGACATGATTTGGAGTGAGGAAAGTCAAACAAAGATGAGATTTCTACAGTGTTCTTTCACCCTAGCTTGATTATTACCCTGGTAGAGAGTCTATCAAGCTAGGGTGAGAGAACATTGTAGAAATCTCATTTTTGTGTGACTTTCCTCACTCCAAATCACATCAAATCTTCATTGATGTGTACTGTGCTCTTCGTACATCCAGCTGTTCCCAAAACCTTAGGCCACTCTCAAAAACCTCTCCTCGAGTTACTAGCTAGCCTTCTATAGTGGTATAAATAGTTGACTGCTATGTGTGTCATCCCACATGTGCTATATCTCTTTCTCTCTTTCTCTCTCTCTCTCTCTCTCTCTCTCTCTCCTTCTCTCTCTCCCTCTCCCTCTGCCTCCCCCCCTCCCCTCTCCCCCTCTCCCAGCCACAAATGCCCAACACATAAATTGTTTTTTTGTATTTGTTTTTTAATTTTATTTTTATTGAACTTTTCATTTTTTAAAAAGATACACACAATCTATATGCACATCGCATTTATACACAAGAAACATGAAAAAAAAAAGAAATTATTGCATATTAATTTGTGTTACCTAGGAACGTTGTCTATAATAGTAATTATAAAACCTAACTGTAAAGAAATAAGGAGAAATGTATTTTTATAATAATCTTAAAGATCTAAGATTTGTGTCTAAACCGTATCTAAACATTTAATTCTCCCAAGAGATGATTTATTAGGAGTCAAGGTATGTACGCAATTGTTCTGGATAGCTGAATACATATCTTGTATTTTGGTATACAATAACACATTTGCATGGAAAACGCAATAAAAATTTAGCACCTCTCTGAATGACCTTTTCTTTCATAGTTAAGAATTCCTTTCTTCTAATTTGTGTATTTAAAGAAACATCAGGAAAAATCCTGATTGGAAAACCATGGAACTGGGAATTCTGGTTTTTAAAATATAATTTGAGAATGGTATCTCTCTGCGAGAGATCTGCAAATTGTACTATCAATGTAGCACGAAGTTTAATTTCCATATCGGATGATTTTTCAAGGAGTTCCGATAAATTTGTATCATCTTTTTGTTCACCAGATCCCTGTGTTAGTAAATCGCTACTTGTAGCTTTTTGAGAAATATAGTATATCCTAGTTATTATAAGTAATGTTCCTTCTGAGAATTTTAATACTTTTACAAGATAACTTTTGAAGAGCTCTCTAGGTGACAACAAGTGGGTCCTAGGAAAATTTAGAATGCGTAAGTTAGGCCTTCTAATTTGATTTTCTAATTGTTCAATTTTATTTGATTGCATCTTTCCAGTTATTTCTGGTGCTAAAGACATGCAATAGCATGTGTTATGCTATTACACACTGCATTAATGCCCCTCATTTTCATTGATCCCGCCCCTTTGAAGAAATTCAAAACATTTACATTTGCGCTGTGCTGAGTATCACATGCATTATTGCAGATAAATGACCCTGTAAATTGCTAAGATAAATGCTATATTTACCTGTGTAACTCATTTGAAAATTCTTTCTTTGCTGTACATTTGCTTATCTTCTATGTATATTTTCTGTAATTTATTTAGACTACAATTATTTTTTTACCAACATGTGAATGTCATGGCATTTGCCTTAAAAGAAATTAACAAAAACAGCTACCTACTGCCAAACATCACCTTGGGCCTCTGGATATACGACTCCTGCAATGCCCCATCCAGGTCCCTGCAAGGTACAATGTGGCAACTCACCGGAAACAAAGACTCTATTCCAAATTATGCCTGCAGGGAGACATCTCCATTAGCTGCAGTGATTGGAGATAACCAGTCTTGGATGTCCATAACCATAGCTCAGCTACTGGGAGTCTACAAACAGACACAGGTACGGATCAGTTAAAGCAAAGTCTGAAAGAACTTGCTGCTCTGGCTAGTTGTAAAGACAAAGTCAATACATTCTTTATTACCCTTCAAAAGCCATAGTGAAGATGTGAGTGCACAGGAAGTCATTATGGTTACTATTACTTATTTTCAAGAAGGAGAATGGATGGGTGGAGTTAAATTGGTTGATCTTCACCTTTCATCTAAAAGACATGGTTAAGGAAGGAAAACGTTGCGTGTCTTGAGTTAAACTGTAAGACAAAGGAAAAAATAATATATGTTATTAGGGATGTGAATCGTGTCCTCGATCGTCTTAACGATCGATTTCGGCTGGGAGGGGGAGGGAATCGTATTGTTGCCGTTTGGGGGGGTAAAATATCGTGAAAAATCGTTAAAAATCGTGAAAAATCGAAAAATCGAAAAACCGGCACATTAAAACCCCCTAAAACCCACCCCCGACCCTTTAAATTAAATCCCCCACCCTCCCGAACCCCCCCCCAAATAACTTAAATAACCTGCGGGTCCAGCGGCGGTCCGGAACGGCAGCGGTCCGGAACGGGCTCCTGCTCTGAATCTTGTCGTCTTCAGCCGGCGCCATTTTCCAAAATGGCGCCGAAAAATGGCGGCGGCCATAGACGAAAAAGATTGGACGGCAGGAGGTCCTTCCGGACCCCCGCTGGACTTTTGGCAAGTCTCGTGGGGGTCAGGAGGCCCCCCACAAGCTGGCCAAAAGTTCCTGGAGGTCCAGCGGGGGTCAGGGAGCGATTTCCCGCCGCGAATCGTTTTCGTACGGAAAATGGCGCCGGCAGGAGATCGACTGCAGGAGGTCGTTCAGCGAGGCGCCGGAACCCTCGCTGAACGACCTCCTGCAGTCGATCTCCTGCCGGCGCCATTTTCCATACGGAAAATGGCGCCGGCCATACGCGTATGGCCGGCGCCATTTTCCGTACGAAAACGATTCGCGGCGGGAAATCGCTCCCTGACCCCCGCTGGACCTCCAGGAACTTTTGGCCAGCTTGTGGGGGGCCTCCTGACCCCCACGAGACTTGCCAAAAGTCCAGCGGGGGTCCGGAAGGACCTCCTGCCGTCCAATCTTTTTCGTCTATGGCCGCCGCCATTTTTCGGCGCCATTTTGGAAAATGGCGCCGGCTGAAGACGACAAGATTCAGAGCAGGAGCCCGTTCCGGACCGCTGCCGTTCCGGACCGCCGCTGGACCCGCAGGTTATTTAAGTTATTTGGGGGGGGTTCGGGAGGGTGGGGGATTTAATTTAAAGGGTCGGGGGTGGGTTTTAGGGGGTTTTAGTGTGCCGGCTCACGATTCTAACGATTTATAACGATAAATCGTTAGAATCTGTATTGTATTGTGTTCCATAACGGTTTAAGACGATATTAAAATTATCGGACGATAATTTTAATCGTCCTAAAACGATTCACATCCCTATATGTTATCACTCTCAGAAATTCTGATCAAGGGTAAGAAAAACTAATACATGTTGTTGGTGAAATTCTTCTAGATCAGCTATGGCTCTACTGTAGCCACTCTTAGTGATAAAAACCGATTTCCCTCTTTCCTCCGCACTGTTCCAAGTGATGATTTGCAGTCTCTGGGCATTGCCCGGTTGATCACCTTCTTTGGTTGGACGTGGGTTGGAATCCTTGCTGAGAACAATGACTATGGATTGATTGGGAGTCAGATGCTAAAAGAAAAGCTGGTCAAGTCTGGGGTGTGCGTAGCCTTCTATGAAATTATCCCCCTGTTTTACTCTCAAGAGAAGACATGGCATATTGTGGAGGTGGTGAAGAAAATGACAGCCAAGGTCATTGTGGTCTTTTCCTCTGCCAAGAATCTCTATCCGGTGATGCTGGCAATTGCAAAGAGTGATATATCTGGGAAAGTCTGGATTGCTTCGGATGGCTGGTCTGAATTTCCAATATTTAATGAAAAAGATTTCTTTAAACTTCTGAAAGGCACAATTGGAATCTCTTTTCCTACAGGCAACATTCCAAAGTTCAAAGACTACCTCTATGACCTTCATCCATTCAGAACTTCAGAAGACATCTTTGTTGAGCAATTTTGGGAAGAATCATTTGGCTGCAGGTGGGCTGACCCCAACATGGACCAGGCCACTCTTCAAGAACTAAGCAGAGAAAGGAAACTCTGCACAGGGAAGGAAGACTTGAGGACCCTTAATATCCATTTCTTTGATATGACAAACTTAAGGACTGTTTATAACAATTATAATGCTGTGTACATTGTGGCCCATGCCCTGCATGCCATGTATGCCTGTGAACCTGGAAAAGGACCTTTCTTCAATGGGACATGTGGGGACATCAAACACTTTGAGCCTTGGCAGGTATGGGCCAATGGTTTTTTTTAATATATATATGATTATAGTTATGCATGACCTGTAGAATTTACTAAATTTCCTTGGCACAGAGTATGGAAAAAAAATTTAAATTGCATCTAACTGCAGAAGAATGTGTACTATATACTTTTCAGCCTACAAAAACTTAACTGGTCATAAAATACCAGCTACTTGCTCACATTAATGAATATAGGATATTTTAAGTGGCTAAAATTTTGTGTGGATACTTAAGTGGTATTCAAAAGTTTTGCTGCTTACTGCTCCGTTGGAGCAGTAAGCAGCAAAATAAGAAAAAATAAAGGTAAGGGAAAGGGTTTAGGGGGTGGGGAGGAGAGGGGAAGGGTAAGGGAAGTTAGGGAAAGGGGTAAGGAAGTTCTCTCCCAGTCCGCCATGCGCACATGCACGCCATGCGCACATGCACACGCAGATTATAAAATCCGGCATGCATGTGCATGTGACCTGCCAATTTTATAACATGTGCGTGCCGGCGCGTGCATGTTATAATATCGGCGCGCCCATGTGTGCCTGCCGGGTAGTGCGAGGACACGGACACGTGCACGCACCTATTAAAATCTACCACAAAATGTTATAGGAAATATATTTAACCACCCCTATTCCTCGCGGCTGTTGTGGTCTCTGGAAAAAATGCATCCATTCCTGCTGTGGGGAGCAAGATTACCTTTGGGGCCCAAGGAATTTAAAAAATGTACTCCCCACAACTTGGCATTCCTTAGAAGGAAGAATTTATTGCAAAAAGAGAAAATATCCAGGGTGCAGGCAAAGCAGATTCCATTGTTTATGAGATAATGCAGAAACACAAAACAGTTACTCACGTCACTTGAGTATGATCCAAATGAAGAGTTTTCCCTCTCAGATCCTCATTAAGGCCTTTCTCTTCCTTTAGGCCCCACTGAAGAACAGGAAACTTCTCCTTCACCATACAAATCACTGAGATGGATGATGTATTAGCGGTTCCACTCCTTCCGACAGACATTTACTCTTTAGCTCATACCAGGGAGAGACACTTATTTATTTATTTATTTAAAACTTTTTTTTATACCGGCATTCGTAGGACACATCATGTCGGTTTACAAATAACTGAGAAAGGAAAGGAAAGGAAATTACAATAAACAGGGGAGGGGTTAACTGGGTGATATACAAAGTAGAGGAGAGGTCTCTGTGCAATATCTCTGATCTCCTCAGGACCAGATTCAGGTTCTAAAACTTCAGAAATCCTCTTAATAACTCCCCCCCCTGAGACATGGAACCATCTTATATAGCACTTCTAAAACCTTTGGGGGAAGTTCCCACCTTTCACTCACTATCTCCTTCAACCCCCATTGCTGGAAGGATCCTAATGATAAAACATAGCACCATAACTTGTGTTACATAGGCAGCATATAAAGAAAGAAAGAAAGAAATACATAGATACATATAGTCAGGTCTGACAGTAGTCTCATATAGGTTGAGACGGAGGAGGTACAGTAAATCAATCCAGGTGTACGGCAAGGATCAAATAAATATGCTTGCTCAATAAATAGGTGGCAATAAGCATTAAACACCAAGCAAAGAATAGTTTAGAGGTAGGTGCATATGGCAGGTGTGCTGCCTATTCCTGAGAATTCTCTCGATTTGGCCCCGAGTCTCTGGAGTTCAAAAGAAATTACTGTGTTTCCAGTTCAACATGAAAAACACCAGGTGCTGCTAGAGAAGCAGGCCCCAGCATTGAAAGTTATCTGGACCATACAGGGAGGAGAGGAGGAGGAGGGTCGAACTGAGGCCATATGGCCGAAAGAAGAGGAGCATCAGCCCTCATGCAATAGAAGAAGAAACCTTATGAGCTAGGTCCCAGTGTAGAAGATGGAAAGTGTAAAATAACAATCAGCTCCTGCACAGGGGAAGAAGAAACAGGACCAGTCTGGGTCCCATATGGAGGAAGGAAAATGAAAAATGTGTGCATGCTTTCAGGTAAATGAAAATCCACTTACGCAGACTCAGCAAATCCACCCTAAGTTCTGTACAGAGATCCTGACCAGCTCTTTGAAAATATACCCATTTGCATTTTTCAAAACATTTCTTTCTTTGTGATGTATTAATGCACCGACTTTTAAGAAAATTCTAAGGCTTCTTTGTTTCATTGCAAGTTGTGATACACTGTATTACATAAATATGAAGTTTATCCAAAGAAGTTACTATACATCAGCTTTAGAGATACAAGAGCCTTTGACAGACAAACCTGCAAAGAACCCAGTTTGCCAGGACATATGTGTTGACTGGACTGTATGCAAATGTGTCTGCAAGGGGGAGGGGGGGATATGATAGAGGTCTTTAAGATCATAAGAGGTCTTGAACGAGTAGATGTGAATTTTTTATTTACACTTTCAGATAATAAAAGGACTAGGGGGCATTTCATGAAGTTAGCAAGTAGCACATTTAAGACTAATCAGAGAAAATTCTTTTTCACTCAATGCAGAATTAAGCTCTGGAATTTGTTGCCAGAGGATGTGGTTAGTGCAGTTAGTGTAGCTGGGTTCAAAAAAGGTTTGGATGGGTTCTTGGTGAAGAAGTCCATTAACGGCTATTAATCAAGTTGACTTATGGAATGCTATTAATTGCATCAGTAGCATGAGATCTTCTTAGTGTTTGGGTAATTGCCAGGTTGTTGTGGCCTGGTTTTGGCCTCTGTCAGAAACAGGATGCTGGGCTTGATGGAGCCTTGGTCTGACCCAGCATGGCAATTTCTTATGTTCTAAGGAAGACAAAGGAGAATCCAACTCTTTAGAGCTGTTAACAGATTTTTACTGAAATTTTAGTGGTCTGTGGTGTATTTCAAGGAAACAAAATCATTTACAGAGAACAATGAATGAGAAACACCATTTCATATCTCCTCCTGTCCCTTCTTTCCTTGGCTCAAAACCCAGCACTGCAGGAGTCCCTCAATTAGAGACATAGGATCCATCTTAAATAGGCTTAACCTCTAAGCATCCCCTTGCCACTCCCCCCCCCCCCCCCCCGAGATGAGCTTACTTTGTCCTGTGAACCACAGATTTGGCCAATATGGTAAGTCAGAGCTCCCATGGAATGATATCAGCTGCCTCTTTTCAAGAAGTGTTTTACCTTGGATGGTTGAAGTCATTGTTTCTAAAGACAGACTTCCTGGTCGGTCCCATATCTGCTGATCAAGTTCTGGTTTTACCACATTATATGTGAAGATCTATTCTTATTTCTCAAAGAAAAACACAGATACCAACGGATAGAATGAGAGTAAAACCAGGAATGGACCTACTTGATCGGCAGTAACTGCACCAATTGAAAACCTTATCTGCAGTGCAAAGGTATAATTATGGCACAGAAAGCATAGATAGAAAGATATAAACATTTAGTTTAAAAACCTTGGGCATATTTAATCTGCTCATTTAGCCTATCAAGAGCCCAGCAGCCTGGATCAAACTGCCTGGTTAGCTCAGAATGAAGAGGGATAAATGTAGTCAGTGTTGCTGAAGTGATATTTTAAACCACATTCTAGGTGTGTAGACTTCAGTGACTATCAGGATATTTTATACTTGGTTAATATGCTTGTATCTCAGCTAGAAATGCATTACAAATTCTGGATATGACTGGCACGGCTGAGACACAGCTGTAAACCCATGAAATCAGGCTGTCACTGTATAAAATTAATGCAAGCGTGTCTTCTTTTCTCCACACAGCTCCTGCATTATGTATGGAAGGTGCGTTTCCAGAACACCATGGGTCGGGAGATTTTCTTTGACCAAAAGGGAAACCCACCGGCTGCTTATGACATTCTTAACTGGCAACGGCCTTCCAATGGCTCCTTTGCCTATGTAAAGATTGGCCACTATGACTCTGGGGCTGCCAATGGCTGGGACATCATAATCAACACCAGTGACATTACGTGGAGTGAAGACTATGCACAGGTTAGATGATCCCCCTGTCTTCTTAGCAAACTAATTAACAAGATGCTCGGAAGTAGTAATGGGAGGAACTTGAAGACCAATTTCAGACACATTAATATTTGACTTGGATCTTTTCAGTCAAATTCAGTTCAGATTGCTTTGAATTTGTCTGATTTATTTTTCATTCATTAGAAGCTGTCTGGCACCTTTAGCTCAGTAGTAGAGTCACCACCCCAAAATCCAGGGTTGCAAGTCTGTATCGTGGGAAGGCTTCTATGGGAGAAACATTGCAACAGTCAGAACTAATTTTTATGTATTTATTTTCTTCCATTCATTACACTTCAGAGTGGATTAAATTTAGATATTGTAGGTATTTTGCTAGCCTCAGAGGGCTTACAATCTAAAGAAGTAATTTACTAAGTCATGGTATTTTTCCCTGTGGTGAAAATACCGTGGGACTTACTGCTGTTTTGTAAATACTGCGTTATTTTCCCCGGCAGTAAAATACAACTGGGAAAAATACTGTTGCTTTATTTGGTCCCAAATTTTCACACAAAAGTGGCCCAAGAATTTGGGGTCTCACATATCTTACAGGGCCACGTCAGCCCAGACTAACAACCTCCGAGGTGTTTAAAATTGTTGCATTTGATGGTCCGCAGGTTGAGCCCACAGACTGCCTCTCTTACCTCCAGCCTGGGCCTGTGCATACTGCCTCCTGACATTGTGGCCAGTTTCCTTGACGAAGAAGTAGTCCTCCATCACAATGTAGTTAGGTCACCACTGCCGCCAACATCAACCTCTGCAGAGTAATTCCATAGGCGTGTGACTTGCCACTATTTGAAGGGCCCATGATAGAAAATTCCCCCGGCACCCTTTGTTGACATCATAGTTCCCCAGTACTTAAGGCCACCTCTCCCTTCAGTCAACACCTCAGCAATAGGTTGACTTCTTTGGAGAAGTACATTGCCTTTGCGTTGTTCCTGTTCCTGATTCCTGGTTCCTGTGGTATTATGTTCCTGATTCATATTCCTGAGTTTCTGTGTCTCATTCCTGGTCCTGTGTCAGCAATTGGTCTGTGTTTTGAGTTATTGTCTTCTTCTTTGTGGTCAGTCTTCAGTGTCTTTGTCCTGCTGTATGGTTCCTTGTCATCCATCCTTCTTTTCATTCCTCATCTCCCTTAGATGGATTTCTGGCCTTGAATTCAGATTGGATTCTGACTCTGTTTGACCCCTACCTGCCACTGACCACTGCCTGTTTACCATTTCTGACTGAACTCCACCTGCCACTGACCACTGCCTGTACCCCGACACTGCTTGAGCTCTGCTTGCCTCCAATCACAGCCTGAACCTGACCTTGATCACCTGCCATCAGCACTTTCGCTGCTGGACCCTGACTTTGCTTCACCTCTGCTAGCTGGCTTGCAACATCATCTACTTCACAGAATTTCACTACCACAGAGGTGAACGCCTAAGTCCAGCTGGCCCCATTACCTGAGGGCTCAACCTAAGGGGAACGAGGGCTGATATTGGTGAAGCTCTGTTTAGGCCTCTGCTTCAGCCTCTTCTGCCAGCTGACAGTGGGGAGTTCTAGAGCTCCTCCCAGCAGGTTGTGCCAACTCCCCGTCTGCCTAGGGCTCCATGCCCAAAACAGATTGTTGAGGCCATGGACACAGCGGATACTTCGGGCTTTCTAGTCATTCCAGGCTTAGCACAGAGGATTCAAGGGCAGCAACAGTTTTGGAACTCCTGGTAGCTCAGTAGCCAGGCCTTGAAGCATCAGCAAGTTTCTTACACAACAAGTTTCTACGCAACCTGCTTCTGCCTGTCACCCAAGGACTGTTTTGTTTGCTCATAATGACAAATCACATTCTTTTACTTGTGCAAAGCTGTTTCATTATTTCATTATTTCATTATTTAATCCAGGTTATTTCACTCAGCACCCGCCTAGATGCAATGGCAACTTTGGCTGCTCCTGTACCACTGGTGGCCGTCCCACTGCCTCTAGCCACACTATCTTAACCTCCTCTGCATTTGCCAGCTCCACCCATGTATGCTGGGGACCCAAAACAGTGTTGAGAGTTCTTGAATCAATGCTATATGCATTTCTCCCTCCAGCCTTCACTGTTCCCCATTGATTCTATAAATACAACCTTTGTACTTTCCCTTCTAGATGGTAAAACCTTGGCCTGGGCTTCCTTCTTATGGGAGGGTGCAGATCACTTCCTCTAGGATCTGCAACAATTTGTCAGAGCCTTCAAACTGGTATTCGATGAACCCTTCCAGCTGGCAACAATCAGTTTGAACCTCCTTCACTTGCGCCAAGGGAACCAGACCCTGATTGACTATGCCATTTGATTCTGTACCCTGGCCTGATAGTTTAATTGAGGAGAAGAAAGTCATCTCATCATCTTCTTAGAGGGTCTGTCCTCTCAAATCAAGGATGAGATGGCTGCTCGTGACCTTCTGGAATCCATGGATGGTCTCATCGACCTGGTTGGGAGGATCGACCATCACCTCCAACAATGGGTGAGGGAGCTCTGCCCTCTGTGCAGACCTATTACGCTAGGTCCCTGGTTTCAGTGCCAGCTCTATCTTTTGCTTACGGTATCATTGGCTCAAACATTCCTCAAGGAACCTATGCAGCTCAGCCAGGGTTTCCTCGCCCCTGAGGAGAGGCTTCGCTGATGCCAGCTGGAACTATGTCTCTAATGGGCACCAGTTCATGCAATACCTGGTGAAGCTGGGAAACTTCAGAGCCTAGGACCAGGAGGGGAGGTGGTCCTAGGCTTCATGACCCCAGCACCTCAATTGATACTCCCAGTGACGATTGCAGTAAATGATGAGAAATTCACCATGCAACCCTTGGATCTGGGGGGAATTTTGTCATAAAGGAACTTGTTGATCTTCTGCAGCTTCCTACAGTTCCCAGGAGAGCTCTGTTGATCATTTCCTCCATTCCTCTGGCTGGATCACGCTCGCCACAGCATCCTTGACTATATGCATTGGCTTTCTGCAGGTGAAGAGTTTAGTTTTCCACATTATTGATAGAACTGTTCATCTTAACATGTTAGGCCTCCCATGGCTCCAGTTCTACTCTTCGCAATTTGACTGGGCTTTGCTGCAGCTCACCAGCTGGACCTTCCAATGGATATAACCTTTCTTCAAAAACCCTGCCTTCCCCATGCAGGGTCAAATTGTCAAGAGAGTGATGGAGAAGACGCTGGTGAAAGCCCCAATGTGGGCTGTGCTAGCTCACCAATGAAGGAAACTCCAGATCCAGGATGAATCTGTCTCTACCCCTGCTTCAAGATATTTGCATCATTTTTCTCAACTTACCCTGGTAAGACCCAATTTGATAACTCTTGATTCTTTATGAGAGGCTATAGAAAAGCTTGGAAACTTGAATTCTTTGCAACTTAATCCTGTTGTGGACAGAATCAATGCAAGTGAAAATAGAGTTGGAAAAATGGAATGACTATCTTCAAAAGGAAATTGAGGAAGTTAAACAGGAGGTACAAAATTTGAAGCCTACACAGGACCTACTCATAAAAGAAAATCAACATTTGCTGAACAAACTTCAGAATTTGGAAAATGTAATATGTGGGAAAAATCTTTGTTTTATAAATTTTCCTAAAATTCCACACGTCACCAAAAGATATATTTAGAAAATATCTTATGGAAATTCTCAAGGTTACTGAGACGGTGTAACTTCCACTATCCAAATCATATTATTTACCTCCTTTAAGAGGAAACAAAATCAAGCCCGATCTCAGGGTATATATTCTTTAACTCCAAGTATGGATATATTCCAATTTCTGGAAACTTCAAACAGTGCATTGTGGAAGCGGCCACAATGGTGGTCACCTTTGCATTTTAACTTGATGGTGATTGGGTCCTGAGATTATTTGGCAGACACCATTCTGAATTTTTTTTTCATCTTTTTTTTTATTTATGAATTTTTTTTCATCTTAAAATCAAACACAGAAAAGGAGGCAACAATTTCTAGTGATGCAATCCAGAGTTTGCTCAATTAGCTTTTTTCTTAGCAATAAACCAGTTTTGCAGTCTATGGGGAATGAGTTAGTTCAGCCTGTTCCTCATTTTGTAGGTTGAGTACCCTTAATTTGTAAAATCCTCTATATTAATACTGCTTTCCTTTTTCCTTTCTTTGAAATTCTGTTATTGGATCCATTATTGTAGAATTATGAAACTGAAGAAAGATTGTATTTCTTATTTTCTTGTTATTTGTAAATTTTCCTTTTTTTTTCTTCCCTTCCTTTCTGTTCAAAATTCTTTTTGGAGAATGCATAAATAAATAATAATTAAAAAAATAAAAACCTGCCTTCACCATCCAAACCCTACTTGCCCCTTCATTGTCTAAGTAGACATGTCCACCCTGGGGGTAGGGGCAGTCCTAAGCCAGCACTCCGCTAATGATGTTCTCTACCTATACTCCTTCTTTTCATGAAAATTTTCACTGGCGGAACACAACTATGGGATTGGTGACAGGGAACTCCTGGCCATTAAGCACCACTGGCTTGAAGGGGCTCAACATTGCATTACCATCTACACCAATCATAAAAATTTGGAGCACCTCCATCATGTGCATTGACTGTATGCTCAACCAGCTCACTAGTCCCTATTTTTTGCATGTTCCAACTTTGAGCTAAGGCATCCATCAGCCATCAAGAACCTTGGAGTGGATGCCCTTTCCCAGTCCTCCCAGACTGAGGATATTCTGGAAACTCCCAGACATATTATTGACCCAGTTAGGATCCTCCTGGCTGTCACCATGACTGTCCTTCCAGGGAAGATGATTGCTCCTCACAAGCTTGAAGAAAAAGAATTAAAATGTATTGTGAATGCGTTCGGGTGCTCGAGAGCGTTAGCCTCTGTGCCACAACCTGACTAATACAACCTCAGTGCTGGCCATGGTCCATGCCACTCATGGGTGAGTGCATCCTGGCATCCAGGCATGGGCAGGTTGAAACAGGAAACTCTCTAGATTTGGAAACAGGAACACTTGACTTGGAACAAGAACTTTTTATTTATACATATTTTTGAAGTATACAATATGAGAAAAGACAATATATATATATTGCTTTCACAAAACACTGTAAAGGCAATACAATTATCTGATGCAACAACCCACCCTCAAAACAGAAATTAACCTGTCTGGTTATACGCATGATATGGGCCTCAGATGTTTTGATACTTAAAATTGTCATTCTTTAAAGCAAATCTCAAATGCTCAATATCTGAAATTTCTCAAACCTAATCCCAGAAATGGTGCATCTTTGGACTGGTTTTCCAGAAGGTGGCTATGAAAAACCTGGCAGCCAGAGAAAGCTGACCCACCAGTAACCTATATTCCTGGGGAATCACTGAATCCACCTATCTACCAAGAAGGCCTACTGTGAGGTTTATACTTATTGGAAATCCCAAGGTATCAGCAATTTCCAGTGTTACTTGTCTCCAAAAATGACACTTTGACAGTACCACCACATATGTATATATGTTCCCAACTCACTACAACTCCTCCAACATGTCACTGCTGCATTTCCATTAATTTTACTATGAAATAGGGGTGTACGATTAGTTCTGTGTAACTGTCAAATCATTAATTCAACCCACTTAATACAAATAGAGCTATGGTGCACAGCAAGCCAAATGGGCTTCTGTTGCGTCCGTCGGACTCAGACAGCTTCATCCTCTGTGCCTCACCTTTCTTTCTGCTCTCTCCGCTAGCTTTGGGAAGATGGCAACCGCCGCGTCTTCATGACGCTCTCCCCGGTGTCCCTGGAACGGCTATGGCAAGGCTATCCGCCATATCTCTACTAAGGGCTTCTTAGGGTATGCGAGTGCACGTCACCCACGTTTTTATTCATGTCATGGCAGGAACCTCGGGGGCGTCCCCCTCGAGTGATGTCACGCTATCCGGGCATTTAGCCTTCCCTTCATTGCTGACTAGTCGAGTTAGCAAAGACTCAGGTAAAGACTCGGTTTTGGACTCGGTCTAAGCAACTCTGCCACTTCTTTTCTGCTGCTGGAAGCTCTCTCTGCCCTCCGGGGCTGTCATCTTTAACTTGGGTACCCACTCCTCTGGGGCCCTTCTGTTTCCTTCTAGGTGCCTAATTGAGGATACCAGGTACTCGCTCCTCGAGGGCCTGTGCTCCCTGCCTTGGTGCCTGCAACTCTACTACTTCTGCCTGCCAGGATTTCCATCATTACAGCTACCAACTACTGTGAGTAATCTAACCATTCTCAAGTCTATCTCAACTACAGCTCAGCGCTGGGAGCCTGCATCCAGGACTTTCTATCTTAGCTCGCGCTGCCTATCATCTATCCTGAGTAAGACTGGACTCCTCTGCCGAGGGTCCCTGGACTTCTTCATCTGGGTTATCTCACTGCTGCCACCTCCTGGCAGTACCACCAAGCTGTATAATAAATTCTATCAGCTGTGTCTACGTGTCTGAGTCTAGCCTAGTACTGCAGTTCCTCACGGGGCTCCTCCCCGTGGGAGTGGCTATCACCGCAGTGCCCAAGAATCCACTCCAACACCTCAAAACCATAACAGCTTCCAAAGTTTAGAATCATAGGCAGTATGCAAATCCTAATTCCATTGCTCAATCAGTTTCAGGGGCATTTCCTCTCCAAACCTACGGAGTAGTATACCCCAATAGATAGCCATTATCCGCTTAATATAGGCGGCAAAATCCCCAAAGTATCTCTCCATCTTTTGTAACTACCTCAACAGTGCGGAACATCAAAATGACTGGCCAATGCCTCACACAACCACAGATAATGTGCCCATGTATGCACAGGCAAATCAAACTCCTCACTTAAATCTTCAAATGACTGGAGACTATCTTCATCCCAGAGCTGCATAGTTGTAAATAAACCCAAATCCCTCCAAGTTTAAACTCCGCTGAAAAAGTGTGCCCCAAAATGTGTGAGTTTCCATAAATCGGCGCTATAGGCAACAACTCCCCACTGGGCACCCCAAGAAAATTATGGACTTGAGACCACACCTTGAGAGTATGTGAAATAATAGGATTACCCTTGCTCACCCTACATCTCACGGGAGAGACTTTGGGGAAAATGCCAACATGGCCAGAGAACTGCCTTCTAACTGCATAATGTCCAATGCTACCCACAAGGTAACCCTATGACCTGCCCATACCTTAAGGCACACCAATCAAGCAGCCGGATAATAAACTTTTAATTTAAGCAATGCATTCCATCCTGCTTCTTAGGCCTGCATAATTGAGCAAAGCTAATCAGCGCCTGCTTATGATTCCAAATAAATTTAGTCATACAACTGATCATCAAACACTTTCAAAGGAATATTACATGGCACAGTTGAAAGATATATAAGAGCTTGGGTAGTACATTCATTTTTAATACATCTATCTGCACAGCCCAGGAAACAGGGAGGCCTGTCCAATCCTGCACATTTTTCTTGATCCTACCAATAGGACCAACAAGGTTATGAGAATACAGCCCTGCCAAATCCTTAGGGATACAGATGCAGACATATTTAAACCCCTCTGTCACCAACCGGAAGTCACTCAAACAATCCAGAAGGAATACCTTCCTACCCCAAGGAAACACCTCAGATTTATCACAATTAATCTTATAACCTGCAATATCCCCATACTGATGTGAAATTCCACGCAATGCAGGAGTGGAAGTCCTTAACGAGGTGAGGTATATTAGTATGCTGTCAGCATATAGAGAGATTTTATGCTCATAACTATCTATCCTCACCCTCCGAATGTCAGTATATGGTCGGATTGCTGAAGCCAAGGGCTCTGTGGCCAAATCAAAAAGTAAGGGAGACTGGGGACAACCCTGCCTAGTACCTCGTGCTATAGAGAAAAAGGGAGAAAGAGAGCCATTAATCAAAAACTGAGCTCTAGGATTAGCATACATAGCTTTGACCCAGTTAAAATACCTATCAGGCAGACCCACATGATGCAAAACTGCAAACAAAAATGACCAAGACAATCTATCAAAGGCCTTTTCCACATCCAGAGACAGAACAAGCACCAAGACACCCCAACACTTAGCCAAGTGAATAATGTTAAACAATTGTCTAGTGTTAAAAGTCAACACTCACCGTTTTGCAAAACCAGTTTGGACCCTAGGCACCAGGGAAGGAAGAACTGACTTGAGGCCAAAATTTTAAAATTAGAATTGAGAAGTGAAATAGGCCTGTAGGATCCACAATCCATGGGATTGCATCCATATTTATAAATGAGGGATATAGTGGCCCCAGCCAAATCACCCAGCCAGGTTATATAAGGGTACTAAAAAGGGAGCCACCTCTAGTAGGCACTTTTTAAAGAAATCGATGGAGTAGCCATCAGGCCCTGGGCACTTCCTCCCATCAACACTTTGATCGCTATCTGTATCTCAAGCAAAGTAATAGGGGCTGCAAACGCTGCACCCTCAATATCAGAGACTCGATAAAGCTGTAGGCTCGTCAAAAACTGATTAATAACTTCAGGGGAAGCAGGGACAGAATCTGTATATAATTGAGAAAAATATTGCAAAAAGGCCTGCTCAATTTCCCATGAATTATACATATCCTCCCCGCTCGCCCTCTTAATCCATAAAATAGTGGATTTCCCAGCTCTCTTCCGAATTGACCATGCTAAAAAAACCACTAGCTTTATTCCCATGTTGATAAAATTTAAGTTTAACAAATTTCAGGGCCTTTTCAACCTTGTCCATTTACAGAGATCTCAATTCTTTCCTACAGACCTCCAACTGCGTATATGTACAGGCCAAGCAATTCCACTTATGTTTATCCTTCAACCTCCTGATTGTGGCTGTCAAATCACACACCTTAGCCACATGCTTTTTTTTTTAAGGAAATTTGCAAAACTAATCAATTTACCCCAAAACCATGCTTTAAAAGTTTTCTATGTAAGAACCGGGGAATAATCCTCAGCCAGATTATGCGTGTTAAATTCTGAAATTGCTTCCTTCAGCAACATTGGAAATTGGCTGTACCCTACAATGCTGTGTTCATCTTCCAAAGCCCAAGGCTCAGAGTAATCTCCATGGAGAATGCTCAGACAGCAAACTAACCAAGATATTACTACTTTTGATTTTGGAAACAAAAGAAAAGGAGCACAAAAAATAATCTAACCTACCATATACATTATGTCTTGTGGAATAAAATATATAATCCTGGGCTGTAGGATACTGGAATCTCAGATATCCATTAGCACAAATGCCTCCGTCAAATCTTTAGTAGCTGGCACCATAGGGACTACAGAAGCAGATGAAGACGTTTCATCCAAAATCAAATCTGGGCAGATATTTCATTCTTCTCACAAACATAATTGTTCAAATCCAAACATAGCTATTGTGCCTGTCAATGCCCTATAAAACACAGCCTGATCATATTTTGGGCCATATACATTTACCAGAGTGAAAGTATAATTATAAAACTTACAATCCCAAATTACATATCACCCTTCCATATCTCTATGCTGACAATGCACTATAAGAGGTACATTTTTGTCTACTAATATTCTTAACCTCTACTACGTGAATTATAGGATGAGTAATAAATATCCCCCAGCCAACCCTGTTTCAATGTTTCATGTTCCAAAATCATCAAATGAATTTCCTGAAACATTAGGATATGAGCCCCCTGTCGATGTGCAAACTGCAAAATACATTTTTTCTTAATAGGAGAGGATATCCCCCTTACTGTTATGGCTGCCGGCCGTGGACCGCCGCGGCCGGGACCTAGCACTCACCCGCAGCGTCGGGTCTCCGCAGAGGCTCCTGCTGGTGCAGGGAGCCTCAGACGACGTTCTCCGCGCGGCCCGGGCCGCTGTGTGGCCGGCCACGGGTCGCTGATTCCTGCTGTGGCTCCGCCCCCTTCTCAGCTTCACTAGGGCTGCGTGCGCAGCTGAAGACAGCATTTAAAGGGGCCACGACAGAAAGCGTTGTGGCTCCCTTCTGTAGCACTTTCTCCTGGGGTTGGTATTTAAAGGCAAGGTCTGCTCCTCAGACCTTGCCTTAGTATTGAGGTCTTGCTTGGTTCCTGTGTTCCTGGTATCCTGGTTCTTCATCCCGCTTCTTCTCTGCCCTCCTTGTTGGATTGATTCTTCCGGACCCTGACCCCTGGACTGGCTTTGGACCGCGCTTTGGACTTCGACCCTTGGACTGGATTTGGACCGCGCTTTGGACTTCGACCCCTGGACTGGCTTTGGACCGCTCTCTGGACATCGACCCTCGGACTGGCTTTGGACCACGCTCTGGACTCCGACCCCTGGACTGGCTGCGGACTGCTCTTTGGACTCTGAGTCCTGGACCGGCTTCTGGATTTTCTTCAACTTCTCTACAGAGACTATTTACGACCTGCTGGAGGCGCCAGCCATCTGGAACCCACGACCTGCAGGAGGCGCCTGCATCCAGACCATTTTCTATCTTCAGGGAGTCGCCTAAGTCCCAGCGGGCGTGTCCCTACGGGCTTCTCCTGGGGGGATCACGTGCTTCCAGGGTGAAGTTCGATCTACATCTGCAACAGGCCTCGCCATCTGACGGTAGAGACCGACGAGGGACTCTCTCCTTGACGGCAGTACAGACTCTACCTCAGAACAAGGGTCCACGCTCCAGGTCCTAACAGAATACTAAGGCCATGGATCTGGCAGAGGCCTCAGCCCAGCAGGCTATTCCCGGATTAGCCCAGAAGGTCATGGAGCAACAGCGCATCTTGGAATCCAAGGCAGCTTCTTTAGAATGACTTAACGCCCCGGATGGACTCCATGACGGCAACTCAGGCTGTTCCGCCACCCGTACCCCCGATAGTACAGAGTAATACCCGGACTGTGATTCCTCTACCTACTCCTCCACGCTACGCAGGAGACTCTCGATCATGTCAAGGATTTCTCGACCAGTGCAGTATGCACTTCCATCTGCAAGCTTCCTTGTTTCCAGACGATCTCACCAAGACCACATATATCCTGTCATTATTGGAGGGTAAGGCTCTTGCATGCGCTTCTCTGTACTGGCGACGGGCAGATCCAGTCCTATGAGATCTGTCTAAATTCTTAGAACTATTTCAAGCTGTGTTCGACGATCCGGGGAGACAAGTAGTCGCGGGATCCAAACTTCTACAACTTCGACAAGGAGGGAGACTGTTGGCTGATTATACCATCAAATTCAGGACCCTGGCATCCGAACTCCATTGGGAGGAGAATTGTCTCTGATCCATATTTCTTGAGGGCCTGTCACCCAGAATAAAGGACAAGATGGCAGCCCGAGAGTTACCTCAATCCTTGGACTCTATCGTAGAGTTAGTGACCCGAATCGATCGGCGGCTACAAGAGAGAGCACGGGAAGGATCTAGTGTGAGGAGGCACATAACTGGTGCCGCTTCTCCTCGTCCGGGTCCCAGAATCCCACAGCAGCTCCTAAATCTGAAGGAGCTACGGAAGAACCCATGCAGTTGGGTCGGGGTCCACTTTCTCCAGAAGAAAGACTAAGACGCCGTAAAGCTGGACTTTGCCTTTACTGCAGAGAAGCGGGTCATCTTATTGCCCGTTGTCCAACACGTCCGGGAAACTCCAAAGCCTAGGCTCCATTGGGGGAGTAACCCTAGGCATCACCTCTCCGGCTCCCCCACTCACTCTGCATGTTTCCCTGGAATTTGAAGAACATCGATTCTCCGCACTAGCCTTAGTAGACTCGGGAGCTGGTGGAAATTTTATTCTCCAAGATGTGGTCAAACAATTACACATTCCCACGTGCCTATGTCTGAAGCCGTTGATTATCTCTTCCATCCATGGAGATCCCCTGCCGGGGAGGATAACTCATCACACCATTCCGATGGAATGCCACATTTCTCCGAACCACTCCGAAAGCATCTCTTTCTACGTCATTCAGAGAGCTATTCACCCCATAGTCCTGGGCATTCCATGGTTACAGCAGCACAACCCACAGTTCAATTGGACATCTTTGAAACTGATCAGCTGGGGAACAAATTGTCAAAGGACTTGTACCTCCGGATCCAATTCATCTTGTAGCTTCATCTGCACTTCTCGATTGGAGGGTCTGCTGTTACCGTATCAGCAATTTTCAGATGTTTTCTCCAAAAAGGCTGCGGACATTTTGCCTCCACATCGGGAGTATGATTGTAGCATCAATCTGATTCCTGGGACCACCCCACCTCGGGGAAGGGTTTATCCATTATCTGCCCTGGAGACCCGAGCCATGTCGGAATATATTCAGGACAATCTACAGAAAGGTTTCATCAGACACTCCAAATCTCCAGCTGGGGCTGGTTTCTTTTTTGTTGGGAAAAAAGATGGGACTCTGCGTCCATGCATAGACTTCCATGGGCTTAACGCCATTACTATCAAGGACTGGTATCCATTACCACTCATAGTGGAACTCTTTGACTGTTTACAAGGAGCCCAGATTTTCTCAAAATTAGACCTTCGAGGAGCGTATAATCTCGTCAGGATTTGAGAGGGGGATGAGTGGAAGATGGCATTCAACACCAGGGATGGACATTATGAATATTTAGTCATGCCCTTCGGATTAACCAACGCTCCAGCGGTATTCCAACATTTCATAAATGAGATATTCAGGGATCTGCTATATGTATGTGTTGTTGTTTATCTAGATGACATTTTGATTTTCTCTCAGAACTTACAGGTGCATCGACAACATGTTATCCTAGTATTACAACGTTTAAGAGAGAATCACCTCTATGCCAAGCTCGAAAAATGCATCTTCGAACAAGAATCCTTACTATTCTTGGGGTATATAATCTCGAAACAAGGCTTTCAGATGGACGCATCCAAATTAAAATGTATACAAGAGTGGCCTCAACCCAATGGACTGCTGGCGTTGCAACGCTTCCTTGCTTTTGCCAACTACTACCGCAGCTTTATTTTAAATTTCTCCAAATTAGCAGCACCTCTCACGGCTCTTACATGCAAAAGCGCTAATATTAAAGCTTGGCCTCCAGAGGCAGAGGAGGCATTTTGGGCGCTCAAGAATTTGTTCCTCAAGAAACCATGCTTGTGGCACCCGGACCCTAGACGACCGTTTGTAGTGGAAGTAGATGCTTCCGCGGAAGGAGTAGGGGCGCTTTGGACTTCGACCCCTGGACTGGCTTTGGACCGCTCTCTGGACTCCAACTCCTGGACTGGCTGCGGACTGCTCTTTGGACTCTGAGTCCTGGACCGGCTTCTGGATTTTCTTCAACTTCTCTACAGAGTCTACTTACGACCTGCTGGAGGCACCAGCCATCTGGAACCCACGACCTGCAGGAGGCGCCTGCATCCAGACCATCTTTTATCTTCAGGGAGTCGCCTAAGTCCCAGCGGCCGTGTCCCTACGGGCTTCTCCTGGGGGGATCACATGCTTCCAGGGTGAAGTCCGATCTACATCTGCAACAGGCCTTGCCATCTGACGGTAGAGACCGACGAGGGGCTCTCTCCTTGACGGCAGTACAGACTCTACCTCAGAACAAGGGTCCACGCTCCAGGTCCTAACACTTACATTCAATGAAACACACTTAACTAAATCCGTCATTTACCTGAGTAACTGTAATAAGCAAAACAATAGGGATGTGCATTTGTTTCATTTGTTTAATTTGTTTCATACGTTTCCCATTACATACCAATTAGATGTGCATTCGTTTCATATGTTTCATACGTTCATATTGCATGCTTGTATAGGAAACGTATGAAACGGATGAAATGAATGCACATCCCTACAAAACAATGCTTAAGCCAAGAGGAAAAGAAGAATAAACAAGATGCAAGGAAAGATGAATACCAGCCCTAGAGTGAGATAACCTACCATTCCCATGGCCAGGCCTAACAAGGCGAATCGCACCATAATTGTATCTAGCAAGGAAAGCAGCTCAGGAAGCAATGATCCAAAAATCACACATCACCACATCAAACTTGTGAAAAAACCCTTCCCAACAGCCCACCGCAATACAAACTTACCCACCTCAACTTCAAACCTGGGAGCTCCCTGAGAATCCACTCACCCGCCCATAACCAACACTCAAACAAGGAACCCTCCCAACCCACAAGCCAGTGTACTCTGTGGTGGGATATATATCCAGACCAGAAGAGACCTGCCATACTCCCATGCAATCACAACTGCCCAAACAGACAAACCTTCCCACAACCCTCTTTCAAACCACTGAACCCCAGCAGAAGGAAACCCCACCCACCACCCCCACCAATCCAACCTAAGGACCACCTAACAACCCAAAATATTCTAGAACTCCGTCCCAGCACAGTAATAATCATAAACAACACCCCATTGTGAAGGAAAAAAAAAAGTATAGAAAAATGCAGATATAAAATCTAGGGTAAAACAACAAAAATATTGCCAAAAATCAAAATGCAGTCCTTAATTCCCATTAACCATAATGTAGAATAGCGCAACCAGTTCCTTTGGCATCAGCAATTCCCAGTGGCTGCAGCTGCGAAAGAAAAAGGCCACAAAAAGAAGCAATTTGGCACTGCCATGCCAACATTAAGAGCCAGAGTCCTGAACCAGAAAACACAAGTTCAGAAGAAAGCAAAATATTTCAAAAAGGGACTGCAAACCTGCATGCACGTAAGAGGATACCCACAAAAGTCCCTTAGGACAGACCCCATAAAAAATGCGCAGCAAGGAAATGGAAAAAAAATCAAAAAGGGTGTAGAATCAAAAAGTATATCTTCACTGGGAAGAAGAGTAAGACTGGAACCTCCACCCATAACCACTTATAAAGCCATCGACATTAGCTCCCATAGACTGACATCACTGTAAAGTAGTAGAGAAATAATTGCTCAGTAGTCTCTACCGATCAGAGGTTCAAGTGCTGGTGCCTTTCAGCCGTTGCTCAGCTTTCTTCACTGTATTTAGAACCATGGTCTTGCCATGGGCAAAAATCTTCAGTTTCTCTGGATACAACAATGCATGGCACAAATTCAGTTTTCACAAAACACAGAAGCAAACCTCCTCTCGTATTAATCACTACAAACCACAAACATTAGAGAGGGAAATAGAATACAATTCTATTGCTAAGATAATTCCACAAACAAGAGGCAATATCATCAGCACATGCTCCAACTGTTATAATCCGCTGTCTCTCGCCCGCAATGGGCCGCAGGCAGTTTTCAGCCTCATAACCATTAAAATAGAATACTTAGCCCAATAGATGATCATTCGAAAAACCGAAAACGATATTTTTCATTGTTCTCCCAACATGGCACATGTTTCAACTGCAAAAGCAGTCTTCTTCAGGGGACATCCTTGTTTTGATTCTGTTTTAATGGTTATGAGGCTTTTTGCACTTTTTTGCTAAAAGAGATGTGTTAATAAGTATTTTCTAGCACTTTAATTAAATTAATACAACTCTTTTTGAGAAGGTTGCAACAAGAGACAATAAATGATTATATGAGAATTGCTCAAAAAGGCTGAAAACTGCCTGCGGCCATCCCAACTCCCTTCCCCCCCTTCCCCGGCGGTGGACAGACTGGCTCGGCGACTCTTCTACCCTTTCCTCCTCCTGTGTGTAACTGTCCGGCAGTCCCTACTCCCTCCCCCCTTCCCCAGCGGCGGAGGAACGGGTTGAGCCGTTTCTCGGAGCGGCGACTCGTCTGCCCTTTCCTCCTCCCCTCTCTGACACCCAGCACGTAGCGCAGAGCTCTATGGTCCGCACATGCGCGATAGAGCTGCTCTCTACTGTGCAATTTGCGGGCCGTCGGTCAGAGCCCATTTATATTGTAGATGGTGTGTGGTTGCTTTTACCGTCCAACAGATGGCGCTGTTTTTCCCAGAAAGCATGTTTTTACCTGTCACAGGTGTGACATCTATAAAATACTAGCTGTGCCCGCCACGCGTTGCAGTGGCAGAGTCAGGTTCTTTACCCTCCCTCCCCCCTTCCCCTTGCTCATTTACCTCAGTCACTCATCCTCCTCCCCCTTGGTCACTCACCCCCCCTTCCCTCCCCTGTCCCCACTCCAACTTTCTCCCCTCACACTCACCTCTCCCCTCATTCTCCCTCCCCTGACACTCACCTCCCCTCCCTCCCCTGACACTCACCTCTCCCCTCATTCTCCCTCCCCTGACACTCACTTCCCCCTCATTCTCCCTCCCCTCACTGTCACCTCCCCCCACCTACTGCCTACCCTTCAGATCAGAAAACCTTTGTATTTCTATTTCTGTGGGAACCCCCCCCCCAATCCCAACCCTTTAAATCAAATAATAACCCCCCACCCTCCTGCCCCCTCCCAAGACCTGGGAAATTAATATTGTTGGGGCTACGTGTGGTCTGTCCCTGGGCACCTGTGCGCGTTATGTAGCCAAATAGGGGAGTTCCTAACCAAATTTTGCACTTCCAAATTTGTTTGTGGTCTGGCGAGGGCTATTTTGGTGCTGTTCCCTGAGATCGAGCAAGTTTACTGTATGTATTGTGGTGTGAACCTCCTCCTTCCCCCCAAAAAAACAACCCTATGAGATAAGTATCTTACACTAACCACCCCACACTCTCCTGCCCTCCCTCCCCCCAGCCATGCGAAAAACAGTAGCCCCCCCTGCCCCCCCGAGTTGCTGAATGAATGAAACTTGCCCCCCCTCGTGACCCTCCCAAGATGTTCGCAATAAATTCATCACCACTCCCCACCCTCCAGACCCCCCAAGACCTGATAAAATGTCAGTCGGGTGGATGCGGGCGTCAGGAGAGTCCTGGGGGGGTGGGGGAGCGATTGTATTGGCGTTGGTCCGTCGGCTGCGAGCACTGAAATGGGTCCGACGGCCCTTTGCCCTTACTATGTCAGTGGGGTGGAGCAATGGCAGCGGTAGTAGGTCCTCTGACATAGTAAGGGCTAAGGTCCGCCGGCTGCCAGTCCTGAAAATGGTGCCGAGGGGCCCTCACCCTTACTATGTCACATGGGCTACTGCTGCCATTGGTGTCCCCGAGTGGCATAGTAAGGGAAAGGGCCATCGGCGCCATGTTGATTGCTGGCAGCCGACGGCCGGTAGTGCAGGAGATGTGTCCCGGACCAGTCCTGGCCCCCGCTGGAGCCTCCCAGACTTCTGTCAGGTTTTGTGTGTGTTGTGAGGGCCTGGGAAGTAAATACATTTCTCTGACCAAAGCGAACTTAGAGAGGGAAATAGTTATCTAAACTATTACCACCAAATACTACTCAAAGACTAGAGACAATATCATCAGCGTATGCTCAAAAATGGTTTAATCTGCTGTCTCTCGCCCGCAATGGGCCGCAGGCAGTTTTCAGCCTTATGAGCAAGATTTATTTAATCATTTATTGTCTCATGTCTCCTCATATACCCAATATCCAACATCCACTTGAATCATAATTTATTCAACCACTAAAATTTCTATTATTCAAGCATCTATTAAGCCACTGTGTACCAGCCTAGTGTCAAACGTTAACAAAAAGAATACTTAGCCAAGAATGAGGAACACTCAACACCCAAACCCGACATGGGCCATGTTTCAACTATAAAAAGTCTTCTTCAGGGGGAACAGATCTTTATCCTTTTATTTATGCTGGCAAAATATTCACAGATCCTAAAAAACATAAAAGCACACACATGTTAAATAAAGGTATACCCTCCTCCAACCGTCAATTAAACACACCGGGAAAGTTCACTACAGCCTGAATTATCAAAACTGCACCACTGATAGCTTATAACCGTGTATCCAAATTCGCACAGGTCTTGGAGAACACCAAAGCAACAAATATCATGAAACTTACTGTGACAGAATCAAACGTCTCTCAAGATCTCGACATGGCGTTTAAACGTCTTTGCCATCAACTCAAACCCACCTATCAAATTTAAACTCTTAGCGGGATACGTCACCGGAAGATTTGTAGTTTTAATAGCACCATCACAAACTACTTGACCCATCATGCAATCTAGACTACTCTAACAGTTTCATATTCCTAAAAGACTGACCAATCGATTTCTTTGTTCAGACCTTTGGGGATTACTGTGTCAAAAAAATATATCCACTTTTGTTCCCTTTGCATAAGATAATTATCAAAATTGCCTCCACGGTTACAAGGACTGGGTTTCTCAATCACTGCAAACCTTTTAAAAAGTACCTGGTGGTCCAGCGGGGGTCCCGGGAGCGATCTCTCGCTCTCGAGCTGTCGGCTGCCACTAATAAAAATGGCGCGGATGGCCTTTGCCCTTACCATGTGACAGGGTATCTGTGCCATTGGCTGACCCCTGTCACATGGTAGGAGTAATGGACGGCCAGCGCCATCAGATTTCGGTTCTGATTCACATCTCTATCAATTACTAATAATAAATTATAAAATATAAAATACTGAAAAAGTTTTTTTTTATATTGAATAGATAAAAGTTGGATACAGCATTTCTTATAATATAACTATCCCCTATGAGGAAAGGCTGAAGAGATTAGGGCTGTTCAGCTTGGAGAAGAGACGGCTGAGGGGGGATATGATAGAGGTCTTTAAGATCATGAGAGGTCTTGAACGAGAAGATGTGACTCGGTTATTTACACTTTCGAGTAATAGAAGGACTAGGGGGCATTCCATGAAGTTAGCAAGTAGCACATTTAAGACTAATCGGAAAAAATTATTTTTCACTCAACTCACAATAAAGCTCTGGAATTTGTTGCCAGATGATGTGGTTAGTGCAGTTAGTGTAGCTGGGTTCAAAAAAGGTTTGGATAAGTTCTTGGAGGAGAAGTCCATTAATGACTATTAATCGATTATACTTAGGGAATAGCCACTGCTATTAATTGCTTCAGTAGCATGGGTTCTTCTTAGTGTTTGGGTAATTGCCAGGTTCTTGTGGCCTGGTTTGGGCCTCTGTTGGAAACAGGATGCTGGGCTTGATGGATCCTTGGTCTGACCCAACATGGCAATTTCTTATGTTCTTATGTTCATTGATCAAGGGACAAGTTTGTATATATTATTTGTGTTTCTACTTTTACTATCCATGCTTTTTTAGATCACTTTTCGAGTCTTCATTTTTTTCACCTTTTCCAATGTGTCTAACCTTATTCACCACTCTTGCCTAAAATTTATTAACAGATAAATTTACTCTGTTCCTCTTCACACTTCTCTCCATTAAGGCTCCTGTCTCTACCTGCAGCGAGAGCTGTGGTCCTGGGTTCCGGAAGGCCATTATTGAAGGGCAACCTGCCTGCTGCTTTGATTGCGTCCCCTGCTCTGAGGATGAGTTTAGTAACCAAAGAGGTGAGTGCTATTGATTACACTCATTAGTGAGAATATTTGGTAGAACTGAGGGTTGGTATTAGGGATGTGCAGAAGAAAAATTTTTTGTTTTGGTTCATTTATTCGTTTATTTGGGACCCCAATTCGTTTCATTAGTTTCAAAGCAAAAGAAAAATATTTTGTTTATTAGTTTGATTCGTTTTTTTGTTTGCCATTAAAGTCAATGGTAGGAAGTATTGCAGCCTATTTTGGCCGCAGAATTGTGGTTTTTCTTCTCAATTTGGATGAACTTCTGGAAAGCAATCATCAGAAGGGCAAAAGAGCTCCAAGGTACTTTAGACTGTTGGCAAAGTGGCACCAAAGTAGCATGAATAGCCTAAGGCACCGATAAAAGGGACAACAGCGGGTACCAGGAGAGTGTCAAGAGAGCTTTAACAGAGGTGGCAAAAGCAATAGCAAGTTGTCTCAAAACACCCCCACAGCTTCAAAAGAGGGCACCAATAACAGTAGCCATGAACTCTTGAAGGCAGCACGTGAGAGGCAAAGTGGCACGACAAGTGGCATCAACCTCCTATTAGTTACAATGAAGGTGGAAACATAGAACGCAGCAGAAAAGGTTGTAAGAAAAAACCCCCAAGGCACCGATAAAGGACAAAGTAGCAGAAGACTAGCACCAACACAATGAGGAACCATGATAGTGGCAAGAATACCACAAGAGTAGAGTCGTCTGATGTCTGGTGTATGGAAGCAAGGCAGAGTGGCAGAAAGTTATAGGGGCAAGGACAGGCAGGCATAGTGGAGATAGACAGGTCCCCTCTGGGTTGCTAGGGGCAAGACAAAAAGGCCACAATGGAGGTATAGTCAGGTCCCACTGGTGTTGACAGGGCAAGACAGGCAGGCACAGTGGAGGTAGATTCAGGCCCCTCTGGTGTTGATAGGGTCAAGACAGGCAGGCACGGTGGAGGTAGTCACGTCCCTCTGGTGTTGAAATGGGCAAGACAGGCAGGCACATGGAGGTATAGTCAGGTCCTGTTGTGTACCGCCGGCCAGGCAAACCACGACCGGGGGGCACGGTCACTCACATCCGTTGGCGTCTGGGCCATCATCGGCAGTCCTCCCCCGAGGCAGCGTCTGCTGCTCCCCAAGATGGCCGTGGCGTCCTCGACGGGCTAAGCCACACCCCCTGAGATCTCCTAGGGCCGCGCGGGCGGCACGAGCCCGGCCTTAAAGGAACCCCTACAGGAAGTGTAGGGGGTTCCTTCCTACTGACTCTATCTTCCGTGCACTATTTAAGTCAAGGTCTGAGCCTTCAGACCTTGCCTTGGCTCGTGGGCTCTAGTGGGTTCTGCTTTCTGGTTTGCTTCTTCAATGGATCTCTGGACTGGCTGTCGTTCCTGTTTGGTCCTGACTCCTGGATTGGCTGCGGACTCTCTCTTGATTCTTGACCCTGGACTGGCCTGCAGATTCTTCTGGCTCTCGACCCCTGGACTGGCCGCGGTCTTGGCTCTCGACCCCCTGGACTAGCGGCGGGTAGTCTGGCTCCTGATCCTGTTCTGACTGCGGAGGTGCTGGCTTTTGTTCTCTGGACTGACTTTTGTTAATGCTTCGGTTTCCACGACCTGCTGGATGGCGCCAGCTTCCATCTTACGACCTGCTGGAGGCGCCAGCTTCTGTTTCCCATGATCCACTGGAGGTGCTAACCCATGTTCTCTCGACCTGCTGGAGGCGCCAGCTATCTGGACTAAACGACCTGCAGGAGGCGCCTGCATCCAGATCTTCTTCAAGTACCTCCAGTGACCTGCGTGATTGGCCTCGCCTACTGATGAAAGGACTTCATCTCTCGCCAGACCAAGGGTCCACCTCCCAAGTCACAACAGTAAGCCAAGGCCATGGACCCGGCCGAGGCCTCCGCCCTAAGAGCAGTTCCTGGTTTGGCTCAGAGGATCATGGAGCAACAGAGTATGTTGGAATCCATGGCAGCCTCAATAGAACGACTCAACACTCGGCTAGACTCTGTAGTCGCAACGCATTCTAATCCTCCGGCTTCCATTCCTCCGCCAGTACCAGCTCCGCCTGTTACCCAAAGCCACCCTCCGCCTGTTCTTCCTCTACCCAAGCCACCTCGATATGGTGGGGATCCTCATCTTTGCTTGGGGTTCTTGGATCAGTGCAGCATGCACTTTCGCCTTCAACCAAACTCTGTTTCCGGATGATATAACGAAAACCACCTATATTCTTTCATTACTTGAAGGTAAAGCTCTGACCTGGGCCTCTCCGCTCTGGCAGCGCTCAGATCCAGTGTTACAGGATCTACCATGATTCTTGAACTGTTACGAATGGCGTTTGAAGAACCAGGAAGCAAGCTGCTGCTAGTACGGATCTGTTGCATCTTCGACAAGGAGGACGATCTATTTCGGATTACAACATCGAATTCAGACTCTGGCGATTGGAATTGCATTGGGAAGGAAACTGTTCTACGATCCATTATCTAGAGGGACTATCTGCCAGAATCAAGGACGAGCTAGCGCTCGTGAACTTCCATCCTCCTTAAACGCAGTAATTGAAATAGCTACCAGAATCGACCGACGGCTACAAGAAAGGGCCAGGGAGACACTAGGATCATGGAGATGCCCGGCTACCCCTTACTTTCCGCCTTTCACTTCTGCTACATCAAGAGAATCCCTCTGTTCCCGAGGGACTGTGGCCGAACCCATGCAATTGGGCAGCGGACCTCTAACACCTGAAGAACGTCTGAGACGTCGCAAGGCGGGCCTTTGTCTTTACTGTGGGGGAGCTGGCCATCGTATTGCCACATGCCCTAATCGGCCGGGAAACTCCAAAGCCTAGGGTGCTCAGGGGGAGTCACTCTAGGTCTCACCTCCCCATCT
The DNA here is from genome assembly GCF_901001135.1 of Rhinatrema bivittatum. NCBI lineage: Eukaryota > Metazoa > Chordata > Amphibia > Gymnophiona > Rhinatrematidae > Rhinatrema > Rhinatrema bivittatum. Next base: position 11,498,260 of record NC_042633.1, read on the forward strand.
CCCCCACTCACTGTACAAGTCACTCTGGACATCAGTGGACAGGTATTTAACACTTTGGTTTTGATAGACTATGGTGCGGGGGGAGAATTCATACTACAGGAATTAGTGGATCAACTCTGGATCCCCACTCAACTCTGCTCCACACCGTTGATCATCTCTTCCATCCATGGGGAACCATTACCTGGGAAAATCACACATCACACAGTACCTATAAACTGCCATATTGCACCCGACCATACCGAACAAATCATCTTCCACGTCCTCAGCAAAGCCATCCACCCAGTTGTGCTCGGGATTCCTTGGCTTCAATGCCACAATCCACAATTCGACTGGGCATCTTTGAGAATTACCCAATGGGGACCCAGATGCTATGAGACTTGCTTACAGAGATCTACTTCTGATTCTAGCCTCATCTGCACTTCGGTGCTGCAGAAACTACCCCCACAATATGCACAATTCACAGAAGTTTTTTCCAAAGAGGCCGCGGATATTTTACCCCCGCAACGAGAATTCGACTGTGCTATCCGATTGATTCCAGGATCCACTCCTCCGCGGGGTAGAGTTTATCCTTTATCTGCCATGGAGACACGGGCGATGACTGAATACATCCAGGACAACCTACAGAAGGGGTTTATCCGCCAATCCAACTCTCCTGCGGGGCTGGTTTTTTTTTGTTGAAAAGAAAGATGGGACTTTACGTCCTTGTATTGACTTTCGTGGTCTAAATGCCATCACCATCAAGGATCGTTATCCCCTGCCTCTTATTGCTGACTGTTCGATCGTCTGCAAGGAGCTCAAATCTTCTCCAAATTGGACCTGCGGGGAGCGTACAATTTAGTTGGATCCGGGAGGGAGACGAGTGGAAAACAGCATTCAACACCAGAGATGGACACTATGAATATCTAGTTATGCCTTTTGGTTTAACTAATGCCCCTGCTTTTTTCAACATTTCATTAATGAGATTTTTCGAGACTTACTATATATCTGTGTGATTGTTTATCTTGATGATATTTTGATTTTCTCCAGGGATCTACAGTCGCATCGCCAACATGTGACGCAAGTTCTTCAACGTTTAAGGGAACATCAACTATATGCCAAACTGGAGAAATGCATTTTTGAAACAGAATCCTTACCCTTTCTAGGATATATTGTTTCAAATCAAGGGTTCGAAATGGATCCGACCAAAGTGAAGTGTATAAAAGAATGGACCCAACCAATGGGCTATGAGCTCTTCAACGTTTTTTGGGTTTCGCCAATTATTATCGTCATTTTATCAAGAATTTTTCCAAACTGACTGCACCATTATCTGCACTTACACGTAAGGGGGTCAACATCAAAAACTGGCCGGTAGAAGCAATTGAAGCATTCCAAACTCTCAAGGATGCTTTTCTGCAGCAACCCTGTCTCCGCCATCCAGATCCAAGATGTCCATTCACGGTAGAGGTAGACGCTTCTTCGGAGGGGGTTGGAGCAGTTTTGAGTCAGAACGATGCTGGCGGGAAATTCCACCCTTGTTCCTATTTTTCAAAGAAATTTTCACCTGCGGAGCGCAATTATTCCATCGGCGATAAAGAACTGCTAGCCAACAAACTTGCATTTGAAGAATGGGGGCAGTGGCTAGAGGGAACTCCATTGGATAACAGTCTTTACGGACCATAAAAATTTGACATATTTACAACAAGCCCACTGCCTGAGTCCGCAACAAGCTCGCTGGGCACTATTTTTTACACGTTTTGACTTCGAATTAAGATACCAACCAGCAAGTAAGAATATTAAGGCCGACGCATTATCACGATCATTTATGTCTGAAGACATAGAAGAACCTTTACAGTACATCATTGACCCTGCCCGTGTCATTCTTTCAGCAACCTTCACGGTTCCCGTTGGTAAGACCATGGTACCCAAGAGGCTCTGTAACAAAGTTCTAAAGTGGGGACACGACTCTCAGTTGGTGGGGCATCCGGGACGCAGACGTACTCTGGATCTGCTTCAACAACACTATTGGTGGCCAGGGATGCGCAAGGACATTCAAGCATATGTTGACTCTTGCCCTGTTTGTGCGCAGCCCAAGAATCCTGCTGGGAAACCCTGGGGGCAGTTGCAACCACTTTCTACACCCACAAGACCTTGGACACACATCTCCACTGATTTTATTGTAGACCTCCCAGCTTCTGAAGGACATACGGTAATATGGGTGGTAGTTGATAGATTCTCCAAAATGGCTCACTTTACACCATTACCCGCCCTTCCCTCTGCTCCTCAATTGGCACAGCTCTTCATGGCACATATTTTTCGCCTCCACAGAATACCCCAGCACATCACGTCCGACCGTGGGTCTCAATTTACGGCTCGATATTGGCGAGGTCTTTGTACCAAGTTTCAGATTGCACTGGACTTCACCACGGCTTTCCACCCCCAGGCTAATGGGCAGGCAGAAAGAACAAATCGAGCTCTGAAACAATTCCTGCACTCTTACATCAACTCCCGCCAACTCCCGCCAATTCTGCCCAAGGCGGCTTTGCTGCCTTGGGCAGAATTCTCACACAATTTCCATTCCTGTACTTCCACTGGGTCCTCTCCTTTTCAAATTGTCTTCGGTCATCAATCGGCCCCACCAGTGCCGCTACCTCTGCCGGTCTCCTCTCCGGCAGCCCAGCTCACTGCCAACCACTTTAAAAAACTTTGGACTCGTACACAACAAATGTTACTGAAAGCGGCTCGGACCGCTAAGAAATTCACTGACTGACATCGGAGACCTGCACCCTGTTTTCGCCCTGGAGATAAGGTCTGGCTCAGTACCAGATATATTCATCTACGAGTTCCCTCGATGAGTCTGGCTCCTCGGTACATTGGTCCCTTCACGGTAATCAAGCAATTGGGACCAGAAACTTATCGATTACGCCTCCCGGCTACTCTACGCATCAACAACTCATTTCATGTTTCTCTTTTAAAGCCATTGATCCTCAACTGGCCCTCCCGGAAGGTTCCTGTTTCTTCGTCAGTAAGGGCGGAAGACGATACTTATCAAGTTCGAGAAGTTCTTGATGTCCGTAGGCAAAGTCGTCAATGGGAGTATCTGCTGGCTTGGGAGGGATTCGGCCCTGAGGAGAATTTGTGGGAGCCTGCTACGAACATCTTGGACAAGGATCTCCTCAAAAATTTCCACATCAGTCATCCTGGGAAGCCCAAGCCTTCTAGGGGGAGGCCTAAAGGAGGGGGTACTGTTGTGACCGCCGGCCGTGGCAAACCACGAACGGGGGGCCGGTCACTCACCTCCGCGGCGTTGGGGCCATCATCGGCAGTCCTCCCCCGAGGCAGCGTTGCTGCTCCCCAAGATTGCCGCCGCGTCCTTGACGCGGCTAAGCCACGCCCCCTGAGATCTCTTAGGGCCGCGCGGGCAGCAAGAGCCCGGCCTTACAGGAACCCCTACAGGAAGTGTAGGGGGTTCCTTCCTGCTGACTTCATCTTCCGTGTAATATTTAAGGCAAGGTCTGAGCCTTCAGACCTTGCCTTGACTTCGTGGCTCTAGTGGGGTTCTGCTTTTGGTTTGCTTCTTCAATTGGATCTCTGGACTGGCTGTCGTTCCTGTTTGGCTCCTGACTCCTGGACTGGCCGCTGATTCTTCTGGCTCTCGACCCCTGGACTGGCGGCGGGGTAGTTTTGCTCCTGATCCTTGTTCTGACTGCAGAGTGTGCTGGCTTTTGTTCTCTGGACTGACTTTTGTTACCTCTTCGGTTTCCATGACCTGCTGGAGGCGCCAGCTTCCATTCTTATGACCTGCTGGAGGCGCCAGCTTCTGTTTCCACGATCCGCTGGAGGTGCTAACCCCTGTTCTCTCGACCTGCTGAAGATGCCAGCTATCTGGACTAAACGGCCTGCAGGAGGCGCCTGCATCCAGATATTCTTCATGTACCTCCAGTGACCTACGTGATCGGCCTCGCCTACCGACGAGAGAACTTCATCTCTCGCCAGACCAAGGGTCCACCTCCCAAGTCACAACAGGTCCCTCTGGTGTTGATATTGGCAAGGCAGGCAGGCACAGTGGAAGTAGTCAGGTCACCTCCGGTGTTGATAGGGTAAAGACAGACAGGTACAGTGAAGGTAGTCAGGCCCCTCTGGTGTTAGGGGCAGGACAGGCAGATACATAGGAGGTAGAGTGATGATCCTCTGGTGCTGATAGGGGTAAGACAGGCAGGCACAGTTGAGGTAGAGTGAGGTCCCTCTGGACTGATAGGGTCAGACAGGCAGTCATTGTCGAGGTAGAGTGAGGTCCCTCTGGTGTTGATAGGGGCAAGACAGGCAGGCACAGTGGAGGTATAGTCAGGTGATTCTGGTGTTGATAGCGCCAAAAACAGACAGGCACTGTGGAAGTAGTCAGGTCCTCTGGTGTTGATAGGGTCAAGACAGGCAGGCCACAGTAGAGGTATAGTCAGGTTCCTCTGTTGTTGATAGGGGCAAGACAGGCAGGCACAGTGGAAGTAGTCAGGTCACCTCCAGTGTTGATAGGGTAAGACAGGCAGGCACAGTGAAAGGTATCAGGTCCCTCTGTGTTGATAGGGGCAGGACAGGCAGGCACAGTGGAGATAGAGTGAGGTCCTTCTGGTGTCGATAGGAGTAAGACAGACAGGCACAGTGGAGGTAGTCAAGTCCCTCTGGTGTTTGTAGGGCAAGACAGGCAGGGCACAGTGGAGGTATAGTCAGGTTCCTCTGTTGTTGATAGGGGCAAGACAGGCAGGCACAGTGGGAAGTAGTCAGGTCCTTCTGGTGTTGATAGGGAAAGACAGACAGGCACAGTGGAAGTAGTCAGGTCCCTCTGGTGTTGATAGGGTCAAGACAGGCAGGCACAGTGGAGATAGAGTGAGGTCCCTCTGGTCTTGATAGGGGTAAGACAGGCAGGCATTGTGGAGGTAGAGTCAGGTCCCTCTGGTCTACATAGGGGCAAGACAGGCAGGCATATGTGGAGGTAGAGTGAGGTCACCCTAGTGTTGATAGGGGCAAGACAGGCAGGCACAGTGGAGGTAGTCATGTCACCTCCGGTTGTTGATGGGAGCAAGACAGGCAGGCTCAGTGGAGATAGACAGGTCCCTCTGGTGTTGATTGGGGCAAGACAGGCCGGCATAATGGAGTAAGATAGGTTCCTCTGGTGTTGATAGGGGAGCAAGACAGGAAGGCACAGTGATGTAGTCAGGCCCCTCTGGTGTTGATAGGGGCAGGACAGACAGGCACTGTGGAGGTAGATAGGCCCCTCTGGTGTTGACAGGGGCAAGACAGACAGTACAGTGGAGGTAGAGTGAGGTCCCTCTGTTCTTGATAGGGGAAAGACAGGCAGGCATAGTGGAGGTAGAGTGAGGTCCCTCTGGTGTTGATAGGGGCAAGACAAGCAGGCACAGTGGATGTATAGTCAGGTGATTCTGGTGTTGATAGGGCCAAGACAGACAGGCACATTGGAAGTAGTCAGGTCCTGCTGGTGTTGATAGGGTCAAGAAAGGCAGGCACAGTGGAGGTAGAGTGAGGTCACTCTGGTGTTGATAGGGGCAAGACAAGACAACAGTGGAGGTAGAGTCAGGTCCCTCTGGTCTTTATAGGGGCAAGATAAGCAGGCACAGTGAGGTATAGAAAGGTCCCTCTAGTGTTGATAGTAGCAGAGACAGGCAGGCACAGTTGGAGGTATAGTCAGGTCCCTCTGGTGTTGATAGGGGCAGGACAGACAGGACAGTGGAGGTAGAGTGAGGTTCCTCTGGTGTTGATGGGGCAAGACAGGGAGGCACAGTGGAAGTAGTCAGGTCCCTCTGGTGTTGATAGGGGCAGGACAGGCAGGCACAGTTAAGGTAGAGTGAGGTCCCTCTGGTGTCGATAGGGGTAAGAAAACCAGGCAGTGTGGAGGTATAGTCAGGTCCCCTCTGGTGTTGATAAGGGAAAGACAGGCAGGTACAGTGGAGGTAGAGTCAGGTCCCTCTGGTCTTGATAGGGGCAAGACCGGCAGGCATAGTGGAGGTAGAGTAAGCACCCTCTTGTGTTGATAGGGGCAAGATAAGCAGGGCACAGTGGAGGTATAGTCAGGTCCCTCTGGTGTTGATAGGGGCAAGACAGCCAGGCACCGTGGAAGTAGTCAGGTCACCTCCGGTGTTGATAGGGGCAAGACAGGAAGGCACAGTTGAGATAGACAGGTCCCTCTGGTGTTGATAGGGGCAAGACAGGCAGGCAGAGTGGAGTTAGTTAGGTCTCTCTGGTGTCGATAGGGGCTAGACAGACAGGCACAGTGTAGGGTAGAGTCAGGTCCCTCTAGTGTTGATAGGGGCAAGACAGGCAGGCATAGTGGAAGTAGACAGGTCCCTCTGGTGTTCATAGGGGCAGACAGGCAGGTAGAGTGGAGTTAGTCAGGTCTCTCTGGTGTCGATAGGGCAAGACAGACAAGGCACAGTGGAGGTAGAGTCAGGTCTCTCTTGTGTTGATAGGGGCAAGACAGGCAGGCCACAGTGGAGGTATATTCAGGTCCCTCTGGTGTTGATAGGGGCAAGAAAGGCAGGCACATTGAAGGTAGTCAGGGCCCCTCTGGAGTTGATAGGGGCAGGACAGGCAGGCACAGTGGGGATAGGGTTGAGGTCCCTCTGGTGTTGATAGGAGCAGGCATAGTGGAGGTAGAGTCAGGTCCCGCTGGTGTTGATAAGGGAAATACAGGCAGGTACAGTGGAGGTAGAGCCAGGTCCCTATGGTGCTGATAGGGGCAACACACATCAAAATCTACAAAGGTAACTGGTATCATCAATCATCCATCACTATGTGGAACCACATGAACAAATCACCAATTGTGTTATCTCTATATCTGTAGGACCTCTGGACTATGTGAGTTTGTTAAGCATACAGACTCATTTTTGTAGTATACAGGTCCAAATTGCTTTATTAATCAAGAGGTCAATTTTAGATTTTTTTAGTTTTTGTTTTTCCTAAAATGTTTATAGACCCAAACCGTTGTTAGTTAATGCATACATCGCACAACTAATTGCATCATTTCTTGAAATGGAGCCAAACTCTCTAAATATAGACCACTTAGTAACACTTAAAATGCTTAGCTATTGGAAATGTCCCAAAGGTATACTCATCTATTACAATGTCCCGACACGATCAGGACATTGTAATAGACCGTCCTGGTCCTGAGGCCGGGCCGGCGGGTGCACAGGAAATAGCTTACCCGGGACGCCGGGTAGTGCCGAGGGTTCCTGCGGGAGCAGGCAGCCCCTTCCTTCTTTCTGACGGCCGCCACCACTGCTGGGATTGGCGGCGTAGTTCCGCGACGATCTGGCTCCTCCTCCCTGCTCCTAGGAGCCGCGCGTGCGGCTGATGGATATTCTTAAAGGAGCCATGACAGGAAGTGTCATGGCTCCCCCTGAGACTCCTCCCCTGGCTTCCTGTACTTAAGGCAAGGGCTGAGCATTCAGTCCTTGCCTTGGTATTGAGGTTCCTTCCTGAGTGTGTTCCTGTGTTCCTGGTTCTTTGTTCTTCATCCCGTTCTGCTCTCCTGCTCCATGGATTGATTCTTGGCTACTGACTTCTGGACTGGTGGACGTGTCTTCTCCTGGCTTGATCCTGGTACAGCGTTGGACCCTTCTCCTGGCTTGACCCTGGTATGGCTTTGGACCCTTCTCCTGCTTAGACCCTGGACTGGACTTGGACCCCGCCTGTATATCGAACCTCGGAACGGCTTTGGACTCTTCTACGACTCCGTCCTCAGACTGCTACGACCTGCTGGAGGCGCCAGCCGTCTGGAACCCATGACCCGCAGGAGGTGCCTGCATCCAGGCCTTTCTACAGTCTTCAGAGGAGTCGCCTAAGTCCCAGCGGCCGGACCCCTACAGGCTCCTCCTGCGGGGGTTGCGTGCTTCCAGGGTGAAGTCGTCTATCAAGTCTCTTCAAGCAGAGCGGCCTGAAGAATATGCCTGATCAGACAACCAATATTGAGAGGGAAAATACCCAGACGCCTCTGCTGTTCTGTGGCCTGTCAGAGCTGAATGAACTCTGAGTGACTTGAGCATGACTTGCAAAATGTCTCTGAGCAGGTAGACATACTGGCACCAACAAGGGAGGCCTATTCAATGGTTCACACAGAAGAAACCAACAGCGGGAGCTTCAGGCACTATCCTGTTGAAACCTCACTGGACAAGATCATTAACAGGACAAAAGGATTATCTGGAGAGTGGGGGCAAATGAGCTACATCTGGGAAAACTTGTCAGGGCAGTTCAGGGATAGGTTGTCATGACAACAGCATGATGTGTCTCTGTAAATGAGTCTTTGGGCAGTCACGTAATTCTAGAAACTTCGACAATACTGTATGTTTAACTATAAAAGAAGGGTCACTTCCTGTATTCAAGGAGATGCTGGTCGTTTTGAAAGACAAAGGGCACCCAGTATCCAGCATCTCCCAAGAACACTTATAATGCCAAATAAATTTACTTTATACCTTTTACTGAGTCTAAGTGTTCTGTGTCCCTGGCCCTAAGCATGTACTATATTATGTACATTTTTGGCGACTCTGGTGGGACCTATAGTGCGGCTATAGTTCTTTAGCTGTAGTGTGTGGATTCTGGTGGACAAATTGTACACTACGTTCTCGGACATTTAATTGGCTTTACGTCCAAAGGAAGTGTTCCCAAAGCCTTACGTGCTTTGGAGGGTTACTCGGATGACAGATGAGCTCAGAGAAGATGTTTAATGAAGTTTTTAAGAAAATAATCTGTAAGTATAAATGTTTTATTCTGGTGTACAGTGTATAGATTGTGTGTTAAATCTTGTATAAAATATTGTGTTGTAGGGCTTCTGTTTAAAAAAAAAAAACAGAGGAGAGAAAGGGGGAGGATCAGAATCAATAAGGTGACTGGGATAGAAGTTATTAAAGCAGGTCAGCGGGTCCAGATAAGGAAATTTCGAAGTTTGTTTGTAGTATATTTTTATTCAGCTGTTTCACATTTCTTTGGTGTTTAGTAAACTTTCAGTGTCCATAGGGTTCGCTGGCAACAGTGGTCTTTTGTCCTCAGACCGCATGGCTTAGAGGCTTGGTTCTGCAGCTGTTTCAAGTTACACCTATGAGGGTACGGGAGTGATTTTTCACGAAAAGTGTGAAGTTAAATAGGGTAAGTTTGAAAGTTATAATTAGTATGATAAGGAGTTTTTAGTTTGTGGATTGTTTACAAAAGTTGGGTTGTTTGCTGTCTTGTACAGGAAGGTGCTAACGGCTTTAATCTTTTAAAGCAGGCTACATGTGGTTAATTTCTTTCTTTTCCTCCTCTGATTAGCTTTAACAAGGAAGCCTATTTTCTTTGTCGGTGTGAATCTATTTATATAAGTTACGATCTTGTGTAAAAGGTTTCCTTGCTAAATAGATTAGTGATTGTAGTTAAACCTAAAATGGATATTTGTTTTATTGGAGCAGTAGGCATTCTTTGTGTAGAGCAGAGAGAAAGCGGGAGTGAGAAAAAAAAATGCGGTGCTTTTAAAACTAGAAACTGCATGGCTGGATATTATAGTTTCCAGCTGTCTGTTCCATGTGATCAGAGGTACATAAATGCATCCAGTTTATTTCAGTCCATGAGATTTATTTTTATAAGTTCATACTTAAGTTTGCTTTGGAGTTAACGCGTGATTGCTGTTAGGTTCTCATTAAACAGAGAAAGGAATCTTTCAGTTTTGTGCTGTTTTTCTTCTCCCCCCTCCCTCTCAAGATAGTACAGGGTGGAGTGGTTTACTGTAAACATGGAAACATAGCAATGATGGCGGTGGGGGGGGGGGAGAACAAGCGGTCCGTCCGGTTTGCCCAGCCAGTTTCACACATATTTTCTCTTATATTTATTTGTTTCTCTTAGCTCTTTGGTTCTATTTCCCACCATGAATGTAGGGATGCTCATATTTGCATCTAAGTTTTTAGAACTGTGTTATTAATGAGAGTTTATTGTGAAGAGATTTTAGCACAATGTGAGCTGTGTTTCATTTTTGAGAAATTCCAGATTTTCATTTGGTAAGAAAGAAAGCATGAAACTGTGTTTATTTAAAGCCATTCATAATTAGATTTGATTTCTCATTGGAAAGGGATTTATTGTCTTTTTCTTGTGTTGAAAGTGGAAGAAAGTGAATTTGATGCCATTAGCAGGGACATAGTAATGTTAAAGAGGGAAGAGATTTATTTTTATGCTGATGCGGGTAGGTAAAGTGCTTTGTCAGTAAGTTAACTATGTGTTACAGTGTCAGAATGAATATGCAGAAGGCTGTGTGGTGGGAAATTTAGAATGTTTTGGTAGAAGTAGAGAAAAAATGTGAGTCAGTTGCATTTAAACCTCTTACCATGGGTTTGCTTTTAAACACTTGTGTGAAGATATGATTTATTTTAAATTAAACACAGGTCAGAAACAAACAGAAGGCACTAATATGCATGAACTTCATGCGGCAGTATGCGTTAATTACAGTATTTATGTTATATTCTAATGATGATAGATAATATTTCTCAGTTTTGATTATACCTCACTAGATGCTAACTTTTAGATGAAGGGAATGATTGGGTTTTTGTTGATGGGAGCTTAGGTATACAGATCCGAAGGGAGAAATAGCTTAACAACAATACAATAAAACAGGGAGCTGCCTCATATATAATTGCAGGTTCTGGCTAATGCATATGAATGAGTGCTCAGGGTTGGGCACAGTAGGGAATGAATTGCTCTTGGGTATAACAAAGTCTATCCTTTAAGTGAGTTAGGAGTTTATAGCACAGAAAAAAAAAAAAAGGTTTTAGATTTGTAAATGGAAGTAGCTCTTATCACAGGGGACAGCACCTCCTAGAGGTGGAACAATAGAAAGGAAAGTAGCTTTATGACTGCTTTTTGCTGAATTAAGGTATAACAGAAGTTTGACTTTTAGGGAAACTGTAATGTCATTTTTAAATTTAATTTTAATCATTATATTCATTGTCATATGTTAGATTTCTTTTCAGGGTATCACGGCACAAAGTACATCTGTCTCCATTCCATGGGAGATGAAGATTACAGTTTTTTCCAGTTTGATTCCTTTTTCATTTTTAATAGATTTATTTTTAATTTTAATCCTGATTTTGTTTTCTTTTGTGGATCGATCCAATTCTTTTATATTTTTAAAGTACTTTTTAATTTTTTGAGCTCAAAAGTTTGTCATGTTGTCTGTTATATGTTAAATGTGTGATACGGGGAAATGAGGAATGAATGAATGCATGCATTATGTAGTCAGTTTTGTGAAATATATGTTTTAATGTAATGTCTGAGTAGTTATGTTTGTGGTTTGGACCATTGCATGATGTTTTGAAATAATGTGGGGATTATTTTGCAAATTAAATATAGGGAGTATGTGACATAATAGTATTTTCTTACTACTTAATCGGATTTGTTGTACTTTTATTTAGGTTTGAATCCATACACATGCATCTAATCTAATGAGCTAAGAGATTCTGCTCGGCCATCAGCACTGAATCCTACTAAGAACTATATACTAGAGATGTGAATCGTGTCCTCGATCGTCTTAACGATCGATTTCGGCTGGGAGGGGGAGGGAATCGTATCGCCGCCGTTTGGGTGTTTAGAGTATCGTGAAAATCATTAAAATCATGAACCGGCACACTAAAACCCCCTAAAACCCACCCCCGACCCTTTAAATTAAATCCCCCAGCCTCCCGAACCCCCCCCAAATGCCTTAAATTACCTGGGGGTCCAGCGGCGGTCCGTACCTAAATCGGGGGAAGGGGGAGGGCAGGAAAACCGGCACACTAAAACACCCTAAAACCCACCCCGACCCTTTAAATTAAATCCCCCACCCTCCCGAACCCCCCCCCCAAATGCCTTAAATTACCTGGGGTCCAGCGGCGGTCCGGAACGGCCTCCTGCAATTGAATCGTGTTGTCTTCAGCCGGCGCCATTCTGCACCGCCATTTTGCAAAATGGCGGCGCAAAATGGCGGCGGCCATAGACCAACACGATTCGACTGCAGGAGGTCGTTCCGGACCCCCGCTGGACTTTTGGCAAGTCTTGTGGGGGTCAGGAGGCCCCCCCAAGCTGGCCAAAAGTCCCTGGGAGTCCAGCGGGGGTCCGGGAGCGATCTCCTGCCGCGAATCGTTTTCCGTACGGAAAATGGCGCCGGCAGGAGATCGACTGCAGGAGGTCGTTCAGCGGGGGTTCCGGACCCCGGCTGAACGACCTCCAGCAGTCGATCTCCTGCCGGCGCCATTTTCCGTACGGAAAACGATTCGCGGCAGGAGATCGCTCCCGGACCCCCGCTGGACCCCCAGGGACTTTTGGCCAGCTTGGGGGGGGCCTCCTGACCCCCACAAGACTTGCCAAAAGTCCAGCGGGAGTCCGGAACGACCTCCTGCAGTCGAATCGTGTTGGTCTATGGCCGCCGCCATTTTGCGCCGCCATTTTGCAAAATGGCGGCGCAGAATGGCGCCGGCTGAAGACAACACGATTCAATTGCAGGAGACCGTTCCGGACCGCCGCTGGACCCCCAGGTAATTTAAGGCATTTGGGGGGGTTCGGGAGGGTGGGGGATTTAATTTAAAGGGTCGGGGGTGGGTTTTAGGGTGTTTTAGTGTGCCGGTTTTCCTGCCCTCCCCCTTCCCCCGATTTACGATTTTTTGACGATAAATCGGGGGAATTGGTATTGTATCGTGGCCCTAACGATTTTTGATGATTTAAAATATATCGGACGATATTTTAAATCGTCAAAAAACGATTCACATCCCTACTATATACGCACTGATTGCAGAAATTATCCTTGGCCACAGAAGTTATTACATACTATATGGACTGAAATGCTTACAATTTATACCTGATCTTTGCTTTTCTCTTTGTTCTGTGGGAGTGACTTTATGCAGAATCTAGGTTCTTTCATTCTCTGCCAGTACTTAGGTGTTCAAGTTTAATGTTATCATCTGAAGTGATGCTATTTTTATTAGTTTGTATGTTTCAAGTTTAGTAGTATTTTCCAGTCTTAGAATTTCTAATACTTAAATGCATATGTACTAGGTTTTTCTTTATCTTTATCTATGGAAGCTGCTGTGATCACATAGAGGGTGATGTGTTTCAGTGTGATTCAAATAGGATAATTTAGGGTTCAAGAGGGAGATCTATATATGTTTCTCTTTCACACCAGCATAAGTTATAAGCTATTCCTATTCTTTTGTTTTGCAGCTTGCATTTATGGTAATCACTTTGCTGATCTTTAATATCTCAATATTCTATTTTTTATTCTAATTTCTTCGCTGAACCCTTTTGAATATCTTTTTCCTATGACACTATCTATTAGATTTTACCTAATGACTGTTTCACTCTCTTTCACAAATATTTCTTACTAGTGTAGCCTGTGATTTTATTATGAGATTGTTCTCCTTGAAACAAATACATACCTTACATATGAGGAGCACTGTCATAGGGATCTGCAACATTCTATTACTATATCTTTTGGTATATTAATTGCTCATTGTTCTTTTCTTCTTATCTTGGCCCCTTCACTATAAACCCTATCTGTGACTTAAAATATTCTGTTTATAAGCTAGTTTGTTTCCATTTAGGATTCCAGAGGGGAAGATATCATTTTCCTTATTTCTGTTTTTTATTTGTATTACATTCCTTCCTTTCCCTGTGCAAAGACTCACACTGATGGTTTATCAATCCTGCAAAGTACATTATTTTGTTTTAGATTACATAATATGCTAAAGACTTTCTCACAGAGTCAGCTTTAACTTGTTTTTATGATTATCCCCAAATACACTTAGACTTACCATCATCTAAGAAGGGTATTAGCCCCACTTCCCTAGAAGTATCTGAAGACGAAGCAGTATTACTAGCCCTCATCTACCTTAATAACTTATACCCCTTGACCGAAACTGGTTTAGAAACCTTGCCATCCACAGCTGTATCATCTCTTGGACAGGTGACTGCCATAAGTTGAATTAGGACTGTCCATACAGTGATTGCTTTCACTGCTACAGGTTGTTGTCATAATACTGCATAGCACCATCAATACCCTACAGAACTAGCATGATGTTTTGGACTTTTGATATGCCTTTGCCTACCATGCATATGCCTCTGCTTTCGATGATTTGGATCTTCCATCACTGCAGCCTATGACCAGAATATGTCTTATGCTTTGCAACACCTTTATAACTCATCCCATATTATCTACGCACTACACGGTATGAGTCCTTCTGTTTCCTTTACTTTTCTGGTAATGTGCATTGATTATATCCCTGCTTGCCATTTTAATGAATATTATCCTGGGTAGTTGTTCACAATAACAGTATTCATTGAAAAGACTTGCCCAGTATACCTAGTATTATATGAGAAACATAATACTTTCATACTGGTCTCTCTTTGTTCTTATCTTTACATGTTATACCACTATTATATAATTACTTGACTCTGAAAGATAACATATGTGGGCTTGCTATTATGAAGTATGTCCTTTTTTATAATGCAGGTATCCATACAGCTCAATTATAGAGCTAATGGCTACCTAGTGAAAATTAGTTATGCTGATTATTTTTTGTCAATTCATGAGTACATGTCTGCCTATGAGTCTCATTTACTTTAAGGGGGAATCTAGAGGGATAACACACACACAAGGTTAGTTGTTAGCTTACATATTTAGCCCATTTGCCATAGTCACTTCTCACTGTTCTGTTTTCACCTTTGGTACTTGGGTGTGCCACCTTTACCATTGAAGGTGCCACAAGAGGGAAATGAAGAATATGCCTGATCAGACAACCAATATTGAGAGGGAAAATACCCAGGCGCCTCTGCTGTTCTGTGGCCTGTCAGAGCTGAATGAACTCTGAGTGACTTGAGCATGACTTGCAAAATGTCTCTGAGCAGGTAGACATACTGGCACCAACAAGGGAGGCCTATTCAATGGGTCACACAGAAGAAACCAACGGCAGGAGCTTCAAGCACTATCCTGTTGAAACCTCACTGGACAAGATCATTAACAGGACAAAAGGATTATCTGGAGAGTGGGGGCAAATGAGCTACATCTGGGAAAACTTGTCAGGGCAGTTCAGGGATAGGTTGTCATGACAACAGCATGATGTGTCTCTGTAAATGAGTCTTTGGGCAGTCACGTAATTCTAGAAACTTCAACAATACTGTATGTTTAACTATAAAAGAAGGGTCACTTCCTGTATTCAAGGAGATGCTGGTCATTTTGAAAGACAAAGGGCACCCAGTATCCAGCATCTCCCAAGAACACTTATAATGCCAAATAAAATTTACTTTAAACCTTTTACTGAGTCTAAGTGTTCTTGTGTCCCTGGCCCTAAGCATGTACTATTATTATGTACAGGCCTCACCCTTCGATGGTAGCTATCTACCTCGAAACAGGGGTCCACTTTCATAACACCATTCAGACTGATCTCACAGTACTGACCATTGCTTGCTCATGACTACTCTTGATTGATGCCTGGACCTGACCTCTGCCTGTTCTCTGACTACTCCTGATAGTTGCCTTGAACTTGACCTCTGCCTGACCACTGACTTCTCCTGATTGCTGCCTGGAATGTAACCTCTGCCTGACCTGACTACTTCCTGATTGACTACAGGTACTGACCCCTGCTTCGGCTGACCATCCTGAACTGTTACTCTGGCCTTGATCCTCGCTATCCACTCAGACTTTCTGTTTTGGCCTCCTGTGACCTCTGGACATTCTTGTTTGGACATCGACCGTGCACCCTTGTTCATGGTGGGCACTCCTCTGCACTTCCTCTCTAGGAGATCCTGCGAGGCCCACCCCGGGTTGCTTTTGGTGAAGCTCCAGCTAGCCTCTGTCTCTTCCTGTGCTCCACCTCCTGGTGGCAGGCTCTCCCCGGCTCCTACCGGAGGGCTGTACCAATCCTGCACCAGGCCAAGGGTCCACCTCCAGCACAACAGAAATGATCCAGACACTGTGCAAGACCTCCCCTCGGGTGCTACGAAAAGTAGCGTGTAATACCAGCAGGGCAACAAAAAAAAGAAAAAAAAGTGATCATAAATATAATAACACAATTTAGAGTGAAAAAAAAGACAAACATATGCACAAACCTTGAGCCGAAAGCCATTCGCTATTAAGACAATAAAATGGGCCTCTTAGCAGTGCTAAACACCAGAGAGATCCTGCCGGATTAGTTGAAAAGGGAAAAAAGCAAAAATGGAAGGAAAACCCCCATTGTAAAGCCATCTGTCCTACACTCAGTGAGTTGAGAGGAAGGCCAAAAACTTCGGACCAACAAAAAAAACCAAAACATATATATAAAAAATAAATCCCATTGAGGTTATCGAGCAAAACAAGGCTGACACGGAAGATGGCATATATCAAAGAAAAGAAACGCTGGCCAATAAGAAATCTCCCAGTGTCCAATCACACAAACCGGAGAAACCAAGAATAATTGCAGCAGTAGAGACAGCCGAGATTGAAGTTGCTTCCATGTCTCGCTCAGGTCACCATTCCAGATGACTCCTCCAGAGATGAGAGATATGCCTCCAAGGCCTCCAGGGCCTCAAAGGTTTTGTTTTGACTATGGCAAGTAACCCTCATATGGGCTGGATATAGCAGACCAAAACAAGCACCTAAAGCTTCCAGGCATGGGTGTAATATCAGAAAGGCCTTCCTAGGGGCCGATGTAGATTTTGCCAGATCAGGAACAAAGAGAATCATACTGCCTTGGTAAGAGATTGGCACCTTGGCCTGTGCAGTCAATAATATTTCCAATACTTGTGGGAATCGCAGTAGTTTGAGGATAATAGGCTGCAGATGCTTGAAGTGTGTTGGCTGCCAAGAAGAATACGGTGAGCACGTTCAATATCTAAAGGAAAATCTATTTTGAGGTGAAGACATGCGGGAATGAGCTCGGTCAGGAACGTTATGATATCAGAGCCTTCCGATCCTTCTGAAATTTCTAACAGGTGAATATTATTCTGCCTGTTTGATGCGTCCGTCGCTGCTCAACGTCCTCACTCTGCCCTCTTTACCTCTGTGGCGACTCCCTCCGGGTCTGATGGACAGCTGGCTGCCGCGGCGTCTCCATGCCATCTCCCTCCGGCGTCCCCAGACCGGATCGACGTTGCAGATCCGCCATGTTGCCTGAAGACCTAGGGTGTGCTCTCTGATTGAAGTACCAGCAAGAGCGCGAACCTCAGTGGCGTCCCCCTGAGTTGACGTCATCTGCTTCCAATATTTAAAGGTCTCTATTTCACTATCTAACTGAGTTAGCAAGGGGATTGCTTCGGCTACACCTCCCAACCTACTCTGCCTCCTCGGACTTACCAGAGGTTCCCGCTCCTCGGGAGCCTCGCTCTTTTTCTTACTTTCAGATTACAGATAAGAACCGGTACTCGCTCCTCGAGGACCCATGTTCCTGAACACTCTGTAGATTCTCTACTGCTTGGAAGCTATCGCTGCTACAAACAATTGTGAGTTACCATCGTTCTCTCAGAGCTTTCCCTGGAACCAGGTACTCGCTCCTCAAGGGCCTAAACCTGTCAAGCTTCTGAGCTTCCTTGAGACCTTATGTGAGTTTTGTCATCTAGTTCTGTTCATGAACGCTGCCTACTCTGCCTACTCACTTTCTACAGTTTCTCAACAGGTCAGCCATCCTGGATCACTGTTCCAGTACCTGAGGGACTACAGCCCTGCTGGGCATATCAGCTCACTACTGCCACCTCTGGTGTTTTCAAAAACCTGTTTAATAAAAAAACTACTGTGTGGCTGTTTCCATACTAAAGCCTAGCTGGTGGTCCCTCTCGGGGTATCCTCCCGGGGGTGTGGTCATCTGCCACCTGCCGAGGGATCCACCCACAACTATATCAGATTCATTACAGATTGCTACTTCTTCGCAAGACGATATCTGAGACACTACAAGATTGCTAACTCCTCCTTCTTTAGGAGCCAATAAGAACAGATTGCTACTCTGCAGATTTCTAACACTGTTTCTGTTGGAGAGGTCTTTGAGATCCTGTTGCAAGTGCTCCACTTTTTGCAAGAGAATGGGAAGCTGCGCAGATGTTAAAAGCAGAGATTCTGTTTGCGCTTCTACCCCTTCATGGCCGGAAGCGAAATTAGAGAAGCATTGCAATAATTCCGAGAGGTCCTCGTGGATCGCAACAGTAGAGTCCATGTTATTTTGGAGCATTTCTTTTAGTGATCTATGCTCTGTTAGGACGGGGTCCACCTATGCCATCTTCCTCATAGAGGAGGACTTGTCAGGAGATGTAGGGTAGGCCTTTGCTCGTTTAGTTCCTCCTCCGGTTGCAAAGGCTGCCTCTATCTTCCCAGACTTTGACACTGACATTATAGATGTGCAAATGAAGCAAAAAAGATGCTGCTCAGTGTAGATTTAAGAGCAGAGATATCCCATACATGTGTGGATCTCTCAGAGCAGATGGATCACGCGGCCATCTTGGTCGCTGCTCAAGAGCACCCCCAATTGCCTTGTGTTTTATTTATTTATTTAAAAAATTGTACATGCAGAATCCAACATTCACAGCAGGGTACAAGAACATGCATAATAAAAACAAAAATATATCTAGCAATTGATATCAATAAATGAATAGACTGCATCCCATACCAAACATCAGCCTTCATTGAACTTAGCTAAAGTAACAACTTAGTAAAGCATAGAGAACATTATCAAATGAAAGCATGTCTACAAACCCTGATAACAACATTAGAACATAAGAACTTGCCATGCTGGGTCAGACCAAGGGTCCATCAAGCCCAGCATCCTGTTTCCAACAGAGGCCAAACCAGGCCACAAGAACCTGGCAATTACCCAAACACTAAGAAGATCCCATGCTTTCTGAAGGTTTGAATGCACTAAATTATACTTTTAGGCCCTGTGATGTTTTCCTGAGTTGAAGTCCCTCAGTAGTTTGCATATAATAAGTAATTTATGATGTGCCATCTTCAAGAAGAGACCTATAAGGACCTGGAAGCTAACATGGTAATGTCTATCTGTTGGAGGGAGACTGACCTAGGGGCCCAGATAAACCAGTACCTCCAGGGAGAAATGGCCATCAGCTGACGCACATAATATGCAAACCTGCACATCCCTGGAAAGCACAATGGCAATGATTAATAGAGTAAAGGGGTATGGAAGACTCCATGAGAGATTATGGCAGCAGACTTACAAATATGTGGGGAGACAGGAATTTAATCTGAGGGTCAGAGACTGTTCAGGGTCAGACAGAGGGGATGAACAAGAGTGCTAGGTTCAATCATTAGAATTTCCTGTTGAAGTTAGCTGGTAACATTATTATCTCATTTCTTTTGGATGATTGAATAGAAAATAACACAACTATGAAAGAATTCTGTCTTCCATAGGACTGTGAAAGTAAATAAAATATTTATATGAACTGCTATGGTAAAAGGCTTCATGTCCAAGGGATAATTTGTCCATTTAGACTTTATTGTATGGATTTCACCAGGCAGAACAATAAGCCTTTTTCTTTTGCCATATTTAATTTAATGTATTAATTTACAAACTGCAATTCCGTTTGAAAATGTTTACTGAAGGCAGGATTCAAGACAGCAAAGCTTCCACAAGCAAGTTACATTTAAAAAAAAAAATGCAACATCAATACAATCATTACAAATTATACACAAAATAATTATGCCTCCACTAACAGGCTACATAGATTTAACTTGTAATTCAACAAGATGATATAAAAAAGATGGGACAAGATAAAGAATCTCTAAAGGGAATGATGTTCCTATGCAAATTTTCCTCATCAAAGCCACATATGGAATTTTTTCTTCCTATAGATGCCACGGAGTGCATGAAGTGCCCCGATGACCAATGGCCTACCAGGAGACAAGATGGATGCCAGAAGAAGACCATTGAATTTCTCTCCTATCAAGAACCATTGGGCATTGTTTTGGCTGCTTTCTCAGTGCTTGGTGCCCTGATGCCAGCTGCTATCCTTGTTGTCTTCATCCAGAACCGCCACACCCCAGTTGTGAAAGCAAACAACCGTGAACTCAGCTATCTCCTGTTATTAACTCTCATCCTGTCCTTTGGGTGCTCATTAGTGTTCATAGGCCACCCCACAAAACTGACCTGCTTGCTGCGTCAGATGGCATTTGGCATTGTATTTGTTATATGTATTTCTTGCCTGCTGGCCAAGACCATCATGGTGGTCATAGCCTTCAAGGCCACCAAGCCAACCAGCAACTTAAAGTTATGGGTGGGTCCACGACTGCCCAACGCCCTGGTATTAGCCTGCAGCCTCGTCCAGGTCCTTATCTGTGTCACTTGGCTGATAGTGGCTCCCCCATTTTTCCAAATGAGCATGAAATCCCAGATGGGAAAGATAGTCCTTGAATGCAATGAAGGATTATTGGCTGCATTCTACTGCATGCTGGGATACATGGGCTTGTTGTCTACTGTTAGCTTCATTGTAGCCTTTTTAGCTAGAAAGTTGCCCGATAGCTTTAATGAGGCTAAGTTCATCACCTTCAGCATGCTTATATTCATTGCTGTCTGGATCTCTTTTATTCCTGCTTATCTAAGCACAACAGGAAAATACACAGTGGCTGTGGAAATATTTGCAATATTGTCCTCCAGTGTTGGGTTGTTGGGTTGTATATTCTTCCCCAAATGTTATATCATCCTAATCAGACCAGACATGAACACCAAGGAATACCTAATGGGGAAAGCCATAGGGAGCCTCAAGTAAACAATGTATTTGAATTGTATCATATTCATTAATAAACATCTGAGTTTGCATGATGTAATCGTGTTTTCTTAAAATACAGTTTCTTGAAGCAGCAGCCCTAGTAAATAAGGACTTGCTTGACAGTTGATCTAAAAAAATCACCCCTCTGTGAAGCTGAATATTAAAACTTAGAAGTAACAAGGTTGAATCAACACATTTATTTATTTATTTTAAAAATGCTTGTGTACCATTTCTTTATAGGGAAGTATTGAAGCATTTTCCAATAAAAACGTACATAATAAAATAAGATCTACAACAACACAAATCATTAAGACAACGTGAACATAAGGCAATATGTTTCTCATAAAAAGGAGGGGTTACATAAACTCACATCAAAACTAGAGAAATGGAGCCTTAAGTAGGAGCTAAATGATTAAATGCCAAGCTGCAGAAATAGGATTTTAATTTTTTTTTTATTCTTTAGAGCTGGAGTCAAGCCTTAAGGAATCATGGAGAGAATTCCATAATATAGGACCTGCAACGGAGAAGGCACACTTTCTTAAATCTAAACTGGCTAGTTTTATGAAAGGTACTTCAAGGAGACTTGTTTAATGAACAAAGATGACAAATCAGTTGATAAATATGTAAACTTGAACATAACCAAATTGACAAAGTTGTATAACGGAAATTGTGAATAATCATAATGATTTAGTATTGAATGCGGTAAGAGACAGGCAGCCAAAGTACTGAAGCAAGAACAGGTGTTATATGATCGCAATGCTTTGCATCAACCAAGATGTGTGCAGCAGCATTTTGGATCAGTTGAAGGGGGCAGATAGTAGTCAGTGGATGGAAGACCTAGGTATAGAGCATTGCAGTAATCAAGGCCTGTAAGAATTAGGGCCTGTAATATAGTCCGGAAATCATATGGATATAGTAGTGGCTTAAGGCGCTTTAGTAGATGAATCTTGAAAAATGATGTTTTAAACGAAGCAGAAATATTGTTAGACATGGATAGAGCAGAGTCAATGGTGATTCTGAGATTACAGACTTTCATTGTAATACATAGAAACATAGAAACATAGAAATGACGGCAGAAGAAGACCAAATGGCCCATCCAGTCTGCCCAGCAAGCTTCACACATTTTTTCTCTCATACTTATCTGTTTCTCTTAGCTCTTGGTTCTATTTCCCTTCCACCCCCACCTTTAATGTAGAGAGCAGTGATGGAGCTGCATCCAAGTGAAATATCTAGCTTGATTAGTTAGGGGTAGTAGCTGCCGCAATAAGCAAGCTACACCCATGCTTATTTGTTTTACCCAGACTATGTTATACAGCCCTTATTGGTTGTTTTTCTTCTCCCCTGCCGTTGAAGCAGGGAGCTATGCTGGATATGCGTGAAGTATCAGTCTTCTCCCATGCTGTTGAAGCAGAGAGCCATGCTGGATGTGCATCGAAAGTGAAGTATCAGGCACATTTGGTTTGGGGTAGTAACCGCCGTAACAAGCCAGCTACTCCTCGCTTTGTGAGTGTGAACCCTCTTTTCTTCTCCCCTGCCGTTGAAGCAGAGAGCTCTGCTGGATGTGTGAAGTATCAGTTTTTCTTCTCCCCTGCCGTTGAATCAGAGAGCTATGCTGTATATGCATTGAAAGTGAAGTATCAGGCTTATTTGATTTGGGGTAGTAACCGCCGTAACAAGCCAGCTACTCCCCTCTTTGTGAGTGTGAATCCTTTTTTCCACATTTCCTCTTGCTGTTGAAGCTTAGAGCGATGTTCGAGTCACAGTAAACATGTGTATGTTTATTTAATAAGGGTATTGACTCCAGGCAGTAGCCATCATTCTGGCGAGTCACCCACTCTTCATTGGCAGCCTCTTGACTTTATGGATCCACAGTGTTTATCCCACGCCCCTTTGAAGTCCTTCACAGTTCTGGTCTTCACCATATCCTCCGGAAGGGCATTCCAGGCATCCACCACCCTCTCCGTGAAGAAATACTTCCTGACATTGGTTCTGAATCTTCCTCCCTGGAGCTTCAAATCGTGACCCCTGGTTCTGCTGATTTTTTTCCTACGGAAAAGGTTTGTCGTTGTCTTTTGATCATTAACACCTTTCAAGTATCTGAAAGTCTGTATCATATCACCTCTGCTCCTCCTTTCCTCCAGGGTGTACATATTTAGATTCTTCAATCTCTCCTCGTACGGCATCCGATGAAGATCCTCCACCTTCCTGGTCGCCCTTCTCTGTACCGCCTCCATCTTGTCTTTGTCTTTTTGAAGATACGGTCTCCAGAACTGAACACAGTACTCCAGGTGAGGCCTCACCAAGGACCTGTACAAGGGAATAATCACTTCCCTTTTCTTACTCGATATTCCTCTCTCTATGCAGCCCAGCATTCTTCTGGCTTTAGCTATCGCCTTGTCGCATTGTTTCGCCGACTTCAGATCATTAGACACCATCACCCCAAGGTCCCTCTCCTGCTCCGTGCACATCAGCCTTCCCCCCCCCCCCCCCCCCCCCCCACCCCCCCCCCCCATCGAATACAGTTCATTCGGATTTCCACTCCCCATATGCATGACTTTGCACTTCTTGGCATTGAATCTCAGCTGCCATATCTTCGACCACTCTTTCAGTTTCCTTAGATCTCGTCTCATTCTCTCCACTCCTTCCGGCGTGTCCACTCTGTTGCAGATCTTAGTGTCATCTGCAAAAAGACAAACCTTACCTTCTATCCATCCGCAATGTCGCTCTCAAAGATATTGAACAGGACCGGTCCCAACACCGATCCTTGCGGTACACCACTTAAAACCGCTCTCTCTTCAGAGAAGGTTCCATTTACCATCACACATTGTCTTCTGTCCGTCAACCAATTTGCAATCCAGGTCACCACCTCGGCACTCACTCCCAAGCTTCTCGTTTTATTCACCAGTCTCCTGTGCGGAACCGTATCAAAAGCTTTGCTGAAATCCAAGTATATGATATCGAGCGCTCTTCCTCGATCCAATTCCTTGGTTACCCAGTCAAAAAAGTCAATCAGATTTGTCTGACAGGATCTTCCCCTGGTGAATCCATGCTGCCTCTGGTCCATCAATTCTCCCGACTGTAGATAGTTCACTATTCTCTCTTTCAACAGTGACTCCATTACTTTTCCCACCACTGAAGTGAGGCTAACCGGTCTGTAGTTACCAGTCTCCTCTCTGTTCCCACTCTTGTGAAGCGGGACCTCCACCGCTCTTCTCCAATCACTCGGCACCACACCCGTTTCTAGGGATCTATTGAACAGGTCGCACAGCGGTCCCGCCAGCACATCTCTGAGCTCTGGGGATAGTATAATTATTAAGGTGAAGGTAAGTAGGAGGTCGACAGTGGAATAGTGGACAGTAGGGATGTGAATCGTTTTTGAACGATTAAAATTATCATCAGATAATTTTAAAATTATCCTAAATCATTAGAGTGCACGATACAATACAAATGCCCCCGATTTATCGTCATAAATCATCCTAAATCATTAAATAGGGCACGGGAATTATTTGGGGGAGGGCGGGAAAACTGGCACACCAAAACAACCCCTAAACCCACCCCGACCCTTTAAAACCAATTCCTTACCCTCCCCCACCCTCCGGAACCCCCCCCCCCCAAAATGTTAAATTACCTGGTGGTCCAGTGGGGGGGGGGGGTCCCGGTGCGATCTCCCCCTTTCGGGCCATTGGCGCCATTTTGGCTGCCACTAATTAAAATGGCGCCGATGGTCAGATTAAAAAAACCCCACCCAACCCTTTAAATCGACTCCTCTTAGCCTCCCCCACCCTCCCGACCCCGCCCCCCCCATAACCTTTTAAAATTACCTGGTGGTCCAGGGGGGCCTCGGGGAGCTATTTCCCTTTCCCAGGCATCAGCTGAGCTAAAAAAAAAATGGCGCCGATGCCCCTTTGCGCTTACCATGTGACAGGGTATCCGTGCCATTGGCCGGCCCCTGTCACATGGTAGGAGCACTGGATTGCCGGCCCCATCTTTAAAGATGGCGTCGGCCATCTGTACTCATCAGCCCCTATTATAGAGTATAGTATAATAGGGGCTGATGAGTAAAGATGGCCGGCGCCATCTTTAAAGATGGCGCTGGCCATCAGCCCCTGGGCTTGATGGACCCTTGGTCTGACCCAGTATGGCATTTTCTTATGTTCTTATGTTCTTATGGTGGCCGTCAATGAAAGAGGACACTGTTGTATATGTAGCTGCCTGTTCCAATTGTGCCAGACAAAAATCTGAGCCCGGACGTCCTTGGGGCCTGCTTCAACCCTTGTCAGTACCAGATGAGCCCTGGACTCACATTGCCACAGACTTTGTGTTGGACTTATCACTCTCTGGAGGCAACAATACCATCTGGGTAACAGTGGACCGTTTCTCAAAGATGGCTCACTTTGTGGCTCTTCCTGGCTTGCCTACAGCTATGGAACTTGAAAAACTATTCATCAGCCACATCTTTCGCCTGCACAGCATGCCTAAACACATCGTCTCAGATAGAGGTGTCCAATTCACAGCTAAATTCTGGAAGGCATTGTGCAAGAAGTTTGATATCACTCTCGACTTCACCTCATCCTACCATCCTCAGTCAAATGGTCAAACTGAGAGGATGAACCATACCCTCAAGCAGTTCCTCCGTGCCTGCATTGGTTCACATCAGAATGACTGGGCTGAACTGTTACCATGGGCCGAGTTCACCATCAACTCCCATCCAGCAACATCTACTGGATCTACACTTTTCAAAGTGGTCTATGGACGACTAACCTTACCATCTTTCAGTGTCATCCCCGACAGCTCAATCTAGTGCCAATGAAATTCAACAACTATGGAAGAAGACTAAGGTGATGCTCCATAAATCTGGACTCTGAGCTAAAAAGGGTTATGACGCTCATCACTGCAAGGCTCGTTGACTTCAAGTCTGGTGACAAGGTCTGGCTGTCTACAAAACACCTCAGACTCAAGCTACCATCAGCTCGCTTCACTCCACGCTGTGTCGGACCCTTTCCCATCCTCTGACGTCTGTGTAATCTCACTTACAGTCTACGTCATCCTCAAGCAATTAAGATTCATAACGCATTTCATGTCTCACTACTGAAACCGCTCATTCTCAACAAATTTACCACCAAGACACCTGATCCTACGCCTGTAGACGCAGAAGAGGACATCGAGTACAAAGTAGATGCAATCCTTGATGTAAGAAAGAGAGGCAGAGTTTGGGAATACCTCCTGTCATAGGAGGGTTATAGACCTGAAGAAAACTCATGGGAACCTTTGGCTAATATCATGGACAAGGAGATGCTGAATCAGTTCCAGCGATCGCATCATCAGAAACCAAGACCAGGTAGGGCGTCTGGAGGACGACCTATGAAGGGGGGTACTGTTGCGTCTGTCAGACTCAGATGGCTTTGTCCTTTGTGCCTCACCTCAATTCTCGCTTTCTCCACTAGCCTTGGGAAGATGGCTACCACCGCATCTGCAAGCCGGACTCCCCGGCATCCCCGGAATGGCTATGACAAGGCATTCTGCCATGTTACTCCTGAGGGCCTCCTAGGGTGTCTTCGCGTGCACCACCCACGTCTTTATTCCAGCTATGGCGTGAACCTCGGGGGCATCCCCCTCGAGTGACGTCATGCCATCCAGGTATTTAGCCTGCCCTTCGTTTGCTGACTGATTGAGTTAGCAAGGACTGGACTTGTCCGGTCTGAGCTACTCTGCCACTAGAAGCTCCGAGGTTCTACTAACTTGGGTACCCACTCCTCGGGGGCCCTATGCTTATTTTCAGGTGCCTATCCAGGGATCCCGGTACTTGCTCCTCGAGGGCCTGTGCTGTCTATCTTGGTGCCTGTGAGCTAACTACTTCTGCCTGCTGGAATCGTCATCTATACAGCTACAGTGTTGTGAGTAACTTAACCTTTGCCAGTCTGTCTCACCTACAGCTCCATATTGAAAACCTGCATCGGAGCTCCCTACACCACCATTGTGGGACGGGTCTCCTCAACCGAGGACCCCTAGACTGCTGCTACAGAATCAACTCACTACTGCCACCTCTGGTGGTAATTACAAGCTGTTTAATAAAAGACAATCTTCTGTGTTTGTGCGTTCTGAGTCTAGCATGGTACTGCAGTTCCTCACGGGGCTCCTCCCCGTGGGAGTGGCCATCACTGCAGCACCCAAGAATCACCCAAACACCTCAAAACCATAACATGAATTTGTTGAGTGTGTATAGTTAGGAAAGACCTAAACCAGTTCGAACATAAGAACATAAGATATGTCATACTGGGTCAGACCAATGGTCAAACAGGCGCAATATCCTGTTTCCAACAGTGGCCAATCCAAGTCACACGTATCTGGCAAGTACCCAAACTTAAGAAAAATCACAAGCTACTATTGCTTATTAATTACTGTAATATCATTTCACGGATTTTTCCTCTAGGAACTTATCCAAACCTTTTTTAAACCCAGTTACACTAACTGCTATAACCACATCCTCTGGCACTGAATTCCAAAGCTTAACTATGTGCCGAGTGAAAAAGAATTTTCTTCATGTTGTTTTACATGAGCTACTTGCTAACTACATGGAGTGCCCCCTGGTCCTTCTATTATCTGAGAGAGTAAATAACCAATTTACATTATCTTGTGCAAGTCCTTTCATGATTTTTTAGACTTCTATCATATTGCCCCCTAAGTTGTCTCTTCTCCAAACTGATTCTCAAAATGATGTCATTTAATTTAAACAGTATTCCATTAAAAAACTAATGGTTACCAAATGTAATAAATTAATCAATTAAATTAATTAATTTCAAATTTATTTTTGTTCATTTTTAAACAATTTTCTTATCATGTGGATACCCCAAACATCCCCAAAATATTCATAAATATACAACACATATACCCATAAAATACATGTATCCATTCATTCACACCATGCACACATACTTAAAATCCCCAACATATTGCACATTTCCCATAAACATCTATGGTAAGAACATACAGTACACTAGTATTACAAGAATGAATCTTCAAACATCAATTTTTCATACAAATTTTTCATACAAATTCACCATTATTATATGTTTTTAACACATTAATTAAACTTCCTCAACAATTGCGATTGCAACTGATTGAATAGAGTGGGATCTTCTAACTATTGTTGAGGAAGTTTAATTAATGTGTTAAAAACATATAATAATGGTGAATTTGTATAAAAAATTGATGTTTGAAGATTCATTCTTGTAATACTCGTGTACTGTATGTTCTTACCATAGATGTTTATGGGAAATGTGCAATATGTTGGGGATTTTAAGTATGTGTGCATGGTGTGAATGAATGGATACATGTATTTTATGGGTATATGTGTTGTATATTTATGAATATTTTGGGGATGTTTGGGGTATCCACATGATAAGAAAATTGTTTAAAAATGAACAAAAATAAATTTGAAATTAATTAATTTAATTGATTAATTTATTACATTTGGTAACCATTAGTTTTTTAATGGAATACTGTTTAAATTAAATGACATCATTTAGAGAATTATTTTGATATTTTAATAATTGGATTAAATATTTTAAATAGTATAATTATCTATAACAAAAAAAAGGAAAAAAAAAAAAAACTAGTATAATTGTGTACAAAATATATTTGAGAATAAGTACATGTATGTCCTTATCTGTTTGTATATGTTACTGAGTTAAGGACAGGTATATTACCCCTGTTATAGTTACCGTATTGGGTCTTCTCCAAACTGAACAGCCCTAACTTCTTTAGCCTTTGCTCATAGGGCAGCCATTCTATGCCCCTTATCATTTTAGTTGCCCTTCTCTGCACTTTCTCCAGTTGAGGACTAATCCCGTAATGCCAATTGATTGAAGACCTGTTAGTAAAATTGAATGACCAATGGTGTTGAATGCACCTGAGATATCTATCAAATCCGTTAATGATTGTATTGAATGAATATATAAGTAACATCTCCATGTGGTGTCCTTTCCAGAAATCTTGCTGATTTCGATGAAAAATGGCATTCTTTCTGATGTAGTCAGAGAATTGGTGTAAAATGACTGATTCAAGAATTTTTGCAAGTGTGATTAGTGTAGCAATTGGCTGTAGGTTATTGAAATCAGTGACATCTGACTTTGTTTCCTTAGGAATGGGTAGAATAGAAGTTTGAATTAATTGATCAGGAAAAATACCCAAATTGAGGAAAATGTTTATGAGATGAGCTAAAGTCGGGGAGAAATAAGAACATAAGAACATAAGAAAATGCCATACTGGGTCAGACCAAGGGTCCATCAAGCCCAGCATCCTGTTTCCAACAGTGGCCAATCCAGGCCATAAGAACCTGGCAAGTACCCAAAAACTAAGTCTATTCCATGTAACCATTGCTAATGGCAGTGGCTATTCTCTAAGTGAACTTAATAGCAGGTAATGGACTTCTCCTCCAAGAACTTATCCAATCCTTTTTTCAACACAGCTATACTAACTGCACGAACCACATTCTCTGGCAACAAATTCCAGAGTTTAATTGTGCGTTGAGTAAAAAAGAACTTTCTCCGATTAGTTTTAAATGTGCCCCATGCTAACTTCATGGAGTGCCCCCTAGTCTTTCTACTATCCGAAAGAGTAAATAACCGATTCACATCTACCCGTTCTAGACCTCTCATGATTTTAAACACCTCTATCATATCCCCCCTCAGTCGTCTCTTCTCCAAGCTGAAAAGTCCTAACCTCTTTAGTCTTTCCTCATAGGGGAGTTGTTCCATTACCCTTATCATTTTGGTAGCCCTTCTCTGTACCTTCTCCATCGCAATTATATCTTTTTTGAGATGCGGCGACCAGAATTGTACACAGTATTCAAGGTGCGGTCTCACCATGGAGCGATACAGAGGCATTATGACATTTTCCGTTTTATTCATCATTCCTTTTCTAATAATTCCCAACATTCTGTTTGCTTTTTTGACTGCCGCAGCACACTGCACCGACGATTTCAATGTGTTATCCACTATGACACCTAGATCTCTTTCTTGGGTTGTAGCACCTAATATGGAACCCAACATTGTGTAATTATAGCATGGGTTATTTTTCCCTATATGCATCACCTTGCACTTATCCACATTAAATTTCATCTGCCATTTGGATGCCCAATTTTCCAGTCTCACAAGGTCTTCCTGCAATTTATCACAATCTGCTTGTGATTTAACTACTCTGAACAATTTTGTGTCATCTGCAAATTTGATTATCTCACTCATCGTATTTCTTTCCAGATCATTTATAAATATATTGAACAGTAAGGGTCCCAATACAGATCCCTGAGGCACTCCACTGTCCACTCCCTTCCACTGAGAAAATTGCCCATTCAATCCTACTCTCTGTTTCCTGTCTTTTAGCCAGTTTGCAATCCACGAAAGGACATCGCCACCTATCCCATGACTTTTTACTTTTCCTAGAAGCCTCTCATGAGGAACTTTGTCAAACGCCTTCTGAAAATCCAAGTATACTATATCTACTGGTTCACCTTTATCCACATGTTTATTAACTCCTTCAAAAAAGTGAAGCAGATTTGTGAGGCAAGACTTGCCCTGGGTAAAGCCTTGCTGACTTTGTTCCATTAAACCATGTCTTTCTATATGTTCTGTGATTTTGATGTTTAGAACACTTTCCACTATTTTTCCTGGCACTGAAGTCAGGCTAACCGGTCTGTAGTTTCCCGGATCGCCTCTGGAGCCCTTTTTAAATATTGGGGTTACATTTGCTATCCTCCAGTCTTCAGGTACAATGGATGATTTTAATGATAAGTTACAAATTTTTACTAATAGGTCTGAAATTTCATTTTTTAGTTCCTTCAGAACTCTGGGGTGTATACCATCCGGTCCAGGTGATTTACTACTCTTCAGTTTGTCAATCAGGCCTACCACATCTTCTAGATTCACCGTGATTTGATTCAGTCCATCTGAATCATTACCCATGAAAACCTTCTCCATTACGGGTACCTCCCCAACATCCTCTTCAGTAAACACCGAAGCAAAGAAATCATTTAATCTTTCCGCGATGACCTTATCTTCTCTAAGTGCCCCTTTAACCCCTCGATCATCTAACGGTCCAACTGACTCCCTCACGGGCTTTCTGCTTCGGATATATTTTAAAAAGTTTTTACTGTGAGTTTTTGCCTCTACAGCCAACTTCTTTTCAAATTCTCTCTTAGCCTGTCTTATCAATGTCTTACATTTAACTTGCCAATGTTTATGCTTTATCCTATTTTCTTCTGTTGGATCCTTCTTCCAATTTTTGAATGAAGATCTTTTGGCTAAAATAGCTTCTTTCACCTCCCCTTTTAACCATGCCGGTAATCGTTTTGCCTTCTTTCCACCTTTCTTAATGTGTGGAATACATCTGGACTGTGCTTCTAGAATGGTATTTTTTAACAATGACCACACCTCTTGGACATTTTTTACTTTTGTAGCTGCTCCTTTCAGTTTTTTTCTAACAATTTTTCTCATTTTATCAAAGTTTCCCTTTTGAAAGTTTAGCATGAGAGCCTTGGATTTGCACACTGTTCCTCTTCCAGTCATTAAATCAAATTTGATCATATTATGATCACTATTGCCAAGCGGCCCCACCACCGTTACCTCTCTCACCAAGTCCTGTGCTCCACTGAGAATTAGATCTAAAATTGCTCCCTCTCTCGTCGGTTCCTGAACCAATTGCTCCATAAAGCTATCATTTATTCCATCCAGGAACGTTATCTCTCTAGTGTGACCCGATGATACATTTACCCAGTCTATATATTGGAGTAATTGAAGTCTCCCATTATTACTGCACTACCAATTTGGTTAGCTTCCCTAATTTCTCTTAGCATTTCACTGTCCATCTCACCATCTTGACCAGGTGGACGGTAGTATACCCCTATCACTGTAGTCTTCCCTGACACACAAGGGAATTCTACCCATAAAGATTCAATTTTGTATTTAGTCTCATGCAGGATGTTTATCCTGTTGGACTCTATGCCATCCCGGACATAAAGCGCCACACCTCCTCCCGACTGCTCCTCTCTGTCATTGCAATATAATTTGTACCCCGGTATAGCACTGTCCCATTGGTTATCCTCTTTCCACCATGTCTCTGAGATGCCAATTAAGTCTATGTCATCATTTACTGCTATACATTCTAATTCTCCCATCTTACTTCTTAGACTTCTGGCATTAGCATACAAACATTTCAAAGTTTGTTTTTTGTTTGTATTTTTATTCTGCTTTTTAATTGATAGGGATAAGTTAGAATTTTTTAGCTCAGGTGAGTTTTTAGTTACAGGCACTTGGACTACTTTTCTAATTATTGGAACCTCACTGTCGGGATGCCCTAATTCTAATGCATCATTAGTATCCTTTAAAGATACCTCTCTCCGAACCATGCTCTGCTGAGCGACTGTCGGCTTTCCCCTTTATTCTAGTTTAAAAGCTGCTCTATCTCCTTTTTAAAGGTTAGCGCCAGCAGTCTGGTTCCACCCTGGTTAAGGTGGAGCCCATCCCTTTGGAAGAGACTCCCCCTTCCCCAAAAGGTTCCCCAGTTCCTAACAAAACTGAATCCCTCTTCCTTGCACCATCGTCTCATCCATGCATTGAGACTCCGGAGCTCTGCCTGCCTCTGGTGACCTGCGCGTGGAACAGGGAGCATTTCAGAGAATGCTACCCTGGAGGTTCTGGATTTAATCTTTCTACCTAAGAGCCTAAATTTGGCTTCCAGAACCTCCCTCCCACATTTTCCTATGTCGTTGGTGCCCACGTGTACCACGACAGCCGGCTCCTCCCCAGCACTGTCTAAAATCCTATCTAGGTGACGCGTGAGGTCCGCCACCTTCGCACCAGGTAGGCATGTTACCAGGCGATCCTCACGCCCACCAGCCACCCAGCTATCTACATTCCTAATAATCGAATCACCAACTATGACTGCCGACCTAACCCTTCCCTCCTGGGCAGTAGGCCTTGGGGAGATATCCTCAGTGCGAAAGGACAATGCATCACCTAGAGAGCAGGTCCTTGCTAAAGGATCCTTTCCTGCTACACCTGGTTGGTGCTCTCCCATTATGAGACCTTCTTCCTCCAAGGCAGCACCAGGGCTGCCAGTCTGAAGTTGGGACTTGACTACTATGTCCCTGAAGGTCTCATCTATATACCTCTCTGTCTGCCTCAGCTCCTCCAGGTCTGCCACTCTAGCCTCCAGAGATCGGACTCGTTCTCTGAGAGCCAGGAGCTCTTTGCATTGCATGCACATGTACAACTTCTCACAGGTTGGTAAAAAATCATACATGTGACACTCGATGCAAAAGGCTGGGAAGCCCCCCTCTTGCTGCTGGACTGCTGCCTTCATCTCAATTTTGATCAGTTCCTAGTTAAGTTTTAGGTTGCTATGGGAGTAGGAATGTGTCTAACTTCCTTTAAATGTATTAGTGAATTCACTATGTGTCTGGTAGTGGCCTACCGGGGTCTGATCGAATTCTCAATAAAGTTTTTGTTGATGGTTTTTTTTTTTTTTGTGAAAGTGGCACCTGCCTATAAATTAAGGGATGAGCTAGGGGTGGGTGGGTGAGGGGTGGGAAGGTTGGGAAATACAGTCTAACTTCAGTTAGTCAGCCTGAGTGACTCACTGCTCCCTTGATTAACAAATGTTGGTCCCTATTCAAACCCAATCACACTACCTCAACACCTTTCCAAGGTGAGTAACTGAGCTGAACTATTCAACTTTTTTACTTTGGTATATACTGCTCCTAGCTTATTTCTAGCTTCTGGATACTTTTTTGTGGGTTGTTTTTTTTTTTTTTTTGTGGTTTTTTTTTTTCAATACAATGCACTCAGTTAGTATTAAATACAAACACTCAGCTCTTTAAAAGTCTGGAGAACACTCAGTTCAATAAACACACTACCTAATGCTACCTTATTGACTGACTAAAAATACAAACAGTCTAACTTGTTTATTCACTGCCTACCTACTGCTACCTTATTGACTGACTAAAAATACAAACAGTCTAACTTGTTTATTCACTGCCTACCTACTGCTACCTTATTGACTGACTAAAAATACAAACAGTCTAACTTGTTTATTCACTGCCTACCTACTGCTACCTTATTGACTGACTATTTAAAAATGCAAACAGTCTAACTTGTTTATTCACTGGTTTCTGACTATTAAAGGTACAAACACACAAACACACTGAATAATATTCCCAAATAGTTAAGTTTGCCCCAATACTTTTAAAAAAGTCAATGTCCCAAGCAAAAACTTACTGATTCCTTTCAGCCACCAGCAAGGTGATCCTCTCCTCTCAGTGTTTCCACTGGAATGTGGGTTACTGAGCTCTTTCCTTCGAATTTATAATGTGCTTCTAAGGTTAATTAGTACAAAACAATCCCTTAGGAGATGTACACTTCAGTTAGATTTCCTGAGTGACCTTTCAGTTAGATTTCCTGCGTGACTCACTGCTGTGCTGATTAACAAAGAATAGTACCTATTCACAAACACACAATCTTCACACTTAGTCAGCCTGAGTGACTCACTGCTCCCTTGATTAACAAATGTTGGTCCCTATTCAAACCCAATCACACTACCTCAACACCTTTCCAAGGTGAGTAACTGAGCTGAACTATTCAACTTTTTTACTTTGGTATATACTGCTCCTAGCTTATTTCTAGCTTCTGGCTACTTTTTTGTGGGTTTTGTTTTTTGTGGGTTTTTTTTTTCAATACAATGCACTCAGTTAGTATTAAAACAAACAGCTCTTTAAAAGTCTGGAGAACACTCAGTTCTGCAGACTTTTAAAAATAAACACACTATCTACTGCTACCTTATTGACTGACTAAAAATACAAACAGTCTAACTTGTTTATTCACTGCCTACCTACTGCTACCTTATTGACTGACTAAAAATACAAACAGTCTAACTTGTTTATTCACTGCCTACCTACTGCTACCTTATTGACTGACTATTTAAAAATGCAAACAGTCTAACTTGTTTATTCACTGGTTTCTGACTATTAAAGGCACAAACACACAAACACACTAAATAATATTCCCAAATAGTTAACTTTGCCTCATGAGCAGCTTTTAAAAGGTAAACTGGACAAGTGTTGAAAGGGCTAGATGAATTTTTCATTTTTTTAAACTTTTTATTTATGGATTTTAGTTAGAATCAAGAAATACAATCTTGAAATAGTAAAGGAAGAAGGAAAATAAATATGTATCCAAAAACAAACAAAGGAAATACAAAACACTTTCCTACAATTCCATAAATCCACTATAAGGGATCCAATTACAAACATAAAAAAGAAAAAAACACAAAAGGGGAACATTAAGCAAAAGGTATTAAAGAGCATTTATAAATATAGTGAGTAATATATCTAATAGGCTACTCAACCATCTAAAGGAAGAACGGACTGAGCTCAATTTGTTGTGGTCCCGGTCGCAAGTCTCACGACCGGGCCCTTACCTCCTCCTCCGGGACGCCGACGACGGGGTCCGCTACTCGCTGGGCTCGTGTTCCCTTCCCCGGTCTGCTGACGATAGGACCCGTTGGTGGTCGAGCCTGCTCAGGCATTCTTGCAGCGGCGTCTCCACGAGGGAGACGCCACCGAGCCTCAAAACAAGGCCCCTCCTCTCCTAGTCGCACGTGCGCGCAAGGAGGTACCTTTTAAAGGGCTTTTCCCGCCAGGCCGCGGGCCACCCCCAGGAGTGACGTCAGATGCCAGCAAGTATTTAAGCCTGGCGTCTGACTGAACAAATTGCCTTGCAACGAGGTTCTCTGTTGGGTGTTAGTTGCACTGTGCTGTTCTCTTCTTGCTTGGATATTCCGTTGGTTCCTGTTCCTGGTCCCACTTCAGTTCCAGCTCTGGATCTTCTGTTCCTGTTCCTGGTCCCGCTTCAGTTCCAGCTCCAGCTCTTCTGTTTCAGTTCCTGGTCTCGCTTAAGTTCCAGCTCCGGACATTCTGTTCCTGTTCCTGGTCTCGCTTCAGTTCCAGCTCCAGATCTTCACCTTTGTTCCGGACTCTTCCTGGCTTACTTCCCTGGTTCCTGACTCCTGCCTGCTTCTGACTCTCCGTGTCTGCCGCCCGCCTCGACCCTGGTTTGTCTTCTCATCTATTCGCTGCCCTCGCCTAAGTCCCAACGGCCCGGGTCTTCACGGGCTCCTCCCAGGGGGATCTCGGGCTTCCAGGGTGAAGACGTCATTTCTTCTTCCAGCCTCGCTGCCACCTAAGTCCCAACGGCCCAGGTCCTCACAGGCTCCTCCCGGGGAGATATCGGGCTTCCAGGGTGAAGACTTTGGCTCTACGTCCAGTTTGGCTCCGCCTTCTTGCCTATCTCTTCACAGCGGAGTGCTCATCTTCTTCTTCCATCCCACTCCATCAGGCCAGTCCAAGGGTCCACCGTTACGTCCGCAACAGTTTGTAAGGTCATGGACCTGGCCTCCAGGCCATTCCCGGAATGGCTCAGCGCTTGCAGCAGCAGCAACACTGCCTGGATGTTCTTGCAGCTACTGTGGAATGCTTGGCGAACCGTTTGGATGCCATGCCTCCGGAATCTCCCCAGGTGCTCCCTTCTGCTCCTGTGGTTAGTGTGAACACGCCTACTCAGTTGCCGGCACCTTTTCGCTATTCTGGGGAGGCTAAAGCTTGCCAAGGGTTCTTGAACCAATGTTACATCAGGTTCTCTCTCATACCCAACCAGTTTCCTACAGACTCCGTGAAGGTGGCATACATCCTGTCTTTGCTTGATGGGAAGGCGATGACTTGGGCCTCTCCCATGAGGGAACGTAATGACCCTTTGCTAAACAGCCTGCCACAGTTCATAACTAGCTGCAAACAAGCCTTTGATGAACCCGCATGCTTATCTACAGCCACATCGGAACTACTACAGTTATGACAAGGGTCCCGTTCCTTGGCAGATTACGCTATTGAATTCCGTACTCTCGCCCTAGAAGTAGGGTGGCGGGAGGATAGTCTGCGGTGAGTCTTTTTGGAGGGCCTGTCGGCGTGTATCAAGGATGAATTGGCAGCTCGGGATATCCCTGACGGTATTAATGAGGTCATCGACTTGGCTGGGCGAATTGACCGCCGCTTACAACAGAGGGCCAAAGAGGGCCTTCCAATTCGGTGTACAGTGCCATTAGCCCCTGTGTTCTCCAGACCCATGTCGTCGGGGCCGAGCCAAGGAGCAGTGCGCTCTGAAGGTTCAGCAGAGGAGCCCATGCAGTTGGGGCAAACTCCGGAGGAGAGGCGATGTCGCTGAACTTTGGGCTTATGTCTCTACTGTGGCAATAAGGGACACTTTTTAGCCCAATGTAAGGAGCGCTCGGAAAACGCCAGAGCCTAGGATGTATAGGGGAGCTGCTCCTAGGCTGTGTCACTCTGCTCCTCAATGTACTGTACCTATTACCTTGGAATATCCTGGTGGTTCTTTTGAGACTCTCGCCTTCATTGATTCTGGGGCTGGTGGGAATTTTATCTTGGCTGAACTGGTACAACAGCTACGAATTCCCATCCTTCCATGTGAACCTCCTTTACAAATTAACTCTATTCGAGGGACACTCCTTCCAGGGAATATCTCCACCTCCACGGTTCCTCTCACTCTTCATAGAAACATAGAAACATAGAAATGATGGCAGAAGACCAATCGGCCCATCCAGTCTGCCCAGCAAGCTTCGTACCGTTGTTCTGCATTCGGAATAAATTTCTTTTCTAATCTTGGAGAAAGCCATCCACCCTGTGGTACTGGGATTACCATGGTTACAGCTACATTCTCCAGTCATCCATTGGGACACTCTACAGGTTGCGGAATGGAGTCCATTTTGTTTCACCAATTGTCTCAAAGTTCCGTGCGCACCCTGCATCTCCCTCTCGCACACCTCCATTTCTCCGCCTGCACCCTACGCAGACTTTGCAGATGTATTTTCCAAGAAAAAGGCATAGATTCTGCCACAACATCATCCTTTTGACTGTGCGATTGAACTGTTACCAGGGACCACACCACCTCGTTTGAGGGTGTATCCATTATTCTTGCCAGAGACACGAGCTATGTCGGAGTACATTGCCGAGAACCTTGCTAGAGGATTCATCAGACCCTCCAAGTTGCCTGCAGGGGTGGGGTTTTTCTTTGAGGGGAAAAAGGATGGTTCCCTAAGGCCATGCATCGACTATAGAGGCCTTAATGCCATTAGCAAGTGAGATTGCTACCCCCTTCCGTTGATTCCTGAACTCCTAGACAGGTTACAAGGAGCCAGGATCTTCACCAAGCTGGATCTGCGGGGCACTTATAACTTGGTCCGGATTCATCCTGGTGATGAGTGGAAGACTGCCTTTAACACCAGGGACGGGCATTATGAGTACCTTGTCATGCCGTTTGGGTTATGCAATGCCCCGGCAGTCTTCCAACACCTAATGAACGAAGTACTTCGTGATCTACTACATTCTTCAGTCATTGTATATCTGGATGACGTAATAATTTATTCCCGAGACCTAGAGTTGCATCGACAACATGTAAGACAAGTTTTACAAATCCTCAGAGACAATCATTTGTATGCTAAGTTGGAAAAATGAATGTTCGAGCAGGAGTCTCTTCCCTTTCTGGGATATATTGTATCGGCAACTGGATTCCTGATGGATCCTGAGAAAGTGGCAGCTATTAAGGATTAGCCTCATCCTAAAGGATTAAAAGCCTTGCAGCATTTTCTCAGCTTCGCAAACTTTTACAGACACTTCATTCCTCACTACTCCCTCAGGGTGGCGCCACTCACCGCACTCACTAAAAAAGGGGCTGATGCCGTGGAATGGCCGGAGGCGGCTTGTCAGGCACTTGAAGACCTTAAGAAGGCCTTTTTACTGGATATTTGCCTGCGTCATCCAGACCCCCTTCGCCCGTTTATAGTGGAGGTGGATGCTTCCAATATAGCAGTGGGAGCCATGCTTAGCCAAAGCACCAGTTCGGGGAGATTATTACCATGCTCGTACTTCTCTAAGAAATTCTCTGCAACCGAATGTAATTACAGCATAGGAAATAAAGAACTGTTGGCAATCAAGCTGGCCTTCGAAGAATGGAGACAATGGCTGGAGGGGGCTGCACATCCTGTCACTGTCTACATGGACCACAAGAACTTGGAGTTCCTATGTCAGGCACAACGCTTACATTCCAGGCAAGCCCATTGGTCTCTATTTTTCAACACTTTGACTTCGTGCTTTGCTACCGGCCTGCATCCAAAAATGTGCGAGCAGATGCGTTATCTCGTACCTCAGAGTTGGAGGAGGAGGGGGAACTTCCTCGGTATATTCTAGATCCTGCAAAAGTTAATTTATCCAGTACAATTGTACGCCTTCTGGGGAGGACTATGGTTCCATGACGTTCTCGAAGGAGAGTTCTGATTTGGGCCCACGAATCCCTTACAGGTGGCCATGCTGGCCGCGAAAGAACACTTCATTTGTTAAATTGCTATTACTGGTGGCCCACCATAAGGCAAGATGTCCACGCCTACGTCAGTTCATGTCCCACCTGTACTAAACAAAAACCGCGATCTGGAAAATCATGGGGGTTGCTGCAACCTTTGCCCATACCTGTAGAACCCTGGTCACACATCGCCACGGATTTCGTGGTAGACCTGCCTGTTTCTGAAGGAAACACAGTCATCTGGGTAACAGTGGATCACTTCTCTAAGATGGCCCACTTTGTTCCACTTTCCAAATTACCGACTGCACCAGAATTGGCCCAGTTCTTCGCACAACATGTCTTCCGAATTCATGGACTCCCGCAAGATATAGTGTCTGATCGGGGACCCCAGTTCACCGCTCGCTACTGGAGGACATTGTGCAAAAAGTTTGATGTGCAGCTTAATTTGTCCACAGCTTTTCATCCCCAAAGTAATGGGCAGACGGAACACACCAATCATTCTTTGAAGACGTTTCTCCGCAAATTTGCCAATGAAAGACAAGATAACTGGGTGAGACTACTCCCCTGGGCTGAGTTCTCCTACAATAATCATGCCCATTCGGTTACGGGGAAATCGCCTTTTCTAACAGTATTTGGCAAGCAACTCAAACCACCATTGCCTCTGCCCATGCCTTGTTCCTCGCCAGCAGTTCAACTCTCTGCTCAACAGCTGCACGCTCTCTGGGTCTCTATCCAAGGCAAGCTCACCAAGGCGGCATGCACAGCTAAGAAGTGGGCAGATCGACACCCGCCAACCTGCACCAGTCTTTCTTCCCGGCGATCGAGTCTGGCTCAGCACCAGGAACATACATCTTCGGGTCCCATCTCGAAGATTGGCTCCAAACTACTGTGGCCCGTTTCGTGTTGCAGAGAGAGTGGACTTGGTGTCTTACCGTCTGAGTTTTCCATCTTCCATGCGCTTTCATAATGTGTTCCACGTCTCTTTGCCTTTTAAAAGGCTTTGCCCGCCAGACCGTGGGCCACCCCCAGGAATGACGTCAGACGCCGGCAAGTATTTAAGCCCGGCGTCTGACTGAACAAATCGCCTTGCAACGAGGTTCCCTGTTGGGTGTTAGTTGCACTGTGCTGTTCTCTTCTTGCTTGGATATTCCGTTGGTTCCTGTTCCTGGTCCCGCTTCAGTTCCAGCTCCAGATCTTCTGTTCCTGTTCCTGGTCCCATTTCAGTTCCAGCTCCGGCTCTTCTGTTTCAGTTCCTGGTCTCGCTTCAGTTCCAGCTCCAGATCTTCAGCTTTGTTCCGGACTCTTCCTGGCTTACTTCCCTGGTTCCTGACTCCTGCCTGTTTCTGACTCTCCGTGTCTGCCGCCTGCCTCGACCTTGGATTGTCTTCTCATCTATTCGCTGCCCTCGCCTAAATTCCAGCGGCCTGGGTCTTCATGGGCTCCTTCCGGAGGGATCTCGGGCTTCCAGGGTGAACACGTCATCTCCTCTTCCAGCCTCACTGCCACCTAAGTCCCAGCGGCCAGGGTCCTCACGGGCTCCTCCTGGGGGGACCTCGGACTTCCAGGGTGAAGACTTCAGCTCTACGTTCAGTTTGGCTCCACCTTCCTACTTACCTCTTCACAGCGGAGTGCTCATCTTCTTCTTCCATCCCACTCCGTCAGGCCGGTCCAAGGGTCCACCATTATGTCCGCAACAAAATTAGAACTCTCTGATGGTAAGATAGGTTTATCAGAAAGAAAAAAAGATAATTGAGAAGGAATAAAGAAAACATGCCCTTGTATTTAATCATCAATATCCAAAAACACGATATTGTGCTTTTTTGTTTCTGGTTTCTTGTATTTAATCAGGCATTTGCATGGAAATTTCAAAAGAAAAGTAGCACCAATCTGCAAAACCCTTGGTCTAATCAAGAAGAACTGATGCCTCTTCTTCTGTGTTTGCCTGGAGACATCAGGATACACCCTAATGATAGAAGGAAGAAAGGGCTCGAGACAGTGTTTGAAAAAACAGTCACAAAAACCAATTGCGATCAAATTCAAAAGCGAAGGTAACCACCATAGTACTGGCTACATGTACTAGGGTAGTATCTGAGGGCACTAGTAATGATGTTATATCCATATTGGAAGTTAAACAATCCATGGCTTGTACACCTTCTTGATTAGCCTTCTTTTTAAATGGGGGCAAATAGTATGATTTAGAAAGAGGAAGAACCTCTGCCTCAGGAACCTTATGATGTTCCATTAGATATCTTTAAGAACATAAGAACATAAGAAATTGCCATGCTGGGCCAGACCAAGGGTCCATCAAGCCCAGCATCCTGTTTCCAACAGAGGCCAAACCAGGCCACAAGAACCTGGCAATTATCCAAACACTAAGGGGTAGATTTTATAAATTTACGCGCGCACGTACTTTTGTTCGTGCACCAGGCGCGAACAAAATTATCCGGGGTCGGCGCGCGCAAGGGGGTGCACATTTGTGCAACCTGTGCGCGCTGAACCCGGCGCACGCTTCCTGTTCCCTCCGAGGCCGCTCTGAAATCGGAGCGGTCTCGGAGGGAACTTTCCTTCCACCTCCCCTCATC
The DNA here is from genome assembly GCF_901001135.1 of Rhinatrema bivittatum. Lineage (NCBI taxonomy): Eukaryota > Metazoa > Chordata > Amphibia > Gymnophiona > Rhinatrematidae > Rhinatrema > Rhinatrema bivittatum. The sequence goes on from NC_042633.1 coordinate 11,539,964, forward strand.
TTCCCCTCCCTTCCCCTACCTAATCGACCCCTCCGGCCCTATCTAAACCCCCCCCCTACCTTTGTTGGCAGATTTACGCCTGCCGAAAGCAGGTGTAAATCTGCGCGCGCCAGCAGAGACTGCTGTTTGTTATGCTGGCATGCGTTTCGAACCTCCGGGTTAAAGTTGCTTTTTTTACTGCTGGCATACCAGTACAATAGATTGGATGAAGCAACGTTGATGACTGGATAAGTGGAATTGTGAAGCCCCTGAGGCAGCGGCTGTAAAGCTGCGAAACTTGGCCTGAGTCAGGCGATTTTATTTGACACGTCTCTGCACCAATAAAGCGTTGAAAAAGATCCAGGCATCTATTCTTTGTGTTCACCTGACGGTATCATAGATCGCCTACCTCTTTGTTTTCTTGACCCAAATTTACATTTTCCAGATTTTCAATTTTATACTGAAGCAACTGATTTTCCTTTAACAATGAATCTTGAGTAGATTTCAAAGTTTAAGTATTCTGTTTGACTTCTGCAATTTCTTTTTGAAAAGAAGCTTTTGATTTTTCCATAGAAATAAGACTGTTTTCCATAGTATTAATTCTATCAATGATAGCATTCAACTGAAGAGTTATAATGGTTCCAAGATTTGCTATAGCCTCCCATACAGAATCAAGGATAATCTCTTGAGGTCTTACCAGATCCGGGACAGAAATTCTCTTCAAGGTATTCAAAACTGGAGTGGAGATTTTCCCTTCCGAGTTCAAAAAAGCTCCTTCTGTCAGTGAGCCAACAAAGCCCTGATTGGGACCCGCACCAGCTTCTTCTCCAGGGCTCATAGGGCATCCTGACCCCACGTCGGGTCACAGGGCTTCAGCTTCATCTCAATAGCCCCTCCCGACAGGGAACCCTGGAATCTGAAACAGCCATGTTTGTTGGAGGAACCTTGATGATTGGGGATAAAGATGTCGACATGTCCGGAGGGGAGGATGGTAATTGCAAATCTGTCTCTGCCTCCAAGGATGAACCTCCCGATCGATGTCCCTGCTGAAAGCGGGCATCCATAGGGCCCAAAACGGGGGAATCCAGAAGGACTGTGGGGTAAGTCCTTTCTTTAGTCTGATGTTTTTGGGCCGAATGCAGCATTGCAAAGGCAAAGGTAACTCCGAAGTGAAGAGGAAAAAGATGTCATGCTCATGCAGCCTGCTCAACAGCAACCATCTTCAATCCCCTCCATATTCTGAATTTTTCATTTTTGATATTATACGGGTGATGGTAGAAGGGTCAAAATCATCAAAAGCAGCCCAGAGGCAGGCGTAACTTCTTCAATAAAGGTCAGGAGGGGTTTAGTTAGGACTGAGAGGTAGGTTAAATAGGGGAAGGGAAGGGAAGGTAAGGTACCGGGGGGGGGGGGGTGGAAGGAAAGTTCCCTTCAAGGCCGCTCTGATTTCGGAGCGGCCTTGGAGGGAATGGAGGCAGGCTGCTCGGCTCGGCGTGCGCAGGTTGCATAATTGTGCACCAGCCTGCGCGCGCCGACCCTTGATTTTATAACATGCGTGCGGCAGCGCGTGCATGTTATAAAATCGGGCGTAGATTTGTTTGCGCCGGGTTGCACGAACAAATGTACGCTCGCGCGCATGTTATAAAATCTGGCCTTATATTTGTTCAATGCAGGAGTAAAAGATGTTTTACTAGGGATGTGCATTCGTTTTCAATGCATGGGCAATCCGCTATGCAAAAGTCTCTATTCGTTGTATTCGTGGGTTGGCGAAACACATCGCACTCCCCCACAAATAAAACATATCATATTAGTTTCATGCTTTTGGTTTGCAGTGATTTCTTACCGGCCGTTTGAAATAGAAGGCCATGTGGGAGTATCCATAGCAAAAAACAGCCCTTTCCTGTGAGTCATAAGTGACCTCACAGCCCTGTCATAGACTGGGTCAGACAGGTTGGCAAGGAGACGAGAATGCAACCTATCAGAGCTAAGCATTTTTCTAATGCAGCCAATCGCCTCTCTTACTCAGAGCTCTGAAACACTGTTCCTGATGATGCTATACTATTTATACCTTAAGCACGCGGCGTGCCACGCTCTTTCTTTGCGGGGTGGTCCGGGGAGGTGGCTGTACTCAGAGCTAGTCTGAGTGTCTCAAATCTGTATTCAATTGATAGCTACTTTGATAGAATTTTCCATTGAAAAAGTTTTATTTCTTCGATTTTGCTGCAGTGCCGCAGCTAGCCATGCTTTATTTGACCGTACTTTTTTTTTTTAATGATCTCAGATGGTCTCTCTGTCTGTCCCACTGAGACAAGCTGCTAGTAGTGGCATGTTGCTGGCTATTTTTATATTTTATCCCCTGGGGTAGGTTGCAAACAGGATTTGGGTGTTGTGGGTAGGAGATATATTCAATTTCTAGCTAGATTGATAGAATTTTCCATTGAAAAAGGTATTTCTTCATTTTTACTACTGTGCCAAACAAGCCATGCTTTTTATTTAACTGCAGTTTTTTTTTATTGATCTCAGATGGTCTCTCTGTCTGTCCCTCTGAGACAAGCTACTAGCAGTGGCATGTTGCTGGTTATTTTTATATTTTACCAGAAGTTTCATCAGAATTGATAAGAATTGGTGCACAACGCTCTTTGGCGCATGTACATCGGTGTGCACCCAGATATGCAGGCTTTTTATAACTTGCACGCATATAAGCACATATGTTATAAAATAGGCTCACTGAATGCATATGGGCACTCAATTTTAAGTGGGCGTGACCCTGTGCATATAAATCCCACTACGTTGGGAAAATGTAAAAAGGGCATGCATCCATGCCATTGCCAGATTGACCAATTCATCCAACAGTTCACCCAGTTAACAGCTAGGTCCTGCAAACCATACTGATTTCAAAGATTGAAACCCCCCCCCCCCCCTACACCCTCCCAAAGACCAAGCTCATTTAAACCCCTGAGAAATGGCTCTGTTCATTTTTTAATTTATACCTCATCCCTAACAGAAGTAAACTTACATGCCACAGGACCTGGGCTTGTGCCCAAATGTGTGTTTACACACATCTCTTGGTCATGTCCCAAAACTGCCATGCCCCACCCAGACAATATCACACCCCTCCCCTTTTGGAAAACGTTTGACATGTCTGCACAGTGGGAGATATGCATGAATCTAGGAGCTTTTAAAATTCGGTCGGCGCACACTAGCATGACTAGTAAACGCATCCCCCAATTGATATGTACACTGGACTTTTAAAATCGACCTCTTAAGGTTTTAATTTTCATAGTTTTTGTTTTTGTGTATTGAATGTGATATTAGAAATTTTATGCACATAAACTGTATTGATTTTATTAATTATGCAATGTATCAAACTAAATAAACCATAAAGCCTGAATTTTCGATGGCCTGTACATGTAAAATCTGAGGGATACAAGTGTGGCCGGGCCCTGAGAGCACTGAGCACATTTTCAAAAGGGTCCAGCCACGCCCGTAACTCCCGGTAAACACAGAAGTGCCGGGCCATTTAAAAAGGGCGGGCCTGGGGTAGTGTCTGGGTGGGAAGGGGCAGAGAAGGAGCCAGCTGGGACAGCGACCAGTAGGCCCTGTTTCGAGGAAGCACGTGCCAGCAGCCAGCTGGCACGTATAACTTCCTTCTACTCTGAAGGAGCAGGTAAGTTAAAAAACAAAAAGAAATAGAGCAGATAGGTAGGGGTTAGAGGTCGGGAAGGATAGGAGAGGAGAAAATGGAGGAAGGTTGGGTAGGGGTATAGGGAACTTCCCTCCCAGTCACTCCTTAATTGGAGCAGACTGGGAGGGAACTGTGAAAGGCCTACTTGCATCGCCGCATGTTGCTTTTTAAAATCTCCCCCCGCTGTGCACGCAAGTCCTGACCCATCCACACAGCGGGGCGGATTTTAAGAGCCCTGCTCGCGTAAATCCGCCCGGATTTACGCGAGCAGGGCCTTGCGCGCCTATTTTCCATAGGCCTGCTGGCGCACGCAGAGCCCCGGGACTCACGTAAGTCCCGGGGTTTTTCGAGGGGGGCGTGTGAGGGGCGTGTCGGGGGCGGGGCCGATCGGCGCAGCGTTTTGGGGGCGGGATGCGGCATTTTGGGGGCGGGCCCGGGGGCGTGGTTTCAGCCCGGGGCGGTCTGGGGGCGTGGCCGCGCCCTCCGGAACCGCCCGCAGGTCGCGTCTCGGCGCGCTAGCGGCCCGCTGGCACGCGGGGATTTACTTCTCCCTCCGGGAGGCATAAATCCCCCGACAAAGGTAGGGGGGGGTTTTGATAGGGCCGGGGGGGTGGGTTAGATAGAGGAAGGGAGGGGAAGGTGAGGGGAGGGCGAAAGCGAGTTCCCTCCGAGGCCGCTCCGATTTCGAAGCGGCCTTGGAGGGAATGGAGGCAGGCTGCGCGGCTCGGCGCGCGCCGGCTGCACAAAATCGGCAGCCTTGCTCGCGCCAATCCTGGATTTTAGCAGATACGCGCGGCTACGCGTGTATCTACTAACATCCAGCGTACTTTTGTTTGCGCCTGGTGCGCCAACAAAAGTACGCGAAGGCGCACTTTTTTAAAATTTTTAAAAAGTACGCGAAGGCGCACTTTTTTAAAACTGTAAAAAAAAAAAAAAAAAAATCCCACTAACTTCACACGCAGTCACAGCAACATTTTATTATACGTCACAACAATATCTTATCTAATCATTTTGCTACACATCTACATTTTATAATATTATACATATTTATTAATTGATACAGCTGGTTAAAATGCTTATAGTCGTTCTACAATTCTTCCCCTTTCATATCCAAGTTATTTTTCCATGTTTTTTGTAACTTTCTCACATCCAAAATATTGTTATAATATTTGTCAAGTTTCATACTATATTTGTTCTTGTATTGGGAAATGTTCTTTACTTTGTTACTCTCTGCCTTTACTCACATTGTTAATTGTAAACCGGGTTGATGTGATTCCTATCATGAAACTCGGTATAATAAAAATAACAAATAAATAAAATAAATAAATAAATAAAATAATAAAATAAATAAAATCTACCCCAGCGTGTGTGGATTTTAAAATCCGGCATGCATGTATCTATGGTAACCATATTTTATAGGGATCTGAATCGGGCTTCGGACGATTGAAAATATCGGACGATATTTTCAAAATCGTCAGAAATCGGAGGCTCCCCCGAAACAATAGGAAAACCCCACGATATTGCTCGTGGGGGTTCTCTTATCGTTTTGGGGGAGGGCGGGAAAAACGGCACACAAAAATAACCCCTAAACCCACCCCAACCCTTTAAAACCAACCCCTTAGCTTCCCCCACCCTCCCGACACCCCAAAACACTTTTTACAAGTACCTGGTGGTCCAGTGGGGGTCCCGGGAGCGATCTCCCGTTCCTGGGCCGTCGGCTGCCACTAATCAAAATGGCGCCGATGGCCCTTTGCCCTGACCATGTGACAGGGTATCCGTGCCATTGGCCGGCCCCTGTCACATGGTAGGAGCACTGGATGGCACAGCCGATAAACAAAACCGTGATCGGGCTGTACGAAAAAAAAACGCGATGTGAATCAGAACCGGTATCCTAACCGATTCTGGTTCCGATTCACATCTCTAATATTTTATAACATGCATGTGCCAAAGCACATACATGTTATAAAATAGCTGCGTACATTTGCACGCACCGGGAACCACGTGAACATGGATGTTTGCTCGTGCCTTTTACAATCAACCCCTAAATGATTGACTATGGGGTCACCAAGACATGATAATCTTTTCTTCCAACCCTTATCTGTCCCTGGTAGGTAAAATGAAGAAGTTTAGGTAGCATTAACTTAGTGAACATGAAAATACAGAATACACACGCCACTCAAAAGACATGTACACAGATTGCATCCCTCAACCAATCAGAAGCTTGAGACAGAGACAGCAAATAGAGGATGGGGAAGGGAAGAATGACGGAAAGGAGGGATCTGGGTTCAGTTTGTCTATGGAAATGCACATGACCAATACCTGGAATGGTAGAAGGACAGAAAGTGAAGAAGAAGAAATTAGCCAGCACAGAATGGCATTATGGCCTAGTTAATAGCAAAACTCAAAGGGCCAGATTTTCAAAAGCATTTACTCGAGCAAAACTGGTTTTTGCTCGAGTAAATACACTTTACTCAAGTAAGTGGGCTTTTCAAAATTGCTACAATATATGCCATTGAATTGTCCATAGGAGTTACTCAAGTAAGTGCACTTTACTCGAGTAAATAGCTTTTGAAAATTGCTACGATAGTATGTCACATTTACATGCGTAACTCCTTTGAAAATTACCCCCAAAGGGAAGTGACCTCCTACAGGCAGTCAAGCTTCTAGAGCTGAAAATTGGGAGACTTCCTTAGCTTAGTGATAGGACCAAGACTGATGATCAAAGCAAGAGTAGCATAGGCAGAAGCAACAGGACAGTATGGATGCCTAAAAGGTTGTTAAATAATTACATCTATCAGCTACAAATGCATATGTACGATGTCAGTGACTCATTTTTAAACATGGTTGCTCACGAGAATGTGGCAGAGTTGCATAAAAAACCTGCAAAAAATGGCTACAGTTGGTTGATACCACATGACATGGGATGTGTCCTGTTGAAATGCTGTATAGATAGCAAAAGGAGTGTACATCTTACTATTGAATAGTATATCGACTTGTATATCGTTTAACCATTTATTCTTTCCTTTTTCTTCCTCTTCACCAAGTTCTGCCACCCTTGTTAATTGTAACTGTACTTTCGGTCACCTGAGTTCTAGTTTGATGTATTTAATGCACTCCCGTTTCATGTAAACCAGCAAGATATGTTCTCATGATTGCCGGTATATAAAAACCTTAAATAAAAATAAATAAATAAACTATTGAATAGTCTACATAATTAGATAACTTTGTTGTGTCTAATGCTTTGCAAGAAAGAAAAAAAAGGGCAAAGTAAAATTAAAATATGAGGATCAAAAAGAAAAAAATAATAATAAAAATAAAAAATTACCTGGATAATGAGGACTGAAGTGGTGCTGGCATGTAGGCTGGCAAAGCTGTAGAGGCTTTCGTGGCCTATGGTGAAGAATCCAGTGGGAGCACTGAGAGGAGAGGTGGGTGAGGAGAATCAGTAAGTACAGCTTGGGGAAATTTTAGAACTTAATACAATTTTGGGAAGAATTAAACTATTCTGGAATATTCTTTAGTGTGTTTGTGTGTCTGTATTAAATAGCTCATCAGAAGGCATGAAAAATAAACAGGCGATTGTGTGTTTTATACTAAATAGCTAGTCAGAAGGCAGTCAGAAAAAGGAGTTTGTGTGATCTGCATTAAATACCTAGTCTGAAAGTAGGCAGAAACCAGTAGATTGAGTTTATATATTTCCCTCCCTCCCTCCCTCCCTCCACTCTCCCACCCACTCCAGCTCACCCTTTGATTTATAGGCAGGTGACACTTTCACATTAAGAAAATAAAATTAATCAAAAGAGACAGAGACAGGATGGAGGCGGTTCAGAGAAGGGCAACCAAAATGGTGGGTGGTCTCAATCGAATGACTTATGAGGAGAGGTTGAAGAACCTGAATATGTATACTCTGGAGGAGAGAAGGAGCAGGGGCGATATGATACAGTCCTTCAGATACTTGAAAGGATTTAATGATCCATGGTCATCAACAAACCTTTTCCATTGGAAACAATTTATTAGAACTAGGGATCACGATTTGAAACTCCAGGGAGGAAGACTTAGAAACAATGTCAGGAAATATTTCTTCACTGAGAGGGTGGTGGATGCCTGGAATGCCCTTCCGGAGGAAGTGGTGAAGACTAAAACTGTGAAGGATTTCAAAGGGGCATGGAATTAACAGTGTGGATCCCTAAAAGGTTAGAGGATGGGAATAAATTTAAAAAAGCTAAACCGGCAAGGAGCAGCAGTTACTACCCTTAAGAGAAACAGGGGGTAATCTTCACAGAGCAGCAGTTACTACCTTGGTAAGCTTTCTGGGCAGATTAGAACATAAGAACATGCCATACTGGGTCAGACCAAGGGTCCATCAAGTCCAGCATCCTGTTTCCAACAGTGGCCAATCCAGGCCATATGAACCTGGCAAGTACCCAAAAACTAAGTCTATTAGACTAGATGGACCATTTTGGTCTTTTTCTGCCATCATTACTATGTTACTCTGTTACTATATTAGAGATTCTTCAGAAAATTACAAAGAGCTGTTGACTAGGAGGCCAACTGTGTATAGGTTAGGTAATTGGTAGGGGTGGGAAGGGAGGAAAATTTCATTGTGCTTTTCATTTTGTTTTTGGTGGATTTTTCCCATGAATTTCATTTTATGTAATGTTTATTTTGTTTTTATAATTAAAAAAAAAAGAAATAAACATTGAAAAAAGACCATGAATAACAGAAAATATAAATAAATTGGACTGCTAGGGCCTCCTCTTTCCACTGCCCATCCCTCCCACCTGAAAAAAATGCTGGGGCAGGATCCTCACTAGCCCTCACTTAGCCAGTCCGGGGTGGAAACTCAGATGAGGCCTAGGCCGAGTTCTGATGCCTGAGACTCAGATTAGTCCCTGGCCAGGACCCAGGCCCAAAGACAGGGCCGGCTCAAGGACTGGTTGCTGATTTTTAGGCCTTGGCCCAAGCCAGGGCCCGGGCTCAGGTCCCAGGACATAGCCTGTACAGGAGGCCGGATTCTGAAACCAAGGCCTTGGCAAGGGCCTAGGACCAGGCCTGATGCCGTTGCCCAGCCTGGGGGCTGGATGCTGTCACAGTAGACCCAGACCCATGCCCAATGCTTGATCCTGAGGTTTTAAGCTCCTCTTCTGCATCTTCTTTCTTTGGCTCTTCTTTGCCAACTAACATCATCCACTGGGGTTGTTGCGCTGGAGTTAATTAACTCCTCCACATCCTCCTCAGGTGAGGGTACAATTTTCATGTAGGGCAGTTGAATTAGCTGCCGTAGAACAAAATGGCATGCTCCAATGTGGAGGATGCACCAAAGTTAATTAATTCTTGCACAACAACAACAACCCAAGTGGATGGTGTCAATTTGCAAAGAAGAGCTGAAGAAAGAAAATGCAGAAGAGGAACTCAGAGGCCTGGTATCCTAGCCTGGTCCTGACCCAGGGCCAAGGACATAAGAACATAAGAACATAAGAAAATGCCATACTGGGTCAGACCAAGGCTCCATCAAGCCCAGCATCCTGTTTCCAACAGTGGCCAATCCAGGCCATAAGAACCTGGCAAGTACCCAAAAACTAAGTCTATTCCATGTAACCATTGCTAATGGCAGTGGCTATTCTCTAAGTGAACTTAATAGCAGGTAATGGACTTCTCCTCCAAGAACTTATCCAATCCTTTTTTAAACACAGCTATACTAACTGCACTAACCACATCCTCTGGCAACAAATTCCAGAGTTTAATTGTGCGTTGAGTAAAAAAGAACTTTCTCCGATTAGTTTTAAATGTGCCCCATGCTAACTTCATGGAGTGCCCCCTAGTCTTTCTACTATCCAAAAGAGTAAATAACCAATTCACATCTCAAGATTTTAAACACCTCTATCATATCCCCCCTCAGTCGTCTCTTCTCCAAGCTGAAAAGTCCTAACCTCTTTAGTCTTTCCTCATAGGGGAGTTGTTCCATTCCCCTTATCATTTTGGTAGTCCTTCTCTGTACCTTCTCCATCGCAATTATATCTTTTTTGAGATACGGCGACCAGAATTCTACACAGTATTCAAGGTGCAGTCTCAACATGGAGCGATACAGTGGCATTATGACATTTTCCGTTTTATTCACCATTCCTTTTCTAATAATTCCCAACATTCTGTTTGCTTTTTTGACTGCCGCAGCACATTGCACCGACGATTTCAGTGTGTTATCCACTATGACACCTAGATCTCTTTTTTGGGTTGTAGCACCTAATATGGAACCCAATATTGTGTAATTATAGCATGGGTTATTTTTCCCTATATGCATCACCTTGCACTTATCCACATTAAATTTCATCTGCCATTTGGATGCCCAATTTTCCAGTCTCACAAGGTCTTCCTGCAATTTATCACAATCTGCTTGTGATTTAACTACTCTGAACAATTTTGTGTCATCTGCAAATTTGATTATCTCACTCGTCGTATTTCTTTCCAGACCATTTATAAATATATTGAACAGTAAGGGTCCCAATACAGATCCCTGAGGCACTCCACTGTCCACTCCCTTCCACTGAGAAAATTGCCCATTTAATCCTACTCTCTGTTTCCTGTCTTTTAGCCAGTTTGCAATCCACGAAAGGACATCGCCACCTATCCCATGACTTTTTACTTTTCCTAGAAGCCTCTCATGAGGAACTTTGTCAAACGCCTTCTGAAAATCCAAGTATACTATATCTACCGGTTCACCTTTATCCACATGTTTATTAACTCCTTCAAAAAAGTGAAGCAGATTTGTGAAGCAAGACTTGCCCTGGGTAAAGCCATGCTGACTTTGTTCCATTAAACCATGTCTTTCTATATGTTCTGTGATTTTGATGTTTAGAACACTTTCCACTATTTTTCCTGGCACTGAAGTCAGGCTAACCGGTCTGTAGTTTCCCGGTTCACCCCTGGAGCCCTTTTTAAATATTGGGGTTACATTTGCTATCCTCCAGTCTTCAGGTACAATGGATGATTTTAATGATAAGTTACACATTTTTACTAATAGGTCTGAAATTTCATTTTTTAGTTCCTTCAGAACTCTGGGGTGTATACCATCCGGTCCAGGTGATTTACTACTCTTCAGTTTGTCAATCAGGCCTACCACATCTTCTAGGTTCACCGTGATTTGATTCAGTCCATCTGAATCATTACCCATGAAAACCTTCTCCATTACGGGTACCTCCCCAACATCCTCTTCAGTAAACACCGAAGCAAAGAAATCATTTAATCTTTCCGCGATGGCCTTATCTTCTCTAAGTGCCCCTTTAACCCCTCGATCATTTATTTATTTATTTATTTAAAGGCTTTTATATACCGGAGTTCATGTACTAGTACATACCACTTCGGTTTATGTACTAACGGTCTATGTACTAACGTAATATGTAATAAACTTCGGTTTATTACATATTACGTTAGTACATAGACCGTTATGTAATAAACTTCGGTTTATGTACTAACGGTCATCTAACGATCCAACTGACTCCCTCACAGGCTTTCTGCTTCGGATATATTTAAAAAAGTTTTTACTGTGAGTTTTTGCCTCTACAGCCAACTTCTTTTCAAATTCTCTCTTAGCCTGTCTTGCCAATGTTTATGTTTTATCCTATTTTCTTCTGTTGGATCCTTCTTCCAATTTTTGAATGAAGATCTTTTGGCTAAAATAGCTTCTTTCACCTCCCCTTTTAACCATGCCGGTAATCGTTTTGCCTTCTTTCCACCTTTCTTAATGTGTGGAATACATCTGGACTGTGCTTCTAGAATGGACATTTTTTACTTTTGTAGCTGCTCCTTTCAGTTTTTTTCTAACAATTTTTCTCATTTTATCAAAGTTTCCCTTTTGAAAGTTTAGCACGAGAGCCTTGGATTTGCATACTGTTCCTTTTCCAGTAATTAAAGCAAATTTGATCATATTATGATCACTATTGCCAAGCGGCCCCACCACCGCTTGGCAATAGTGGCAATGATGCTGGGCCACAGTGCTGCCATCAGAATTTACCGAAGCCTGTGTAATTAACAGACGGTGAGACCTCATATGTACTACGGCAGGCTATTGAGCAAAAGCCCGTCAATGCCAGTAGTTTAATCGTATGGAGTTAAATGCAGTATTGCACCGTCTAAGCATTTATAATCATTGGTCTCACAGTCTATTGTATTGTACTGACACGTTGTGTCCGTTACTGATATTGTATAGGCAGTAAGTAGGGTAAACACTTATCGTAGCAGGTTATGCACTGAGGGTGTATCGCTGGCGAATTGGCCCGACAAGGCTCGTGTTTCTGGAGAACCTTCTTCAGGGGCTGCAGTATGCCAGTACTGTAAATAGAATGAAGCAACATTAATGCATCCTGTCTTAAAACAACATGATTCCTGAGCTGGTGTCAACTATAACCTACTGTTCCCAGGACTGCCAACTCGTTCTGCTACTCGGCTGCGGCAAAAGTCAGGCAGCAGGATCCGCCATCTTAGAATCCGAATTATATACCCAGCGTGCAGACAAAAAACAATTAGTGATGACGTCAAAGCAATTGACTGAGACAGGTACTGTAATTAATGAAGAATTAAATGAATTAAATGAATTAAATAAGGGATGTCCATTCTACGGAGTCATTGAGACCCGAGGGTGTTTGGGATTTTAAAGTAAAAATCCACCACTGTTCCCGGGTATTTAACAGTTGTTTGAAGTCTCCCCCACGCGGGCTGGGAGTGATTTGTTCGAGGACGGTCCACCGTAATTGATCAAATGTGTGGCCAGATGTGATACAATGGTCGACCATAGGTGCTTCTAAATTTGCCGTTTTTAAACGGCTGCGATGTTCAAAGAGGCGTGTTTTGATTTTTCTACTGGTACGTCCTACATAGGTTAATAAACAGGGACACTGGATAAGATATATCACACAGGTAGAGTTACAGGTAGTCTCTGATCTTTTATGATAGGTGTGACCTGTACGGGGGTGTTGCCATGTCACACCTATCATAAAAGATCAGAGACTACCTGTAACTCTACCTGTGTGATATATCTTATCCAGTGTCCCTGTTTATTAACCTATGTAGGACGTACCAGTAGAAAAATCAAAACATGCCTCTTTGAACATCGCAGCCGTTTAAAAACGACAAATTTAGAAGCACCTATGGTCGACCATTGTATCACATCTGGCCACACATTTGATCAATTACGGTGGACCGTCCTCGAACAAATCACTCCCAGCCCGCGTGGGGGAGACTTCAAACAACTGTTAAATACCCGGGAACAGTGGTGGATTTTTACTTTAAAATCCCAAACACCCTCGGGTCTCAATGACTCCGTAGAATGGACATCCCTTATTTAATTCATTTAATTCATTTAATTCTTCATTAATTACAGTACCTGTCTCAGTCAATTGCTTTGACGTCATCACTAATTGTTTTTTGTCTGCAACGCTGGGTATATAATTCGGATTCTAAGATGGCGGATCCTGCTGCCTGACTTTTGCCGCAGCCGAGTAGCAGAACGAGTTGGCAGTCCTGGGAACAGTAGGTTATAGTTGACACCAGCTCAGGAATCATGTTGTTTTAAGACAGGATGCATTAATGTTGCTTCATTCTATTTACAGTACTGGCATACTGCAGCCCCTGAAGAAGGTTCTCCAGAAACACGAGCCGTGTCGGGCCAATTCGCCAGCGATACACCCTCACTGCATAACCTGCTACGATAAGTGTTTACCCTACTTACTGCCTATACAATATCAGTAACGGACACAACGTGTCAGTACAATACAATAGACTGTGAGACCAATGATTATAAATGCTTAGACGGTGCAATACTGCATTTAACTCCATACGATTAAACTACTGGCATTGACGGGCTTTTGCTCAATAGCCTGCCGTAGTACATATGAGGTCTCACCGTCTGTTAATTACACAGGCTTCGGTAAATTCTGATGGTAGAATATGATGATTGTTTGAATATTGACTTGAAGAATTCATCATAATATCAACAGTTCTAAATTCATACGGGCCACAGTGCTGGGCATGGATCCCAGCTTTTGGACCAGGCCATGAATAACAGAAAATATAAATAAATTGGACTGCTAGGGCCTCCTCTTTCCACTGCCCATCCCTCCCACCTGAAAAAAATGCTGGGGCAGGATCCTCACTAGCCCTCACTTAGCCAGTCCGGTGTGGAAACTCAGATGAGGCCTAGGCCGAGTTCTGATGCCTGAGACTCAGATTAGTCCCTGGCCAGGACCCAGGCCCAAAGACAGGGCCGGCTCAAGGACTGGTTGCTGATTTTTAGGCCTTGGCCCAAGCCAGGGCCCGGGCTCAGGTCCAAGGCCATAGTCTGTACAGGAGGCCGGATTCTGAAACCAAGGCCTGAGGAATGGGCAGAGGCCCCGATATCGAGACCTGGCATCCAGGCCAGGGCTGTGGCATCGTTCTTGGGTCTGGGCCAAGGACCCAGACTTTGGGTCAGGACCCAGAATTGGTCCTAGGTCAGGGCCGTGGACCTGTTGTCATGACCCGGCCTCTGGCATCAGTCTTGGGTTCTGGTCAAAGCCTCAGAAATGGAACCTAGCCTCATGGCTAAGCCATGGCATCAGGCCAGTGCCTGAGTTCTGGCCTAGGCCAAAGCCCCAGTGTTGATACCTGGCCTCCGAACCAGGCCGTGGCATCGGGCCCAGGCTGAATCCCCGCCATTGGGACCTAGTCTCCAGGCCAGGCTGAAGAATCAGAGCTGGGTTTTGGGCTCTGACCTATGCCGAATTCCAGACATACTAACCCAGCCTCCATGCCAGGCTGCAGTATAAGGCTTGGGTCCGGGCCTTTGTCTATGCTGAGGCCCATGCATTGGGACCCTGCCTCCCAACTGGGCCTCTAAACAGGACTGGGTCTCACTCAAGGCCCCAGTGTTGGGACCCAATCTCCAGTCTGGGTGTTGGCATTTGGCCTGGGCCCAGGGCCTAGACTAGGTTGAAACCCAGATGTCATGACCCAGCCTACTGGCCAGGCTCTGCCCAACCATATTTGGGTATAGGGTTGGGCAGAGTTACCAGCATCAGACCAGGCCTCATGGATGGATCATAGCATCGGGCCTGGGTGTGAGCCTAGGACCTGGCATCAGGATTGGGTGAAGACACTGTCAGATATGGTAAGTATTGGGGGTGCTCATCGGGAAATTTCACAAGCCTGTGCCTCGGACTTTACTTGGGTCTTAGCTTAGGTCCTAGCATAGGGCCAAGGCCTAGACTGAAACCCAACTTCTTGCTTGGGTATAGGCTGCAGCCCCATCATCAGGTCATGACATATGCCTAGGCCGATGCACCAGACATTTGCTCGTGCATAGGCCAGGATCCCTGCTTTGGATCTCAACCTACTCCCTAATTGAGGCCCTGTATTTGGGCTAGGCCTAAGCCTGACTTGAACCTTTTTTTTTTATGATAATAATTTTTAAAAATGAAACAAGATTGTAATGAAATTTCATTGAAATTTAGTTCATTCTGTTTTGAGAATGATCAGAAACAAAATAGGAAATTTCATCTCATTTCTGCCGAATGCCCATGCCTAGTAACTGGTTAAAATATAATAAGAGGTAGGAAACAGAGAACAGGTCTGAAAGGTAGTCAATTTCTCCAGTAGAGAAATGTAAATAGTGTTGTACCCCATGGATGAGTACTGGGTCCTACATTGTTTAGCATGTTCATAAGTGATCTAGAAAAAGGAGCAACGAGGAAGATGATCAGATTTGCAGATAAACACAAAACTATTCAAAGTAGTTAAAACCATACAAGCTATGAGAGGAATTGCAGGAGGACTCTTCGAGACTTTGGAGATGAAAATTAAAATGTGCAAATAAAATGTAAGGCATATGAGGAGGTATAATCCTTACTATGTCTACACAGTGCTGGGATTCATTTTAGGAATTACTATCTGGGAAGAGGATCTTTAGGGATCAGTGTGGACAAAAAATTGAAATCTATAGCTCAGTGCATTTTGACGACCAAAAAGGAAATAGATTATTAGAAATTATTCAAACTGGAAATGCAATGATGCCCCCTGTATTGCCTCCAACTACCCACGGACACAAACATCAGAGCGGGAGGGCCCGATAACACAGGCACAATATCGAAATCAACAACGATAATTAAATTGTCTGATTTATCTCTGTCTGAGGATTTGACTGCAGTCTTGGATAAGGGTTTATCTTTTCTTCCATATAGCCACTATGACTCCTTTCAGACTCGGATCGATTTACATCATTTTTTCAAATATTTACATATTTGTTTGTACTTTGAACGACAAGGGCTCTCAAGGCCTGAAAGTTTGATCATTGTACCTAAATCACATTGGTTACATCCAGGTCCTATGGATCCCATGGTTTCTACAATTGGTATTGCGTGATTTGTCTGTGATGGAGAATATTGTATGGGATACACTCAAAGGAGCAGATTTTAAAAGGGGTACGCGCGTAAGATACGCGCGTACCCCCCGAAAGCCTGCCCCAAGCTCCCCCTGCACACGCCGAGCCTATGTTGCATAGGCTGCCGGTGTGCGCAAAGCCCCGGGACACGCTTAAGTCCCGGGGATTTCCGGGGGGGGCATGTCGGGGGTGTGTCGCAGCCGGCGCATCATCAGGGGCTTTCCGGCAGCGTGGCCGTGGCCTCCGGACCAGCCCATGGACCGGACCATGGCGCGCTGGCAACCGGCCCGGTGCGCGCAAGTTATGCCTGCCTTGGGCAGGCGTAACGTTCGTGATAAGGTAGGGGGGGAATTAGTTTGGGCCGGGGGCAGGTTAGTTAGGGGAAGGGAGGGGAAGGTGCGTGGGGTGGAGGGAACGGAGACAGTTTGCGTGGCTCGGCGCGTACAGGCTGCCGATTTTGCGCAGCCTTGCGCGTGCCGACCCCGGATTTTAAAAGATACGCGCCGCTACTTGCGTATCTATTAAAATCCAGCGTACTTTTGTTTGCACCTGGTGTGCGAACAAAAGTACGCGCGGGCGTACTTTTATAAAATCTACCCCAAAGGGTATTCTAGAGAATGGTCTGGTTCTTAATATCAAGTTCTGGACAACTTGGCTCGTAATCCTGATGTAATAGTGAAACCAGCCAATAAAGGGGGTGCTATTGTTTTACAGAATAAGAATGATAATGTTCAGGAGATTCAACGTCAATTAAATGTCTCATGATCCCTCTCCAGCTTTGAAATTACAGATACAGACAGTAGTACATCAAGGCTTAGTGAAAGGTTTTCTCTCTACAAGAGAAGCTCATGCTTTACAAGCTAATGGTCTGTCTGTTCCTGTGCTGTACACACTACTTAAAATTCATTAAAATTTGACATCTCCACCGGGACGTCCTGTTGTAGCAGGCAGAGGCTTTATTTTAGAACCACTTTCCAATTTTTTGGATTTTTTTCTGAAACCATTTGTTAAAAAATCTGTTTCTTTTTTGCAGGATACTTCTCATATGTTGTCTCTTTTACATGATTTACCACCTCTGCCTCAACAGTGTTTATTAGTGACTTTGGACATCAAAGCGTTATATACCAACATTCCTCAGCAGGAGGTGTTCTCTTTGATATGTAAGATCTTATCAGCTCATCCTCATCCACATCGAGTTCCTACAAGTTTTCTGTCTGTCTTGTTAGAATGGGTGTTGTTTCACAATTTTTTCAAATTTGAGGCACACTTCTATCTCCAAATACAAAGTGTAGCGATGGGTGCTACAGTTGCTCCTGATATAGCCAATTTTTATGTGTCTGCTTTCGAAGAAAAATTTTTATATTCGTCGGTGTAGTTTCATAAAATTATGATTTGGCATTGTTACATAGATGATATCTTTTTTATTTGGACCTCATCTTTTGAAGATTTACAGAGTTTCGTGGTTTGGCTAAACAATCAAGATTTACATCTAAAGTTTACGATGCAGTGTCATCAAGTATCGATATCCTTTCTGGATATTACAATTTATCATGAGAATGATCATTTACAAACCACTGTTTTGGAAAGTGAATGATCATAACCAGCTGCTGAGATATTCTAGTTTTCACCCAAAGAATTTGAAGAATAGTTTGCCTGTGAGCCAGTTCTTGAGGCTTAGAAGAATTTGTTCTACTGATTTGGAATACAAGAGGCGATCTATGTATTTATTCTCTCAGTTTTTGCAGATGGTGAAGAAAGCCTATAAAAGAGCCTTGTTTGCTCCACTTACACTGCATGATTTTAAATGTTACTTATATGGATTATTTATAACCACCTTTTATTAATTTTATTAATTTTTATTAATTTTAGCAGGTAATGAACTTAGAGAAGTTCATTACCTGCTATTAATCAAGTTGACTTACAAAATAGCCACTGCTATTACTAGCATCAGTAGCAAGGGATCTGTTTAGTTTTTGGGTACTTGCCAGGTACTTGTAGCCTGGATTGGCCACTGTTGGAAACAGGATGCTAGGCTTGATGGACCCTTGGTCTCACCCAGTATGGCAATTTCTTATGTTCTTATGTTCTTATCCTAGTAGCTACTTATAGTGTTTTATGATTTACGAAGACTTGTATTTATTTGTTATTTAATTATTTTTATCACCCTATATATTCAAAACTTGTTGTTTAATTAGATACTTTCTTAAATAATTTTAGTTGTATTTTTATTATTTTACAGTTTCTAATTTTCTTGTGTTTATTTTTCATGATTGTATACCGTTGTGATGGCATGTTCCAAACATCGGTATATAAAATTTTATAAATAAATACATTGTTGGGATATAAGCAGAAAACTGTGAACAGTGATCTGACTTGTGTAATGCGTTATACGGATCGGGCTCAAGAGGTGGTTAAAATTGTACGTACACATTGGCTGATATTAGCCATTCACGATATTTTTCAACTTAATCCCAGGTTTGCTTTTTCTAGAGGACGTAATATTTGTGATATGTTCGTCCATTCGACTCTGGAGTCTGTGACGAATAGAAACTTTGAAGATTCTTTGAAAGGGAATTATCCCTGTGGCGCTTGTGATATGTGCATCCAGGCTTTAACAGGTTGTCAGTGGCGCCATCTGGGTTCGAATCGCCTCATTTTTTTGAAAGGACATACTATCTGTACTTCAGAAAGGATGATTTATGCGATTAAATGTCCATGAGGTCTAGACTATGTAGGATGCACAAAGCGAAAAATACGCAAACGCCTGATTTTATTGTATTAATACTTTGAAGATGACAGCTCCAATGGTAACACACTGTGTACAGAAGGCTCATCAATTTTAGGATTTACTGTGGACCATTTTGGAATAGATTGATGCACCTGTCCATGGGGGTAATATCCAGATCCATTTAAATAAACGTGAACAATTTTGGATCTTTAAATTGGACTCGGTACAACCACGAGGTCTTAATGAACTGATTAATTGGTATTCCCTGATTTAAGTGATTGCCTATCAATAGAGCATACAACATTTCCTTGCAGTATATAAAGATTATTTTCCCCACCATGGTTCTTTAAATTGTTCTGAATATGTTGCGATAGGTTCAGGACTGACTCGTTTCAGATAAAATGAGCATGTTGAAGGGTTAAAGAGTTGTTTGGATGTGATTTTGGAGATTTGACCCCATGAAACAGATTGGTTTTCGAAACATGGATCCATGTCAGGGTGTGTGACCTTTACGTCGTGGCAAGATAAGTACTTTTCAAGTTGAAGTTGCTCATGTTTTTGGATTTTCTGAGAGTGATCACTAATGCTCATTGTGTTATGACTGGAGTGGTGGACCCTTGGGCTGGCCGTGCGGAGAAGAGGTGGAAGGTCAGAAGGACTCCGCTGTGAAGAGAGGGCCGGGAGGTGGCTCAGAGCCAGGAGGCCAGCAGAACTTCACCCTGGAAGCCCGAGGTCCCCCCGGGAGGAGCCCGTGACGACCCGGACCGCTGGGACCTAGGTGGACTCACTCGTTAAGTTGGTCAGCAGCGTGAAGGCGATCCAAGTACTGGGCAGGCGGCAAGCAAGGAGCACAAGAAGACGAACTGGAGTCAAGAACCAGGAAGGCAATCTGAAAGTGAGGCAAGGCTGAAGCCTGGAGCAATGAAGTGAAGCAGGAGCGGGAGCTGGAGCAGGAGTGGAACTGGAATCGAGGCGGGAGCAGGATAAGGAGTGGCAGCTGGGGCAGGAACAACATCCAGGACAGGAACAGGAGCCAGAACAGAAGCAGGAACAGAGGCAGGGTCCAGAAGAAGCAGAAACAGCAACTATCTACTCCCAAGGAGTGGACCTCGTTGCAAGGCAAAGATCTTCAGTCAGATGCCGGGTTTAAATCCCTGCCGGCATCTGACGTCATCTCCGGGGGCTGGCCACGGTTTCACGCCGGAGTCCCTTTAAAAGGATCCTCCTCACATGTGCCTGCGCCTATAGGGGGCAAAGCCAAGACTCGGAGCTCGGCGGCATCTCCGGCAGGAGATCGACTGCAGGAGGTCGTTCAGCGGCGGTCCGGAACCCCCGCTGAACGACCTCCTGCAGTCGATCTCCTGCCGGCGCCATTTTCCGTACGGAAAACGATTCGCGGCAGGAGATTGTTTTCCGGACCCCCGCTGGACCCCCAGGGACTTTTGGCCAGCTTGGGGGGGCCTCCTGACCCCCACAAGACTTGCCAAAAGTCCAGCGGGGGTCCGGAACAACCTCCTGCAGTCGAATCGTGTTGGTCTATGGCCGCCGCCATTTTGCGCCGCCATTTTGAAAAATGGCGCCGGCTGAAGACAACACAATTCAATTGCAGGAGGCCGTTCCGGACCGCTGCCGTTCCGGACCGCCGCTGGACCCCCAGGTAATTTAAGGCATTTGGGGGGGGGGTTCGGGAGGGTGGGGATTTAATTTAAAGGGTCGGGGTGGGTTTTAGGGGGTTTTAGTGTGCCGGTTTTCCTGCCCTCCCCCTTCACCCGATTTACGATTTTTTGACGATAAATCGGGGGAATTGGTATTGTATGGTGGCCCTAAAGATTTTTGACGCAACACATTGAACTGAATGTTTTAAGAAGTTTTTTCATGAAAAGTTAGTTATAAATGAACAAATTAATAATAAAGTAAATTGGACTTTAAAGTAAGAACAGCTCTGTGATGTTACAAGCTGTTGGAGTGTCAGTCCTACAGATATATTATTCAATATATAAAGAAAAAAGAAAAAATATAAAAAAGAAAAAGAATATAATTGTATTGAAACAAATGACCAGGTCTCTGGATTCCAGATTTTTTGGGTTTTGTTGCAATTGATTAGTTTCGCCCCCTTTATTGCTCTATGCTGCGGCCACACCTTGAATATTGCGTGCATTTGGTGGGGAGAGCAACATGAAACAAACTTTTCAAATTTGGATTTGCTGGGAACTTCCAGGCAACCTGAACTGTCCAGTGCTGGGAGAAGGGATGCTGGATTTGAAGGACCCTGGCTTTGATCCAACATGGCATTTCTTATCTCCTAATTCCTTAACCTGAGGAGAAGGTGCAGGTCTCCTTTGCACCCCCCTCATGCTGATTCCAGACTATGGACCCTGGCAGTTCTCCTTTTAACACTGCACACTCATGAAACAGTAATGTCCCTTCAATCTGCTTTTCAAAGTTTTGTTCCTTTGTTTATCAATCACATCTTCTCCCCCCAGGGCCTGCGACAATCATAAAGCAATTAGCTATTATCCCATCATGGAAATTGTTCATTATGATGGGGAATAAGTGAAAGTTATAAGAGGGTAGTCAGCAGCAGCTGCAACAGACCCTGTGTGTGAGAGCTCCAGCTTCGCTCTGAAGGACGTCAGATGGCAGTGAGTAAGAGTATTGCTTATAAAATATTTCTTTAAGATAATGATTGAAATCCTGTCACTAAGCTGAATGATAGTGCAGAACAGAAAACTGCAGGATGACATTTAAGTATTGGGATAGGAAACAAAAGGTACCTGGGGTAAAAGAAAACCATTGCGGGCAGAAGACTCCCCAGGATTTCTGCAAAATTATTTCGGTTGATTTGTTTATTTCCCCTTCCAGAAACTGCTGTCAGGAGCTGAGCAGATGGAACTGTTGTTTTTTTTCCCCAGTGCTTAAATCTGGTCCATGGACTTTCATGGGATGGGATGAACATTCCTCTTCACCAGAGAAGTCAAATGTGTTTAAGTTTTTGTAGCAAATTCAACTTCCAGAGTCTATTCTACCTGATTTCTCTCTCCCTGTCACTCTCTCTTCCCAGCAACAGTTTATGTGTCTCTAGTTATTGCCCCTGCTCATCTCCTGCTGCCCCACCCTCACCCCTCATTGCTCCTATATCTCTGTTTATTGCCCCTGTTATTCCCCTCCCTATCTCCTTCTCCTGGAAACTCCTTTTTCTCTGATTATTGCCCCTGCTTTTTCCCTCCTTACCCCCTCTCTCTCCCCAGCAGTTCCTGTATCTCTGGTTATTGCCCCTGCTTTTCCCCTCCCTGCTCCTTACTCCTCCCTCAGCAGTTCATGTATCTCTGGTTATTGCCCCTGCTTTTCCCCTCCCTGCTCCTCTCTCTCCCCTCAGTAGATCCTGTATCTCTGGTTCTTGCCCTTGCTTTTCCCCTCCCTGCTCCTCTCTCCCCCCTCAATAGCTCCTGTATCGCTGGTTATTGCCCCTGCTTTTCCTCTCCCTGCTCCTCTCACTCCCCTCAGCAGTTTCTGTATCTCTGGTTATTGCCCCTGCTTTTCCCCTCCCTGCCCCTCTCTCTCCTCAGCAGTTCCTGTATCTCTGGTTATTGCCCCTGCTTTTCCCCTCCCTGCTCCTCTCTCTCCCCTCAGTAGTTCCTGTATCTCTGGTTATTGCCCTTGCTTTTCCCCTCCCTGCTCCTCTCTCCCCCCTCAATAGCTCCTGTATCTCTGGTTATTGCCCCTGCTTTTCCTCTCCCTGCTCCTCTCACTCCCCTCAGCAGTTTCTGTATCTCTGGTTATTGCCCCTGCTTTTACCCTCCCTGCCCCTCTCTCTCCTCAGCAGTTCCTGTATCTCTGGTTATTGCCCCTGCTTTTCCCCTCCCTGCTCCTCTCTCCCCCCCTTAGCAATTCCTGTATCTTTGGTTATTGCCCCTGCTTTTCCCCTCCCTGCCCCTCTCTCTCTCCTCAGTAGTTCCTGTATCTCTGGTTATTGCCCCTGCTTTTCCCTTCCCTGCCCCTCTCTCTCCCCTCAGTAGATCCTGCATCTCTGGTTATTGCCCCTGCTTTTCCCTTCCCTGCCCCTCTCTCTCTCCTCAGTAGTTCCTGTATCTCTGGTTATTGCCCCTGCTTTCCCTCTCCCTGCCCCTCTCTCCCCCCTCAGTAGTTCCTGTATCTCTGGTTATTGCCCCTGCTTTTCCTCTCCCTGCCTCTCTCTCCCCTCAGCAGTTCCTGTATCTCTGGTTATTGCCCCTGCTTTTCCCCTCCCTGCTCCTCTCTCCCCCTTAGTAGTTCCTGTATCTCTGGTTATTGCCCCTGCTTTTCCCCTCCCTGCCCCTCTCTCTCCTCAGCAGTTCCTGTATCTTTGGTTATTGCCCCTGCTTTTCCCCTCCCTGCTCCTCTCTCCCCCTCAATAGCTCCTGTATCTCTGGTTATTGCCCCTGCTTTTCCTCTCCCTGCTCCTCTCACTCCCCTCAGCAGTTTCTGTATCTCTGGTTATTGCCCCTGCTTTTACCCTCCCTGCCCCTCTCTCTCCTCAGCAGTTCCTGTATCTCTGGTTATTGCCCCTGCTTTTCCCCTCCCTGCTCCTCTCTCCCCCCTTAGCAATTCCTGTATCTTTGGTTATTGCCCCTGCTTTTCCCCTCCCTGCCCCTCTCTCTCTCCTCAGTAGTTCCTGTATCTCTGGTTATTGCCCCTGCTTTTCCCTTCCCTGCCCCTCTCTCTCTCCTCAGTAGTTCCTGTATCTCTGGTTATTGCCCCTGCTTTCCCTCTCCCTGCCCCTCTCTCCCCCCTCAGTAGTTCCTGTATCTCTGGTTATTGCCCCTGCTTTTCCTCTCCCTGCCTCTCTCTCCCCTCAGCAGTTCCTGTATCTCTGGTTATTGCCCCTGCTTTTCCCCTCCCTGCTCCTCTCTCCCCCTCAGTAGTTCCTGTATCTCTGGTTATTGCCCCTGCTTTTCCCCTCCCTGCCCCTCTCTCTCCTCAGCAGTTCCTGTATCTTGGTTATTGCCCCTGCTTTTCCCCTCCCTGCTCCTCTCTCCCCCTCAGTAGTTCCTGTATCTCTGGTTATTGTCCCTGCTTTTCCCCTCCCTGCCTCTCTCTCTCCTCAGCAGTTCCTGTAACTTTGGTTATTTCCCCTGCTTTTCCCCTCCCTGCTCCTCTCTCCCCCCTCAGCAGTTTCTGTATCTCTGGTTATTGCCCCTGCTTTTCCCCTTCCTGCCCCTCTCTCCTGTTTTACCTGCCAGTTCCATCTGAAAATTCCTTTTGTTGAAAGACAGTTTTAATATTTGTCCAGCTTTCAACAAAGTCCTGAGAGCGCCTACTTCACTCCCAAGGACTTCAGATGGCAGTGAGTAAGCTTTTAAAATATGTCATTAAGATAACCTTTGAGAGTCTGTCACTAAGCTGAACGATAGCGCAGAGCAGCAAACTGCAGGATGGGATTTAAGTATCGGGATCGGAAACAAATGGAGACTGCGGGCAGAATCTTCCCAGGGTTTCCTCAAAATTATTTTTGTTATTTTTTTACCCTTCCCGAAGCTGCAATCAGCAGTTTGCAAATGTAACTGGGGATTTTTAGGCTTTTTTTCCCCCCCAATGCTTAAATCTGGTCCATGGTCTTTCAGGAGATGGGAAGAACATTCCTCTTCACCAGAGATGTCAAATGGGTTTGTTTATGTAGCAAAATCAACATCCACTGTCCATTCTACCTGCTTTTCCTCCACCTACCCCTCTCTCTCCCCAGCAGTTTATGTGTCTCAAGTTATTGCCCCTGCTTATCTCCTTCTGCCCCACCCTCGCCCCTCACTGCTTCTATATCTCTGATTATTACCCCTGCTATTCTACTCCCCGCTTCTCTCTCCTTTTTATCTGCAAATTCCTTTTGAATATTCCCCCGTTGTTGAGGGGCAGTTTTAAAACTGTCTGCCTTTGGGCAAAGTCCTTAGATTCTCTTTACTCGTGGACTTTCATGCTAAAACCTACCCTGGGCACACAGTACCTAGGGGCATTTGCACGGGGGTTCTGTGACCTACTTTCTGATTCTGAGCAAGACACTTTTCCTAAATGTGTCTAAATGAATGTGTGTACTATAGCTGGATTGAGGGAGGGAAGTTTCCAGAGGGTCAGTTTACAGAGATAAATCCCTAGTTACCCCTATTAATGGCTGGGAACCTTCCCCTCCCAATGTTTATCATTTTTGGTGGATGATTTTTGAAAAGCTGTTGTGGATTTCTTTCATTAGATCTTGCATGCAGTTTTTAAGACATTTCATTCCTGTTTTTTAATCTTTAAGAGACAATCTTTAATTGTCAGGACACTTTGTGATGCAACCCTTCATAATAACTATTACAAGCCCTAAACCTTAGCATATCCCTATCCCAAAACCGAACCCTATCCCTTACATTGACTCTTATCTTAACCCTAACCTTGATCCTAATCTTTACTCTAACCCGAGCCCTACCCTTCACTCTACCCTTTACTATAATCCTAAACTTCTCCCTCAACCTATTCCAAAATCTCACCTTAACCCTAACCCTGATTATGACCCTAACCTTCGCTCCAACCTTAATACTAACTTAAAGCCTTACCCTACACCCATAGCCCTTTACATTCACATGTGATAATCTGGTTTATTTTTCACTCCACCCAAGGTAAAAGCTGAAGGAAAGACAGGTTGAGACCAGCACAGCTTGATGCAGGAAATTATGCTGATGCTACTAATCTATTTCCTGATACTGTCAGACCCTGTTAATAATACTGCTAATGTCAACTGTCGATTGAGCAGCGTGAATGTGACAGGATACAAAATGCAGGGAGACATCATTATAGGGGGGATCTTCCCTGTTCATGATCCTAAAACCTACCCCCCGATTCCCTTCACTGAGACTCCCAGCATCCAGCCTTGCAACACGTAAGTGACAGATTATTTCCCCTGTGCTTTTTATTTCACATTTCCATGCTTTTCTACATAAGAACATAAGAAAATGCCATACTGGGTCAGACCAAGGGTCCATCAAGCCCAGCATCCTGTTTCCAACAGTGGCCAATCCAGGCCATAAGAACCTGGCAAGTACCCAAAAACTAAGTCTATTTCATGTAACCATTACTAATGGCAGTGGCTATTTTCTAAGTCAACTTAATTAATAACAGGTAATGGACTTCTCCTCCAAGAACTTATCCAATAGAGATGTGAATCATGTCCTCAATCGTCTTAACGATCGATTTCGGCTGGGAGGGGGAGGGAATCGTATTGTTGCTGTTTGGGTGTTTGAAGTATCGTGAAAATCGTGAAAATCGTGAGCCGGCACACTAAAACCCCCTAAAACCCACCCCCGACCCTTTAAATTAAATCCCCCACCCTCCCGAACCCCCCCCAAATGCCTTAAATTACCTGGGGGTCCAGCGGCGGTCCGGAACGGCAGCGGTCCGGACCGGCCTCCTGCAATTGAATTGTGTTGTCTTCAGCCGGCGTCATTTTTCAAAATGGCGGCGTTCAGCGGCGAACCCCCGCTGAACGACCTCCTGCAGTCGATCTCCTGCCGGCGCCATTTTCCGTACGGAAAACGATTTGCGGCAGGAGATCGTTTTCCGGACCCCCGCTGGAACCCCAGGGACTTTTGGCCAGCTTGGGGGGGCCTCCTGACCCCCACAAGACTTGCCAAAAGTCCAGCGGGGGTCCAGAATGACCTGCAGTCGAATCGTGTTGGTCTATGGCCGCCGCCATTTTGCGCCGCCATTTTGAAAAATGGCGCCGGCTGAAGACAACACAATTCAATTGCAGGAGGCCGTTCCGGACCGCTGCCGTTCCGGACCGCCGCTGGACCCCCAGGTAATTTAAGGCATTTGGGGGGGGGGTTCGGGAGGGTGGGGGATTTAATTTAAAGGGTCGGGGGTGGGTTTTAGGGGGTTTTAGTGTGCCGGTTTTCCGGCCCTCCCCCTTCCCCCGATTTACTTTTTTTTGACAATAAATCGGGGGAATTGGTATTGTATCGTGGCCCTAAAGATTTTTGACGATTTAAAATATATCGGACGATATTTTAAAACGTCAAAAATCGATTCACATCCCTATTATCCAATCCTTTTTTAAACCCAGCTATACTAACTGCACTAACCACATTCTCTGGCAACAAATTCCAGAGTTTAATTGTGCGTTGAGTAAAAAAGAACTTTCTCCGATTAGTTTTAAATGTGCCCCATGCTAACTTCATGGAGTGCTCCCTAGTCTTTCTACTATCCGAAAGAGTAAATAACCGATTCATATCTACGCGTTCTAGACCTCTCATGATTTTAAACACCTCTATCATATCCCCCCTCAGTCGTCTCTTCTCTAAGCTGAAAAGTCCTAACCTCTTTAGTCTTTCCTCATAGGGGAGTTGTTCCATTCCCCTTATCATTTTGGTAGCCCTTCTCTGTACCTTCTCCATCGCAATTATATCTTTTTTGAGATGCAGCGACCAGAATTGTATACAGTATTCAAGGTGCGGTCTCACCATGGAGTGATACAGAGGCATTATGACATTTTCCGTTTTATTCACCATTCCTTTTCTAATAATTCCCAACATTCTGTTTGTTTTTTTGACTGCCGCAGCACACTGCACCGACGATTTCAATGTGTTATCCACTATGACACCTAAATCTCTTTCTTGGGTTGTAGCACCTAATATGGAACCCAACATTGTGTAATTATAGCATGGGTTATTTTTCCCTATATGCATCACCTTGCACTTATCCACATTAAATTTCATCTGCCATTTGGATGCCCAATTTTCCAGTCTCACAAGGTCTTCCTGCAATTTATCACAATCTGCTTGTGATTTAACTACTCTGAACAATGTTGTGTCATCTGCAAATTTGATTATCTCACTCGTCGTATTTCTTTCCAGATCATTTATAAATATATTGAACAGTAAGGGTCCCAATACAGATCCCTGAGGCACTCCACTGTCCACTCCCTTCCACTGAGAAATTGCCCATTTAATCCTACTCTCTGTTTTCTGTCTTTTAGCCAGTTTGCAATCCACGAAAGGACATCGCCACCTATCCCATGACTTTTTACTTTTCCTAGAAGCCTCTCATGAGGAACTTTGTCAAACGCCTTCTGAAAATCGAAGTATACTATATCTACCGGTTCACCTTTATCCACATGTTTATTAACTCCTTCAAAAAAGTGAAGCAGATTTGTGAGGCAAGACTTGCCCTGGGTAAAGCCATGCTGACTTTGTTCCATTAAACCATGTCTTTCTATATGTTCTGTGATTTTGATGTTTAGAACACTTTCCACAATTTTTCCTGGCACTGAAGTCAGGCTAACCGGTCTGTAGTTTCCAGGATCGCCCCTGGAGCCCTTTTTAAATATTGGGGTTACATTTGCTATCCTCCAGTCTTCAGGTACAATGGATGATTTTAATGATAAGTTACAAATTTTTACTAATAGGTCTGAAATTTCATTTTTTAGTTCCTTCAGAACTCTGGGGTGTATACCATCCGGTCCAGGTGATTTACTACTCTTCAGTTTGTCAATCAGGCCTACCACATCTTCTAGGTTCACAGTGATTTGATTCAGTTTTTACTGTGAGTTTTTGCCTCTACAGCCAACTTCTTTTCAAATTCTCTCTTAGCCTGTCTTATCAATGTCTTACATTTAACTTGCCAATGTTTATGCTTTATCCTATTTTCTTCTGTTGGATCCTTCTTCCAATTTTTGAATGAAGATCTTTTGGCTAAAATAGCTTCTTTCACCTCCCCTTTTAACCATGCCGGTAATCGTTTTGCCTTCTTTCCACCTTTCTTAATGTGTGGAATACATCTGGACTGTGCTTCTAGTATGGTATTTTTTAACAATGACCACGCCTCTTTGACATTTTTTACTTTTGTAGCTGCTCCTTTCAGTTTTTTTCTAACAATTTTTCTCATTTTATCAGTTTCCCTTTTGAAAGTTTAGCACGAGAGCCTTGGATTTGCACAATGTTCCTTTTCCAGTCATTAAATCAAATTTGATCATATTATGATCACTATTGCCAAGCGGCCCCACCACCGTTACCTCTCTCACCAAGTCCTGTGCTCCACTGAGAATTAGATCTAAAATTGCTCCCTCTCTCGTCGGTTCCTGAACCAATTGCTTCATAAAGCTGTCATTTATTCCATCAAGGAATGTTATCTCTCTAGCGTGACCCGACGATACATTTACCCAGTCTATATTGGGGTAATTGAAGTCTCCCATTATTACTTCACTACCAATTTGGTTAGCTTCCCTAATTTCTCTTAGCATTTCACTGTTCATCTCACCATCTTGACCAGGTGGAGGGTAGTATACCCCTATCACTGTAGTCTTCCCTGACACACAAGGGATTACTACCCATAAAGATTCAATTTTGTATTTAGTCTCATGCAGGATGTTTATCCTGTTGGACTCTATGCCATCCCGGACATAAAGCGCCACACCTCCTCCCGAGTGCTCCTCTCTGTCATTGCGATATAATTTGTACCCCGGTATAGCACTGTCCCATTGGTTATCCTCTTTCCACCATTTCTCTGAGATGCCAATTAAGTCTATGTCATCATTTACTGCTATACATTCTAATTCTCCCATCTTACTTCTTAGACTTCTGGCATTAGCATACAAACATTTCAAAGTTTGTTTTTTGTTTGTATTTTTATTCTGCTTTTTAATTGATAGGGATAAGTTAGAATTTTTTAGCTCAGGTGAGTTTTTAGTTACATGCACTTGGACTACTTTTCTAATTATTGGAACCTCACTGTCGGGATGCCCTAAATCTAATGCATCATTAGTATCCTTTAAAGATACCTCTCTCCGAACCATGCGCTGCTGAGTGACTGTCGGCTTTCCCCTTTGTTCTAGTTTAAAAGCTGCTCTATCTCCTTTTTAAAGGTTAGCGCCAGCAGTCTGGTTCCACCCTGGTTAAGGTGGAGCCCATCCCTTCGGAAGAGACTCCCCCTTCCCCAAAAGGTTTCCCAGTTCCTAACAAAACTGAATCCCTCTTCCTTGCACCATCGTCTCATCCATGCATTGAGACTCCGGAGCTCTGCCTGCCTCTGGTGACCTGCGCGTAGAACAGGGAGCATTTCAGAGAATGCTACCCTGGAGGTTCTGGATTTAATCTTTCTACCTAAGAGCCTAAATTTGGCTTCCAGAACCTCCCTCCCACATTTTCCTATGTCGTTGGTGCCCACGTGTACCACGACAGCCGGCTCCTCCCCAGCACTGTCTAAAATCCTATCTAGGTGACGCGTGAGATCCGCCACCTTCGCACCAGGTAGGCATGTTACCAGGCGATCCTCACGCCCACCAGCCACCCAGCTATCTACATTCCTAATAATCGAATCACCAACTATGACGGCCGACCTAACCCTTCCCTCCTGGGCAGTAGGCCTTGGGGAGATATCCTCAGGGCGAAAGGACAATGCATCACCTAGAGAGCAGGTCCTTGCTACAGGATCCTTTCCTGCTACACCTGGTTGGTGCTCTCCCATTATGAGACCTTCTTCCTCCAAGGCAGCACCAGGGCTGCCAGTCTGAAGTTGGGACTTGACTACTATGTCCCTGAAGGTCTCATCTATATACCTCTCTGTGTGCCTCAGCTCCTCCAGGTCTGCCACTCTAGCCTCCAGAGATTGGACTCATTCTCTGAGAGCCAGGAGCTCTTTGCATCGCCTGCACATTTACAACTACTCACCGGTGGGTCAAAAATCATACATGTGACACTCGATGCAAAAGACTGGGAAGTCCCCCTCTTGCTGGTGGACTGCTGCCTTCATCTCAATTTTGATCAGTTCCTAGTTAAGTTTTAGGTTGCTATGGGAGTAGGAATGTGTCTAACTTCCTTTAAATGTATTAGTGAATTCACTATGTGTCTGGTAGTGGCCTACCGGAGTCTGATCAAATTCTCAATAAAGTTTTGTTGATGTTTGTTTGTTTGTTTGTTTTTTTGTGAAAGTGGCACCTGCCTATAAATTAAGGGATGAGCTTGGGGTGGGTGGGCGAGGGGTGGGAGGGTTGGGGAATACAAACAGTCTAACTTCAGTTAGTCAGCCTGAGTGACTCACTGCTCCCTTGATTAACAAATGTTGTTCCCTATTCAAACCTAATCACACTACCTCAACACCTTTCCAAGGTGAGTAACTGAGCTGAACTATTCAACTTTTTTACTTTGGTATATACTGCTCCTAGCTTATTTCTAGTTTCTGGCTACTTTTTTGTGGGTTTTGTTTTTTTTGTGGGTTTTTTTTTTTCAATACAATGCACTCAGTTAGTATTAAATACAAACACTCAGCTCTTTAAAAGTCTGGAGAACACTCAGTTCTGCAGACTTTTAAAAATAAACACACTACCTACTGCTACCTTATTGACTGACTAAAAATACAAACAGTCTAACTTGTGTATTCACTGCCTACCTACTGCTACTTTATTGACTGACTATTTAAAAATGCAAAACAGTCTAACTTGTTTATTCACTGCCTTTCTGACTATTAAAGGCACAAACACACAAACACACTAAATAATATTCCCAAATAGTTAACTTTGCCCCAATACTTTTAAAAAAGTCAATGTCCCAAGCAAAAACTTACTGATTCCTTTCAGCCACCAGCAAGGTGATCCTCTCCTCTCAGTGTTTCCACTGGAATATTTTCTAGAGGTGTCATATGTGAGATTCAAAAGGTTATCCCTCTATATTTCTACTCCCTTATTCATAAGAATATAAGACATGTCATGCAGAGGCAGACCAATGGTCCATCATTCCCAGCATCCTGCCTTCAACAGTGGCCAGTCTAGGACACCTGGAAAAACCCAACAGATCGTAATAGGAAATGTCAATTCCTTGTCGCTCATTCCAAGAAGCATAAAATGGAGACATTCAGGTATATCTGGCTAATACATTTTATGGATGTTTTCTCTAGAAATTTGCCTTCACATTCTCTGTTAAAATTTCTATAACTTAATTATTCATTGACTGAAAACTTAGGGGTAGATTTTTAAAAAATGCGCGTTCGCGTACTTTTGTTGGCGCACCAGGCGCAAACAAAAGTACGCTGGATTTTATAAGATACACGCGTAGCCGCACGTATCTTATAAAATCCTGGATCGGCGCGCAAGGCTGCCGATTTTGGGCACCCGGAGCGCGCCGAGCCACGCAGCCTGCCTCCGTTCCCTCCCCTCACCTTCCCCTCCCTTCCTCTACCTAACCCACCCCCCCGGCCCTATCTAAACCCCCCCCCTACCTTTGTCCACGGATTTACGCCTCCCGGAGGGAGAAGTAAATCCACGTGCGCCAGCGGGCCGCTGGCGTGCCGAGACGTGACCAGGGGGCGGTTCCGGAGGGCGTGGCCATGCCCCCGGACCGCCCCGGGCTGAAACCACGCCCCCAGGCCCGCCCCTGAAATGCCGCGCCCCGCCCCCAAAACGCCGCGTCGATCGGCCCCGCCCCCGACAAAAAACCCCGGGACTTACGCGAGTCCCGGGCCTCTGCGCGCGCCGGCAGGCCTATGGAAAATAGGCGCGCCGGCGCGCAAGGCCCTGCTCGCGTAAATCCGGGCGGATTTACGTGAGCAGGGCTTTTAAAATCCACCCCAAATGTTTTAATTAAAATTGAATTTAAATCTGCTACTTGCTATTTTAGAGGTGTATCCTCTCCAGCATAATACAGCCATTCTGGGTCAGACCAAAGGTCCATCGAGCCCAGCATCCTGTTTCCAACAGAGAGCAATCTGGATCTCTAGTAAGAATCTGGCAGATCCCAAAGCATCTCTTGTTGCTAACCCCCAGGGGTAAGCAATGATTTTTCCCAAGTCTGGCTGGCTTATAATTGCTAATGGACTTTTCTTCCAGGAACTTGTCCAAACCCTTTTTAAAGTCTCCTGTGCTATGCCTTGACCAAATCCTCTGATAACCAATTTCACTGCTTGATTGTGCACTGAGTGAAAAAATACTTTCTCAAATTTGTCTTGTTTCAGCTATCTGTTAGTTTCATGAGTGTCTCCTAATCTTTGTACTATCTGAAAAAATAAATAACCATGTCTTATTTCTCTCTTCCACCCTACTCATAATTTTGTCATCCTATATTATATCTATTTTTATTTGCCTCATCTGCAAACTGAAGAGCCCTAATCTGTTTAGCTTTTCTCTACAAGGTAGCCATTCCATCCCCTTTATCATTTTGTTCTCGGTACCTTCTCTAGTTCCGCTATATCTTTTCTGAGATGGGACAACCAGAACTGAATGCAATAATAGAAGCAGAGAAACACGATGGCATAAAAAGTCCATATAGCCTATCTAGTCTGTCCATCCACCCAACTAATTTAGCTTTACAATGCCCTTCACTCCCTTAGAGATCTCCTGTGTTTATCCCATGCTTTCT
Source organism: Rhinatrema bivittatum (assembly GCF_901001135.1). Lineage (NCBI taxonomy): Eukaryota > Metazoa > Chordata > Amphibia > Gymnophiona > Rhinatrematidae > Rhinatrema > Rhinatrema bivittatum. Next base: position 11,573,110 of record NC_042633.1, read on the forward strand.
TGAATTCAGATACTGTTTAGGCCTCCACCACTTGTTGCAAGTATTCATCACCCTCTGTAAAGAAATATTTCCTAGCATTACTCATAAGTCTAATCCCTTTCACCCTCAACCCATGACCCCTCATTCTAGAGCCTCCTGTACATGGAAACCATTGAGATATTTACATTTTTCTATCTAATCTCCCCTATGTTGCCTTCTTCTATGGCATATATGCTTAGATCTTTAAATCGGTCCCCATATGCTTTAGAACAAAGACCACTGATCATTTCAGTAGCCACCCTCTGGACCAACTCATCCTGTTTATATCCTTTGAAGATGTGATTTGTAGAATTGCATACCCTATTCAAAATGAGGTCTCACCAGGGTTCTATTTAGGTGCAACATCATGCTGTGATTGCTCTATAGATGTATATGGAGGTATTATGATGTTCTCCATTTTATTCTTCACCCCTTTCCAAAAAATTCTTAAGATTCTCTTTGCTTTTTTGAACACTGACACACATTAAGCTGAGAATGTCAACATTTTGTCGACCATGACACACCAAGATCCTTTTCCTGGGTGTTGACTCATAATATAGAACCCAGTATTGTGTATCAGTGGATAGAGTTATTTTTTAGGGATGTATAGAAGAAAAAAAATATTGTAGTTCATTCATTTGTTTTGTTGGGGCCTACATTTGTTTCAATACAAAAAAAAGAAAATAATGTATTCATTTCATTAGTTTATTTCTCTGCCATTGATATCTATGGGGGACGCATTGCAGTCTATTCTGGGCTTCAAGCTAGTGATTTTCTTATATTTTCTAATGAAACTTGTGAGAAGAAGTCATAAGAAGAGGGAAAGAACTGCAGGATATTTAGATAGTAGCAAAGTGGATTTAAAACGTGGCATAAAGAAGCCTAAGGCTTCACAAAGGAGCATATGGATACCAGGCTTCTAGTATTGGCAGGAGTTCTCCCAAATACCTTGCGAGCAGTATGCGGAGGAAGAACATCCCAAGGTGGAAAAAGAGGAGACCAGCATTAGTGACATGAACAGCTGATGGCATCACGAGAGGCAAAGTGGCACCAAAAGTGGCATCAGTACCCTAAGGCGCCCTAAAGATGGAACAAAGAGGAAAACATGGCAGGAAACATCTCAAGGTACAGATTATTTATTTATTTATGTATTTATTATTTTTATATACCGATGTTCCTGTATAATATACATATAACACCGGTTTACAAGGAAATAAAACTGTCGCCTCGCGGGCGGCTTACATTAAAACAAATAAGAGCTTAGGGGGAACTTACAAAGAACATACAAAGAACAATCATAGAACAATCATTTCTAATTAAGTAACAACAGAGAACTAATCTGAAAACCTATGTACAGAAGGAGATCTATGTTCTTCTGGCCCTTAGCTCTCCTGGAATGCTTGGGCGAAAAGCCAAGTCTTTAGCTTCTTTTTTAATTCCATATGGCACGATTCAAGGCGAAGATCTGGAGGGAGCGAATAAGATAATGGGAACAATAATCAGAAAGAATTGTATCAAGATTTCAAAAGCACAGGAGAGGTGCACAGCAGCCCCCCAAATTGGCATGATGATCTCAAAGAAGAAGTGCTGGAGGATGCCAGGAAAGTACAGTGGCAGAAAGAAGTTAAGAAACCCAAGCTGTAAAATCGGCACAGGGCAGCAAGGCTGAGCGACACTAGGAGTAAGCCAAGCCACGCGCATCATAGGTACCCAAGTGCACAGTAAATTGGAACTGCAAATGGGCCATGAAATCAGTTACGGTTCTTGGAGTGGAACAACAAGTGTGCAGAACAATGGATAGCCGTGGCAAGAGCGAGAGATGAAAAGAAGGTGAGTACCACAGACGAAGAATGGTATGAAAAGCCTGAGGAGTGCTTTTGTAAGTTTGCAAAGCGATGCATGGCTAGGGAATGATGAAAAGTGGGCCGTACTGTAGGGGAAGAGAATTTGGCAAGAACCCTGAATACAGTTGAAGCAGTGGAGGATGCATTCTAAGGTAGGAAGACCAGCTCAAAATGGCAGTGGCAGCAGTGGTACAGCTATATCTTATGAACTGGAAAGGTAGGAGCAGAGCAACGTAGCAAGAAGAGTAGCCATAACACGCCAAAGGCATTTGCCATTTCTTGCACATGCACAGAAAAGTGGAGTGAGTGGGCACCATAATGTGGCAAGAATTGCTAGGAGCAGGGGCTGCAGAAGTCGTATTGGTTAATAATTTTTTAAAAACTGGAATCATAGGAGCACAGCAATGCAGAGAGAAGTGTAGCTGTAACACCCCCAAAACTGTGGTATTGTCTGTGTCAGGTCCATGGAGCATTTGTAAAATAACAATGCAGGTAGAAAATTCAGAATTCTTAGGGAATGCAAAGTTTATTATAAAATATTAAGGACCCTGCGCTTCTCTAAGATGGTTTTGATATGGTGGTTAGAGCATGGTGTCCACAACTGGAAGTATCAGGCCACAATGGCTATGGATGTAATATGGCATTCTGCAGTTAGAATACCTGGCTGGAGCATGGCATTCTGCAGTTGGAAGTGTCAGGCCATAGCGATTATGGATGCATCAAGACAGACTTCTGCAAAATATGTTAGGCCTCAGGGTATATGGTGGAGAATGGCATGCTAGAACTAGATTTGTCAGGCAACAGTGGTTATATTTGGAGTAAGATAAGTTTATTCATGATACATTAGGCCAGGCCTCAGTGGTGGTTTTTGGAGAAAAGGAGGCAGAGGATCTCAGTAGATGGAATACTCCACCACTGAGGCACGCCTCCACTAACTTCCCCTGTCTGCTTCACTCAACTGTTTGGGGCAAAGCAGGCAGGGGAAGCCAGTGGACCATGCCTCAGTGGTGGTGTTTTGCAAGCAGTAGGAGGAAGAGTGATGCCCCAGTGTTGCTGACAGAGACATGTCAGAAGGAAGTAAGCTTAGTCTGACCCCAGAGTTGTTGTGGATGTGACACAATGTAGCATGATGTGACAGCCCACAGTGTTCTTGTTGGGGACATGGCAGGAGATAGGAGTAGTGAAGCCCCAGTGTTGTTGATGGGGACATGAGAGTATATAGGAGGAGGAGTGAAGCCCTAATGTCGTTGATGGGGATGCATCAGGAGGGGGGGGGGGGTAGTAAGCTGAGCCCAACAGTGGTGTTATTGTTGGGGATATATTAGGAGGCATCAAGATATGAAAGGCCCCAGTCTTGATGTACGGGATGTGTCAAGAGGCAGTAGGATGTGACAAGCCCCAGTATTGTAATGGGGGCATATGGTAGGGCATATGGTAGGGCTATAAGTATATCTGTTTTTATGGTAAGGTGTGAGTGTAACATTAGCTTCAGGTGATTCATGATTAAGTTAGTGTTAGCGAAGAGACTGTCATTATAGGCAAGTTAGCCGTCAACGAAGAGGCTGGCATTACAGGCAAGTTAGCCGTTAGCGAGTTGCAAATTAATATATAACATATAATAATTTGATACAGGTTGTGAAAGCTCAAACTCTTTGAATCAGTTGGATGTATTCCTGTTGAATGATGACCATGCGGAGATTGAAGATGGATTAAGGCTGTTTCAGTAAGCCTTGCTTTACATCAGACATTGACATCAAGCCATCCGCAAATTCATCGTTATGTCAGTGGTGTACTTTCATGAATGTGGAATTAGTTTCACTCGCGTTAAGTATAACTGGTTGGTATTGCGTATTTAAGGTGAAGGTGCACAGGGTGGATATACCTGTAATGAAATGGTTATTTATTTTAACTATTATTATATGTTTTTTTGTATGGTCATAAAGTCCAATGCTATGTGCGATTGATATTTACACAACAAACCTCATGGAACATAAAAAATTTTAATTGATGTATGGACGCTGTTGAATTTGTGCCACGGAGACACCATTACACATCTATTATTCGAGGAAGATATAACCTTTCCCTGAAGAAGCCCCAGGGGAGGGGCGAAACGGGTATCCCGTCGGGTACTATACTGTCCATAATAACATGTTGGTTATTACACAGTATTATAAAATTGTTTTGTTAAAAAATTGTAGGTACTTGGTACCTGTTATAATACATTGTAATCAAATTTGTATGTAATATTTTGGTATATGTTTCTAGCATAAGTAGAGGTATAAGGATTGTTAGTTTACATGATGTATTTTAAAGTGATTGTGGTGTGGAGTATGTTAGGTATGATTGGTATGTATGAAGGTGAGATGTGAGTATTTTAATGTGGGTATCTCTAGTAGCACATAGCGGTACCTATATAATATGTATTTTTGAAATGATTGTTAAATAAAATTGAATATACAAAATTTGTTTGGCATTAGAATGTGCCGAGTTCCTCTGGCTTAGTAGTATATTGACTTTGGCAACAGAGGTATGCACTGATGTATTATTTAAGGCTTTTTATATACCGGCATTAGTATGCAGACATCATACCGGTTTACATTGCAACTAAAAGACTGAAAATACAATCAACAGGGAGGGGAAGGGGGAGAGAATAATTACAGAGTGCAGAAAGTATTGAAAATTAAAAACATTAAATTTAAACGGTAACAGATAGGCTAATTACAAAAGTCTATATACAATTTAAGTACCATTTATATGAGGACTGTTCATGAAGTTAAAAGGAGAGGCGGTAGATGGAGACAATTAATCTGGGTAGGCCTGTCGGAAGAGTCAAGTCTTTAGTTTCTTTCTGAACTTAGAGTAGCATGGCTCAAGTCTGAGTGTAGTCGGGAGGGAGTTCCATTGTTTAGGGCCTGCAATGCCCTAAATGTGCGATCCCTTGTGGCGGAGAGGTGGGCTTTTTTGATAGGGGGTACTGTTAGGGTACCTTTGTTGACAGACCGAATGGGTCGGTCAGAGCGTATGGGGCAAAAGGGTTCATCAAGCCAGTTAGAGTTGTAGGAGTAGATGGATTTGTGAATTATGGTTAAAGTTTTAAAGAGAATGCGGGATGCTATGGGGAGCCAGTGGAGGTCTTTGAGTATGGGAGTAATGTGATCAGCTTTCTGTGAGTTAGCAATAACCCTGGCGATAGCATTTTGGAACATTTGTAGGGGTTTCGTGGTGGAGGAGGGTAGTCCGAGGAGGAGGGCATTACAGTAGTCTAGCTTTGAGGAAAGAGTAGCTTGGATGACAGTGCGGAAGTCATGATAGTGGAGGAGGGGTCTAAGTTTCTTTAGAACACTGAGCTTGAAAAAACCTTCTTTGAGGATGGAATTGATCTGTTTTTTTAGATTGAGTTGTTGGTCTAGAATTACCCCAAGGTCTCTTACGTAGGGTTGGGACGATATGATGTTGAAAGCTGGGTCATTGGAGATTAGGGATGTGAATCGTTTTAGGACGATTAAAATTATCGTCCGATAATTTTAATATCGTCTTAAACCGTTATGGAACACAATACAATACAGATTCTAACGATTTATCGTTATAAATCGTTAGAATCGTGAGCCGGCACACTAAAACCCCCTAAAACCCACCCCCGACCCTTTAAATTAAATCCCCCACCCTCCCGAACCCCCCCCAAATAACTTAAATAACCTGCGGGTCCAGCGGCGGTCCGGAACGGCAGCGGTCCGGAACGGGCTCCTGCTCCTGCATCTTGTCGTCTTCGGCCAGCGCCATTTTCCAAAATGGCGCCGAAAAATGGCGGCGGCCATAGACGAAAAAGATTGGACGGCAGGAGGTCCTTCCGGACCCCCGCTGGACTTTTGGCAAGTCTCGTGGGGGTCAGGAGGCCCCCCACAAGCTGGCCAAAAGTTCCTGGAGGTCCAGCGGGGGTCAGGGAGCGATTTCCCGCCGCAAATCGTTTTCGTACGGAAAATGGCGCCGGCAGGAGATCGACTGCAGGAGGTCGTTCAGCGAGGGTTCCGGCGCCTCGCTGAACGACCTCCTGCAGTCGATCTCCTGCCGGCGCCATTTTCCGTACGAAAACGATTCGCGGCGGGAAATCGCTCCCTGACCCCCGCTGGACCTCCAGGAACTTTTGGCCAGCTTGTGGGGGGCCTCCTGACCCCCACGAGACTTGCCAAAAGTCCAGCGGGGGTCCGGAAGGACCTCCTGCCGTCCAATCTTTTTCGTCTATGGCCGCCGCCATTTTTCGGCGCCATTTTGGAAAATGGCGCCGGCCGAAGACGACAAGATGCAGGAGCAGGAGCCCGTTCCGGACCGCTGCCGTTCCGGACCGCCGCTGGACCCGCAGGTTATTTAAGTTATTTGGGGGGGGGTTCGGGAGGGTGGGGGATTTAATTTAAAGGGTCGGGGGTGGGTTTTAGGGGGTTTTAATGTGCCGGTTTTTCGATTTTTCGATTTTTTAACGATTTTTCACGATTTTTCACGATATTTTACCCCCCCAAACGGCAACAATACGATTCCCTCCCCCTCCCAGCCGAAATCGATCGTTAAGACGATCGAGGACACGATTCACATCCCTATTGGAGATCAGGGGTTTAGGGGGTTGGTGTTGAGAAAGAAGGAGCAGCTCCGTTTTGGAAGAGTTTAAGGCAAGGTGGATGTTAGTGAGGAAGTCAGTTATAGAGGCAAGACATGTGTTCCAGAATGCAAGGGCATCAGTGAGAGAGTTGTGAATTGGGATGAGGATTTGCACATCGTCTGCATAGAGGTAGAATTTGAGGCCAAGGTCTGTGAGAAGCTGACAGAGGGGTGTGAGGTAAATATTGAATAGGGTGGAAGAGAGAGAGGAACCTTGGGGGACACCTTGGGACAGGGGGTAGATCGCGGATTTGGCGTTTCCTATTTTGACGGCGAACTTTCTGTTGGATAAGTAGGATTTAAACCATAGCAGGGCTAGGCCTGAGATACCTATTTCGGTTAAACGGTTGATGAGGTAGTTGTGATTGATGGTATCAAAGGCGGCTGAGATGTCGAGAAGGGCGAGGAGGTAGCAGTTGCCCTGGTCCATGCCTCTGAGTATGTGATCCGTGAGGGAGAGCAGGAGTGTTTCAGTATTGAGGAATTTGCGGAAGCCGTATTGGGCAGGATGCAGTATATTATTGTTTTCAAGGTATTCTGTGAGTTGGATGTTCACAATCTTTTCCATAATCTTGGAGATGAAGGGCAGGTTTGAGATCGGGCGGAAGTTGGATGGGTCTTTGGGGTCTAATGAGAGTTTTTTAAGGAGGGGTTTAACAATCGCTTGTTTGAGGGCATCTGGGAAAGAGCCTGAAGAGAGAGAGGAGTTAATAATGTCTGCGATAGGTTTGGCAATAGAGTTTGGGATAGAGAGGAGGGTTTTTGTGGGTATAGTGTCTGAGGGATGAGATGCGGGTCTAAGTTTTCTGAAAATTGATTCCACTCCTTTGGAGGAAGTCAGGTCAAGAGTTTGGAGGGTAGGATTAATGGGGGCAGGTTGCGGGGGGGGGGGGGGGGGGGAGAGAGGGGGTCGTGGGAGATGGGTGTTGGAATCTGAGGAGGATGTTGGTGATTTTTGAGAGGAAGTATTGGGCGATTTCTTCGCTCCTGGCGGTGGCTTCGTTGTCAGGGATGGGGGGGCTGGGAGGACTTGGTGAGGTCAGCTACATAATTGAAGAGGGCTTTTGGGTTGTACATATATTCGAGGATCTTAGTGGCATAGAAGTCTCATTTGGTTTTGAGTGTGGTTATTCTATAATGGTGAAGGGCAGTTTTGTAGCTTGAGGCAAGTTGGGGCGAGGGGGCTTTACGCCAGATTCTCTCTCGCTGCCTAAGATTATTTTTAAGGCTCTCAGTTCTGCTGTGTACCAAGGTTGGTGGTGTACGTAGGATTTGTTTACCGGTTAAACGGTGATGAATTATGGGCCTTCTTAAAGAGGGGGGCACAGGTAGCCTTATTGCATGAAACACATCTGACCGATAAGGACCATGACAAGCTGATCTGGGATTAGGTTGGGAGGGTGGAGTATGCTTCATATAATTCGAAAAAAGGTGATTATGCATATCAATTCACAAATCTTTTCCCTTGACTGTTGATAAGATATGTAAGGACCCGGAAGGGAGATTAGTTATGGTAGAATGCTCACTATGTGGGATGAGATTTGTGCATCAGGTTTTTTATGAGTGGGTACGAGAGATGGGTACGAGAGATGGTAATGTATATGACCTGATCCCGGTTGTTCTAGCCAGATGTCCATCTAAACAGATATTCTAGTCTCACCCATCACCACGAGGTGATCAGAAAAACCTTCCACCATCTCTCGTACCCACTCATAAAAAACCTTTCCTGGACTTCGGCAGAGAAATCCTGGAAAATATAAATTCTCTTCCTCATATTCGGGCCGATACAGTACAGTGCGCTCCGACAGAGCGCACTGTTAACCCGCCATTAGACGCGCGTTTTCCCTTACCCCTTATTCAGTAAGAGGCCGAAAACGCGCGTCCAACCCGCTGAACCTAATAGCGCCCTCAACAAATGGCGGCTCCAGCTGTCAGGCAAAAGCTGCATCCAAGTAGCAGAAGTCTCTGCTGGGCAGACCGTGGAATCGTATGTATATACTCAAAAGCAATATTATTGGTATAGAAGCTGGCATAAACTGAAAAAAACCTTGTCATTTTTTCAACTTAGATTTGGCAACTCTCGGCCCCTGAGGAAGTTGACAGAAACACGAGCTGTGTCGGGCCATGGCCAGGTTGATATCCTAGCTGCACATACCCTGCTACTATAAGAATAATTGCACTGCCTGGGTACCGGTAACATAACCGAGTTTAATATATTGAAATTTTGAAAATGCAAAAAAATGTTTAAAAAAAAACTCTTGCTGCAGAGAAACCGATGATTAAAAAATTCTGTGACGGTCCGAATACTTACCGGTGACTGCACATGCATACAATTGGCAATTGAGGCTAATGGAGTAAAGCCCGCCATTCTTTTATGAGGTTTTCTCTGCTTCTAAAAACATAAGTCTACATGGTACCCCCAAACTACATGCATTTTATATCACGCACAAGTCCTTGCATGTACAACTTATTATACTTCTGCGTGCATGCACATATCCATATATTTGCTTATGTGGGCTCAAGGTAAGTTATCCTTACCTTGCTCCCTTTTCCTAATCATTAAGGAATTAAGTTAAATAACACTGGCTCCAGAACAGATCACTGTGATGCTCCACTTTTCATTGGGAAAACTGTCCATTTAGTTCTAATTGTTGCGTCTGTCGGTCTCAGACGGCTTCGACCTCTGTGCCTCCCCTTTCTTCATGCTTTCTCCACTAGCATCGGGAGGACGGCTACCGCCGCGTCTGCAAACCGCTCTCCCCGGCGTCCCCGGAACGGCTATGGCAAGGCAATCTGCTATGTTTCTCCTTAGGGCCTCCTAGGGTGCGCGCGCGCACGCCACCCACGTCTTTATCCTGTCATGGCGGGAACCTCGGGGGCGTCCCCCTCGAGTGATGTCACACCATCCGGGTATTTAGCCTGCCCTTCGTTTGCTAACAGATTGAGTTAGCAAGGATTGGATTTGCCTCCGGTCTAAGCTAATCTGCGCTTCCTTGCTGCCGCTGGAAGCTCTCTCTGCCCTTCGGGATCATTCACCTAACTTGGGCACCTGCTCCTCGGGGGCCCTATGCTTTCTTCCAACTGCTATCCGGGAAACCAGGTACTTGCTCCTCGAGGGCCTACGCTCTCTGCCTTGGTGCCTGTAATCCAACTACTTCTGCCTGCTGGGATCTACATTTATACAGCTACAACTTACTGAGTAATCTAACCTTTGTCAGTCTGTCTCACCTCCAGCTCCATACTGAGAATCTGCATCGGAACTCCCTATACCACCATTGTGGGACGGGTTTCCTCTGCCGAGGGCCCCTAGACTGTCTCTAGTGGATCAACTTACTACTGCCACCTCTGGTAGTATCTTCAAGCTGTATAATAAAAGACAATCTTCTGTGTTTGCGTGTCCCGAGTCTAGCCTAGTACTGCAGTTCCTCACAGGGCTCCTCCCCATGTGTTGCATAACTCAAGTATATTTGACCATATAGACAAAAGGCATTCTGGGATGTGTTTTGAAGGCATATTCAGACATTATGGAGCTGGTTTTAAAAAACAAGTAGACACTTAAAATTGGGTTTTGCATGTAAATGCACTTTACCCATATAAGTGGGCTTTTGAAAATTGCTACAATATATGCCATTAAATTGTTCATAGGATATTCATGCATAAGTGTATTTTATAGGGATGTGAATTGTGTGCCCGATCGTTTTAAAGATCGGGTTCGGCTGGGGGGGGGGGGGGGGGGGGGGGGAATCTGATCGTTAGAGATGTGAATTGGGATCAGTTCCGATTCCAATTCACATCACTAATTTTTTTTAGTGAGGCCCGCGCCGATAAAAAAAAAACCCACCCTGATGCTTTAAAATTACCCCCTTAGCCTCCCCCACTCTCTCAACCCCCCAAAAACGTTTTACACATACCTGGTGGTCCAGGGGGGCCGCGGGGAGCAATCTCCCGTTCCCAGGCCATCAGCTGCACTAAAATAAAATGGCGCAAATGGCCCTTTGCCCTTACCATGTGACAGGGTATCCGTGCCATTGGCCGGCCCCTGTCACATGGAAGGAGCACTGGATGGCCGGCGCCATCTTTAAAGATGGCGCCGGCCATCCAGTGCTCCTACCATGTGACAGGGACCGGCCAATGGCACGGATACCCTGTCACATGGTAAGGGCAAAGGGCCATTGGCGCCATCTTTATGAGTGGTAGCCGATGGCCCAAGAGCGGGAGATCGCTCCCCGTGCCCCCCCCCCGGACCACCAGGTAATTTTAAAAGGTTTTGGGTGGGGTCGGGAGGGTGGGGGAGGCTAAGGGGGTCGGTTTAAAGGGTCGGGTGGGGTTTTTTTTATCGGGCCATCGGCGCCATTTATATTAGTGACAGCCAAAATGGCGCTGATGGCCCGAGAGCAGGAGATCGCGCCGGGACACCCCCCCCCCCCCCCCCACTGGACCACCAGGTAATTTAACATTTTGGGGGGGTTCGGGAGGGTGGGGGAGGGTAAGGGATTGGTTTTAAAGGGTCAGGGTGGGTTTAGGGTTTATTTTGGTGTGCCGGTTTTCCCGCCCTCCCCCCAAATAATTCCCGTGCCCGATTTAACGATTTTTGACGATAAATCGGGGGAATTTGTATTGTATCGCGCACTCTAACTATTTTTGACGATTTAAAAAATATCGACGATTTTTTTAAATCATCAAAAAACGATTCACATCCCTAGTATTTTATGCACGTAAATGTCTTTTTTAAATTGTTATGATAATACATTACATTTACATGTTTAACTCCTTTAACACTGAATTATCTAACCGTGTTTACTGTATGTGCATAAATTTATCCCCAGATAAGCTGATATTTAAACTCAATGTACTCCTGTACCATGAACTTCTAAATTAGCTGGGTTTGTGAATTGCTAGTTGGGGACTGTATTGAACATGTTCCCTTTGGAGATTTTCTAATGGAATTATGCACATTAAAATGTGATTAAAAAAAAATGCTACTTTTACATGCAGAACTCCTTTGAAAATTTACTCCATATAGCTGAACTTTCAAAAAGTTTGACACACGTAAATTGCTACAGTATCTGCTACTTTTACCGTAGTAACTCCATTAAAAATTCACTCTCTGTGTACATTTGCTTATGTTCTAAATATATTTTCTGGGGTTTTCTTTAGACTACAATTGCCTATTTATCAACATGTGAATGTCATGGCATTTGCCTTGAAAGAAATTAACAAAAACAGCTACTTACTGCCCAACATCACCTTGGGGTTCTGGATATACGACTCCTGCAATGCCCAGTCCAAGTCCCTTCAAGGTACAATGTGGCAACTCTCTGGAAACAAAGACCCCATTCCAAATTATGCCTGCAGGGGAACATCTCCATTAGCTGCAGTGATTGGAGATACCCTATCTCGGATGTCCATAGCCATAGCTCAACTACTGGGAGTCTACAAACAGACACAGGTATGGATCAGCTATAATAAAGTATGGAATAGCCTGCTGCTCTGGTTAGATGTATAGGCAATGTCAGTGCATTGCTTGGTTCCTTTCAAAAGACAGACTGAAGAAGTGGTTGTATGGGAAGTCATTATGGTTGCTATTATTTATTGTCAAGAAAGAGAAGGGGTGGCTGGTGCTGAACAGGTTAATCACCTCTAATATAGAGGACATGGTTAGGGATGAAAAATGTTTTCTGTGTTTTGAGATACCCTGTAAAAACAAGGAAAAATAATATATGTTATCACTCTCATAAATGCTGATCTAGAGCAACAAAAACTAATTAATGCTGTTGGTGAAATTCTTCTAGATCAGCTATGCCTCAACTGTAGCTACTCTTAGTGATAAAAATCGATTTCCTTCTTTCCTCCGCACTACTCCAAGTGATGAGTACCAGTCTCTGGGCATCGCCCGGTTGATCACCTTCTTCGGTTGGACGTGGATTGGAATCCTTGCTGAGGACAATGAATATGGACAGATTGGGAGTCAGATGCTAAAAGAAGAGCTAATCATGGCTGGAGTGTGCGTAGCCTTCTATGAAATCATCCCCCTATTTTACTCTCAAGAGAAGACAAAGCGCATTGTGGAGGTGGTGAAGAAGATGACAGCCAGGATCATTGTGGTCTTTTCCTCTGGCAACAGTCTCTTTCCGGTGATGCTGGCAATTGCAAAGAGTGATATACCTGGGAAAGTCTGGATTGCTTCTGATGGCTGGGCTTTCAATCCAAAATTTAATGAAAAGGATTTCTTAAAAACTCTGAAAGGAACTCTTGCACTCTTTGTTCCTACAGGCAACATTCCAAACTTCAAAGACTACCTCTATGACCTTCATCCTCTCAGAACTACAGAAGACATCTTTGTTGGACAATTTTGGGAAGAAGCCTTTGGCTGCAGGTGGGCTGACCCCAACATGGACCAGGTCACTCTTGAAGAACTAAGCAGAAAAGGTAAACTCTGCACCGGAAAGGAAGACTTGAGGTCCCTTAACATCCGTTTCTTTGATATGACAAAGCTAAGGTCAGTTTATAATGCTTATAATGCTGTGTACATGGTGGCCCATGCCCTCCATGCCATGTATACCTGTGAACCTGGAAAAGGACCTTTCTTCAATGGGTCATGTGGGGACATCAAACACTTTGAGCCTTGGCAGGTATGGGCTACATTTTGAGATATGTGACTATCAGTAAAAATCAACTGTATAGTTCAGTAGTTTACAATGACACACAGTATAAGGTAAATTTGTAAAAAGGCATCTAACTGCAGAAGTACATGTACGTGTAGCCTACAGAAACATAATTGGTCTTAAAACACCAGCTACTTGCATACATTCTGTTTGAATATTGACTTGCTATGTGTATAAAATGTCTACGGCTATTTAAGTTGTATTCAAAATTATGATTATTAATATTTAATATTTGTATATACTGCTCTGTCAAAATGGTGCTCTCTGAGTTTACAATTTACATAAAATGATCGAGTGTGCTTTGTGAAATTTGCAGCATACATAAATTCTATAGCAAATATATTTAACCACCCCCAATCTATCTTGCTGTTGAACCTTAGCCAAATCATTGCAGTCTCTGGAGAAATGCAAGGATTTGAGTTGTGGTGAGCAGGATTACCTTCAGGGCTCAAGGAATTTAAAAAATGTAGTCTACACAACTTGGCAATTCAAACAACAAATTTATTACAAAAAAGACAAAATATCCAAGATGCAGGAAAGCAGAGTTGCTTACCTGTAACAGGTGTTCTCACAGGACAGCAGGATGTTAGTCCTCACATATGGGTGACATCACAGGATGGAGCCCAATGACGGAACACTTTTGTCAAAGTTTCTAGAACTTTTACTGGCACCTACTGGGCATCCCCAGCATAGCACCAACCCTGCAGCCAGCAGGGGTCCCCCTTCAGTCTCGTCTTATAGTAAAAGGAACATGCGAAAAATAACATAAGAAAACTTAAGCGACCCCAACTGCGCGGGGTTGCGGGCGGGTTTCGTGAGGACTAACATCCTGCTGTCCTGTGAGAACACCTGTTACAGGTAAGCAACTCTGCTTTCTCACAGGACAAGCAGAATGGTAGTCCTCACATATGGGTGAGTACCGAGCTGAGGATGCCCGAGCAAAGCACCAAATGCACCCAAAGACGTGCAACAAGCACAACAACAGGGGTGGAAATTTGGTTAGAAGGGCATCCTGAACCCTGAACGGGTTGGTGGAAGAATGTTGGGAAGTTAAACTGAAAACAAGTTGCGTAGAATAGACTGGCCAAAGATGAAATCCTGTATGCCAGCCTTATCTAAGCAGTAATGGGCTGCAAAGGTATAGAGAGAACTTCAGGTAGAAGCCTTACAAATATCAGCAAGCGGCACCGAACGGAGGTGTGCTACTGATGTCGCCATGGCCCTGACAGAGTGTGCTTTTACACCGTCTTGCAGCGGAATGCCTGCTTGCTGGTAGCAAAAAGAAATGTAGTCCGCTAACCAGGAGGAGAGGGTCTGCTTTCCCACAGGATTTCCCAATTTGATGGTATCGAAAGAGACAGACAATTCAGTGGATTTCCTGTGGGCCAATGTGCGGTCTAGATAGAAGGCTAGGGCACGTTTGCAGTCCAAAGAATGCAGAGCCTGTTCTCCTGGGTTTGAATGGGGCCTGGGAAAAAAGGTAGGTAGGATAATAGATTGATTAATATGAAATTCCGACACTTCCTTTGGTAAACATTTATGGTGAGTGCGGAGCACTACCTTGTCCTGCAGAATGTTTGTGTAAGGCGGGTAGGTAACTAATGCCTGCAATTCACTAACTCTGCGTGCGGATGTGATAGCAAGAAGGAAAGCTACTTTCCATGTGAGATAACGGAGATCTCAGGAATGGAGAGGCTCAAAGGGAGGTTTAATGAGCCGCCCCAAAACTACTTTGAGGTCCCAAGCAGGGGCCGGAGGGCGCAGAGGAGGTTTTAGGTGGAACAAACCTCTCATAAAGTGTGTTACTAAGGGTTGTGTCGAAATAGAACATTCCCCACGCCTTTATGAAACGCGGCTACCGCACTGACATACACCCTGATGGAGGAAGTTTTTAGGCCTGCCTCCGACAGGTGCCAGAGGTAGTCCAGAAACTTCTCCGTGGAACAAGTGAAGGGATCTAAGGACATAGAAGTGCACCATACTGTAAACCTCTTCCATTTAGAATGATAAGACTTTCTCATGAAGGCTTTCGTGAAGCTACCAGGACTCGGGACACCGACTCTGAAAGGTTAAGAGGTTGGAGTATTAACCTTTCAACATCCAGGCAGTCAGAGATAGGGCCTGGAAGTTGTGGTGGTGGAGGCATCCGTTGTTCTGAGTTATCAGAAGCAGATCCTTCCCCAGAGGAATGTGGCAGTGTACTGATAAGTCCTGGAGGATTGGAAACCACACCTGGCATGGCCAGCGAGGGACTATCAGAATCATGATGCCCTTGTCCTTCTGTAACTTCACGAGAGTCTTCGATATTAGTGGAAGTGGAGGGTATGCATAGAGGAGACCGCTGGCTCACGAGAGGGAGAAAGCATCCCTCGGTTGCGAGTGGTGACTGCGAGTCAGAGAGCAGAAGTTTTCTACTTTGTGATTGTGGACTGACGCAAATAAGTCTATGTGAGGGTAGCCCCAACATTGGAATATTGTGTCTGCTACCATGGGGTTGAGAGACCACTCGTGCAGAAGAAACGTGCGGCTCAACTTGTCCGCCAACACATTGTCCACGCCCGGCAAGTAGGTGGCTGAGAGGCACATCGAGTGGGAAAGGGCCCACGCCCATATCTGTGCAGCTTCCTGACACAGGAGGTAGGAGCCTGTTCCACCTTGCTTGTTGATATACCACATCATCACCTGATAGTCGGTTTGAATCAGGATGGCCTTGTTTAAAAGGAAATCCTGAAATGCACTGAGGGCATATCTGATTGCCCGAAGCTCCAGGAAATTTATCTGGTGTTTGGCTTCCTCTGGAGATGAGGTTCCCTGAGTCTGCAGGTCGCCAATATGAGCACCCCACCCTAGGTTGGAGGCATCTGTTGTCAAGGTAATTTGAGGTTCCATATCCTGAAATGGAAGGCCTTGAAGTAAATTGGAGTGTTGCATCCACCAGGCCAGTGATAGTCGGAGTTGTGTGGTAACGTGAACAATGCTGGACATTGGTTGACAAGCTTAAATCCACTGGAATTTTAAGGTCCACTGCATAATTCTCATGGCTAGGTGGGCCATCGGCGTGACATGCACCGCGGACGCCATGTGTCCCAACAGTATGAGGAAGTGACGAGCAGTTGAGGATACTTGAGTCTGTAAATGATGCGCCAGAGAGATTAGGGTGAAAGCCCGATCCTGAGGGAGGAAGGCTTTCGCCTGTATTGTGTTTAGGTTGGCCCCTATAAAGGATAGGGTTTGGGATGGAACTATCTTGGATTTGGGATAGTTGATTAGAAACCCTAGGGAGATCAGGGTATAGAGAGTGAGACACAAGGACACCAATGTGGCTGGCTGAGTCGGAGCCCTTATCAACCAATCATCGAGATAAAGGTAGACATGGACCCCCTGACTCCTGAGAAAGGCGGCAACTACTACGAGGCACTTGGTGAATACTCATGGAGCAGACGCTAGGCCGAATGGTATGACAAGGTACTGAAAGTGATGAGGGCCTACCAAGAATCGCAGGAATTTGCAATGAGATGGAATAATCGAGATGTGCATGTATACATCCTGGAGATCTAGAGAGCATAGCCAATCTCCTTTTTGCAGAAGAGGAAGTAGCGAACCAAAGGTTCCATCTTGAACCTCTCTTTGTAGATACTTGTTTAGGGCGCGAAGGTCCAGAATTGGACAAAAGCCACCTGCCTTTTTTGGGATTAGGAAAAACCGGGAATAGAACCCCTGCCCCTGTTGGGAGGGGGCACTGGTTCTATTGCCCATGAGTGGAGGAGGGTTGAAACCTCCTGTTCCAGAAGGAGAGAGTGGTCGGACGATCCCCACGTCAGTCGAGGTGGGGTGTCCACCGGTACAGTCAGGAAATTGAGATGGTAACCGTGAGTGACTACTGCAAGTACCCACTGATCGTTGGTGACTGTGTGCCAAATGTTGGTGAAGTGGCACAATCGGCCTCCGACTGGTACAGGTGGTAGAGGAGGTTGGCTTTGCTCTCCAGGAAGGAGTCAAAACCTTGATGCTGGTCCTGGCTGAGGAGCAGGTTGGGCTTTCTGAGGTTGGGATTGCCTGGACTGACCTTTTTGATAAGGCTTGGAAGGGTGACCTTGGGAAGCTGGAGGATAATACCTTCTTGGTTTGTAAGCCGGCCTCTTAGAATCTCGTCTGAATATCCTCTTAGAGGTAGATGAGAAGTCAGCAGGCACTGAGGAAAGTTGACGCAGCGTTTCATGGTGGTCCTTTAGCTGCGCCACAGTCTCCTGGATCTTGTCTCCAAAGAGATTATCACCAGTACAGGGCAGGTCAGCCAACCTGTCCTGTACCTCTGGTCTTTGGTCTGAGGATTTCAACCAGGCCCATCTTCTTGCACTAATGCCCGCTGTGGACACTCTAGAGGCAGTGTCAAATATGTCATACGCAGCATGGACCTCATGCTTGACCGCATCTAGGCCTTTTTGAGCCAGAGCATTCAGGTCATCCTGGAACTGGTCAGGTAAAGATTCAGAGAAATCCTGGATATTCTTAAAAAGATTTCTGTTATACTGGGTCATATATAACTGGTAAGAAGCAATGCGAGATATAAGCATTGAACCACGAAAGACCCGTCTGCCAAAAGCATCCAGGGATTTTTGCTCCTTCCCTGGAGGTATGGAGGAATGAGGTTTGGAATGCCGTGCCTTTTTCTGGGCTGATTCCACAACCACTGAGTGATGATCCAGTTGTGATCTCTGAAACCCAGGAGCTGACTGCACAAGATAGGTCACTATTTCAAAAAAAGAGATCTACACCAAGTGTATGTCTGCTACACAAAACCCCCCCACCTGGCACATATATTTATTTGAGGTATTTTCTGTTGCCTTGCTCAAAATTTGTATTCTTAAGCCGGGAATTGCACCGGAAAATTTGAAAGGAGGACGGGGGATGGTTTCATATATTTGTTAATAGGCAACCCCCTCGGTGCCTTGCTGTCTAATCATTAACACACTCTCCAACCTCCGTTATTTTTATTCCAAACGTATATTTTAAAAAACTTTCAGAGATAGGCTACAGAGAATCCCCTCTTTTTTCTTTTTTCTTTTAACTTCAATCTTATGTCCATATATTTTCTTCATGTGTAACACACTTTATTAATTCATTAGACCGTCAGAAATTTAACCACTTAGCTTTAAAATGTCTTGAATAATCCCGACTTGTGCAAGTTTCAACATCCAATGTCTTCCTCAGGGTTTATCCATATTCATTTTTTATCCTTTTTTTCTTTTCATAAAATCCAAAGAGATGTTCTTTTATCCCTCCTCAACTTCCTCGGTGCTCGACAAGCCTCCATGTAACGCTATTCCTGACACCTTCATGAATAGGAATAGACATGATTTCCTTAGGACGCCATCAGGAATAGCGTTACACGGAGGCTTGTCGAGCACCAAGGAAGTTGAGGAGGAATAAAAGAACATCTCTTTGGATTTTATGAAAAGAAAAAAAAGGATAAAAAATGAATATGGATAAACCCTGAGGAAGACATTGGATGTTGAAATTTGCGCAAGTCGGGATTATTCAAGACATTTTAAAGCTAAGTACAGTGGTTAAATTTCTTACGGTCTAATGAATTAATAAAGTGTGTTACACACGAAGAAAATATATGGACATAAGATTGAAGTTCAAAGAAAAAAGAAGGGATTCTCTGTAGCCTATCTCTGAAAGTTTTTTTAAAATATACGTTTGTAATAAAAATAACGGAGGTTGGAGGGTATGTTAATGATTAGAAAGCAAGGCACCGAGGGGGTTGCCTATTAACAAATATATGAAACCATCCCCCATCCTCCTATCAAATTTTCCGGTGCAATTCCCAGCTTAAGAATACAAATTTTGAGCAAGGCAACAGAAAATACCTCAAATAAATATATGTGCCAGGTGGGGTGGGGGTGGAGGGGGGGGGGTACACAAGATAGGTGAAATCTGTTTTACGGTTGACAGGTGGAAACGTCCCTGGGTGTTCCCAGTTCCTCTTTAGAAGATCAATTAGAATTTCATGAATAGGAATAGACATGATTTCCTTAGGGGCATCAAGGAACTGGAGCACTTCCAGCATCTTGTGCCTTGAATCTTCTTCAGTGTGAAGCTGAAAAGGAATTGTCTCAGACATTTCTTTAATGAAGTTAATGAAAGAGAGAGCCTCTGGAGTAGAACACCTTCTCTCTTCAGGAGGAGAGGGCTGTGAAGGCAGATCATCTGTATCCTGGGAAGAATCATCAGTCCAAGGATCATATGGTTGATCCCTGAGGATCTTCAGAGGGAAGAAATGGCATTATTCCTGAAGGGCCAGGCCTGGGTATCGATGGTGGCACCGATGGAACCGGTGACATCGATGGATGAGACGGTGGCAGAATTCCAGACGGCAGTATGGGTATCGGTGTTTCTTCGCCATCTGATGATGAAGGTATCAGCGTTGAAGGAAGAGGGCACCGATCAACGCATCCAGTTTACCCAGTAGTGGTGCGAGCGCCTCAGGAATCAGATCGGTGACCGGCTTGGGCACAGGTACCGGCGTCGATGGAGGCTGGAATCCCTGCAGTGCTTTTCCGATGGCCTCATGGATCATCCTATCCAATTCTTCAAGGAGGCCTGGGGCAAGTAACCCCGGCTCCAGAATAGGAAGCAATAGAGGCATAGCCGGAGGGTCCACTGGTAAAAGTGGGGTCGTGGCTCCCTGCACCGATGAAGGTGGGGAATGCCTCAGTGACCCGGTAATAGAGGAGGATGGGGCCTTCTCTGGATGGGATTTCTTTGTCGGTGGCTCTGTCGACGCTGATGTGGAGGGCTTGCCTGGATCAGCAGATTGAGCCTTTCGATGATGGTGTTGATGCTTTTCACAATATTCCCCTCAGTCCTTCTCCTGCAGTGATGAAGAAGATGTCGACACCTTTGGCGAAGTCGATGCTGGTCGGGCAACACTGGTATTCCGCTGCTGGCAAGAGGTTGATGGCACCGGCTCAGACAAAGTCGAAGCGGTAGATGGAATCGGGGGTTTTGTTATAATTAGTGAGGTTTGGGTGGACCCTTGGACACTGTGGCAGCTGAACATGCCCAAGGGGGAGGTCCCGTGAGGGGCCACAGGTCAGGCTCAGCTCTGGACACACAAACACAGATATTTCTTTATTTAGATAGTTTGAGAAGCCACCAGAGATGGCAGTAGTGAGTAGAAGATGTAGCCCAGCTGGGCTAGTATTCCCCAGGGTGCTGGAACAGGGGTTCCTCCAGTAGCAGTGCTGTAGTGGAGAGAACTGAGAAAGTGAGTACAATAGAACATTCACAGAGTCCCAAATATGAAGAAGCCCCAAGACAGGGAGAGCTGGCCTCGAGGAGCACGTACCAGATCCCTGGATGCAGAGAGACTCGTTGACAAAGTACTCACACAGCGGTTCCACGTAGGAGATGGCACTGGCGCTGGAACGGAGGCAGGCCCTCAAGGAGCGAGTACCTGGTTCCAGGGAGACAGCTCTGAGGAGTGGATGATAATAGTACTCACTGATGGTGTCTGTAGCGAATTCTTCCAAATAGAAGAGGAGATAGATGCTGTCAGCGGGTCAGGGAACATGGGCCTTCGAGGAACGAGTATCGGTTACCTGATAGTGACCTGAAAGAAGCAAAAGAGGCCCCCGAGGAGCAGGTACCTGTTAGCAGAAAGAGGCCAATAGAAGTTGGAAAGGCAGAGTAGCTGGGTACGGAGAGCAAATCCCATCTGTAAGAATTCCCCTTGCTAACTCAATGGCTAGCAATAAACTGTAGGCTTAAATATCCGGGCAGCGTGACATCATCACAGGGGGATGCCCCTGAGGAACGCGCCAATGAGGAAATAAGAATAAGCGCCGCGCGGCGTGCATGCCCTAAGGTACCTGTAGAACATGGCGGGAGGCAGCGCCCAAGCTGGTCCTGGGACACCAGAGAGGACAGCAGGTGGACGCCGTGGCAGCCAGGCATCAGTGAAGAGCAGGAGGAGCCGCAAAAAAGGAAAGGTAGGCGGAGTGAAGCCGTCAGGACGTGACGGTTGCAACAGTACCTCCCTTCAAAGGGTGGTCTCCTCTGCGGGTTCCAGGTTTTAGTTTCCAAGGATGCGAGAGATTGAAACTGATGGAGCATCTCCTTGTCAAGGATATTACCCAGAGGCTCCCAAGAATTTTCTTCGGGGCCAAAACCTTCCCATGAAAGAAGGTATTCCCAAGTCTTGCCTCGTCTTCGGACATCAAGGATGGCTTCGACCTTGTATTCTAGGTCATCGTCTGCATTGATGGGAGATGGTTCCTGAGACTTAGAAGATAACTCACTGAGAATGAGTTGTTTCAAAAGTGAAACATGGAAAGCGTTGTGGATGTTTAATCCAGGTGGTAGCTTCAGACTGTAAGTGATGTTGCCAAGACGTCAGACGATTGGAAATGGTCCAACGTAGCGAGGAGCAAATTGAGTGGAGGGTAACTTCAGTCTAAGGTAACTTCAGTCTAAGTGGATAGCCAGACTTTGTCACCAGGTTGAAAGACAGGCGCTTTGGAATGGTGAGCGTCATAAAACCTTTTGGCTTGATCACTCGCTTTGAGTAGCATTTCTTTCGTCTGAGTCCATAATTGATGGATATCATCAGCAGTGGACTGAGCTGCTGGGGACGTCACTGAGAGCTTCAGTGGAAGTGGCGGTGATGGTGAACGTCCATATACCACTTCAAAAGGTGGTATATGGACGATGATGCTGGATGATGCTGGATGAGAATTAATGGCGAATTCAGCCCATGGTAACAGTTCAGCCCAGTTATTCTGACGGAAACTCACATAGGCACGAATGAACTGTTTCAGGGTCCTATTCATCCGTTCTGTTTGGCCATTTGATTGAGGATGATAGGCAGATGTATAATCTAGAGAGATGTCGAAAAGCTTGCACAAAGCCTTCCAGAATGTTGCCGTGAACTGTGATCCTCAATCCGAGACTATGTGCTTCGGTAGGCCGTGAAGGCGAAAGATGTGGGTTATGAAGAGCATCACAAGCTCCAAGGCTGAAGGTTAGCCAGGCAGCACCACGAAATGGGCCATCTTGCTTAAGCGGTCGACTGTGACCCAAATGGTATTCATACCTCCAGAGAGGGGTAGATCAACTACAAAGTTAGTAGCAATATGCATCCAGGGCTGTTCCTGAGCTGGAAGCGGTTGCAACAATCCCCACGGTTGGCCAGAAGTAGGTTTGTGCTTTGCACAGTTGGCACAAGATAGGAGAGTGAATCTTCCTTGATAGTTGGCAACCAATAATACTTCTGTAGCTTCAGCAGGGTACGGCGTTGACCAGGATGGCCAGTCAGCTTGGAATCGTGTGCCCAATAGAGCATTTTCTTCCTGAGGTGTTTAGACACGATGGTTTTACCAGCGGGCACAGTATGAATAGCCTCCAAGATGACTTTCTTTGGGTCGATAATATGCTGAGGTTCTTCTGGAACATCCTCCAAGAGAAAGGAGCGTGACAAGGCATCAGCTCTGGTATTCTTGTCTCCGGGGCGATATTTGAGCACGAAGTCAAAACGGTTAAAAAATAAGGACCATCTGGCTTGTCTATGGTTAAGACATTGCGCATGGCGGAGATACTCTAGATTCTTATGGTCCGTAAACACGGTAATTTGATGTTGAGTGCCTTCGAGCCAAGACCGCCATTCCTCGAATGCCAACTTAATAGCCAGGAGCTCTTTATATCCGATCCCAAAGTTCTTCTCTGCTGGAGAGAAACGTCGCGAGAAGAAGGAGCAGGGAAGTAAGGATTTGGAGTCTCCAGTTTGGCTCAATACAGCCCCCACACCGACATCAGAAGCATCGACCTCCACGATGAATGGCTTGTTGGGGTCTGGATGATGCAGGCATGGTTCAGTGGAAAAGGCAGTCTTTAAATCCTCGAACATGGAAATGGCCTCCGCAGACCATTTAGAGGCATTGGTCCCTTTCCGGGTCATTTCAGTTAAGGGCACAGTTAAAGAAGAATAATTCTTTATAAAGCTTCTATAGTAATTAGTGAACCCCAAAAATCATCTCAGTGCCTTCAGGCTGGTAGGTTGGAACCAATTTTTAATACTCTCTAATTTTTGGGGATCCATCTGGAAGCCATCTTTAGACACAATATAGCCATGAAAAGGCACAGAGTCCTTATGGAATTCGCACTTGGATAGCTTGGCGTAGAGCCGATGTTCTTGAAGTCTTCATAGTACTTGTTTGACGTCCTCTAGATGAGTAGACAAGTCCTGAGAAAATATCAGGATGTCATCTAGGTACACTACGACACTCTTGTACAACAGGTCCTGCAAGATGTCGTTCATCATGTTCTGGAACACAGCGGGTGCGTTGCACAGGCCGAAGGGCATTACTAAGTACTCGAAATGACCATCTCGAGTGTTGAAGGCTGTTGTCCATTTGTCGCCGCTGCGAATGCGAACTAAGTTATAGGCTTCCTTCAGGTCCAGTTTCGAGAATATCTTGGCACAGAGGTCAAACAGCTCTGAGATTAAAGGCAGGGGATATTGATCTTTGATTGTAATCTCGTTCAGACCTCGATAGTCGATACAAGGACGTAAAGTATCGTACTTCTTCCCCACAAAGAAGAAGCCTGCACCGGCTGGAGACTTTGATGGTCTAATGAATCCTTTCTGTAAATTCTCTTCGATGTACTCGGACATAGCCTTATTCTCTATTACAGAGAGTGGATAGACACGTCCTTTAGGAGGTTCAGTGTTCAGTTTCAGCCTTATGGCCCAGTCGTAAGATCTATGTGGAGGAAGGATGTCAGCAGCTTCTTTGGAGAACACATCACAGAATGATGCGTATTGAGGCGGCAGTCCTGACATCACTGGAGTTGTAGGCATGCAGAGGACAGGATAAACCTCCTTAAGGCAATTGCCATGACAACCTGGGCCCCAGCAGGAGAGTTCCAAGTTGGCCCAGTAGAATTGAGGCTGATGCAACTGCAATCAGGATAACCCCAGAATGATAGGGTGCATGGCCTTCTCTAACACAAAGAAGGGAATTGACTCAGTATGGAGGGCTCCGGTGCAAAGGGTCACCGGTTCAGTGCGACAGGTCACGTCACCCGGCAAAGGCTCTCCATGGATAGATGATAAGAGCAGTGGAACCTTCAAAGTGTCGAAGGGAATCCTCAAATGTTCCACTAGACATCGAAGTATAAAGTTTCCTCCTGCCCCTGAATCCACCAGGGAAAGAGTTTGAATTTCGGACGGTCCGCAGATCAGGGAGACTGGGAGAGGGAGCGGAGGAGAGGGCGTAGTAAGGCCTAAGAACAGTCCTCAAGCAGGACTTAGGCCCATCCATTTTCCGGATGAATTGGGCATGTTGGGACATCGTGACCAGCTTGTCCTCAGTACATACCGAGGCTATGCCTCTTCCGAAGTCTTCTCTCTTTTGAAGTCAGGTGACTGCGACCAAGTTGCATCGGTTCCTCTCCACTGGCGACAGGTATTGCTGGAACCATCAGAAGTGCAGGTTTAGCACAAACCTCCTTCTGAACCAGTCCTATACTAGGCGTGAGTTCTTTCACCTTATCACAAAGCCGGTGGTCAATTCTAGTAGCCAAAGCCACTAGTTCATCCAGCGAGTCAGGTGTCTCACGAGCGGCCAGCTCGTCTTTCAAGCGAGTATCCAGACCTCTGAAGAAGAGTATTTTCAGACAATTGGGATCCCAGTATAATTCCGTAGCAAGAGTCTTGAATTCTATTGCAAAATCAGCCAGTGGTCGGTTGCCTTGCTTCAGGTCCACCAGAGCAGAACCAGCAACAGTCACTCGAGCAGGATCATCAAAAATGGATTTAAATAAATCCAAAAATCCGTCAATATCCTGCAGAATTGGATCCTTACGTTCCCACAGCATTGAGGCCCAAGACAAGACCCTTCCATCAAGATAAGATAGAATATAAGTAGACTTGGCGTAGGCTGTGGGGAAGTGAGAAGGCTGTAATGCAAAATGCATGCAGAACTGATTTAGGAAACCTCTAGTTCTTTGAATCTCTCCAGAGAAACGAACTGGAGCAGCCAGAGGGACCGTAGTCATTATAGTTACTTCAGGTAACTGACCTTCATTACTGGAAGCAGCGCCTTGATTCTTCTGTGTGTACAGCTGATGGAACGCAGAAGTGAGTTTCTCCAATGCGTCTTGTTGTTCAGCAATGCACAGGGCCAGGCCCGGAATGGCCTGCAGGGCATTGAGCTGTGTTGGATCCATGGAGTTAGCAATCTGTTATAATTAGTGAGGTTTGGGTGGACCCTTAGACACTGTGGCAGCTGACCACGCCCACAGGGGGAAGTCTCATGAGGGACCACAGGTCAGGCTCAGCTCTGGACACACAAACACAGATATTTCTTTATTTAGACAGTTTGAGAAGTCACCAGAGGTGACAGTAGTGAGTAGAAGATGTAGCCCGGCTGGGCTAGTATTCCCCAGGGCGCTGGAGCAGCGGTTCCTCTGGTAGCAGTGCTGTAGTGGAGAGAACTGAGAAAGTGAGTACAATAGAACATTCACAGAGTCCCAAATATGGAGAAGCCCCGAGATAAGGAGAGCTGGCCCTCGAGGAGCGAGTACCAGATCCCTGGAGGCAGAGAGACTTGTTGGCAAAGTACTCACACAGCGGTTCCAAGTAGGAGATGGCACTGGTGCTGGAACGGGGGCAGGCCCTCGAGGAGCGAGTACCTGTTCAAGGGAGACAGCTCTGAGGAGTGAATGATAGTAGTACTCACTGATGGTGTCTATAGTGAATTCTTCCAAGTAGAAGAGGAGATAGATGCAGGCAGCAGGTCAGGGAACATAGGCCCTCGAGGAGCAAGTACCGGTTACCTGATAGTGACCTGAAAGAAGCAAAAGAGGCCCCCGAGGAGTGGGTACCCCGTTAGCAGAAAGAGTCCAATAGAAGTTGGAAAGGTAGAGTAGCTGGGTACGGAGAGCGAATCCCATCCGTAAGAATTCCCCTTGCTAACTGAATGGCTAGCAATAAACTGTAGGCTTAAATATCCGGGCAGTGTGACGTTATCACAGGGGGACGCCCCTGAGGTACGCGCCAATGATGAAATAAGAATGAGGGCCATGCGGCCCGCGTGCCCTAAGGTACCTGTAGAACATGGCAGGAGGCAGCTCCCAAGCCGGTCCGGGGACGCCGGAGAGGACGGCAGGTGGACGCTGCGGCAGCCAGGCATCCGTGAAGAGCAGGAGGAGCCGCAAAATAGGAAAGGTAGGCGGAGTGAAGCCATCGGGAAGTGACGGTCGCAACAGGTTTTGAATGAAAAAGAAACTCCTTCTTTTCTAAGCGGGCTTTTCGGCCCTTCGTGTCATTTGGGCACATTTGATACAAGTTAGGGTATCAATGCTGGAGCCCAGGCACAATACACAAACTCTATGTGGGTCTGTGTTGGACATTGTTCGAGGACAATCGGGGCACTGATGAATACCCGACGCCATGGCTTCAACAAAAATTTAGCCATGGTGCGGTTGATGACCAGTAGGCCCCGAAGGGAAAGCTCGACGGGAATCGACCGCAACAGGGTTAAAACCTTACCTTTCGACTGCTGAGCACTGATATTGATAGGGGGACCCCTATGTGGTAGAATTTTTTGAAAAATTTTTAAAGAAGTTCAGTGAGGAAAATTCCTGTCAGGAATCTCTAGAGAGCTCCTTAACCCGCGTGGCTACTGCTGCACAGAAGAAAAGAGATTGAAGGGGGACCCCTGCTGGATGCAGGGTCAGTGCACTGCTTGGCATGCCCAGTAGCTGCCAGTCAAAGTTCTAGAAACTTTGACAAAAGTGTTCCGTGATTGGGCTCCATCCTGTGATGTCACCCATATGTGAGGACTACCATCCTGCTTGTCCTGTGAGAAAAGCAGATGCCATAGTTTATGAAATAATCCCAAAGACAAAACAGTTACTCACTTTGTCACGTCACTTGAGTATAGTCCAAATGAAGAGTTTTCCCTCTCAGGTCCCCAGTAAGGCCTTTTCCTTCCATTAGGCTTCAATGAAGAACAGGATACTTCTCCTCCTTAACCACACAGCTCAATGAGATGGATAATGATAGATGATGCTTTAGGGGTTCCACTCCTTCCAGACCAGTAGGTCCTTACTCTTTAGCTCATAGGAAGAAGAGACTCTACTACTCTCTCCAGTGGATCAAATATCTCAGAGACCTATCCCTGAATTCCTAATGACCAGATTCAGGTTCTAATCCTTCCAAAATCATCTTAGTAACTCCCCCCCCCCCCCCCCCATGACTCATGTAACCATTTTTTTCTTTTATATGCCATACTGGGTCGGACCAATGGGTCCATCAGGCCCATCATCCTGTGTCCAACAGTAGTCAATCCAAGACGCAAGTACCAGGCAAGTAGAGATGTGAATCGGAACCGGTATCGGTTCGGATTCCGGTGCCATTGGTCAGCCCTGTCACATGGTAGGAGCACAAGATGGCGCAGGCCATCCAGTGCTCCTACCATGTGACAGGGTCCGGCCAATGGCACGGATACCCTGTCACATGGTAAGGGCAAAGGGCCATCGGCACCATTTTGATTAGTGGCAGCCGACGGCCCGGGAGCAGGAGATCGCTCCAGGGACCCCCACTGGACCACCAGGTACCTGTAAAAAGTTTTTTGGGGGGTCGGGAGGGTGGGGAAAACTAAGGTATTCGTTTTAAAGGGTCGGGGTGGGTTTTTTGTTTATCGGCTCGGGCACAGCCGATAAACAAAACTGCGATCGGGCCCGATGAAAAAAAAACCACATGTGAATCGGAACCGGAATCCGAACCGATTCTGGTTCCGATTCCTATCACTATGCTCTTCCCTAACAAACAAAGGATTTCTACCCATAAAGATTCAATTGTACATTTAGGGTCTTGCATGATATTTTCTCCTGTTGGACTCTTTGCCATACTGGACATACAGCTCCACCCCGCCACTAATTTGCTCCTCTCTATCATTACAGTATAATTTGTAGGGATGTGCATTCGTTTGCAACGAAATAGAAAATAAAAATGATATTTTCTATTTCGTTGCATTTCAGGGGATGACAAAATGAAAGGAAAACCCACAAAATTTTGTGTGGTTTTCCTATTGTTTTTTTTGGAGGGGAGAAAGGGCACATTAGAAAAAAAAACCCTCCAAACCCACCCCAACCCTTTAAATGTAATTAATTACAAACCCCCACTGTCCCGACCCCCCCACCCAAGACTTTCCAAAAGTCCCTGGTGGTCCAGCGAAGGTCCCGGGAGTGATCTCCCCCCTCTCAGGCCGTCGGCTGCCACTTATCAAAATGGCACCAGTGGCCCGTTGTCCTTACCATGTGACAGGGGCTACCATTGCCATTGGTCAGCCCCTGTCACATGGTATGAACAATGGCTGGCCTGAGCCATTTTTTTAAGATGGTGCAGGCCATCCATTGCTCCTACCATGTGACAGGGGCCGAACAATGGCACCGGTAGCCCCTGTCACATGGTATGGGCAAAGGGCCACCAGCGCCATTTTGATTACTGGCAGCTGACAGCTCGAGAGGGGGAAATCGCTCCCGGGACCCCCGCTGGATCACCAGGGAATTTCGGTAAGTCTTGGGGAGGTCAGGAGGGTGGGGGGATTATAGGGAGGTGAGAAGCGGATTTTCCCAAAATTTCAGGAAAATTCGTTTTTTGGGGTGGCCGAAAAAAATCAACCCGAACCGTAGGAAAACAAAATTTCGCACAGCGGGCCGATACCGAAGGCTGAACCAAAAGATTTGGCCGAATCACACCTCTAAGAATTTGTACCCAGGTATAGCACTATCCTATTGGTTACCCTCTTTTCACCATGTCTCTGAGATGCCAATTAAGTCTGTGTCATCATTCACTGCTATACACTCTAATTCTCCCATCTTGCTTCTTAGACTTCTGGCATTAGCATACAGATATTTCAAAGTGTGTTTTTTGTTTGTATTTACATTCTGGTTTTCAGTTGAAGGGATAAATTGGAATATTTTAGGGCAGGTGAGTTTTTAATTATAGGCACTTGGACTACTTTTCTTATTATTGGAACCTCTCTGTCGGGATGCCCTAACTCTAATGCTTCATTAGTAGCCTTCAAAGACACCTCCCTCTGAACCATGCGCTGCTGAGCGACTGTCGGCTTTCCCCTTTGTTCTAGTTTAAAAGCTGCTCTATCTCCTTTTTAAAGGTTAGCGCCAGCAGTCTGGTTCCACTCTGGTGAAGGTGGAGCCCATCCCTTAAGAAAAGATTCCCTCTTCTCCAAAAGGTTCCCCAGTTCCTAACAAAACCGAATCCCTCTTCCCTGCACCATCGTCTCTTCCACGCATTGAGACTCCGGAGCTCTGCCTGCCTCTGGTGACCTGCGCGTGCAACAGGGAGCATTTCAGAGAATGCTACCCTGGAGGTTCTGGATTTAAGCTTTCTACCTAAGAGCCTAAATTTTGATAACAGAGCATCCCTCCCACAATTTCTCTTACCATTTCACTGTCATCATTTTGGCCAGGTGGATGGTAGTATACACCTTCCCATAAAGATCCAATTGTACATTTAGTCTCTTGCAGGATCTTTATCCTGTAGGACTCTTTGTCATCCCGGATATAAAGTGCCACCCCACCACCATGTTGCTCCTCTCTATCATTGTGATATAACTTGTACCAAGGTATAGAATTGTCCCATTGGTTATCCTCCTTCCACCAAGTTTCTGAGATGCCAATTGTCTATGTCATTATTCACTGCTTTATATCCTAACACTCCCGACATACTTCTTAGACTCCTGGAATTAGCATACAAACATTTCAAAGCGTGTTTTTTGTTTGTATTAATAACCTTCTTTTCAGTTACAGGGATAATTTGGAATCTTTTAGCTCAGGTGATTCTTTCTTATTGGCACAAGAACTCCTTATTATTGGAATCTCTCTGTTGGGATGACCTAACTGTAATGCTTCATTAATATCTTTCAGAGAAGCCTCCCTCCAAGCCATGCACTTCTGACAGACTGTTATTTTTTCCCTGTGTTCTAGTTTAAATGTTGCTCCATCTTCTTTTTAAAGTTTAGCTCCAGCAGCCTGGTTTCACCCTGGTTAAGGTGGAGCCCATCCCTTCAGAAAAGATACCCCTTCCCCAAAAGGTTTCCCAGTTCCTAACAAAACTGAATCCCTCTTCCTTGCACCATCGTCTCATCCACACATTGAGACTCCGGAGCTCTGCCTGCCTCTGGTGACCTGCGCGTGGAACAGGGAGCATTTCAGAGAATTCTACGCTGGAGGTTCTGGATTTAAGCTTTCTACCTAAGAGCCTAAATTTGGATTCCAGAACCTCCCTCCCACATTTTTCTATGTCTTTAATTCCCATATGTGCCAAGACTGCTGGCTTCTCTCCAGCACTGTCTAAAATCCTATCTAGGTGATGCATGAAGTCTGCCACCTTCTCATTCACCCATAACCCAGCTGTCTATATTTGTAATAATTGAATTACCAACTATGTTGGCCATCCTAACCCTTCCCTTCTAGGCAGTAGCCCTGGGAGACACATCCTTAGTGTGAGATGATAATGCATCACCTGGAGAGCAGGTCCTTGCTACAGGATCCTTTCCTGCTGCACCAGGTTGATGCTCTCTGACCAGGAGACCTTCCTCCTCCATGACAGCAACAGGGCTGCCAGACTGGAGTAGAGACTTGGATACTATGTCCCTGAAGGTCTCATCTATATACCTTTCTGTCTTATTCAGCGCCTCCAGATCTGCCACTCTTATCTCCATTCTCTGAGAGACATGAGCTATTTGCACCGGGTGCACACATACAGCCTCTCACCGGTGGGTAAAAAATCATACATGTAACACTCGATGCAAAAGACTGGAAGCCCCCCCCCCCCCCCTTTCTGCTGGACTGCTGCCTTCATCTTAATTTTTTTCAGTTCCTAGTTAAGTTTCAGTTGTTATATGAGTAGGAATTTGAACAGTTAGGTTCCTTTAAATGTATTAGTGTATTCACTATTTATCAGGTAGTAACCTACAAGGGGATAATTAAACTCTTGCTAAGGCCTGGGGCAATACTGAGTTTAAGTTAAAAGGCTTATTAATTTTTTTAATTATTTTTTATGTTAAATTGTCACCTGCCTAAAAATCAAAGGTTGAGCTGGGGTGGGTGGGAGAGTGGTGGGAGTGAGAGAAAGACAAACACACAAACTCCTGGTTTTTGCCTGCCTTCTGACTAGCTATTTAATACAGACACAAACTCCTGGTTTTTGCCTGCCTTCTGACTAGCTATTTAATACAAACACATAAACTCCTATTATTTTGCCTGCCTTCTGACTATTTGATACAGACACACAAACAAATAAAAGAATATACCCAAATTGTTTACTTCTCACCAAAGCTTTTAAGTTCTAACATTTTCCCAAGCAGTACTTACCTATTCTCGTCAGCTACCAGCAAGGTGATCCTCTGTTCTCAATGCTACCATATTATATACCACTTGTAAAGCATATCATCTTTGTGGAAAAGACCCACCTTTCACTCACTATCTTCTTCACATCCATGCCCCTCCCCCCCCCCCCCAGGGCATCCCATTGCTTGAAGGATCATAAATGATAAAACATAGTACACTCATGATACATAGGCCATATATAAATGTTTTATAATAAATAATCATAGTCAAACTTTACAGTAAAGGCTGAGAAAGAATATATATATCAAACTAGTTGTATAGCAAGGATCAGATAAATATGGTTGCCCAATAAATAAGTGGGCAATAAGGAGTAAATATCAACACAAGAATAGGCGAGAGGTAGGTTCACTTAGCAGGTATTCGTTCCATATCTGCCAATGCTCCAGATTTAGCGAGGAGGTTCCAGAATTCAAAATAAATTGCCAGATCTCCAGGCCAACATTTAAAAGCTCTGGTTGCTGCTGCAGAAGATGGCTCTGGAATTCAAAACTGCCTGGGTCCACGTGGGGAGTGGAGGAGGAGGAGCGTTGGATTCAGGTCCATGTAGCTGAAAGAAGAAGCATCAGCAACCACACAGGGAAAGAAGAAACAAAATCCATGGGGTGGAAGAAGAAACATAGAGAATGAGTGAGCATGTGTGTGTGAATGAGAGAGAGTGAATGTTTGTATGTGAAAGTGGGAGAGAAGTGATTGAGTGAGCACGTGTCAGGCTGTGAGTGTGAGAATAAGAAGAGTAAGAGCGAGTGGGTGTGTGGGTGGGTGAGAATAATCATTTATGAGAGTGAAGATGTGAGTTTTAAAGAAAATTCTTGTGCATGCTGCTTCAGCCCCTACACCCTGCTAATGCATGATAGTCTCAGGATCAGTTGAAATCAAATGTTGCCAGTTGTGGGAATGTCTGTTATTAGTTTTGGTTATTGAGGGCTGGGTTGTGGATGGGATGATGAATGCAGAGTTTGGTTTGTGGCATATAGAGTCAGCTGGTCCCTATAAATTTCACTTGTTATTAGGGATGTGAATCATTTTTTGACGATTTAAAATATCGTCCGATATATTTTAAATCGTCAAAAATCGTTAGAGGCGATATTTAATAGGAATTCCCCCGAGTTATCGTCAAAAATCGTAAATTGGGGGAAGGAGAAGGGGGAGGGCGGGAAAACTAAAACATCCCTAAAACCCACCCCAGGGCCCAGTTCCAAGATGTCCACGGAGGGGTAAGACTCCAGCCCAGTTCCGCTGCCCCAGGAGGGGCCCAATTTCAAGCAGGCCCTGGAGGAGTGCTGCCAAGTTCCACTTCCTCAGGAAGGGAGCAGCTAAGTTCTGCTAACCAAGGAGGGGCCCAGTTTCAAGCAATCACCAGAGAGGCTCCTCCCCAGCCAGTTCTGCCACCCCAGGAGGGGTGCAGCCTTATCACATGCCTCAAGGACTCTAGTCCCCCTTCCCAGTGGGACCCGGGGGAGGGGCTCTTAAGAGAGGGGGTACTGTTATGATTCTGCTTGTTAAGCAGCCTCCCAATCACCAGAGGTCCTCTAGGAGCTGTTGCTACCATCTTTTCAGCTTTAGTCTCAGTGACCTCATGACTGCAAATCCTTGACTCCATCTAGACTCAGGGCCTTGTTATTGAGTCTCCTTGGCTCCTTGCTTGGCCCCTCATCTCTGTATACCTTGTGGCTTTCTGCAGCCTTCTGCCTTACTGCTTTCCAAAGCTTTCTTGTCTCTGTATATCTCGTGGCTCTCCACAGCCTTCTGTCTTGTGGCTTCCCCAAGCCTTCTGTCTTGAGCTTGCTTTCTAGCCTTCTGTCCCAAGCTTGCCAGTATTAGTAACCTCTGTCTTGTGCCACTGAACCAGACCCTGGTTCCTGCCTGAGCTCCAGACCCACCAGACATCAGCCGCCAGCCCTGCAGCCTGTCTTTTCAGTGTTGCCTGATTTCTGTCTCCAGCCCAGCAGACTGCATTTGCTGGCCTGTTTAGCATCACCTGAGTTTGTTCCCCTGCACTTCGTATTCCAGTCCGGCATTAGCCTTAGATTTCATCCCTAGTGTAACATAAAAACATAGAAATGATGGTAGAAAAGGACCAAATGCTCCATCCAGTCTGCCCAGCAAGCTTATGGTAGTCACTAGGGATGTGAATCAGGCTTCGGAAGATTGAAAATATCGTCGATATTTTCAAAATCAGAAATCGGGGGCTCCCCCAAAACAATAGGAAAAACCCACGATATTGATCGTGGGGGTTCCCTTATCGTTTTGGGGGAGGGCAGGAAAAATGGTACACAAAAATAACCCCTAAACCCACCCCGACCCTTTAAAAATAACCCCTTGGCTTCTCCCACCCTCCTGACCCCCCCAAAACCTTTTACAGGTACCTGGTAGTCCAGTGGGGGTCCCGGGCATGATCTCCCGCTCTGGGCCGTCCTCGGGCTCCCGGGCCGTCGGCTGCCTCTAATCAAAATGGCGCTGATGGCCCTTTGCCCTTACCATGTGACAGGGTATCCGTGCCATTGGCCGGATCCTGTCACATGGTAGGAGCAATGGATGGCCGGCACCATCTTGTGCTCCTACCATGTGACAGGGGCTGACCAATGGCACCGGTAGCCCCTGTGACATAGTAAGGGCAAAGGCTATCGGTGCCATTTTGATTACTGGCAGCCGATGGCCCGAGTGCAGGAGATCGCTCCCGGACCCCCGCTGGACCACCAGGGCTTTTGGCAAGTCTTGGAGGACCCTCCTGACCCCCACAAGACTTGCCAAAAGTCCAGCAGGGGTCCGGGAGCGACCTCCTGCACTCGGACCGTCGGCTGCCAGTATTCAAAATGGCTCCGATAGCCTTTGCCCTTACTATGTCACATGGGCTATCGGTGCCATTGGTCAGCCCCTGTCGCATGGTAGGAGCACAAGATGGCGCCAGCCATCCAGTGCTCCTACCATGTGACAGGATCCGGCCAATGGCACGGATACCCTGTCACATGGTAAGGGCAAAGGGCCATCGGCGCCATTTTGATTAGTGGCAGCCGACGGCCCAGGAGTGGGAGGACGGCCCGGAGTGGGAGATCGCGGGAGATCGCTCCCGGGACCCCCACTGGACCACCAGGTACCTGTAAAATGTTTTGGGGGGGGGGGTCGGGAGGGTGGGGGAAGCTAAGGGGTTACTTTTAAAGGGTCGGGGTGGTTTTTTTGTTTATCGGCTGGGGCGCAGCCGATAAACAAAACCGCGATCGGGCCCAATTGAAAAAACCCACATGTGAATCGGAACCGGAATCCGAACCGATTCCGGTTCCGATTCACATCTCTAGTAGTCACTACTGGCCATACTTGCCACCTTTATAATTATCAGTTTCCCAGACTGTCAAAGTCAGTGCCCTTGTTGGTTGCTGTTTGAGACCAAGTCTCCATTACCTCTTGCTATTGAAGCAGAGAGCAATGTTGGAGTTGAATCAACAACATAAAGGCTTATTGGTTAAGGGTAGTAACCGCCATATCAGCAAGTTACTCCCATGCTTATTTGTTTTCCCAGACTGTGCAATTCAATGTCCTTGTTGGTTGCTGTCTGAATCTAATTCCCTTTTTCCTCTTTTCCCCTGCCATTGAAGCAGAGAACAATGATGGAGTTGCATCAACAGCATAAAGGCTTCTTGTTTAAGTGTAGTAACCGCCACACCAGCAAGTTACTCTCATGCATTCTTTTCTTCATTCACATCCTATAGCCTTAAGGGATCCATAGTGTTTATGCCATGCTCCTTTGACATTTTTTACTGTTTTTGTCTTCACCACCTCATCTGGTAGGGCCTTCCTGGCATCCACCACCCTTTCTGTGAAGAAATATTTCCTGACATTGGTTCTGAGTTGTCCTCCCTGGAGTTTTATTTCTTGACTCCTAGTTCTACTGATTTCTTTCCAACGGAAAAGGTTTGTCATTGATTGTGCATCATTAAAACTTTTCAGGTATCTGAATGTGTCTATCATATTTCCCCTGTACCTTCATTCCTCCAGGGTATTTAGCACCTTCAACCTCTCCTCATAAGTAATTTGATGGAGACCCTCCACCTTTTTGGTTGCCCTTCTCTGGACTGCCTCCATCCTGTCTGTGTACCTTTTGAGATATGGACTCCAGAACTGAACACAGTACTCCAGGTGAGGCCTCACCAAGGACCTGTACAAGGGGATCATCACCTCCTTTTTCTTACTCGATGTTCCTCTCTCTGTGCAGCCCAGCATCCCTCTGGCTTTACC
Organism: Rhinatrema bivittatum; assembly: GCF_901001135.1. Classification (NCBI taxonomy): domain Eukaryota; kingdom Metazoa; phylum Chordata; class Amphibia; order Gymnophiona; family Rhinatrematidae; genus Rhinatrema; species Rhinatrema bivittatum. The sequence continues at coordinate 11,608,961 of NC_042633.1, forward strand.
TATCGCCTTGTCACATTGCTTCAGCATCTTCAGATCGCTAGACACTATCACCACAAGGCCTCTCTCTTGCTCTGTGCACACCAACCCTTAACCCCCCATCACATACATATCTTTTGGATTACTACACCCAAGATGCATGACTCTGCACTTCTTGGCATTGAATCCCAGCTGCCATATCTTCGCACATTGCTTAAGTCCTGATGGCCACCAGAACCAAAGGGCTCTACCTGTGGGGAAGGTGGCTGGTATAGGCCGAATACCCCCTAGCCTAGTCTGCCCTTGGAGCCCTGTACTGTTCCCATGGGGATTTCCCAGCCTAGCTGGGTCCCCAATCATGACATGGATAAATTATTTTGCCAGGTAGCATTGCCCTGCTCAGCCCAAATCTAGCTGGCTAACAGAGATAGCCAGATATGTGAATTATCTGGCTATCTAGCAGCTGCTGAACATAAACAGATGTTCAGCAGCCACTAGGTAACTGGATGCCCTGCTTATCCAGCTGTTGAACACTGAATGTACTTTGAATATTGGACCCTCTGTGGCTAAGAGAATGCATGTGGTAAAAACTTGTGCATGATTTAAGTTAATGAAAATCCACTTATGGCGACTCAGCAAATCCACCCAAAGTAACTGCTTCCTTTCTATGCAGAGATTCTGACCAGTTCTTTGAAAATGCACCCAATGAAGTTTTCCAAAACCTTTTTTTTTTCTTTATGTTGTAGGAAAAGTCTAGGCTTCTCTGTTTCTCTGATTGCTGTGATTAATTTTCTTATGTTAATATAAAGTTTTCCCAAAGAAGAAACTATGCATAAACTTTGAAGACAGAAAGAGGGACCTTCTCTATACAAGCGGATAAAAAGGCTTTGCAGTCCAGGACCTATGAGATATCTATGCTACTAGGTCTCTACAAAGAAGCTGCAGGAGAACCCTGCTCTTCAGACCTGTCTACAGATTTGTTTTGAAACCTGAAACAAATTTAGTGGTCTGTGGAGAGTTTTGGGGAAACAAAATTGATTACAGTGAGCAATCAATGAGAAACACCAATGCAAATCTCCTCCTGTCCCTTCTCCCATTGGCTCTAAATTTTAGCATTGTAGCAACTCCTGAGCTAGAGTCAAAGGATCCATCTTATGTTACTTATACAGGTTTAAATTCCAACCATCAACTTGCTCCCCCCCCCAGATGTGGCTTCTTTGGCTTGCAAACAACAGATTTTGCCAAGAAGGTGAGTCAGAGTTCCCTTCAATTATATCAGCTGCCCATATTCAAGGAGTGTTTTATCTTGGCGTCCTGAAGTCATTGTTTCTAAAGGTAGGCTTCCTGGTCATTCCCATATCTGCTGATTGAGTCCAGGTTTTAACACATTATATGTGAAGACCTATTGTGATTTCTATAATAAAAGCACAGATACCATAGGCTCATGCATAGAATTAGAGTAAAACCAGAACTGGACCATTTTGATGAGCAGTGACAAAAAATTGAAATCTTATCTCCAGTGTACAGGGTATTATTATGGCAGAGAAAAACAAAACATAAATCTTTAAAAATATTGGAGGGTTTATCTCTAATATGGAGCTTAACACATATTAGAGAACACAGTTGTTTCCCTGGGCATATTTCAACTGTGTATAGAGCATATCAAGGCATACAGAACACCAGTTCAACCATGTGGTTAGCTCAGAATTAAGTGGGATAAACACAGTCAGTGGTGCCGAAGTGTACGCCTGTGAAATCAGACTGCAGTTGTATAAAATCAATGCGAGCATGTCTCCTTTTCATGGCACAGCTCCTGCATTATGTACAGAAGGGGCATTTCAAGAACACCATGGGCCGGGAGATTTTCTTTGATCGAAATGGCAACCCTCCAGCTTCTTATGAAATTTTGAACTGGCAGCTGACTTCAAGTGGTTACTTTGATTATATAAATATCGGCTACTATGACTCTGGAGCAGCCAGTGGTGAGGACATCAAAATCAACACCAGCGCCATCATGTGGACTGAAGACTATACACAGGTTAGATGACTCTCCACCCACCGTTCCCTCCCTCCCATCTTCATAGAAAACTGATCAGATACTCAGTAATAGTGATAGGAGGATCCTTCTTTTATATAACTGAAATCCAATTTCAGACACATTATTTGACTTGGATGAACTTGATCAATCAAAGTAATCTTCACTTTGCTTGGAATCCAACTCCTATTGATGTATCAATAATTAGAGGCTGTCTGGATTCTTTAACTCAGTAGCAGAGTCAGCACCCCAGAATCTAGGGTTCACCAGTCTGAATCTTGGGAAAGTTTCTATGGGAAGACATAGCAAAAGACCGTACTAATTTTATGGATTTTCTTTTCCACCATTCATGACACTTCATAAGAAAATAAAAACATAAAAAATGCCATACTGGGTCAGACTAAGGGTCCATCAAGCCCAATATCCTGTTCCGAACAGTGGCCAATCCAAGACACAAGTACCTGGCAAGTAGCCAAACATTAAATCAATCCTAAGCTACTATTCCTTATTGATTAATAGCAGTTTATGGACTTCTCCTCCAAGAACGTATCCCAACCTTTTTTTAAACCCAGCTACACTAACTGCCATAACCACATCCTCTGGCAAAAAATTCCAGAGCTTCATTATGCATTGAGTGAAAAATAATTTTCTCTGATTTGTTTTAAATGAACTACTTGCTAACTTCTTGGAGTGTCCTCTAGTCTTTTTATTGTCTGAAAGAGTAAATAACCAATTTGCATTTACCTGTTCAAATCCCTTCATGATTTTATAGACCTCTATCATATCACCCCTCAGCCGTCTCTTCTCCAAGCTAAACAGCCCTAACCTCTTTAGCCTTACTTCATTGGGGAGCCATTCCATCCCCTTTATCATTTTGGTTCCCCTTCTCTGTACTTTCTCCAGTGCAACTATATCTTTTTAGAAATGTGGTGACCAGAACTGCACACAGAACTCAAGGTTCAGTCTCACCATGGAGCGATAAAGAAGCATTATGACATTTTCCATTTTATTCATCATTCCTTTACTAATAATTCCTAACATTCTGCTTGTTTTGTTTATCATCACAGCACACTGAGCCGACAAAATCAATGTATTATCTACTATGATGCCTAGATCTCTTTCCTGGGTGGTAACTCCAAATATAGAGCCTAACATCATGTAACTATAGCAAGAGTTATTTTTCCCTATATGCATAAGATCATAAGAACATAAAAAATTAGGGATGTGAATCGTTTTTTAACGATTTAAAACAATCATCAGATATATTTTAAATCGTCAAAAATCGTTAGAGCCGCGATACAATAGCAATTCCCCCGATTTATCGTCAAAAAATCATAAATCGGGGGAGGGGGGAGGGCGGGAAAACCGGCACACCAAAACAACCCTAAAACCCACCCCGACCCTTTAAAACAAATCCCCCACCCTCCCGAACCCCCCCAAAATGTTTTAAATTACCAGGGGTCCAGTGGGGGGGTCCCGGCGTGATCTCCCGCTCTCGGGCCATGGCTGCGTTAATAGAAATGGCGCCGGTGGCCTTTTGCCCTTACCATATGACAGGGCAAAGGTAGCGCCGGCGCCATTTTGGTTCCTTCACCCAACGTCACGAGTGCAGGAGATCGCTCCCGGACCCCCGCTGGACCCCCAGGGACTTTTGGCCAGCTTGGGGGGGCCTCCTGACACCACAAGACTTGCCAAAAGTCCAGCGGGGGTCCAGGAGCGACCTCCTGCACGCGGGCCATATTGCCAATATTCAAAATGGCGCCGGCGCTACCTTTGCTCTCACTATGTCATACGGGTCGTATGAAATTAGGGAACCTAACCAAATTGGTAGTGCAGTAATAATGGGAGACTTCAATTACCCCAATATTGACTGGGTAAATGTATCATCGGGTCACGCTAGAGAGATAACGTTCCTGGATGGAATAAATGATAGCTTTATGGAGCAATTGGTTCAAGAACCGACGAGAGAGGGAGCAATTTTAGATCTAATTCTCAGTGGAGCACAGGACTTGGTGAGAGAAGTAACGGTGGTGGGGCCGCTTGGCAATAGTGATCATAATATGATCAAATTTGATTTAATGACTGGAAGAGGAACAGTGTGCAAATCCACAGCTCTCGTGCTAAACTTTCAAAAGGGAAACTTTGATAAAATGAGAACAATTGTTAGAAAAAAACTGAAAGGAGCAGCTACAAAAGTAAAAAATGTCCAAGAGGCATGGTCATTGTTAAAAAATACCATTCTAGAAGCACAGTCCAGATGTATTCCACACATTAAGAAAGGTGGAAAGAAGGCAAAACGATTACCGGCATGGTTAAAAGGGGAGGTGAAAGAAGCTATTTTAGCCAAAAGATCTTCATTCAAAAATTGGAAGAAGGATCCAACAGAAGAAAATAGGATAAAGCATAAACATTGGCAAGTTAAATGTAAAACATTGATAAGACAGGCTAAGAGAGAATTTGAAAAGAAGTTGGCTGTAGAGGCAAAAACTCACAGTAAAAACTTTTTTAAATATATCCGAAGCAGAAAGCCTGTGAGGGAGTCAGTTGGACCGTTAGATGATCGAGGGGTTAAAGGGGCACTTAGAGAAGATAAGGCCATCGTGGAAAGATTAAATGATTTCTTTGCTTCGGTGTTTACTGAAGAGGATGTTGGGGAGGTACCCGTAATGGAGAAGGTTTACATGGGTAAAGATTCAGATGGACTGAATCAAATCACGGTGAACCTAGAAGATGTGGTAGGCCTGATTGACAAACTGAAGAGTAGTAATCACCCGGACCGGATGGTATACACCCCAGAGTTCTGAAGGAACTAAAAAATGAAATTTCAGCCCTATTAGTAAAAATTTGTAACATCATTAAAATCATCCATTGTATCTGAAGACTGGGGATAGCAAATGTATCCCCCAATATTTAAAAGGGCTCCAGGGGCAATCCGGGAAACTACAGACCGGTTAGCCTGACTTCAGTGCCAGGAAAAATGGTGGAAAGTGTTCTAAACATCAAAATCACAGAACATATAGAAAGACATGGTTTAATGGAACAAAGTCAGCATGGCTTTACCCAGGGCAAGTCTTGCCTCACAAATCTGCTTCACTTTTTCGAAGGAGTTAATAAACATGTGGATAAAGGTGAACCGGTAGATATAGTATACTTTGATTTTCAGAAGGCGTTTGACAAAGTTCCTCATGAGAGGCTTCCAGGAAAAGTAAAAAGTCATGGGATAGGTGGCGATGTCCTTTCATGGATTGCAAACTGGCTAAAAGACAGGAACAGAGAGTAGGATTAAATGGACAATTTTCTCAGTGGAAGGGAGTGGACAGTGGAGTGCCTCAGGGATCTGTATTGGGACCCTTACTTTTCAATATATTTATAAATGATCTGGAAAGAAATACGACGAGTGAGATAATCAAATTTGCAGATGACACAACATTGTTCAGAGTAGTTAAATCACAAGCAGATTGTGATAAATTGCAGGAAGACCTTGTGAGACTGGAAAATTGGGCATCCAAAATGGCAGATGAAATTTAATGTGGATAAGTGCAAGGTGATGCATATAGGGAAAAATAACCCATGCTATAATTACACAATGTTGGGTTCCATATTAGGTGCTACAACCCAAGAAAGAGATCTAGGTGTCATAGTGGATAACACATTGAAATCGTCGGTTCAGTGTGCTGCGACAGTCAAAAAAGCAAACAGAATGTTGGGAATTATTAGAAAGGGAATGTGAATAAAACGGAAAATGTCATAATGCCGCTGTATAGGTTCATGGTGATCCAAGAAAACAAAGAGGTAGGCGATCTATGATACCGTCAGGTGAACACAAAAGGAATAGATGCCGTTATCTTTTCCAAATACTTTATTGATGCAGAGACGTTCCAGATAAATTGCCCGACTCTGGCCGAGTTTCGCGGCCTTCTAGCCGCTGCCTCAGGGGCTCCAAAATTCAAATCATTAATAATGTTTGATCCACTCAAATCAGATAATGTGCCAACGATGATAAAACAACTTCACAACGATGGGTCCAAACACAGATTTGTGTGTAAACCGCAGAGACTGCGGTTTACACACAAATCTGTGTTTGGACCCATCGTTGTGAAGTTGTTTTATCATCGTTGGCACATTATCTGATTTGAGTGGATCAAACATTATTAATGATTTGAATTTTGGAGCCCCTGAGGCAGCGGCTAGAAGGCCGCGAAACTCGGCCAGAGTCGGGCAATTTATCTGGAACGTCTCTGCATCAATAAAGTATTTGGAAAAGATAACGGCATCTATTCCTTTTAGGTTCATGGTGAGACCGCACCTTGAATACTGTGTACAATTCTGGTCGCCGCATCTCAAAAAAGATATAATTGCGATGGAGAAGGTACAGAGAAGGGCTACCAAAATGATAAGGGGAATGGAACAACTTCCCTACGAGGAAAGACTAAAGAGGTTAGGACTTTTCAGCTTGGAGAAGAGACAACTGAGGGGGGATAAGATAAAGGTGTTTAAAATCATGAGAGGTCTAGAATGGGTAGATGTGAATCGGTTATTTACTCTTTCGGATAGTAGAAAGACTAGGGGGCACTCCATGAAGTTAGCATGGGGCACATTTAAAACTAATCGGAGAAAGTTCTTTTTTACTCAACGCACAATTAAACTCTGGAATTTGTTACCAGAGGATGTGGTCAGTGCAGTTAGTATAGCTGTGTTTAAAAAAGGATTGGATAAGTTCTTGGAGGAGAAGTCCATTACCGCTATTAAGTTCACTTAGAGAATAGCCACTGCCATTAGCAATGGTAACATGGAATAGACTTAGTTTTTGGGTACTTGCCAGGTTCTTATGGCCTGGATTGGCCACTGTTGGAAACAGGATGCTGGGCTTGATCGACCCTTGGTCTGACCCAGTATGGCATGTTCTTATGTTCTTAGGCTGAGGGTTTAGGAGGGAGTCTGCAAGTTTCCAGACTCAAGCAAGCTCCCAAAAGACACAACTTACCCACTGAAGGTGGTTGTCCATCGGGCCTAGCAATGCTGGAGCTGGAGACGAACAATAGATTTTAGATTTCCTTTTCCTTCCCATCTGGACAAAGCTGCTTACCCCTTTGGCATGCATGGCTTTGGTAGCATGCTGATGGCTTGCACCATATGCCAGAGGAATTTATTGAAGGCTTGGGTTCCCCCAATGACGTCAGCGTTCCAATGAGGAGGAACATCACCACAGTTCCCTCTGATGGTCAGAAGGGGTTACCAGCCAAGCCCTCAGTCTTGCCAGGTATCACTCTCTCTCAAGGTCTCCCCAGCTCGTGCTGTAGGCCAGGGGAATTTATTGAATGCCAGGAGCCCCCGATGACGTTGGCAGCCCAATGGGGAGGAGTGTCACCACGGTTCCCTCCGATGGTCAGAAGGGGTTACCAATCAGGCCCTTGGTCTTGCCAGGTACCTCTCTCTCTCAAGGAATCCCCTTGTTTAAGATATATTTTTAAAAATTTTTATTATAAGTTTTTGCCCCTGAGGCCAACTTCTTTTCAAACTCTCTCTTAGCCTGTCCTATCAATTTCTTATATTTAACTTGCAACGCCAATGCTTTATCTTGTTTTCTTCTGATGGATCCTTCTTCCAATTTTTTAATGAAGGTCTTTTGGCTAAAATAGCATCTCTCACCTCACTTTTTACCCATGCAGGTGTTTGGCCTTTCTTCCACCTTTCTTAATGTATGGAATAGATCTGAACTGAGCTTCTAAGATGCTATTTTTTAACAATGCCCCCACCTGTTGCACACTCTTAACCTATACAGCTGCACCTTTCCATTTTTTTAACTATATTTCTCATTTTATCAAAGTTTCCCTTTTGAAAGTTTAGTGCTAGAGCCATGGATTTACTTACTGTCCCCCTTCCAGTCATTAATTCAAATTTGATCATATTATGATCACTATTGCCAAGTGGTCCCACCACCATTACCTCTCTCACCAAATCCTGCTCTCCACTGAAAATTATATCTAAAATTGCTCCATAAAACTGTCGTTCTATCCAGGAACTTTACCTCTCTAGCATTTCCTGATGATACATTTACCCAGTCGATATTGAGGTACTTGAAATCTCCCTTTATTACTGCCCTACCAGTTTGGTTAGCTTCCCTAATTTCTCTTAGCATTTCACTGTCCGTCTCGTCATTTTGGCCAGGTGGATGTTAATATATACCTATTGCTATACTCTTCCCCAACACACAAGGGATTTTTCACCCAAAAAAGATTAAATTGTACATTTAGGCTTTTGCAGGATCTTTATCCTGTTGGACTCTCTGCCATCTCGGACATAAAGCGCCAACCCTGCCACCAAGTTGCTTCTCTCTATGACTGTGATATAATTTGTACCTGTAACATTGGTCATCCTCCTTCCACCATGTCTCTGAGATGCCAAGTCTATGTTTTTATTCACTCTAATTCTCCCATCTTATTTCTTTGACTTCTAGCATTAGCATACAAACATTTCAGTATGGGTTTTTTTTTGTATTAATATTCTGCTTTTCAGTTAACAGGGATAATTTGGAATCTTTTTTTCTCAGGTGATTCTTAACTTATAGGCACATGTATTAAATTTTTTATTGGAACCTCTCTGTTGGATGCCCTAATTCTAATGCATCATTAGTATCCTTCAAAGACACCTCCCTCTGAACCATGCTCTGCTGAGCGACTGTCGGCTTTCCCCTTTGTTCTAGTTTAAAAGCTGCTCTATCTCCTTTTTAAAGGTTAGCGCTAGCAGTCTGGTTCCACTCTGGTGAAGTTGGGCCCATCCCTTAGGAAGAGACTCCCCCCTTCTCCAAAAGGTTCCCCAGTTCCTTACAAAACTGAATCCTTCTTCCTTGCGCCATCATCTCATCCACGCATTGAGACTCCAGAGCTCTACCTGCCCCTGGGGACCTGCGCATAGAACAGAGAGAATTTCAGAGAATGTTACTGTGGAGGTTCTGGATTTCAGCTTTCTACCTAAGAGCCTAAATTTTGATAACAGAGCATCCCTCCCACATTTTCATATGTTGTTGATGCCCACATATACCATGACAGCTGGCTCCTCCCTGTCTATCTGACATGTGAGGTCTGCCACCTTCACACCAGGTAGGCATGTTACCAGGCGAGCCTCATGCCCACTGGCCACCCAGCTGTCTATTAGGGGTGTGCATTCGTTTGCAATGCATTGGCAATCTGCAACGTATATGCCATATCCGTTGTATTCGTGGGGGTCACGAAACGTATGGCGAACCCCCACGAATACAATGTATCACTATCGAATAAACCCCCACCCTCCTGACCCCCCCCCCCCCCCCAAGACTTGCCAAAAGTCCCTGGTGGTTCAGCGGGGGTCCTCGAGCGATCTCCTGCTGCACTCGGGCTGTCGGCTTTCCGGTATTCAAAATGGCGCGATAGCCCCTGTGACATAGTAAGGGCAAAGGCTATCGGTGCCATTTTGAATACTAGCAGCCGACGGCCAAATTGCAGGAGATCGCTTGAGGACCCTGTCACATGGTAGGAGCACAAGATGGTAGGAGCACAAGATGGCGCCAGCCGTCCATTGCTCCTACCATGTGATAGGGGCCAACCAATGGCACTGGTAGCCCCTGTGACATAGTAAGGGCAAAGGCTATCGGCGCTATTTTGAATACTGGCAGCCAACAGCCCGAGTGAAGGAGATCGCTCCAGGACCCCCGCTGGATCACCAGGGACCTTTGGCAAGTCTTGAGGAGGTTAGGAGGGTGGGGGGGTTGTAGTAAATTAAATGTAAAGGGTTGGGATGGGGTTTTGTTTGGGAAAGAAATACATATGTAACTAATGAATGGATCGGGGTCCCCCGAGAACGGATGCAATGGATTTGGGTCCCGATGAATATTAGGGATGTGAATCATTTTTCAACGATTAAAATTATCGTCCGATAATGTTAATATCGTCTTAAATCGTTATAGAACACGATACAATAGAAATTCTAACGATTTATCGTTTTAAAAATCGTTAAATCGTGTTAGTGCGCACTAACGGGAGTTAGTGCGCACTAACTCCCAGTTAGTGCGCACTAACAGAAAATGATACAAATTGACACTTTCCAGGTCACTGAAGGTCAGTTAGGAATGAATATGTATTCCTATTGGCTGGCTGCCCTCTTATCTATTGATGTTACCAAGGTTCACACTGAGATGATGGTTGGGGGGATGGGAAATGGAACTGGAAACTCACGAACACCAACAGAAAATGATACAAATTGTTGACACTTCCCAGGTCAGTAAAGGTCACTTAGGAATGAATATGTATTCCTATTGGCTGGCTGTGCTCTTATCTATTGATGTTACCAAGGTTCCCACTGAGGTAATGGTTGGGGGGATGTGAAATGGAAACAGTTGGAAGCTTGACAAAAAAAGTAACATGATGATCATCACTCATGTACTAGAACTTGTTTGTTTATTATTTTTGTTAGCAGGCATGTGAAATGCTAGTGCATGTTGAATTTGCCAATCACTGTGCATTTTAGAAAGGTGGTCCTGGCTGGAACTACACAGTTCAAATATATGTGGTAATTGATTGTTGGTAAGTGTATTTTTTAAGTAGCCACACTGGCCACCAGATCACGGATCATGGAGAGCTGCATCCCTGCTCCCAGCCAGTCTGGGGCTGCCTGTCCCAGTCATCCATGGAGGGCTGCAGCCCTGCTCCCAGCCAGTCTGGGGCTGCCTGTCCCTGTAATCCATGCAGCGCTGCATCCCTGCTCCCAGCCAGTCTGGGGCTGCCTGTCCCAGTAATCCATGCAGAGCTGCTTCCCTGCTCCCATCCAGTCTGGGGCTGCCTGTCCCAGTCATCCATGCAGAGCTGTATCCCTGCTCCCAGCCAGTCTGGGGCTGTCTGTCCCTGTAATCCATGCAGAGCTGCATCCCTGCTCCCAGCCAGTCTGGGGCTGCCTGTCCCAGTAATTCATGCAGAGCTGCATCCCTGCTCCCAGCCAGTCTGGGGCTGCCTGTCCCTGTAATCCATGCAGAGCTGCATCCCTGCTCCCAGGCAGTCCGGGGCTACCTGTCCCTGTAATCCATGGAGAGCTGCATCCCTGCTCCCAGCCAGTCTGGAGATCACAACACTCCTGGTATTAATAGGGATAGGGCACTGTGTGCAGGAAGATCACAACACTCCTGGTATTGATAGGGATAGGGCACTGTGTGCAGGAAGATCACAACACTCCTGGTATTAATAGGGATAGGGCACTGTGTGCAGGAAGATCACAACACCCCTGGTGCCAGGGTTAGGGCACTGTGTGCAGGAAGATCACAACACTCCTGCTATTAATAGGGATAGGGCACTGTGTGCAGGAAGATCAAAACACTGCTGGTATTAATAGGGATAGGGCACTGTGTGTACATGAAGATCACAACACCCCTGGTGCTAGGGTTAGGGCACTGTGTGCAGGAAGATCACAACACCACTGGTATCAGGGTTAGGGCACTGTGTGCAGGAAGATCACAACACTCCTGGTATTAATAGGGATAGGGCACTGTGTGCAGGAAGATCACAACACCCCTGGTGCCAGGGTTAGGGCACTGTGTGCAGGAAGATCACAACACTCCTGGTATTAATAGGGATAGGGCACTGTGTGCAGGAAGATCACAACACCCCTGGTGCCAGGGTTAGGGCACTGTGTGCAGGAAGATCACAACACCCCTGGTATCAGGGTTAGGGCACAAGTTCTAGTCACATTGACTGATCACATTACTTTTTTTGTCAAGCTACCAACTGTTTCCATTTCCCATCCCCCCATATACTGTCAGTGGGAACCTTGGTAACATGAATAAATAAGAGGGCAGCCAATAGGAATCCATATTCATTCCTAAACTGACCTTAACTGACCTGAAAAGTGTCAAATTGTATCAATTTCTGTTAGTGCGCACTAACTCCCGTTAGTGCGCACTAACTGGGAAAAAACGATTTTTAACGATTTTTCAACGAAATAATCGTGCCAAACACGATTTTCTTCTCCTGCCACACGATTTCAATCGTTAAGACGATATGGCACACGATTCACATTCCTAATGAATATGAATACCGAATGGGATGAATCCATCCCTGCTGCACATCCCTACTGTCTGTACTCCTAATAAATGAATCACCAACTATGTCGGCCAACCTAACCTTTCCCTTCTGGGCAGCAGCCCTGGGAGACACATCCTTGGTGCAAGAGGACAATGCATCACCTGGCGAGCAGGTCTTTTTGCTATAGGATCACTTACACTTATTGCTATACCATGTTGATGCTCTCTGATCAGGAGACCTTCCTCCCCCAAGGCAGCACCAGGGTTGTCAGACTGGAGTTGAGACTTGGCGTCTGTTAGGAAAGTGGACCCTTGAGCCCCGACAAGGTTGGTACTTCCACCAGGAGAGGGCTCCCCGTGGCTCTTGTTGGCAGGAGGTGGAACAGGCGTGGATGACTCCACAGGAGCTTTACCTATACCAGCCTTCATTCCCCGCAGATTGAGCCCTTGGGTACCGGGGCCGGCAGGACTTAGGCAGGGGCCTCACACAGAGTGAGTCCTGAAGAGGGGGCAGAGGCAATGTTGGACTAGCTGGAGCCAAAGCGGAGGGAGAACAGGTGGAGTCAGGAGCAGGCTGGAGTTCAGAGCAGGCAGGGTGAAGACGTGGAAACAGGCTGGAGGTCTGGGCTGGTGGAGGTCACTCAGAGTCAGAATACCAGGCAGAGGTCAGGCAGGCAGAGGTCAGTCCGGCAGGGCAAGGAGCAGAAGGGCAGGCACAGAAGGCAAGGAGCAAGCAAACAGGAATCAGGCAGGAACCCTGGAACAGGAAGCACACTGGAACTAACTATCACGAGCAGGACCCGTTGCTGAGGCGATGTGTTGCGATTCCGGGCCGAGGGGGTTCCCGACCGGGACCTCCTACCGGGCCAAGCAGATCCCTCGACAGCGGCCACAGATCGCGTGGGCCGCAGCGCATCTCTCCCTGCATCTCCAGAGCAGCGTCGGGGAGAGCACGGCAGGACCCGCCCCCTTAAAGGGGCCGAGGCGGGGAAGTCGGGTCAGCCCCGGATGATGACGTCAGACGCCCGGGGAGATTTAAACCTCTCCCCGGGAAGGCTCAAATGCCTTTGCAACAAGGTTCTTGCTGGTTTCTGCTGGAGTTCTGCCTTGTCTTCATCTGCCTTGACCCTGCCTGGAATTGGACTTTGCTTTGCCTGCCGCCTGCCTAGACCCTTCCTGGAATTGGACTTTGCCTTGCCTGCCACCTGCCTTGACCTTGCCTGGAACTGGACTTTGCTTTGCCTGCCACCTCGACAGATACCAAGTATAACTGGTGTTATACTTGGTATCTGCCACCTGCCTTGTGTTCACTGGATTGAGTTACCGCTCCACCTTCCGGAAAGGAATTCATCAGGACTACCCCTTGGTGAGTACCCTCCGGACTAAGGGTCCACTACTGATTGGGCTAGAACACGATGTAGACGAGGCAAGGCTGGGTTTAAGTACCCAGGGCGTCTTATGTCATCACCACGCACCACGGGGACTTTTCCCACCACTGGGCCTTTAAGTCTGGCAGTGTGGCGCATGTACGCCTAGGGAGTTGGGCCCAGAGCGACGCATCGGTGGCATGGGATCGCCGCAAGAGTAGGCTGCAGCCACAGCCTCAGTCGGAGAGAAGCAACATAGGTTACTGCGGGTCTCCCAGTGGAGAGGGGACCCGGCCAGGGTCTTCTACAGGTGGGGACCCTAACAGTACCCCCTCCTTTACGCTCCCTTTTAGAAGGTCCAGGCTTCTTTGGATGAGAGGCATGGAACTGCTAGAGTAGAGCCTTGAGGAGGATGTTGGAGGCGGGTTCCCATGTATTTCCATTGGGTCTGAACCCTTCCCAGGCAATTAGATATTTCCACCTCCCACATTGATGTCTGACATCTAGGACCTCCTTGACTTGGTAGATCTGATCCTCCTCTGCCAAGATGTCCTGCGGTTCAGGAGTCTTACACTGTGGCCAGGATAATACAAAACATTTCAGGAGGGATACATGGAAAGTATTGTGAATCCTCAGAGAGGACGGAAGTCTCAAGCGGTAAGTGACTGAGCCAATCCACTCAGTGATGGAAAAGGCCCCGATGTATCGGGGGGCTAAACGCATCGAAGGCACCCAAAAGTGGATGTGGCAAGTACTGAGAAACACTCGGGCTCCAGGATTAAAGGAGGGTTCACCTTCTTAGCCTGCCGTGCTGCCCGACGGAGATTGCTCTGAGTGCTAGTCCATAGGGATAACAGTTGTTGGGCAGTGAGCTTAGCCGCGGGCGAGGGCACATATAGAAGTGTGGGAAGTGGTGGCGTTGGTTGTCTGCCATAGACCATCTTGAATGGTGAGGTGCCGGTGGCGGAGTTGGTGTGGGAGTTATGGGAGAACTACGCCCAAGGGAGAAGGGTGGACCAATCATCTTGACTGGTGTTCACGAAAGAGCAGAGGAAGGTTTTTAGGGTCCGATTGACCCGTTCAGCCTGGCCATTACCCTGCGGGTGGTATGCAGTTGTGAAGTCAAGCTGGATACTGAATTTTTTACATAATGACCTCCAGAAGTTGGCTGTGAATTGGACCCCGCGATCTGAAGCAATGTGTTGCGGGAGACCATGAAGGCGAAAGACGTGCTGGGTAAATAGTCTGGCCAGTTCGGGGGCTGTGAAGATGTGTGAAGTGGACCATCTTTGAGAACCTATCTACGACAACCCAGATGACATGGTTGCCCACTGATGAGGCTAGGTCCACTATGAAGTCAGTCGAGAGATGGGTCCATGGTTCCTTATGTACAGGTAGAGGTTGTAGAAGACCCCAGGGGTGCCCAGTCAAGGGGTTTTACTTGGCACATGTCGGGCAGGAGTCGACGTAACCCCGGACATCTTGTTCCATCCATGGCCACCAATAGTACTGCTGCAATAGGTCCAGAGTGCATGCCCTTCCAGGGTGCCTGTTGGTGAGGGAGTTGTAGGCCCAGGCCAACACCCCTTGCCTGATATGGAGTGGAACCATGGTCTTCCTGGGAGGCATCTCTGAGTGGCAGCCAAGCAAACCTTTGCCGGGTCCAAAATGTACTTTGGCACTGCAGGAATGCCCTAGGTCTCTGTTAGCGCTCTCCTCCTCCAGAGGGAAGGAGTAGCAATCTGCTAGTGCTCTCCTCCTCCAGGGGGGGAGGAGTCAACAGTCTGCTGTCAATCACCCCACCAGGAGGGCGGAGTAGCAACTGTTCTGCTTTTCTCTTGAAAGGAGGAGGAGTAGCAATCTGTCATAATCTGCTCCTCCAGAAGGGAGGAGTTAGCTATCTGTAGTGTTGACCCCGTCAGGAGGGCAGAGTTAGTAATCTATAGCGAACTACTGTTAGATGTTCCTGCAAGAAAGGACGGTAGCAAGCTGTTATGGACCAACTTCCCAGGGAAGAGGAGTTGGCAATCTGTTCTATGATATTCTTCTGAGGAGAGGAGCTAACAATAGGATATTGTACTTCGCTACTGAGATAGCAATCAATCATGCCTCCGCTACGGAGTAGCAATCTGTTATATATAGGCTGCTGGCAAGTCCCAAAGAAAGAGAAGGTAGTTATCTATATAATACTTCCGTGAGCGGTGTTAGTGGTCTGTAGTGGTTGGCTCCCACAGAGTGATAGTAGTGTAAGGAATGACCACTAGGAGGAAATGGTGAATCCCTGGGCCGATGTCAGATGACAGCACCCCAAGAGGAGATCCTGAGAGCACCACCGGCTAGGCTAGAATATGAAGTAAACACAAATAGTTCTTTATTAAGCTGGAAGCTGGACCACCAGAGGTGGCAGTAGAGAGTTGAGGTGTCCAGTAGGGCTGAAGTCCTTCTGATACTGGAATGTAATCTCTGGGTCACTGAGCTGTAGAGAGAGACTAGAAGGAGAGAGTAGACAGGGTATACTGGATACAAGATGGTACACTCACAAGAGTAGATGTCTGCAATGGCCTCTATGCCATAGAGAGTCTTCAGTATATTCAGGAACAGGAGCCGTAGGCGAGCACTGGTTCCTCTACCCAGTCTGTAATAAGAACTCACAATAGCTGTATATGAAATGGCTTCTAGCGTAGAAGAGAGTCTGTAAAGGATTCTAGGAACATAGGCCCTCGTGGAGCAAGTACTGGTTCCAATCTGCAATCTTACCAATCTAACTCTCGATCTCCGTACCTGCAATAACGTCTTGGACGGAAGGGAGTCTTCAGAGCTATAGGAATGTAGGCCCTCATGGAGTGAGTACCGATTCCTATGTACAATAGAACTCACTGTGTTCACGTCCGCGATCGCTTCCAGGCAATGAGGAGTCTTCTGAGTATTCCGGCAATCTGAAATCAAGAATAGACAGCTGAGCCCCCATGGAGCGGGTACTCCAGGTAAGCTTGAAAAGGCCGAGCAGTGGAGACGGATTCCCCGGAATGACTCGGATCGTTGTTGCAAGTATCGTGGACTGCTGAAGCAAGTCCCGTTGGAGTTCCTTGCTAACTCGTTAGAGGTTAGCAAACAAAGACCTTTTAAAGTGGAAATTGATGACGTCACTACGGGGGGACGCCCCCGAGGTTCGCACCCTTGCTGGTACAAGTCTGGAGCGCGCACGTGCCCACGCCCTTATGTCATCAGGAACATGGCGGATCCGTAGCATCAAGCCAGCCCGGGGACACCGGGACCAAGAGACAGAGAGAAGCCACGGCTGCAACTGTCCATCAGAGCCAAAGGGAGTCACTCCCAAGGTAAAGAGGGTGGAGCGAGGGACGAGAAGAGGCATGAACACAACAGTCTCGAAGGCTCTGGAGAGGGCGTCTGCCCTTATGTTCTTTGAAGCTGGTCGGTAACACAGAGTGAAGTCAAATCAACTAAAGAATAGTGACCACCAAGCTTGATGGGGGTTCAAACATTGAGCTTGGCTGAGGTAATCCAAATTCTTATGGTCCGTCAAGACCGCTGTGGTATGTTGGGCTCCCTCAAGCCATTGGTGCCATTCTTCTAACACCATCTTGATGGCAAGGAGCTCTTTGTCCCCAATACTATAGTTCCTTTCGGCTGGGGAGAACTGTCATGAAAAGTATGAGCATGACAGTAGGGCTCCTTTATCAGAGTACTGGCTTAACACCGACCCCACGGCAGTATTGGAGGCATCAACTTCCACCACAAAGTGGTGAGAAGGGTCCGATGTTGAAGACATGTGTCTTGCAGGAAGTCCTCCTTCAAAGCCCTGAAGGCCTCAACTGCCTCATGTGACCAATGTTTAGAGTCTGCTCCCTTCTTGGTGAGTGCTGTAAGGGATGCCACTAGTTTGGAGTTCTGGGGAATAAAGCTTTGATAGAAGCTGGCAAACCCCAAGAACTGCTACAACACCCGTAGTCTGGAAGGTTGTGGCTAGCTCTGGATGCTGGTAGTCTTCTCAGGGTCCATATGGAAACTGGTGGTAGAAACAATGAAGCCCAAGAAGGGCAAGTATTGTTGTTTGAAGAGGCATTTTTCCAACTTGGCGTATAGCTTATGATCCCGCTCGGCAATGGGGTGGCAGATCTGGAGAGTAAATTAATACATCGTCCAGGTATATAATGACGCTGAAGTGGAGCATGTCCTGGAAAACCTCGTTCATAAGGTGTTAGAAGACTGCAGGGGCATTGCATAACCTGAATGGCATCACCAGGTATTAATAGTGACCATCCCAAGTGTTAAAAGCGGTCTATCTTTCATCTCCCGGTCTTATTCATATGAGGTTGTAAGCCCATGGAGGTCCAGATTTGTGAATACCCAGGCCCCCTGAAGACGATCAAATAGTTCTGGGATGAGGGGTAATGGGTAGTGGTCTCTTCTGGTAATGGTGTAGAGTCTGCAGTAGTCTATTCAGGGCCACAAGGACCTATTCTTTTTAGTCACAAAGAACAAACCAGTGCCAGCCGGCGTGGTAGACGAGTGGATGAAGCACCGGTTGAGGTTTTCCTGGATGTATTTCAACATGGCCTGAGTTTCAGGCAGCGAGAGCGGGTACACCCGACCATGAGGCGGAGTGGTGCCAGGAAGAAAATCAATAGCACAGTCGAATGGGCAGTGTTCGGGGAGTGTCTCTGCCATCTCTTTGGAAAAGATGTCTGCGAAATCCACGTACTGCAGAGGCAAGGCGAGTGGAGTGGTGTCTAGTGGAACTGCAGGCCGTGAGATCTTCTGGATGCAGGTGGTGTGGTATCAGGATCCCTAGGAGGCGATCTGAAAGTTGTCCCAGTCGATCCGAGGGGAATGTGTCTGGAGCCAGGGCAGGCCCAATACCACTGGGTGAATGGCTTTCTCCAGCAGGAAGAAGGAGATCTGTTCCTTGTAGAGGATGCCCATGCGCAGCTTCAGAGGAGCGGTCACGTGGGTGATCCTTTCCAGTAGAGGGTCCCCCCGGATGGAAGAGATCACCAGTGGAGACATCTGTGGTAATGTGGGAAGACCCAATTGATGGGCCAGGTCCATGAGAATGACATTTCTTCTGGCTCTGGAATCTATCAGAGCCTGGGTCAGGATGGTCACAGGTACGGAACACTGGGGAATAGAAGTGGTGTAGCCCAGGATCAACTCCCCACTGACGCCTAGGCTTGGGAGTTTCCCAGCCTCTCAGGGCATTGTAGCAGCATGTGCCCCTTGCCAGCACAGAACAGATACGGTCCAAGAGAACGCCTTCGCAGTTTTTCTTCGGGTGTGAGTCGGCTGCGGCTAAGCTGCATTGGCTCCTCTCTGCGGTTCTGACCATGGTCAGTGGCTGGTGGCAGCATCAGGGGCTGGGAAAAGGTTGGTGCTAGGGGCCGAATCTCATGGAGGCATTGTTGAATCCAGCGGTCAATATGCCCAGAGAGATCGATGAAGGCCTCCAAGTCATTGGAGCCAGTCCCTCCAAGAATATGCTCCTTAGGTTGTCTTCTTGCCACCCCAGTTCTGAGGCTAGGGTGCGGAATTCTACCACATACTCTGACAACGGCCACTGTCCCTGGCGAAGTTGGAGAAGTTTGGAGGCTGCCGTGCTTTGTCGCCTGGGCTCATCAAAGACTTGTTTGAAGGTTTGTACAAACCGTGGAAGGTCTTGGAGAAGTGGGTCTCCGCGTTCCCATAGAGGGGAGGCTCAGGCCAGGGCCTTCCCATCCAGGAGGGATAGGATGAAGGTGGTCTTAATACCGTCACTAGAAAACTGGGACAGCTGCAGGGAAAAATACATAAAGCAATGATTTAAAAATCCACGAAACTGCCGCGAGTCCCCAGCATAGCACGGGGAAGCAGGTAAGTGGAGAGTGGTCGAGATCATAGGAGGCTCCGCTGGAACAGGAGGCTGAACATTGGGTGCCGGGACAGCATCCAGTCGGTTCATCAGCCGATCCACTGTAGAGGCCAGCATATCCAGACATTGTTGTTGCTGTTGTAGTCTCTGAGCCAGCCCTGGGATGGCTTGCAGGCCGGATAGATCTGCCGGATCCATGGCCTCAGCAAACTGTTAGGAAAGTGGACCCTTGAGCCGCAACAAGGTTGGTACTTCTGCCAGGAGAGGGCCCCTGGTGGCACTTGTTGGCGGGAGGCGGAACAGTCGTGAATGGCCCCACAGGAGCTTCACCTATTCCAGCCCTTGTTCCCCGCAGGTTGAGCCCTTGGGTACTGAGGCCGGCAGGACTTAGGTGGGGGCCTGAAGAGGAGGCAGAGGTGGCATTGGACTAGCTGGGGCCAAAGCAGATGGAGAATAGGCCGAGTCAGGAGCAGGCCAGAGTGCAGGGCAGGCAGCAGGCAGGGTGAAGACAAGGAAACAGGCTGGAGGTCTGGACAGGCAGAGGTCACTCAGAGTCAGAATACCAGGCAGAGGTTAGTCCGACAGGGCAAGGAGCAGGAAGGCAGGCAAGGACCCTGGAACTGGAATCAGGCAGGAACGCTGGAACTGGAATCACACTGGAACACACTCACAGAGCAGGACCCGTTGCTGAGGTGACATAGACGAGGCAAGGCCGGGTTTAAGTACCCATGGTGTCTGATGTCATCACTGCACAGCATGGAGACTTTTCCCGCCGCTGGGCCTTTACGTCTGGCAGTGTGGTGCATGCGTGCCTCTAGGGAGTCAGGCCCTGAGCGGCGCGTTGGCGGCATGAGATTGCAGCGAGAGCAGGCCGTGGCCACGACTTTAGTCGGAGAAAGGCAACAGAGGTTAGTGCGGGTCTCCTGGTGGTGAGGGGACCCAGCTAGGGTCTTCTATGGGTGGGGACCCTAACAGCTACCTTGTCTCTGAAGTTCTCATCTATATACCTCTCTGCCTGCCTCAGCTCCTCTAGATCAGTCACTATGGCCTCCAGAGATTGGACCTGTTCTCTGAGCAACAGGGTGCACACATACAACCTCTCACCAGTGTGGTAAAAAATCATACATGTGACACTCAATGCAAAAGACTGAAAAGTGGATTACATTCAGGTATTGTAGTGATTTCAATTTCCATAGAGAGCTTACAAGCTAAGGGGGTCATTTCCTAAGTCGCAGTGGGACTCAGCAATACTGCTTTTTCAATTCTATGATATTGAATACAGTAAAATACCACCAGGAAAAATATAGCTGTATTACTTGGCCCCATAATTTCACACAATGGCAACTTTGGGGGATGCCATGCCTTTGGTGTGTAAAAGTCTTTGGGGATCTTCATAAACCCCCCTGTCCTCTCCCACTCTTCCAAAGTGTTGCTTGTTTGCAACACTGTAACTTCTCAATCCTTGTTCTTACCTTTCTGCTTCTGTCCCAATTATACTTGATTTCAATCACAGTATTTGTTCCCACTAAATCTACTGGAGGATTATTGAAGGCATCTTCCACCCTCTCAGTAAATACATATTTTTGCATTTTTCCTCTGAAACTTCCTCCCTCCAACTTCATTTCATGACCCCTTGTCCTTGAAGCTCTTTTTCTATGCAATATTTCACCACCCTGTGCTATTGAAGCCTGTCAAATATTTGATGTTTCTAGCATATCCACTCTTTCCCCTCTTTCCTTCAGCATATTCATCTTATGTGTGTCTTACGTCTCTCTTTGTATAGTTTTTGTCTCAGGCCTTTTATCATTTCATAGCCCTTTTCTCAACTGCTTCCATCCTTTTAGTGTGCTAATGGAGAAGCAGTCTCCAGTGATCAACAGAGTACTTAGGATGAGGTCTCACTAGTGACCGATGCATGGGCAATACGACTTCCTTTCTCCTGCAGATAATACCTCTGCTTATTCAACTGAGCATGCAATCAACTTTTCCTGTCTTTATTACATTGACTGGTTGCCAATTAAACAGTTTCCAGGTTTTGTACTCAAATGATATGTAATTTGTGGAGTTTTATGCTTCAAATGCATGATTTTAAAGTTTTTAGCATCCTTTACAGACCATTTTTTTTTCACCTTTTCCAGTATGTCTATTCATTTATTTGTTACATTTATAATTTGCCATATCCAACATTGTTGATCTGTGTGACTTACAGTGGAAAACATTTGTAAATTTTTATTATACCAAAAAGATTTTACAGTATTTAAACATTTTTCATATTATACCCCATAAGCTTGTTTAAAAAAGATCCTTTTTAAAAAAAATGTCTAAAAAATTTCATCTTCTCTATTTTCCTCAAATCATTAGAAATGTAATTCCACATCTTAGAGCCTTTAATAGAAAGTACTCTATTTCACATCTAATCTTATGCACCACTCTTGTCTGAAATAAAGAGCCTCTTTGTACATTATTAATAGATAAATTTGCTCTGTCCCCCTCCACACTTCTCTCCGTTAAGGCTCCTGTCTCTACCTGCAGTGAGAGCTGTGGTCCTGGGTTCCGGAAGGCCATTCTGGAAGGGCAACCTGCCTGCTGCTTTGACTGCGTCCCCTGCTCTGAAGATGAGTTTAGTAACCAAACCGGTGAGTGCTATGAATTCCACTCAGTAGTGACCACATTTGTAGGATGGAGGGTTGGTATTAGAGGGTACATTGGTTCTGTCTAGGTCAGTTTAATGGACCACAGAATTACAGGCTAATGCATTTCCAATTCCGTGCAGATGTTTAATTATAGATGGACATGTTCCAGCATACATACTGCAATCTTTCTCAGTGAAGAATTGTTTTGTAGTGTAGTGTATACATTTATTTGAAAAACATTTACATGCATAATCCAACATTTTCTGTGAGGTACAAGAAAAATGCATTATAAAAAGAAGATATCTACCAATATATATCAATATATGAACAGAATGTTTCACATAATTGGTCTTGGTCAAACTTAGATGAAGCACCCCAATGGAAAAAGGATGACCTCAGCCAGTGGTGTTATCCCTTAGTTACTAACCAGAAATTAATCCTTCTCCATGGCCAAAAGCTTGCCTGAACAATAAGGTTTTCACCTTCTTTCTAAATGTTTGAATGCAATAATTTATACTTCTAGCCTCTGATATATTTTCCAGAGTTTGTTTGTAGATCTTAAGTAATTTATGGTGTGACATCTTCAAGAAGAGATCTAGAAGCTAACAATTTATATATATCATATGCATGGTGATATCTGTAGAAGGGGAGCTGCACAGTGTGCACAGAGGCACCAGTAGCCACCAGGAAGTACTGACTAGAGATGTGAATCGTGTAATCGATCGTCTTAACGATCGATTTCAGCTGGGAGGGGGAGGGAATCGGATCGTCGCCGTTTGGGTTTTTTAAATATCGTGAAAATCGTGAAAATCATGAAAATCGAAAACCGGCACACTAAAACATCCCTAAAACCCACCCCGACCCTTTAAAATAAATCCCCCACCCTCCCGAACCCCCCCCCCCCCAAAATGCCTTAAATTACCTGGGGTCCAGTGGGGGGGAGGGCGGGAAAACCGGCACACTAAAACAACCCTAAAACCCACCCCGACCCTTTAAAATAAATCCCCCACCCTCCCGAACCCCCCCAAAATGCCTTAAATTACCTGGGGTCCAGAGGAAGGGTCCCGGTGTGATCTTTTACTCTCGGACCTCCGGTGCATGTAGAAATGGCGCCGGCGCTACCTTTGCCTTGTCATATGACAGGTCAAAGGTAGCGCCGGCGCCATTTTGTTTTTTGTCCCCCGAGGTCAGGAGCGTAGGAGATCGCTCCCGGACCCCCGCTGGACCCCCAGGGACTTTTGGCCAGCTTTGGGGGGCCTCCTGACCCCCACAAGACTTGCCAAAAGTCCAGCGGGGATCCGGAACGACCTCCTGCAGTCGAATCGTGTTTCTATGGCCGGCGCCATTTTGCGCAAAATGGCGGCGCAAAATGGCGCCGGCCGCCAACACGTAGACAACACGATTCGACTGCAGGAGGTCGTTCTGGACCCCCGCTGGACTTTTGGCAAGTCTTGTGGGGGTCAGGAGGCCCCCCCAAGCTGGCCAAAAGTCCCTGGGGGTCCAGCGGGGGTCCGGGAGCGATCTCCTGCCGCGAATCGTTTTTCCGTACAGAAAAACCAAAGGTAGCGCCGGCGCCATTTCTACAAGCACCGGAGGTCCGAGAGTAAAAGATCACACCGGGACCCTTCCTCTGGACCCCAGGTAATTTAAGGCATTTTGGGGGGGTTCGGGAGGGTGGGGGATTTATTTTAAAGGGTCGGGGTGGGTTTTAGGGTTGTTTTAGTGTGCTGGTTTTCCCGCCCTCCCCCTTCCCCTCCCCCTTCCCCCGATTTACGATTTTTTGATGATAAATCGGGGGAATTGTTATTGTATCGCGGCTCTAACGATTTTTGACGATTTAAAATATATCGGACGATATTTTAAATCGTCAAAAAACGATTCACATCCCTAGTACTGACCATCATCTGCTGCACATATTGGGGCAGATTTTAAAAGGAGCGCGAATAGCCAACTTTTGTTTGCGCTCCAGGCGCAAACAAAAGTACGCTGGATTTTAGTAGATACGCGCGGAGCCGCGCGTATCTGCTAAAAACCTGGATCGGCGCGCGCAAGGCTATGGATTTTGTATAGCCGGCGCGCGCCGAGCCGCGCAGCCTACCCCCGTTCCCTCCAAGGCCGCTCCGAAATCGGAGCGGCCTCGGAGGGAACTTTCCTTTGCCCTCCCCTCACCTTCCCCTCCCTTCCCCTACCTAACCCACCCGCCCGGCCCTGTCTAAACCCCCCCCTTACCTTTGTCGGGGGATTTACGCCTCCCAGAGGGAGGCGTAAATCCCCGCGCGTCAGCGGGCCTCCTGCGCGCCGGGACGCGACCTGGGGGCGGGTCCGGAGGGCGCGGCCACACCCCCGGGCCGCCCCGGGCCGTAGCCATGCCCCCGGGCCCGCCCCCGGAACGCTCCCGACACGCCCCGAAAATGCCGCGCGGTTCGGGCCCGCCCCCCGACACGCCCCCCGACACGACCCCTCCGAAAACCCCGGGACTTACGCGAGTCCCGGGGCTCTGCGCGCGCCGGTAGGCCTATGTAAAATAGGCTTACCGGCGCACAGGGCCCTGCTCGCGTAAATCCGCCCGGTTTTGGGCGGATTTACGCGAGCAGGGCTCTGAAAATCCGCCCCATTATGCAGAGCTACACAGCTCTAGATAGCACCGTGGCAATGATTAATAAAGTGAGGAGTCTGGAAGACTAAATGAGAAAGGATGACTAGCAAATATGCTGGGGGTAATAGACTGATCAGGGTCAGACAGAGGAGATGGACCGGAGTGGTGAGTTTAATTGTTATTATTTCCTGTTGAAGTTTCAGTGGGTGTCAGCTGGTAATGTTAATTATCTCAGTTCTTTTGGAAGGTTGAATAGAAGATAGCATGGGACTGGTGAGGGAAAAAACATTATAAGCCATATTTATTTGAAGGGCTACGGTAAAAAGTCTCATGTTTAAGGGATAATATGTCCATTTAGACTTTATTGTATGTGTAACCCCTGTGATGGATAAACCCAGATAACAGTTTCATAGGCCATATCTCACACTTATATTTTAGTTGGACACTACATATGGATTTCACCAGGCTGGACAATAAACCTTTTAAAATTTGCCATAGTTGAATTTAATTTATTGATTTACAAACTACCTTTCAATTTATAAATGATTACTGAAGGCAGGATTCAAAATAGAAATCCTCCACAAGCAAGTTACATTGAAAAAACTACAACATCAACACAATCATAATAAATTAAACAGAAAATAATAATGGATTCAGAAACAGGCTACATAGATATATCTTGTAATTCAAAAGCTTATAGATACAAAAGTGATGGGTAAAGATAAAGAATCTCAAAGATAAATGATCCTCCTATTCTAATTTCTGTTAATGTAATAATTTTTTCTCATCAAAACCACACATGGAATTGTTTCATCCTACAGATGCCACACAGTGCATGAAGTGCCCTGATGACCAATGGCCCACTAAGAAACAAGATGGATGCCAGAAAAAGTCCATCGAATTTCTGTCCTATCAAGAACCCTTGGGTATAGTTCTGGCTGTTATCTCTGTGCTTGTTGCCCTTATGGCAGCTGCTATCCTTGTTGTCTTCATCCAGAACCGCCACACCCCAGTTGTGAAAGCAAACAACCGTGAACTCAGCTACCTCCTGTTATTAGCCCTTATCTTGTGCTTTGGATGCTCATTAGTGTTCATAGGCCACCCCATGACACTGACCTGCATGCTGCGTCAGATGGCATTTGGCATTGTATTTGCCATCTGTATCTCATGCCTGCTGGCAAAGACCATCGTGGTGGTCATAGCCTTCAAGGCCACCAAGCCAAACAGCAGCCTGAGATCATGGGTGGGACCACGACTACCAAATGCCCTGGTATTAGCCTGCAGTCTGGTCCAGGTCCTCATTTGTGTCAGTTGGCTGATAGTGGCTCCCCCATTTCCCCAAATTAACAAATCTCAAATGGGGAAGATAATCATTGAATGCAATGAAGGGTCATTGACTGCATTCTGGTGCATGCTGGGATACATGGGCTTGTTGTCTACTATCAGCTTCATTGTAGCATTTTTAGCTAGAAAGTTGCCTGACAGCTTTAATGAGGCTAAGTTCATCACCTTCAGCATGCTTATATTTATTGCCGTCTGGCTCTCTTTCATTCCTGCTTATCTGAGCACAAGAGGGAAATACACGGTGGCTGTGGAAATATTTGCAATATTGTCCTCCAGTGCTGGGTTGTTGGGTTGTATATTCTTCCCCAAATGTTATATCATCCTAATCAGATCAGATATGAACACCAAGGAATTCCTAATGGGGAAAGCCACAGGGAGCCTTAAGAAAACAAAGTAATTGTATTCTAGCACATGGATTAAAAAATATGAGTTTGTGTGATATAATCTTGCTTTCTAAATATATTTTTCTTAAGGTAGCAGTCCTACTAAATAAAAAAAAGAGCTTGGTTGACAGCTGATCTAAAAAAATTTGCACACTTGTAAGGTTGAACATTCGACATTAGAAGTACCATGACTGAGTCTTCACATGACCAACTGAGCCAATCTGGTGTTACCAGAGATTGCAAACACTATTGAAAGAGCATGGTGGCATTTCTTATATGAAAGTTCAGTTCCTCACAAAAGTAATGTAGAGCCAGATTACATTCTGACATTCACTTTAGCCATCCTCAAAGCCTGTACCATCTCTCATCTTGTAAGCCAGGGTTTCCTAAACCTCACCTGATAACCCTACAATCAGACGGCCTTTCAGGATATCCATAATTAATATGAATGGCACAAATTTGCATATGCTAGGTCTGCAATGTATGTAAATGTATCTCGTGTATTCATTGTGGGTATTGCACATATGTCAAACTGATTTATCTTTCTATTCTTATAATGTATTCTTCAAGGATATTGCTTTCTTCTGAACAGGGTTTATTAAAATTACCTTCAAATACTTAGATACCTAGAAACCACCCAATAAACCACGCTTAGTTATCAAGCACCACTGTTGTGGAACTCACCTCCACTTGACATTAGGCTTGAGTTAGATTATTTAAAATTCAGGAAGAATTTTAGGGCTTGGTTTTTCTCTCTAAACTTTTAACAATTGATTGCTTTGGACCTATGTTTCTTAATACGTTTTTAAGTTTCATAGATATTATATTTCTGTATTGTATTTGATATTAGAAATTTTATGTGTGTATTTTATTGCAAACCACATTGATTTAGATAATTATGTGATATATCAAATAAACAATAAATGATTGGCTGTTTGGTCACCAAGAAAGGTTTCATAAGACCTTATCTTAAGCCCTAGTTTGACCCTGGCAGTTAAAAAGAAGTTCAGGTTAGCATCAATATGAAATTCCCGAATACAAATCCACACACAAACATACACAGATTGTATCCCTCAACCCTTAAGAAGCTTGAGATATATTCAGAAAACATTGAAGGGTTAGAGGTAGAATTAAGAAATGGAGGGGTATAGGTTGAATCAAATGGAAATGCATATGACCAATATTTGGAATGGTAAAGGGCCAAACAGAGAAGAAGAGGATGTCAACTAGCACAAAGAGGCATCGGAGGCAGGCAAATGATCAAGGCAGGCGGCAGGCAAGCAGAATCCGAGGGCCAAGCAAGGGTCAGAGCCGGGAGATCAGTCTGAGAGAGTGAGGAGGAAATGGAAGCCAGGAGCGGAGAAGGAATGCAGGAACCAGGAGGAAGCAGGAACACAGGACCAGGGAGCAGGAACCAGGACACGGGAACGCAGGAGCTGACAACCAACACTCAGGAAGAGAGACCTGTTGCCAAGGTGAGGTCTACTGGGCTGGGCCAGGCTAAATAGGCCCCAAGCCCTGATGTCACCGCTGGACTGGAAGATTTTCCTGCCGCTGGCTCTATAAGAGGCAGGGTGGATCACTCGTGCGTGACTAGGAGGGCCAGAGGGACGTCGGTGTCGAAGAAGGCGCGTCAGCCTGGTCGGGCCGGAGGGCTGCGCAGAGAGCATCGTGGGGGGGCCGGCTCCCAGACCCAGAGGTAGGGCTGCCAGCCACGGTCTCCCGTGGCTGGCATGCACAACTGTATCCCCTCCTCTGCGCCCCCTCCCAGGTGGTCTGGTCTTCTTGTGGTGAGCCAAGTGAAACTGAGGAGACTTTTATCTAGAATATTAGAAGCTGGCTCCCAAGAGATTTCCTCCGGACCGAATCCTTACCAGGAGAGTAGATATTCCCACTTCCCCTTGCGCCGTCAGACATCCAGGACTTCTTTCACCTGGTAGACTTGATCATCCTCGGAGGACAGGTTCTGTGGTTCCAGAGGTTTTCTGTGGGGCCATAATGATAGCAGAGGTTTCAACAGGGAAACATGAAAAGCGTTATGTATTCTTAGGGAGTACGGTAGTCGTAATCGGTACATGACTGGTCCTATTCTTTCGGAGTTGGGGAAGGGCCCAATGTAGCAGGGGGCTAGCCGCATCAACGGCACCTGCAGTTTAATGAGCCGGGTACTGAGCCAGACCTTGTCTCCGATATTGAGCCGGGGTGCCGCTCGCCGGTGCTTGTTCATCATGCTCTTAGCCCTTGTAGCCGCTCATATTTTGGGTCTTCTCCCAGAGTTCCTTAATCTGTTATGCAGTCAACTTGGCAGCTGGGAAAGGCACAGTCAGGCGAATGGGAAGTGGCGGAGCAGGTTGTTTCCATATACTATGAAAAATGGGGAAGAGCCTGTAGCGGAGTTGATGTGGGAATTGTGTGAAAACTCGGCCCAAGTAGGTAGACTAGCCCAGTCATCCTGATGCTCATTTACAAAAGAACAGAGGAAGGTTTTTAAGGTCCAGTTCATTTGCTTGGCTTGGCCATTCCCCTGGAGGTGATAGGCAGTAGTAAAGTGTAAGCGGATGTTGAATTTGCGGCACAATGTTCTCCAGAGTTTGGCCATGAATTGTACTCCATGGTTGAAAGCGTTGTGCTGAGGGAGACCATGTAAGCGTAAGATATGAGAGGTAAATAAGGCTAACTCAGGAGCTGAAGGAAGCCCTGCGGGGGCCATAATATGAGTCATTTTAGAGAACTGATCTATAATGACCCAAATGACACGAAAGTCACTAGAGAGGGGGAGGGCCACTATGAGGTCCGTGGACACGTGGGTCCAAGGTTCCTTGGGGGCTGGCAGCGGCTGTAAAAGACCCCAAGGTCACCCTGCCATGGGCTTTTGATGAGCACAGGTCGGGCAAGATTCAACATAGGCCTTGACGTCCTTTCTGACCTGTGGCCACCAATAGTATCGCTGTAGCAGCTCCAAGGTCCTCTTGGTTCCGGGATGGTCAGCGATAGGAGAGTAGTGAGCCCATGCTAAGACCCTTTCGTGGCGCTTCAGGGATACCACGGTTTTCTGGGAGGGGCTGATTGGATGGCAGCCAAAAGGATGCGGGCAGGATCAATGATATACGCTGGAACCTCGGGAGTGTCTTCTGCTTCATAGACCTGTGAGAGGGCATCAGTCCGAGCATTCTTGAAAGCTGGTCTGTAGTTCAGAACCAAGTCAAAGCGACTGAAAAATAAGGACCAACAAGCCTGACGGGGGTGTAGGCGCTAGGCATGTTTGAGATATTCCAAGTTCTTGTGGCCTGTGTACACGGTAAAGGTATGCTGGGCGCCCTCTAGCCTCTGGCGCCATTCGTCTAAGGCCATCTTAATGGCCTGCAACTCTTTATCTCCAATACCATAATTCTTCTCTGTCGGGGAGAATTTCCTGGAAAAGAAAGAGCACGAAAATAGGGCTCCGTTGCTGGAATACTGGATCAGCATGGCCCGCACGGTGCTGTCAGTGGCGTCGAACTCTACAACGAACAGATGTGTGGGGTCTGGGTGGCGGAGGCAGGTGTCTTGGAGGAAGGCTTTTTTCAACTGGTTGAAGACAGAAACGGCATCCGGAGACCACTGCTTGGGGTTACCTTTTTGGTGATAGCGGTGAGCAGCGCCACAAGCCAAGAATAATGTGGGATAAAGTGCTATAGAAAATCGCAAACCCCAGGAAACATTTCAGGGGTCAGAGACCCGATGGTTGAGGCCACTTCTGGATGCAACCCATTTTTTCGGGATCCATGAGAAATCTGGTACAGGAGATTAGAGACGTGCAGCAGGAAAAAATGTTTCAGTTCAGTTTTTGTTTCGCCGGGACCCAAATTTGTTGCATTAATTTCATAGGGGGGGAAACCAATTTGTTGATTAGTTTTATTCGTTGTCCATGTCCCCATTAAAGTCAATGGGGGAAGTATTTGCAGCCTATTTTTGGCTGCAGAATTGGGGTTTTCCTATCAATTCAGATGAAACTTCTGGGGAGCAATCATCAGAATGAGAAAAGAGCTCCGAGGTACTTAGACTGTGGCAAAGTGGCACCAAAGTGGCATGAATAGCCGAAGGCACTGTAAAGGGGCAAAGGAGTACCAGGAGTGGCAAGAGTGCTTTAACAGAGGTGCAAAGCAGCAGCGAGAGTGTCAAAAACACACCATAGCTTCAAAAGACAGCACCAATAACAGTTGCATGAACCCTCAAAGGCAGCACGACAGGCAAAGTGGCATCAACATCCTACAGCACAATGAAGGGGTAACATAGCAAGCAGGAAGAGTGTCAGAAAAAACCCCAAGGCGCTGATAAAGGGACAAAGCAGCAGAAAGACTAGCACCAACACACTGAGGAACCATGATAATGGCAAGAACACCAAAGGAGCAGAGTGAGTCATCTGGTGTATGTCAGCAAGGCAGAGTGGCAGAAAGTTGATAGGGGCAAGGCAGGCTGGCAGAGCGGAGGTAGTCTGGTCCCTGTGGTTTTGATAAGGGCAAGACAGGCTGCAGAGTGGAGGTAGTCAGGTCCCTGTGGTTTTGATAGGGGCAAAACAATGCAACAAAGAACTTCGGCACTTGTCTTATAAATCAAGAGCCCAACACAAAAAGACAAAGTAAGGTAATTTCCAATGCTGTGTAGACCACAACCAATTCAAAAATTATTTAGTTTTGGATAGAACCGCATCAGCAAGCCAGACGGTGGCAGTGACAATACACTTGCCGCCCGGACTACTCGTCACTTGCGGTGTAGGTGTTACAACTAATACGTTTGAGAAAATGTTCGATAATGTGATTCAAAACAAACTTGAGAAATCAGCTGGTCCCAAAAAAAGAACTTCAGAATTAAGCCCGACAGCGGCCGGTGTTTCGCGATACAGAGATCGCTTCCTTAGGAGAACATTATAGACTGTTGATAAGGGTGCTGATAAACAAAAATACAAATTGTCAAATATTTAGAAAGTAGAACGGAGTACTTATCTTAAAGCGGCACAGCTTCACACACCTTCTATACGGACGAAAACGTCTCAAATATTCTTGCAAAAGGAACGGGACAGCGGAAGCCTTGAAAACGCCATGTCTTTAAAAAAGCCCGCGCTTCTTCTGCGTGATGACGTCAGGACATTGCTGACGTCACTGACGTTAAGTAACCATAGTTTCATGTAAACAATCAAAAAATATATTGAAAGAAACCGAAACCAACTAAAGAAACACTTGAAGTTCTAAAGATGAATTCAAACCTTCAGGTTCCACGCAGCCAAGTCGATGAATCCAGCGTTGTTCGGCACGGAGGAGCCGAACATTAAAGTCCCCACCTCTCCAATGAGGAGAGAGTTCTTCGAGCACACAGACTTTAAGATCATCAAAAGTATGTTGTAAACGAGAACAATGAGCAGTAAGCGGAGCTGTCAACCGGCCTGTAGAAATGCATGACCGGTGCTCTATCAGACGAGTCTTCAGTGCCCGTTGCGTTTTACCAACATACAGGAGATGACAGGGGCATCTCCTGTATGTTACATCAGCTATTCATTTTATTAGAAAAGACTTTACTTTTGTACTCAGACAAACTACAGATTGCCGTTCCACAGGGGTTGTTTACATCATACAATGCCCCTGTCATCTCCTGTATGTTGGTAAAACGCAATGGGCACTGAAGACTCGTCTGATAGAGCACCAGTCATGCATTTCTACAGGCCGGTTGACAGCTCCGCTTACTGCTCATTGTTCTCGTTTACAACATACTTTTGATGATCTTAAAGTCTGTGTGCTCGAACAACTCTCTCCTCATTGGAGAGGTGGGGACTTTAATGTTCGGCTCCTCCGTGCCGAACAACGCTGGATTCATCGACTTGGCTGCGTGGAACCTGAAGGTTTGAATTCATCTTTAGAACTTCAAGTGTTTCTTTAGTTGGTTTCGGTTTCTTTCAATATATTTTTTGATTGTTTACATGAAACTATGGTTACTTAACGTCAGTGACATCAGCAATGTCCTGACGTCATCACGCACAAGAAGCGCGGGCTTTTTTAAAGACATGGCGTTTTCAAGGCTTCCGCTGTCCCGTTCCTTTTGCATCAATATTTGAGATGTTTTCGTCCGTATAGAAGGTGTGTGAAGCTGTGCCGCTTTAAGATAAGTACTCCGTTCTACTTTCTAAATATTTGACAATTTGTATTTTTGTTTATCAGCACCCTTATCAACAGTCTATAATGTTCTCCTGAGGAAGCGATCTCTGTATCGCGAAACACCGGCCACTGTCGGGCTTAATTCTGAAGTTCTTTTTTTGGGACCAGCTGATTTCTCAAATTTGTTTTGAATCACATTATCGAACATTTTCTCAAACGTATTAGTTGTAACACCTACACCGCAAGTGACGAGTAGTCCGGGCGGCAAGTGTATTGTCACTGCCACCGTCTGGCTTGCTGATGCGGTTCTATCCAAAACTAAATAATTTTTGAATTGGTTGTGGTCTGCACAGCATTGGAAATTACCTTACTTTGTCTTTTTGTGTTGGGCTTTTGATAGGGGCAAGACAGGCTGGCCCGGGGGAGAGTTCCCTTTCCTTTGCACAGGAAAGGGCTCCCTAGAATGGGTTCGCCCCTAGAGTGGGGTGTTTCCGTTGGCATCTAGTGAGCTTTCGCTGGTCTTTTAAAATCTAGAGGACATAGCAGATATACAAACGATAATTCTCAAGGCCGAGGTGGAGGAGGATGCTAAGACATAGGCTGGCTACACCCGGGGAGAGTTCCCTTTCCTTTGCGCAGGAAAGGGCTCCCTGAAATGGGTTGGCCCTTAGAGTGGAGCACGACCCTTCAAGCATGGCGAGTCGACGTGGAGGAGGTTTACATGTGAACAGCGGTTCGGGTTCGACATGGGTCAGCGGGTGTTAAGAGATAGGCTGGCTACACCCAGGGAGAGTTCCCTTTCCTTTGCACAGGAAAGGACTCCCTAGAATGGATTGTTGGCCTCTAGAGTGGCGCATGAGACGTCAAGCGTGGCGAGTCGACGTGGAGGAGGTTTCCATGTGAACAGCGGTTCAACATGGGTCAGAGGGTACTAAGAGATAGGCTAGCTACACCCGGGGAGAGTTCCCTTTCCTTTGTGCAGGAAAGGGCTTCCTGAAATGAGTTGGCCCCTAGAGTGTGGTGGTTCCGTTGGCATCTAGTGAATACCCAGAAGCTATTAACTGTACTTATGCACTTCAGCTGATGACAAAGGAACTTGAAGAGCTCTCAGAAATAAGAAAACTGCTACTCAAGTCCATATCTACAATATCAACCTATGTTGACTTTTTAGTTTACACAGTGCCTCCACAGAGGATGTACTAGAGTACAACTACCACCAATTTTCTATAGCACTAGAAACATTAATTGTGGCACCTAAGAAACATCTAGGGAAAATAGCCAGTATTATGAAGGTCATGAAAACTGTTGCGCATATGAAATATCCAACCTCCAAGCTGGACAGACAGGCACAGCATTAGAGGTCAGGCCCTTGTAGGGACATAAGGCCTGGATGGACAGGCACAGCATTAGAGGATAGAGGTCAAGCCCTTGTAGTAACGTAAAGATTTGACGGACAGGCACAGCATTAGAGGTCAAGCCCCTGTGGGGACGAAAGGCCTGGACTGACAGACACAGCATTAGAGTTCATACCCTTGTAGGGACGTACAGCCTGGACAGACAGGCACAGAGGATAGAGGTAAACACCTTGTAGGGACGTACAAGCACGCATTAGAGGATAGAGGACAAGCCCTAGTAGGGACGTACGGCCTGGATGGACAGGCACAGCATTAGAGGTCAAGCCCTTGTAGGGACATAAGGCCTGGATGGACAGGCACAGTGTTAGAGGTCAAGCCCTTGTAGGGAAGTACGGCCTGGACTGACAGGCACAGCATTAGAGTTCATACCCTTGTAGGGACGTACAGCCTGGACAGACAGGCACAGAGGATAGAGGTAAACACCTTGTAGGGACGTAAGGCCTGGATGGACAGCCACAGCATTAGAGGTCAAGACCTTGTAGGGACGTACGGCCTGGATGGACAGGCACAGCATTAGAGGTCAAGCCCTTGTAGGGACATAAGGCCTGGATGGACAGGCACAGTGTTAGAGGTCAAGCCCTTGTAGGGATGTACGGCCTGGACGGACAGGCACAGCACTAAAGATTAGAAGTAAAGACCTTGAGGGAACATAAGGCCTGGACGGACACACACAGCATTCGCGGTCAAGCCCTTGTAGGGACGTAAGGCCTGCACGGTCAGGCACAGCATTCGAGGATAGAGGTTAAGCCCTTGTAGGGACGTAAGGCCTGGATGGACAGGCACAGCATTAGTGGTCAAGCCCTTGTAGTGACATAATGCCTGGACGTACAGGCACAGCACTAAAGGTTAGAAGTAAAGACCTTGAGGGAACATAAGGCCTGGACGGACACACACAGCATTCGCGGTCAAGCCCTTGTAGTGACGTATGGCCTGGACAGACAGGCACAGCATGAGAGGTCAAGCCCTTATAGGGACGTAAAGCCAGGAAGGACAGGCACAGCGTTAGAGGTCAAGCCCTTGTAGGGATGTAAGTCTTGGACATACAGGCACAGCATTAGAGGTCAAGCCCTTGTAGGGACGTAAGGCCTGGATGGACAGGCACAGCATTAGAGGATAGTGGTCAAGCACTTGTAGGGACATAAGGCCTGGACGGACAGGCACAGCATTAGAAGTCAAGCCCTTATAGGGACGTATGGCCTAGATGGACAGGCACAGCATGAGAGGTCAAGCCCTTGTAGGGATGTACGGCCTGGATGGACAGGCACAGCATGAGAGGTCAAGCCCTTGTAGGGACATATTGTCTGGATGGACAGGCACAGTATTAGAGGATAGAGGTCAAGCCCTTGTAGGGATATAAGGCCTGGATGGACAGACATAGCATTAGAGGATAGAGGTCAAGCCCTTGTAGGGACGTAAGGACTGGACGGACAGGCACAACATTAGAGGTCAAGCCCTTGTAGGGACATAAGGCCTGGATGGACAGGCATAGTATTAGAGGATAGAGGTCAAGCACTTGTAGGGACGTAAGGCCTTGACGGACATGCACAGCATTAGAAGATAGAGCTCAAGCCCTTCATGGGACGTAAGGCCTGGACGCACAGGCACAGCATTAGAAGATAGAGGTGAAGCCCTTGTAGAAATGTATGGCCTAGATGGACAGGCACAGCATGAGAGGTCAAGCCCTTGTAGGGACATAAGGCCTGGATGGACAGGCACAGCATTAGAGGTCAAGCTTTTGTAGGGACGTACAGCCTAGATGGACAGTCACAGCATTAGAGGTCAAGCCCTTGTAGGGATGTAAGGCCTAGATGGACAGGCACAGCGTTAGAGGTCAAGCCCTTGTAGGGACGTAAGGCCTGGACGGACAGTCACAGCATTAAAGGATAGAGGTCAAGCCCTTGTAGGTACGTAAGGCCTGGATGTACAGGCACAGCATTAGAGGTCAAGCCCTTGTAGGGACATAAGGCCTGGATGGACAGGCACAGCATTAGAGGTCAAGCCCTTATAGGGACATACGACCTGGATGAACAGGCACAGCCTGAGAGGTCAAGCCCTTGTATGGACGTACGGCCTGAATGGACTGGCACAGTGTTAGAGGTCAAGCCCTTGTAGGGACGTAAGGCCTGGATGGACAGTCACAGCATTAAAGGATAGAGGTCAAGACCTTGTAGGGACGTAAGCCCTGGATGGACAGTCACAGCATTAAAGGATAGAGGTCAAGCCCTTGTAGGGACATAGGGCCTGGACGGACAGGCACATCATTAGAGATCAAGCCCTTGAAGGGCCTGGACAGTGGACAGACTGGCACAGTATTTCAGGACAGATACATGTGCTGTTATTATCTGGAGCATAGGAGGCAGTTGGAGCTGCTACAAGGCTTTCAATTGTTTTTATTCATCTTGCCATTCACAGGGAAAATTTGGAAACCCAAGCAAAGGTTGATTTATTTTAAAAAACACTAACATTTCTATTAACTTTGGTGCCTCCCTTGAGCGGTAAGGGCTCATGATGTCATCTGTTATTGAAAATACATGATCACTGGGCACAGTGGTTGGTGGACATGACAGATATCGCTGAGCCACTTTGGCTAGGTGTGGCCAGACAGTGGACTTGTGTGCCCAATATGCTAGCGTATCTGTCTGCATGTCCTCCATGGGCTATTGGAGATACCTTGTCACTGACATTTGTGATGGAGTCTCCTTTGCTTGGGTGGGCTGAGAATCACTCATGCCAGCTGCTTTCCCTCTAGCCCTTTTCATAACAGATGATTCTTTATGGGCAACATGGCTTGGGCTAGCACTACACTCTGAAGAGCCTGCTGTTTCCTCCTCTGCTTTATGACTAATATGTCTCTGCCTATGGCACTCCTGTTCACAGTCTTTTACTAACAACAAGTCCTTCACCAATAGGAGACAATCGTCCTGTAGGGCGAGTTTCCATTTCACACGGGGATCACAGACTTTGGCGAGCATGTATGTCTGGTCTTCTGTTAAAGGCCTTAATCTCTCTTGCACCTGCTTCTACAAAATGTCCAGCAATGCAGCACCTCTGCTGTCATTCCCTCTTCCTGTTTAAAGCCCTCCAAATTTTCCTCCAGAAAATTAACTATAGGGATGATGTCAGGCAAGGTGGCACTTCTGGAACTCAGCTCCTCCGTGGCATCCTTGAAGGGCTGCAGGATTTTTACCCGCTGACTCATGACTAACCAATCATGATGCCCTAGGGTAATATGCACACCTATGTCCA
This sequence comes from Rhinatrema bivittatum, assembly GCF_901001135.1. NCBI lineage: Eukaryota > Metazoa > Chordata > Amphibia > Gymnophiona > Rhinatrematidae > Rhinatrema > Rhinatrema bivittatum. The sequence continues at coordinate 11,645,992 of NC_042633.1, forward strand.
TTGGCGCAGAAAGTTCATGAAGGGGTGTCTGCTGCTCCACTAACCTCTGCAGCATTATATAGGTGGAATTCCACCGGATGGAAATTTCTTGAATGAGATGCTTGTGTGGCATCTCCAAATCAGTCTGCTTTTGTCGGAGACCACTAAGGATTTCCTTAGTGGTTTCACAATAATAGTTTCTTTATTAAAAATTAAAAGTAAAAAATGTTTTGTTTAAATAAAATTGAGTGATGATCTTGCAACATGATGACAATAAATGATTATAAGTAATACACTGCTTCATTGACCGATTACAGCTTGCGGCCCATTGAGCGGCGAGAGGCTGCAGAGTGAGACCTTGAAGCTATCATTTATGATATTGTCATCTGTTGGCATAAAAGTTGTTTTTGTTATAATAATTTTTTGTTTTCATATTTATTATATTGGATTTGTATCCTTTTCCCTCTCTTTTGTTTGATTGCTCCCTGAGAAGCAATGCCAGGGGCATCAGTCACATGCTGTGCCTGCGCTGACTGCTCTTCCTCATCAGTTTCATTTCTCCCCTGCAGCACTGAAGTGGAGGCTAAGACAGGACTAACTAATCCTCCCAAACCTTCTTCAGCTATTACTTCTTACATTTCTGATGATGAGAATCCCACACAAGATGATTCTTCATCCGAATCAGAAAAAACAGTGCCTGAGCTACATTTTCAATGCAACGTCGAGTCTCCTCTCACACTGCTGCTTTTGGGTGTCGCCCTTTTGTCTTGCATGACTCAGCCTCCACTTCCCTCACCTCCAAAACTACAGGGTCAGAAACATGTGGTGGCAGTGTATCATCTTTAAATTTCAGTTTTTTCCGGATGGAACTGCCTGCCCCTCCAGAGATTTTAGATTGGAACAGGTCCCTTTTTAACTTTACTGGGGGACTGGCACTGACTTTTGAAGAGCCGCCTCTGCCAGTGCCAATCACTTGACCACGTCTAGTTTTCCCTGAAATCATGGATTTAATGTCACTGCCTACTAGGGATTTCAATTAAAAGAATTATATCCAAAAGAGGCCTACTGGGGATTTGGCTTCAGACAGCACTGCTGTCCCAATATATGTGAGTCTGCAAAACTGCCTATAGGCCCACGAGGCAGTGCCTGGATGTATACTACTACTGGAACTGCTGTATGTGCACACACCAAACTTGTAACTACAAAAGAGGCCCACTAGGGATTTGGCTTCAGAGACCACCGCTGTCCCAATATATGTGAGTCTGCAAAACTGCCCACTGACGCCCAGCGCACTACCGTCTTGGCTTAAAAGAGCACTGCTCTACCAATATATGTGAGTCTGCAAAACTGCCCACTGATGCCCAGTGCACTACCTTCTTGGCTTAAAAGAGCACTGCTCTACCAATATATGTGAATCTGCAAAACTGCACACATGCCCACAAGGCAGTGTCTGGATGTACACTACTACTGGGACCGCTGATTGTGCACATACCAAACGTGTAACTACAATAGAGTCCTACTGGGGATTTGGCTTCAGAGAGCACCACTGTCCCAATATACGTGAGTCTGCAAAACTGCCCACAGGCCCACGATGCAGTGCCTGGATGTACATTACTACTGGTACCACTGTATGTGCACATACCAAACGTGTAACTACAATAGAGTCCTACTGGGGATTTGGCTTCAGAGATCACTGCTGTCCCAATATATGTAAGTTTGCAAAACTGTCCATTGACGCCCAGTGCACTGCCTTCTTGGCTTAAAAGAGCACTGCTCTAAAACACTATATGTGAGTCTGCAAAACTGCCCACTTTCACCCAGTGCACTACCTTCTTGGCTTAAAAGAGCACTGTTCTACCAATATATGTGAGTCTGCAAAACTGCCCAGTGCCCACTGATGCCCAGTGCACTGCCTTCTTTGCTTAAAAGAGCACAGAGACAGTCTGAGTTCAATAAAAAAACAAACTGTAGTTAAATAAAAAGCATGGTTTGTCACTGCAGCAAAAATGAAGAAATATATTTTTCAATGGAAAATTCTATAAAACTATCTAGAAATTGAATTTATCTCCCAACCACAACATCCAAATCCTGCTTGCATCCTACCCCAAGGGGTGAAATAAGCAGCAAAATGCCACTGCTAGCAGCTTGTCTCACTGGGACAGACAGAGAGACCATCTCAGATCAATAAAAAAAAATATGCAGTCAAAAAAAGCATGGCTAGCTGGGGCAAAGCAGCAAAATTGAACAAATATCTTTTTCAATGGAAAATTCTAGCAAAGTAGCTAGCAATTGAATACAGATTTGAGAGACTCAGACTAGCTCTGAGTACTAGAGATGTGAATCATTTTTTTTGTTCATGTCATTCTTTGTTTTTTTGGCCACTACAAGAAATGTCATTTTTTTGCGGTTTGGGTCTTTTTTTTCACGAAAAATCATTTTTTGAGTTAGTACGCACTAACAAAAACCATTAGATTTTTTTATTTTTGTTACTTTTTGTTAGTTTTTGATAGTGCATACTAATGGGATTTAGTGTGCACTAATGGGGAGTTAGCGCGCACTAATCCGAAAAACAAATTTTAGCGAAAACACAGGAAAATCCCGATCATTTGTCGGGCTCTCCGAAACATGCCGAATTGGACAATTTTGTTGAAATTTCCCAATTTGGCAAAAATCAATGCACATCTCTACTGAGTACAGCCACCTCCCCGGACCACCCCCACAAAGAAAGCCACGTGCTTAGCATATAAATAGTAAAGCATCATCAGGAACAGCGTCATAGAGCACTGAGTGAGAGCGGCGATTGGCTGCATTAGAAAAATGCTTAGCTCTGATAGGTTGCATTCTCGTCTCCTTGCCAACCTGCCTGATCTACTCTATGACAGGGCTGTGAGGTCACATATGACTCACAGGAAATGGCTGGTTTTTGCTCTGGATACTCCCACATGGTCTTCTCCTATTTCAAATGGCCGCTAAGAAATTACTGCAAGCCAAAAGAATGAAACTAATATGATATGTTTTATTTGTGGGGGATGCGATGCATTTCGCGAACCCACAAATACAACGAATAGGGACTTATGCGTTGCGGATTGCACATTCATTGAAAACGAATGTACATCCCTATAGGAGATGATATACCCCAGAAGAGAAGAGACTCATGCTCAAACATACATTTCTCGAGTTTCGCGTAGAGTCTGTTAGCCCTAAGGCATTGGAGTACCAGTCGGACGTCTCGAGGGTGAAATGGTAGATCTTTAGAGAAGACTAAGACATCGTCGAGGTATACCAGCACGGAGGTTTGCAGTAGGTCGCAGAAGATTTCATTTATCAAGTGCTGGAATACAGCAGGGGCATTACATAAGCCGAATGGCATAACCAGATATTCATAGTGGCCGTCGCGGGTATTAAACGCGGTCTTCCATTCGTCGCCGGGCCAAATTCTGACCAGGTTATAGGCCCCCTGAAGGTCCAACTTGGTAAAAATCTTCACCCCTTGCAGGCAATCCAGAAGCTCTGGGATCAGGGGCAAAGGATAGCGATCCTTTCTAGTAATGGCGTTTAAGCTGCGATAGTCTGTACAGGGCCGGAGTGACCCATCCTTTTTTGCGATGAAGAAAATCCCACTGGCGAGGTGGATGGACAGATGAAACCCCTTTCCAGGTTCTCTTTAATCTATTGGGACATTGCCCTAGTCTCTGGGAGAGACAAGGGATACACCCGACCCCTGGGAGGCATGGCACCGGGGAGTATGTTGATGGTGCAATCAAAGACCAGAAGCTTGGGGAAGGTCTCTGCCATCTTTCTAGAGAAGACATCTTAAATTCAATATACTGGGGAGGTAGTTCACAGGGGGTGGCAGACAAGGACACCGGAACTCGCTGGACCTGAAAGAGACAGTTGGTAGGACACCTGGGCCCCCAGGCAGTCAGCTGGAGGGTCCTCCAATTGATGAGAGGAGAATGGGCTTGCAGCCAAGGTAGTCCCAAGACGATGGGGTGAACGAACCTCTCTAGAACTAGGAAGGAAATCATTTTTTCATGAAGAATCCTGGTGTGTAAGCGAACCAGGGTAGTGATCTGGATAATACGGCCAGGAAAGGTCTCCCTATGGATCGACGAGTTAACAACCGACGGAATCTGAGGTGAGGTGGACAAGTTTATTTGGGGTGAAATTCCCTTCGGCTCCGGAGTCCACCAGCGCCAGAGTAGGGTAGACATGCTGGGGAAGGATGACAGAGACTGGCAGAGTGCATTGGGGAGCTGAAGTCTAGGGTCATCTCCCCACTGACACCTAGGTTTGGCAGTTCTCCTGGCCCTGCCCAGCACAGTAAAGGTATAGGCCCTGAAAACATCTCTGTTGTCATTCCTCCAGAGAGAGGTGGGTGTGTCCCAACTGCATGGTTTCTTCTGAACATTGAAGCCACGGATCCGGAGGGGGCATTGGGCCCGTGGAGCGAGAGAAGGAGGGAGCCAGTTGAACAGGATGGCGGGGCAGACGAGTTTCTCAAAGTTGTTGCTGCAGACAATGATCAATTCTTCCTGCTAGGTCTATGAGGGCATCCAGGCTATGAGGGATATCTTGGGCAGTGAGCTCATCCTTAATCCTGGGGAGAGACCCTCCAGGAAGATGCTTCAGAGGCTGTCATCCTGCCAACCCAGCTCCATTGCCAGGGTATGGAATTCTATGGCAAATTCAGCCAGGGTCCAGGAGCCCTGCCGGAGAAGGAGGATGTCAGAGCCGGCCATGGTGAGGTGTCTAGGGTCATCGAAGACCTGCTTGAGGTTTAGCATGAAGTGTTGTAGGACCTGCAGTATGGGGTCCTCTCACTCCCATAATGGAGAGGCCCAAGCCAAGGCCTTCCCCTTTCAACAAGGAGAGGATAAAGGTCGTCTCGATGGAGTTGTTGGAAAACTGAGTGGGTTGCAGAGAAAAATGCATAAAGCATTGATTGAGAAAACCCTGACACAGCCTGGGCTCTCCGGAGTACTGAGGAGGAGCCGGAAGACGGATGGACGCTGTGGCCAATGCCAATGGAGCTGGTTCTGTGGATGTGGAGGCACTGGCTGAGGTGGTAGCATCCAAACGTGCCGAAAGGTGTTCCACGGTGTTGACTAGCATTTCGAGGCAGTGCTGCTGCTGCTGTTGCTGAATCTTTTGGGCCAGGCCCGGAATGGCCTGTAGATCGGGAAGGTCCTCCGGGCACATGGTCTTGGCAAGCTGTTGTTCGGTGGACCCCTGACCGAGACGAGGTTGACACTACCCCCCAGGGAAGGCCCTTGCGGGTCCTCGTTGTCGGAAGGTGGCTGTGAAGAGCTGACCCAACAGGAGTTTCACCTTTACCAGCCCTTGTTACCCGCAGGTTGAGCCCTTGGGTACCGGGGCCAACAGGACTTAGGCAAGGTTCACTCTGGAGTAGCCCTCCCTGAGGAGGAGCGAAGAAGCGGAGCTGGACGTACCAGAGGTTGGGGCAGGCAGCAGTTGAGGAGCATTTGAAACAGGCAGATGGTCGGGGCAGGCAGCAATCAAGAGGCATCGGAGACAGGCAGATGATCAAGGCAGGCGGCAGGCAAACAGAATCTGAGGGCCAAGCGAGGGTCAGAGCCTGGAGATCAGTTCGAGAGAGCGAGGATGAACTGGAAGCCAGGAGCGGAGAAGGAATGCAGGAACCAGGAGGAAGCAGGAACACAGGACCAGGAATCAGGAACGCAGGAGCAAAAACCAGGAAACAGGAACACCGGAGCAGGAACCAGGATACAAGAATGCAGGAGCTGACAGCCAACACTCAGGAAGAGAGACCTGTTGCCAAGGCAAGGTCCCTGGGCTGGGCCGGACTAAATAGACCCCAAGCCCTGATGTCACCGCTGGACTGGAGGATTTTCTTGCCTCTGGCCCTTTAAGAGGTAGGGCGGATCGCGGGCGCGGGCCTAGGAGGGCCAGAGGGACGCCAGCGTCGAAGGAGGCATATCAACCTGGTCGGGCCGCGCGGAGAGCATCATGGGTGGCCGGCTCCCAGGACCCAGAGGTAGGGCTGCCGGCTGCGGTCTCCCACGGCCAGTACACACAACAATCTGGGTTGCTTTTTTCTGAATATTGTGTGTTACTTTATAGGAAAGTGGGGAAACGAAGAAGGGATTAGACATTATGTAGCTGCTTCTTTGAACTGTGACAAAACAATATTGAATATCCATATGAATAGTGCATATAGGGATTATTACATACAAGGAGTTATTGATGTTTATTCTAGAGTTTCTTATTTATTTAATTTCGGTTTTTATTCATCTCATACCAGGTATTAATCCAGAAACACAAACATCTGAATTAGTGATGCGAATTGTCCACATCATTTGTCATTGACCTGATAACGTGAAATCACCCCCACCCTTTGCCACAGGAGACATCTTGCATCTTTCATTTTATGGACTGAAGTGCTCAGAATTTCCTTATTCCATGGGGGTGGCCTTGCTTAGACACTGACTTTAAGCAATATGTATCTCTCTTTGAAATGTAATAACTGATTATCATGATGAAATATGATTATGATACGCTCAGCTAATACCTAGTCACACTGTTACTTGCAGATGCTACTATTTTGATCCTCACATGAATGACACAGTCTGAACTGATGCAGTTTCATTGCTCCATAGTTGTTGTTCTCTGTATTAATGGATCAGCAGAATGCACTATCTGTATGTCAATTTTACACCCAGATAGTAATTTGTGTGTGTGTGTGTTTTGTAGAAAGAACTAGAGTAGATTTTTGAAACAGGGATTTTTTGTTGCTGTTTTTTTGTTTTTGCACCACTGGGGGGTGGGGTGGGGGAGTATGTATTACACCTGAGTTTAATTGTTTCAGATACCTAAAAAATAAGGACATTGGCAGGCTGTTGAGCAAAGACCTGAGACAACACTTCATCGAGGTGTGGAGACGCACCCAAATAACTGCACATGTGGATGGTGGTAATATTGAGCGCAGTAGGCCTGATACTGGACAATAAATGAAAGTTTGCCTATATATCTGATGAGCTGGGGGCCCCCCAGAAGTCAGAGAGGCCAACCACACATAACAACCAGCATGGAGATCGCAATGGATGACAGAAGATACTGAGACCAATTGCTATAGACACTCCTGGCAGGCCAGAGGCACGCCTTGCTAATGTTTTAAATTGGGAAGATCTCTGCATCAGTTAAACTCTAGGGCCATGCAGCTTAGATGGGGCTTAGGTATTCTTGATAAGGGTACTCTGACCAACTGCACAGAGGGAGCAATGAGATAATGGATTTAACTTTTCCTGCAAATATGGTAGTAGCCTGTGATGGTATGGCTGATCCTTTGGAAATGTAAGCTTTTATATCTGTGTACCAATTGTTATTATCTACCATTACTTCTTTTATATGATCTGATTTTATTTGTTCTGTCCTATTGCGCAAATAAACTTACTTTCATACCTGGAACTGTGATGTACTGAATCACAGTTTGTGTGTGGCTTTTTGTGTTGGGGATAAGCTCCTGGGTTCAAGCTCCCAGATATAAACACAGTAATTGCATGTAATTATCTGTGTAGGGGATAAGCTCATGGGTTCAAGCCCCCAGGTATAATCCCAGAAATTTTGTGTGGCCATTTGTGTAGGGGATAAGCTCCTGGGTTCAAGCCCCCAGGTATAATCCAAGTATTTGTGTGTATTTATATGAAATTAGCCCCCCAGGTCAGAGCCACTGGGCAGGATACCATTGTTCACGATCTGAACCCATAATAATGCATTACATACAAACACAGAACATAGAAACATAGATATGACAGCAGAAAAGGACCAAATGGTCCATCCATCCAGTCTACCCAGCAAGTTTATGGAATTATCTGCCGCACCATACAATTCACCCCCATACTTATCAGCTTCCTAGACCATCAAGCCAGAGGGCTTGTTGGTTGCTGTTTGAGTCCAATTCCCCATCCCATTTTGCCATTGAAGTAGAGAGAATCATGGAGTTGCATCAACAGTATGAAGGCTTAATGGTTAAGGGAAGTAACAGCCTTACCAGCAAGTTACGCTTAAGCATTCTTTTCTTCATTTCCATCTTCTATCAAATTCCACTTTTCCTCTTTCCTCCCTGACGTTGAAGCAGAGAGCAATGTTGGAGTTGCTTTAGAAGTATCAGTCTTATTGGTTAAGGGTAGTAACCGCCACACCAGTAAGTTAAACCTATGCGCTCTTTACTTCATTCCCATCCTCTAGCCTTAAGGATCCAAAGTGTTTATCTCATGCCCCTTTGAAATCTTTCATTGTTTTTGTCTTTACCATCTCCCCCAGAAGGGCATTCCAGGTGTTCACCACCCTTTCTGTGAAAAAATATTTCCTGACATTGGTTCTGAGTTGTCTTCCCTAGAGTTTCATTTCATGACCCCTGATTTCTTTCCAGTGGAAAAGGTTTGTCTTTGTGCATCATTCAAACCTTAAAGGTATCTGAAGGTTTCTATCATATCTCCCATGTACCTCCTCTCCTCCAGGGTATACATATTTATCTCCCTCAACCTCTCCTCATAAGTCATTTGATCGAGACCCACTACTATTTTGATCACCCTTCTCTGGACTGCCTCCATCCTGTCTGTCTCTTTTGAGATACGGTCTCTAGAACTAAACACAGTACTCCAGGTGAGGTCTCACAAGTGCCTGTGCAAGGGGATTATCACCTCCATTTTCTTACTGGTTATTTCTCTCTCAATGCAGCCCAGCATTATTCTGGCTTTTGCTGTCGCCTTGTCACATTGCTTCACCGTCTTCATACCGCTAGACACTATCACCCCAAGGTCTCTCTCTTGTTCCATGCACAACAGCCCTTCACCCTTCATCACATACAGCTCTTTTGGATTACCACACCCCAGATGCATGACCCTGCATTTTTTGGCATTGAATCCCATCATTCAAGCTTCCTTAAATCACTTCTCATTCTCTCTACTCTGTTCCTTATGGACAATGTTCTGAGGGGCCTTGACAACTGTCAATCCTACCTTCTTGTAATGCTAGATATCTTGGCTGCCTTAGATACGGTTAAACATGAGATTTTACTAGACAGACTAAACGAAATTGAATTACAGGTACTGTTTATCAATGGTTTGTATCTTTCCTGAAGAATAAATCATTTAAAGTGCAATTATATACTCATTTTTCTGAAGAATTTAATGTTACCCATGGGGTCCCACAAGGGTCATCTTTATCATCGACCCTATTTAACCTATAATTGCTCCCATTTTGTAAATTCTTGGTGAGTATAGGCTTAACTCATTACATATACACAGATGATGTGCAGATCCTAATTCCAATCACGGATTCCGTTTAAAAAACACTTAAACTTTGGGAAATATATTTAGATGCCATCAAGCGCTTATTTGCACAACTCTGCTTATCTTTAAACCCAGAAAAAACAGAGTTCCTTATTCTCCGTCCCAAAGTAAATTATCCCATTACTCTGCATATTACTACATCCACTAATAATAACTATACGATTCTGCACAAAATTAGAGATTTAGGAGTAACCCTGGAGAGTGAACTTAATTGTAAAAAATGGATTAACAATCTCATCAGCGACGGATATTTTAAACTCCATGTTTTAAAAAAAACTTAAACCTTTATTACATTCAAGATTTTAGAACTGTTTTACAAGCATTACTGTTTTCAAAACTAGACTATTGTAATGCACTTCTTTTAGGTCTCCCAGCATCTACCACAAGACCCCTCCAGTTGTTATAAAATTCAGCAGCAAGAATCCTCACAAACACGAAACTCTCCGAGCACATAAACCCTGTTTTAAAAAAACTTACACTGGCTCCCTATAACCTACCGTTCTCAATATAAAACATTAGCTTTAATCCATAAAACTTTATATAATGACAAAATGGAATGGCATACTGCAGCACTTCACTGCCATACACCACATAGAAACAGCAGATCGAGGATGGAGTCAAGATGGCACTTTGAAAGGTTGCATGTTCATACCTGCTCCGGTGTTTTTCCTCCCAAAAAATTTCTACAATTTTCAAAATGCCTCCAAAGAGAAAGGGAAGACCCAGGAATTACCCTTCAACTCCAGTGGTCAACCCCGGACAGCGAATGATTGAACAATGTGCCTTGAAACCAGCGAATTCGGAGCTAAGAGGTCCGGCTGTCAGGTTACAGGAAGGAGATTGTGACCCGACCTCGGAAGGAGTATCCCTTAGCCCCTTGGATGAACGACTGCCTCCGGCGGTGCGAGGGACCTCGACTCCACAGTAGAAGTGACGTCTGAAGTGGCAAGTCTCTTTCAGTCTGAGGGGACAGCAGTGAGAAGAACCCTAGCACAGATTCCCTTAGACAATGGAGAGAGTAGCGTCGGAGAGTTGGATCAGGACAGAGGAGGTGACCAGAGAAGTGAAGGAGGTGAGAGAACTGTGTCGTGTCTAGGGATGTGAATCGTTTTAGGACGATTAAAATTATCGTCCGATAATTTTAATATCGTCTTAAACCGTTATGGAACACAATACAATACAGATTCTAATGATTTATCGTTATAAATCGTTAGAATCGTGAGCCGGCACACTAAAACCCCCTAAAACCCACCCCCGACCCTTTAAATTAAATCCCCCACCCTCCCGAACCCCCCCCCCCCAATAACTTAAATAACCTGCGGGTCCAGCGGCGGTCCGGAACGGCAGCGGTCCGGAACGGGCTCCTGCTCCTGAATCTTGTCGTCTTCAGCCGGCGCCATTTTCCAAAATGGCGCCGAAAAATGGCGGCGGCCATAGACGAAAAAGATTGGACGGCAGGAGGTCCTTCCGGACCCCCGCTTGACTTTTGGCAAGTCTCGTGGGGGTCAGGAGGCCCCCCACAAGCTGGCCAAAAGTTCCTGGAGGTCCAGCGGGGGTCAGGGAGCGATTTCCCGCCGCGAATCGTTTTCGTACGGAAAATGGCGCCGGCCATACGCGTATGGCCGGCGCCATTTTCCGTACGGAAAATGGCGCCGGCAGGAGATCGACTGCAGGAGGTCGTTCAGCGAGGGTTCCGGCGCCTCGCTGAACGACCTCCTGCAGTCGATCTCCTGCCGGCGCCATTTTCCGTACGAAAACGATTCGCGGCGGGAAATCGCTCCCTGACCCCCGCTGGACCTCCAGGAACTTTTGGCCAGCTTGTGGGGGGCCTCCTGACCCCCACGAGACTTGCCAAAAGTCCAGCGGGGGTCCGGAAGGACCTCCTGCCGTCCAATCTTTTTCGTCTATGGCCGCCGCCATTTTTCGGCGCCATTTTGGAAAATGGCGCCGGCTGAAGACGACAAGATTCAGGAGCAGGAGCCCGTTCCGGACCGCTGCCGTTCCGGACCGCCGCTGGACCCGCAGGTTATTTAAGTTATTTGGGTGGGGGATTTAATTTAAAGGGTCGGGGGTGGGTTTTAGGGGGTTTTAATGTGCCGGTTTTTCGATTTTTCGATTTTTCGATTTTTAACGATTTTTAACGATTTTTCACGATATTTTACCCCCCAAACGGCAACAATACGATTCCCTCCCCCTCCCAGCCGAAATCGATCGTTAAGACGATCGAGGACACGATTCACATCCCTAGTCGTGTCCTCTTTCCTTACCTGATGCTATTCTTAATATATCTAAACCAGAGGTTGTAACGTTAGATTCACTTTGGAATCTAACATCAGCCTTAGCTAAGGCTCTTGTGGACTGTTCAGGGAAAATAACCTCAATGTCACAGCAAATGGATACACTGAACAACAGTTTCTCAGAACATAAGCAGGAAACTTCGGTGAAATTACTGAATTTAGATACTGAAATCAAACAAGTAAAGCAGGTACAGACAACATTAATAGAAGACTGTGGTAATATTAATAGAAGACTCGAAAATGTGGAAAACATTATGAGGCATTTAAACTTGAGGGTACTTAATGTCCCTAGGGTGATTGGAGAAATTCCAAGAATGACTATTAAACACTACGTTATAGAAGCATTAGAAATTCCCTCAGATCAAACTCCACCCCTGGACAAGGTGTATTTCCTACCTATTTGTTCTACCCAACAAGTACAAATGGCCTCTAATGCTTTAGAGAATTTAACAACTTTTTTGGAAACATGGACATATGAGATTGCAGAGAGAACAACCTTATTAATCTCTTTTTTTAATGAGGCTGACCTTATTAAAAAAAAAACCGTACAAGTCATGTTCATAGGAGCAAATGTAATGATCTATCCTGATTTAACTAAAGTGACTGAGACAAAGAGGAAGAGTTTTCTGGCCTCTGGGGGCCTCTTTCTTTTTGAGATTCCCCTGCAAATGTGTAATTAAACATGGAGGAAATAATTATATCTTTTTTCAACCTGACCAGCTCAAGAACTTTATAGAGGCAAGGAAAAATGTCACTGCAACAAGCAGCGGTTGAGTTCATAGTTAATGTAATATATGCACTGGTTAATGCTTGTCGCCTATTTCTGTATTGAGAAAAAATTTTTGCCTTGTTCTCCTTTAATTTGAAAGTACTCCCCTGCCCCCCCTAGGGATATTGGGTCTAACGGGTTTTGTAACAATTGATTTGTATTTTTGGTAATTTCTGTTTAGGTAAAAAGTATTTCTTTTAATTGTTCACATCATATTTCTTTGTCTCCATATTTAATTACATTCCTTATTTATTAGAATTTTACAGGTCATGATGATAAATGACCTTTTATGTTGTTACAGATTTATGCATTAGAAATTGACTGAATTATGATGTTTTATTGTTTTATAATGTCTTTTGATTCCTGTTTCACTTTTATTGAATGTTTTATCTTTTATTGTCATGCAAACCGATGTGATATTTTTGAACTTCGGTATATAAAAATGAACAAATAAATAAATAAATACTACTTCTGGCAAGTCCACTCTGTTGCAGATCGTAGTATCATCCGCAAATAGACATACTTTACATTCTATCCCCACAAACTTTACCTTCTACCCATTAGATTTCTTTGAAGGTGTACATAAACATGTAGAGAAGGTTGAGCAGATCAGTAAAATGCACCTCAATTTTCAGAAGTCATTTTAAAAAGTCTCACATTAGAGCCTCCTCAGAAAATTTAAAAAAGCAACTGAATAGAAGGCAATATTGAATTGCAGATTTGAAACTGGTTAAAATACAATAAAAGTATCTAGATAGAGAGGATGTTTTTTCTAAGTATCAATATGGATTTAGGAAGGTGCCTAGTATGGAATTACTATTACATTCCTTATCTACTAGATAAATGAAGCTTGACCGACGTGCCGCAAATGCGCAGTAGAGAGCAACTCTACTGCGCATGCGCGGGTAGCACGTCGGTCAGAGCTTGCCAGTAACAAAAATGGCACGTTGAGGAGCAGTAGCAGTATCGGCGGCGGTAGCGGCAGTGGTGAGCAGTGGCGGCGGTGAGCAGTAGCGGCGGCGACAGCGACGAGCAGTAGCGGCGGCAGTGGCGGCAGCGACGAGCAGTAGCAGCGGCAGCGGTGGCAGTGACGAGCAGTAGCGGCGGTGGCAGCGCACGAGAGGGAGGGAGGGACCTCCCCAGAGATCTTCCGTCTGCGCCATCCGAAGGGGTTGTGAATGAGCTGAGAGATGGGGAGTGACTGAGGGGAGGGAGGAGGTATTGACTGAGGGGAGGGTGGAGAGAGTGACTGAGGGGAGGGGGGAGGGAGAGAGAGTGAGGGGGAGGAGAGGGGGAGGGGGAAGAGTGGGGGGTGGGAGGAGAGATTGACAAAAGAGGGGAGGGGGAGGAGAGTGAGGGGAGGGGGAGGGAGGAGAGGGAGGGGAGGGGGGAAGGAGAGTAGAGGGTGAGGGAGAATGAGGGGGGAGGGGAGAATGAGGGGTAAGGAAATGGACTGAAAAAAAATGTTAATGTAGCCCATTGTTACGGGTTTAACGGCTAGTTAGACATATTGGGGTAGATTTTTTTAAAAAGCGCGATCGCGTACTTTTGTTTGCGCAGCAGGCGCAAACAAAAGTACGCTGGATTTTATAAGATACGCGCATGCGTATATTTCCAATACAAATTGAAAACACTGAGAAAAGCCGGCGCCAGCGTACCTTATTTAAAGGAAGTCAAAAAGTGCGCCAAACGGGCTGTCAATTGGACATTTGGCTGCTTATTGTGTAGTTCTGCTTCCACGGCTTTATTAAGCAGCCTTCCCTGTTGTTTTGTCAGACCCCCTGACATGTGGCAGAAGCGACAACCCACCATGGAGGAAATGGGGTGGAGTGCGGTAACACTATCCCAGGGTAGGAGACAGGCAGCCTCAACACCCCAGCCTCACCACAATGAAGAATAGCATACAATGGGGCGGATTTTAAAAGCCCTGCTCGCGTAAATCCGCCCGGATTTACGTGAGCAGGGCCTTGCGTGCTGGCGCGCCTATTTTCCATTGGCCGCCGGCGCGCGCAGAACCCCGGGACGCGCGTAGGTCCCGGGGTTTTTGGAAGGGGGCGTGTCGGGGGCGGGGCCGAACGATGCGGCGTTTTGGGGGCGGGCGCGGCGTTTCGGGGCGGGCGTGGTTTCGGGCCGGGGCGTTCCGGGGGCATGGCCGCGCCCTCAGGAACCACCCCCGGGTCGGGTCTCGGCGCGCCAGCAGCCCGCTGGCGTGCGTGGATTTACGTCTCCCTCCGGGAGGCGTAAATCCATGGATAAAGGGAGGGGGGGTTTAGATAGGGCCGGGGGGGGTGGGTTAGGTAGGGGAAGGGAGGGGATGGTGAGGGGAGGGAATGGAGGCAGGCTGCGCGGCTCAGCGCGCGCCGGCTGCCCAAATCAGCAGCCTTGCGCGCTGAGGGAGGATCACGAAAGACATCAGCAATCTGGAGCCACTTTAAAGTGACGGATGACCCGCGTTTTGCTCGGTGTAATTACTGTGGCAGAGATATTAGCAGAGGCAAGCAATTGGGACATCTATCTAATGTTGGCATGTCGCATCATATGAAGAGGCAACACCCAACAAGAGTACTGCCATCTGGGGATGGTGGCATTACCAGTCAGGGGACCCCTTCCAAGCAGCTTAAAGTGGTTCAAAAGCAGCAGAATCAGCCCACACCCTCATTCCCTTCTAGCAGTCAGGTGGCAGGCCAGCAACCCCCTGACATGTAAGCAGAAATACACAATAAGGAGCCAAATGTCCAATCTGTATTTATTATGTAGAGACAAAATATGTGCAAATGAGCCCGACTCTAGCCGAGTTTCGCTCTCCTTCAGTAGGGCTGCATCAGGGGCTAAAAACATACAATAAATAACAGTAAATAATATTTAAATAAATTAAAAACTGATAAAAACATATAATAAACAAACATTTAAAGTGAACATATAAAATGGTAACATGGATATATATGGTGTGAACATAAAACCAGCAGAATAAAAATTGCAATAAATAATTCAAAATGTGATAAATACATAAGAGTAAATATTGCCTTTACCTCCAAACATTTAAAGTAAACATGTAAAATGATAACATGGATATATGTAGTGTGAGCATAAAACCAGCAGAATAAAAATTACAATAAATAATTCAAAATATAATAAATACATAAAAGTGAATATTGCCTTTACCTACAATAAATAGATATATATAAATTATACATCTGTGTTGTTAATATGAGTGTAATTGGCTACAAAAAAGGGTAATAAAATGACATCAGTAACTTAAAAAGTCTATAGAATAAAATGCTCACCACGCCTGTGAACTGTGTCAAAAGAAAACAAAAAAAAGGGAAAAAGGAAAAGTATATTGTAAAAGGGAGGGGTTGTGCTGTGTAAAAGTAAGTTGTGTAAAAATATTGCTTACTATTTGCATATATGAATTCTATATCTTCATCAATTTGTGTGTATAAACTATGAGCGATACCTATGAAAATAATATGAAAACAGTAAATGTTAGAACAAAATTGTGCAAGAGACAGAATTATTGTGTCAGTGAATCAAACAATAGAAAAGATCTGTAATTAAGCATCCCATAGCAATGGTGAACACAATAAACTGAGACCATTAAGATTAATGCTCAAACTATTAGTTTTGAAGGCTATTTTTATGAGAAAATATTATGAGAAAATTGCAACAATAACTTAAAAACTCAAACCTCGTAGAACAATGTGAAGTGCGCTCAAAACAATTTAGGTCTACCAATCTTAATAACTAAAAATCAGTAAAGTGCAAAATTATTTACCCATAAGTACATGGTATACCGATTCGGGCTGTCAAACTTTGGCATGAGTATTTGCTGCTGATACATCCGACTTGCAGAAAAAAGTCAGAACGCATTAAAAACATATTTAGAAATCGCTTAAAGAATATAAATACTTGACTGTCCCACCAGCCTAAACGGCAGCAAAATACAAAATACTTAACCAAGCTTTCATGCTTAAACCTATTGCCCCAAATTGACAAAATTGTGCTCATGTATAAAATACTGCCGCCGATCAAATGGACTTACAGCACAGAGAATAAGTCACAAAAGTAACGAAAATTTCAGCAATTGCTTACCGAACGTAGCGCTCCGAATCCTGAATTGTGCACAATCGGTTTGGTCTCTTTCCAAAACAAATTGAAAACACTGAGAAACGCCGGCGCCGGCGTACCTTATTTAAAGGAAGTCAAAAAGTGCGCCAAACGGGCTGTCAATTGGACATTTGGCTGCTTATTGTGTAGTTTTGCTTCCACGGCTTTATTAAGCAGCCTTCCCTGTTGTTTTGTCAGACCCCCTGACATGTGACAGAAGCGACAACCCACCATGGAGGAAATGGGGTGCAGTGCGGTAACACTATCCCAGGGTAGGAGACAGGCAGCCTCAAAAGTTGTAACCAGGAGCATTGGGGAAATGATTGCCCTTGATGACCATCCCTTGCAGTTAGTGGAGAATGTGGGTTTCAAGCATTTTCTGAAGGTCGTAGTTCCAAATTACAAATACCCTCCAGAACCACATTTAGCAGAAAGGTCATCCCCAGCCTGTACAAGCTGTGTCACAGTCGCATCCAAGTGCTGCTAGCTAAGGCAGAGGGGAGAGTGCATTTCACCTGTGATATCTGGACCACCATGAATGCTGCACACTCTTACCTCTCCCTGACAGCACACTGCCATTAGCAATGGTAACATGGAATAGACTTAGTTTTTGGGTACTTGCCAGGCTCTTATAGCCTGGATTGGCCACTGTTGGAAACAGGATGCTGGGCTTGATGGACCCTTGGTCTGACCCAGTATGGCATTTTCTTATGTTCTTATGGCTGAGGCAGGGGCAGGCAGCAGCTCTATTACTGAACAAGTATCAGGGTGGAGGTGGGCTTTACTGCACACCCACCTGGCAGACCAGGCCCATACCTCAGCCAATATTCTAGCATGCATCAGACAGATGCTGGAGGGCTGGCAACTACACCAGCAAGACAGGAATCCTCAGGCAGGGTTCTTTGTCACAGACAATGGTGGAAACATGGTTAAGGCAATAAACGACATGCACTTTAAGAACATCCGATGTTTTATACACACTCTGCACCTGGTAGTGAAGTCAGCTCTGGGGTTGGATTCCAGTGACAAAGAATGAATACCTGCATAGGTTAATACAGAAGTGCAGGAACATAGCAGCACATGTCCACAGATGTGTGAAGGTGGGGCAGGTTCTCCGACACAAGCAGACTGATTTGGAGATGCCTCACAAGCGTTTCATTGAAGACATTACCATCCGGTGGAATTCCACCCGGTGGAATTCCACCTTTATGATGCTCGAGAGGTTAGTGGAGCTGCAGACACCCCTTCATGAACTTTTTGGTACAATGGACATAGGTGTGCAGAATCCCTTAGGGCATCATGATTGGTTAGTCATGAGTCAGCTGGTAAAAATCCTGCAGCTCTTCAAGGATGTCACGGAGGAGCTGAGTTCCAGAAGTGCCACCTTGGCTGAAATCATCCCTATAGTTAATCTCCTGGATGTACATTTGGAGGCCTTTAAGCAGGAAGATGGAATGACAGTTGAGGTGCTGCATTGTCTGGACATTTTGCAGCAGCAGGTGGAAGAGAGATTAAGGCCTTTAACAGATCAGAACACATACATAATCGCCACAGTCTGTGCTGCCCAAGTGAAAGGGAAACTCGCCCTACAGTACGATTGTCTCTTATTGGTGAAGGACATGCTGTTAGCAAAAGTCCATGAACAGGAGCACCATAGGCAGAGACAGATTAGGCGTGAAGCAGAGGTGGAAACAGTGAGCACTTCAGAGAGTTGTGCTGCTAGCCCAAGCAGGAGCAGCACTCTGTCAGCGACAGATAGTACCTCCTCCTCCACTTCAGAACGCGAAAGGCATGTTGCCCATAAAGAATCATCTGTTGTGCGACGGGCAAGAGAGAAAGCAGCTGGCATGAGTGATTCTCAGCCCACCCAAGCAAAGGAGACACCAGCACAGCTCTCAGTGACACGGTATCTCTCAGAGCCCACAGAGAACTTGCAGACAGATCCGTTGGAAATTGGGCACACAAGTCCACTGTCTGGCCACACCTAGCCAAAGTGGCTCAGCGATATCTGTCATGTCCACCAACCAGTGTGCCCAGTGAATGTGTCTTTTCAATGACAGAGGATATCATGAGTCCTCATCGCTCAAGGCTGGCACAGATTTGATGGAAATGCTAGTTTTTTTTTAAAGTAAACCTGCCTTTGCTTGGGTTTCCAAATTTTCCCTGTGAATGCAAGATGAATAAAAGTAATTGAAAGCCTTGCAGCAGCTCCATCTGCCTCATATGCTCCAGATAATATCAGTACATGTACCTGACCTCAACCACTGTGCCTGTCTGTCCACATGTCCAGCCCTTATGTCACTACAAGGGCCTGACCCCAAATGCTGTGCCTGTCTGTCCAGCCCTTATATCACTACAAGAGCCTGACCTGAACTGATGTGCCTGCCCGTCCAGCCCTTACATTACTACAAGGGCCTGACCTCAACTGATATGCCTGCCCATCCAGCCTATACGTCACTACAAGGGCCTGACCCCAAACGCTGTGAATGTCTATCTAGCCCTTACATCACTACAAGGGCCTGACCCCAAACGCTGTGCCTGTCTGTCCAGCCCTTACATCACTACAAGGGCCTGACCCCAAATGCTGTGAATATCTATCTGGCCCTTACATCACTACAAGGGCCTGACCCCAAACGCTGTGTCTGTCTATCTAGCCCTTACATCATTACAAGGGCCTGACCCCAAACGCTGTGCCTGTCTGTCCAGCCCTTACATCACTACAAGGGCCTGACCTCAATTGATGTGGCTGCCCGTCCAGCCCTTAAGTAACTACAATGGCCTGACCTCAACTGATCTGCCTGCCCGTTCAGCCCTTACATCACTACAAGGGCCTGACCTCAACTGATATGCCTGCCCATGCAGCCTATACACCACTACAAGGGCCTGAACCCAAATGCTGTGAATGCCCGTCCACTGTCCAGCCCTTACGTCACTACAAGGGCTTGACACCAAACGTTGTGCCTGTCTATCTAGCACTTATGTCACTACAAGGGCCTGACCCCAAACACTGTGCCTCTCTGTCCACTGTCCAGCGCTTACTGTTATGGATCTGGGTTGTGGCTCCTGAAAGACGGAGGAGTTAGCAATCTTGTTATGGATCTGCTGCTGGATACTCCTGTTGGAGGAGGAGTTAGCAATCTTCTGTGTGTGAAGTTGATGGAATGCTGCAGTAAGTTTCTCCAAGGTTTCTTGCTGTTCTGAGATGCGTTGCGCCAGGCCCGGTATAGCCTGCAAAGCGGAGAGGTGTGCCGGATCCATGGGTTACTGACATCCCATACCTTAAGCTGGATTCCCAGGAGTACTGCTTCTCCAATTTAAAGCCGGATCCACTGGAGTTAGCAGTCTTGTTATGGATCTGTTGCTAGATACTCCTGTTGGGGGAGGAGTTAGCAATCTGTAATGAATCTGCTCCAGAGGAAGGAGGAGTTAGCAGTCTGTAATGATCTACTCCTCGAGAAGGGAGGAGTTAGCAATCTGATATACTCAGCTCCTGTAGAGGGAGTAGATAACAATCTGTTAGGGTTTAGACTGCGGAGTAGCAATCTGTTACGAATCTGTTGCTGAAGACTCCTGGTGTGGAAGGAGCAGCAATCTGTACCAGTGGAGTGCTTGGAGAGGGCACTCAGCTGTAGAAGAATGTAGATAGGTGGATCCTTGGGTCGATGGCAGATAACAGCACCCCCAGGAGGATATCCTGAGAGGGACCACCGGCTAGGCTTGGGTATGGAAACAGACACATATAGTTCTTCATTAGACAGGTTAGTAGAACCACCAGAGGTGGCAGTAATGAGCTGATATGCCCGGTAGGGCTGAAGTCCCTCAGATACTGGAACAGCAATCCCAAGGTTGCTGAGCTGTAGAGAAAATATAGATAGTGAGTAGACAGGGTATGTTGTGTTCATAGCCAGAACTAGATGACAAATCTCACATAAGGTCTTAAGAAAGCTCAGTAGCTGGAAAGGGTTAGGCCC
This sequence comes from Rhinatrema bivittatum, assembly GCF_901001135.1. NCBI lineage: Eukaryota > Metazoa > Chordata > Amphibia > Gymnophiona > Rhinatrematidae > Rhinatrema > Rhinatrema bivittatum. The sequence continues at coordinate 11,666,450 of NC_042633.1, forward strand.
TTGAGGAGCGAGTACTTGGTTCCAGGAAAAGCTCTGAGAGAGCAAATGTAACACACAAAAGTCTGTATCTGTGATAGCTTCCAGGCAGTAGAGAATATTCAGTGTCCAGGAACATGGGCCCCTGAGGAGCGAGTACCGGTTCCTATCTTCAATCTGAAATAAAGAAAAGAGAGAGAGGCCCCCGAGGAGCGGGTACCCCTTGTAAGTCCGATGAGGCAGAGTAGCTTGGACGAATCCTTGCTAACTCAATTCGTTAGCGAATACTGAGACCTTCTATATTGGAAGCAGATGACGTCATTTCAGGGGGACGCCCCCGAGTTTCGCGCCTTTGCTGGTACATCAATCAGAGCGCGCACGTGCATGCCCTACATCATCAGGCAGATCCGCAGCGTCGAGCCAGTCCGGGGACACCGGAGGGAGATGGCACAGAGATAGAGAGGGCGGAGTGAGGGCGTCGATCCGCGACGGACAAAACACTTATGTCACTACAATGGCCTGACCCCAAACACTGTGCCTGTCTGTCCAACCCTTACATCACTAAAAGGGCCTGACCTCAACTGATCTGCCTGCCCGTCCAGCTCTTACATCACTACAAGGGCCTGACCTCAACTGATATGCCTGACCGTCCAGCCTATAAGTCAGTACAAGGGCCTGACCCCAAATGCTGTCAGTCTGTCCAGCCCTTACATCACTACAAGGGCCTGACCTCAACTGATGTGGCTGCCCGTCCAGCCCTTAAGTCACTACAAGGGTCTGACCTCAACTGATCTGCCTGAACGTCCAATCCTTACATCACTACAAGGGCCTGACCTCAACTGATATGCCTGCCCTTCCAGCCTATACGTCACTACAAGGGCCTAAGCCCAAACGCTGTGAATGTCTGTCTACTGTCCAGCCCTTACGTCACTACAATGGCCTGACCCCAAGCACTGTGCCTGTCTGTCCAGCCCTTACATCACTACAAGGGCCTGAACTCAACTGATCTGCCTGCTCGTCCAGCCCTTAAGGCACTACAAGGGCCTCACCAAAACTGCTCTGCAAGGGTTTGACCTCGATTGCTGTACCTGTTTGTCCAGGCATTATGTCCCTACAAAGGTTTGACCTCGATTGCTGTGCCTGTCCATCCAGGTCTTATGTACCTACAAGGGTTTGACCTTGATTGCTGTGCTTGTCCATCCAGGCCTTATGTCCCTACAAGGGTTTGACCTTGATTGCTGTGCCTGTTCATCCAGGCCTTATGTCCCTAGAAGGGCTTGACCTCTGTCCTTACAAGGGTCCCTACAAGGGACCCTTGTAAGGACAGAGGTCCTGAGGCACTCCACTGTCAAGGACAGTGGAGTGCCTCAGGGATCTGTATTGGGACCCTTACTTTTCAATATATTTATAAATGATCTGGAAAGAAATACGACAAGTGAGATAATCAAATTTGCAGATGACACAAAATTGTTCAGAGTAGTTAAAGCACAAGCAGATTGTGATAAATTGCAGGAAGACCTTGTGAGGCTGGAAAATTGGGCATCCAAATGGCAGATGAAATTTAATGTGGATAAGTGCAAGGTAATGCATATAGGGAAAAATAACCCATGCTATAATTACACAATGTTAGGTTCCATATTAGGTGCTACAACCCAAGAAAGAGATCTAGGTGTCATAGTGGATAGCACATTGAAATCGTCGGTTCAGTGTGCTGCGGCAGTCAAAAAAGCAAACAGAATGTTGGGAATTATTAGAAAAGGAATGATGAATAAAACGGAAAATGTCATAATGCCTCTGTATCGCTCCATGGTGAGACCGCACCTTGAATACTGTGTACAGTTCTGGTCGCCGCATCTCAAAAAAGATATAATTGCGATGGAGAAGGTACAGAGAAGGGCTACCAAAATGATAAGGGGAATGGAACAGCTTCTCTACGAGGAAAGACTAAAGAGGTTAGGACTTTTCAGCTTGGAGAAGAGACGACTGAGGGGGGATATGATAGAGGTGTTTAAAATCATGAGAGGTCTAGAACGGGTAGATGTGAATCGGTTATTTACTCTTTCGGATAGTAGAAAGACTAGGGGGCACTCCATGAAGTTAGCATGGGGCACATTTAAAACTAATCGGAGAAAGTTCTATTTTACTCAACGCACAATTAAACTCTGGAATTTGTTACCAGGGGATGTGGTTAGTGCAGTTAGTATAGCTGTGTTTAAAAAAGGATTGGATAAGTTCTTGGAGGAGAAGTCCATTACCTGCTATTAAGTTCACTTAGAGAATAGCCACTGCCATTAGCAATGTTTACATGGAATAGACTTAGTTTTTGGGTACTTGCCAGGTTCCTATGACCTGGATTGGCCACTGTTGGAAACAGGATGCTGGGCTTGATGGACCCTTGGTATGACCCAGTATGGCATTTTCTTATGTTCTTACAAGGGTTAGATCTCGATTGTTGTGCCTGTCCGTCCAGGGCTTATGTCCCTACAAGGGTTTGACCTCAATTGCTGTACCTGTTCGTCCAGGCCTCATGTCTCTAAGTGGGATTCAACTCTGTCCTCGACTGCTGTGCCTGTTTGTCCAGGCCTCATGTCCCTAGGTGTGATTCACCTCTGTCCTCGACTGCTGTGCTTGTTTGTCCAGGCCTTATGCCCTAAAAGGGTTTGACCTCAATTGCTTTGCCTGTCCGTCCAGGTCTTATGTCCCTACAACGGTTTGATCTCGACTGCTGTGCCTGTTCATCCAGGCCTCATGTCCCTAGGTGGGATTCACCTCTGTCCTCGACTGCTGTGCCTGTTTGTCCAGGCCTTATGTCCCTAGGTGGGATTAACTCTGTCCTCGATTGCTGTGCTTATTTGTCCAGGCCTTATGTTCCTAGGTGGGATTCACCTCTTTCCTCGACTGCTGTGCCTGTCCATCCAGGCTCTATGTCCCTACAAGTGTTTGACCTCAATTGCTGTGCCTGTTTGTCCAGGCCTTATGTCCCTACAAAGGTTTGACCTCGATTGCTGTGCTTGTCCGTCCAGGCCTTATGTCCCTACAAGGGTTTGACCTCGATTGCTGTGCCTGTTTGTCCAAGTCTTATGTCCCTACAAGGGTTTGATCTCGATTGCTGTGCCGGTTCGTCCAGACCTTATGTCCATACGTGGTCTGGACGTCTGGCCTCGACTGCTGTGCTTGTCCGTCCAGGTCTTATTTCCCTAGGTGGTATTGACTCTTTCCTCAATTTCTGTGCCTGTTCGTCCAGGACTTATGTCACTACAAGGGTTGGACCTCAATTGCTGTGCCTGTTTTACCAGGCCTTATGTCCCAACATGGGTTTGATCTCGATTGCTGTGCCGGTTCGTCCAGACCTTATGTCCATACGTGGTCTGGACATTTGGTCTCAACTGTTGCCCTGTTTGTCAAGGCCTCATGTCTCTAGGTGGGATTCAACTCTGTCCTCGACTGCTGTGCCTGTTTGTCCAGGCCTCATGTCCCTAGGTGGTATGCACCTCTGTCCTCGACTGCTGTGCCTGTTTGTCCAGGCCTTATGTACCTAAAAGGGTTTGACCTCAATTGCTGTGCCTGTCCATCCAGGTCTTATGTCCCTACAAGGGTTTGACCTCGATTGCTGTGCCTGTTTGTCCAGGCCTCATGTCTCTAGGTGGGATTCAACTCTGTCCTCGACTGCTGTGCCTGTTTGTCCAGGCCTCATGTCCCTAGGAGGGCTTCACCTCTGTCCTCGACTGCTGTGCCTGTCCGTCCAGGCCTTATTTCCCTAGGTGTGATTGACTCTGTCCTCAATTTCTGTGAATGTTCGTCCAGGACTTATGTCCCTACAAGGGTTGGACCTCGATTGCTGTGCATTTTTTTCCAGGCCTTATGTCCCTACAAGGGTTTGATCTCGATTGCTGTGCCGGTTCGTCCAGACCTTATGTCTCTAGGTGGGATTCAACTCTGTCCTCAACTGCTGTGCCTGTCCATCCAGGCCTATGTCCCTACAAGGGTTTGACCTCAATTGCTGTGCCTTTTTGTCCAGGCCTTATGTCCCTACAAGGGTTTGACCTCGATTGCTGTACCTGTTTGTCCAGGCCTTTGTCCCTACAAGGGTTTGACCTCGATTGCTGTGCCTGTCCGTCCAGGCCTTATGTCCCTACAAGGGTTTGACCTTGATTGCTGTACCTGTTTGTCCAGGTTTTATGTCCCTACAAGGGTTTTATCTCGATTGCTGTGCCGGTTCGTCCAGACCTTATGTCCATACGTGGGCTGGACATCTGGCCTCAACTGCTGTGCCTGTCCATCCAGGCCTTATTTCCCTAGGTGGGATTGACTCTGTCCTCAATTTCTGTGCCTGTTCATCCAAGACTTATGTTTCTACAAGGGTTTGACCTCAATTGCTGTGCCTGTTTTTCCAGGCCTTATTTCCCTACAAGTTTTTGATCTCGATTGCTGTGCCGGTTCGTCCAGACCTTATGTCCATACGTACTCTGGACATCTGGCCTCGACTGCTGTACGTGTTTGTCCAGGCCTCATGTCCCTAGGTGGGATTCACCTCTGTCCTCGACTGCTGTGCCTGTCTGTCCAGGCCTTATTTCCCTAGGTGGGATTGACTCTGTCCTCAATTGCTGTGCCTGTTTGTCCAGGCCTTATGTCTCTTGGTGGGCTTCACCTCTGTCCTCGACTGCTGTGCCTGTCCATCCAGGCCTTATGTCCATACAAGGGTTTGACCTTGATTGCTGTGCCTGTTCGTCCAGGCCTTATGTCCCTAATTGGGATTCACCTCTATCCTCGACTGCTGTGCCTGTTCGTCCAAGCCTTATATCACTGCAAGGGTTTGACCTCGATTGCTGTGCCTATTCGTCCAGGCCTTATGTCCCTAGGTGACCTTGACCTCTGTCCTCGACTGCTGTTCCTGTCCGTCCAGCCCTTATATCACTACAAGGGCCTGACCTCAACTGATATGCCTGCCCGTCCAGCCTATATATTACTACAAGGGCTTAAGCCCAAACCCTGTGAATGTCTGTCCACTGTCCAGCCCTTACGTCACTACAATGGCCTGACTCCAAACACTGTACCTGTCTGTCCAGCCCTTTTATCACTACAAGGGCCTGAACTCAACTGATCTGCCTGCTCGTCCAGCCCTTAAGGCACTACAAGGGAATGACCGCAAATACTGTGCCTGTCGTCCAGGCCTTATGTCCGTAGGTGGGATTCACCTCTCTCCTCGACTGCTGTGCCTGTTAGTCCAGGCCTTATGTACCTACAAGGGTTTGACCTCGATTGCTGTGCTTGTCCATCCAGGCCTTATGTCCCTACAAGGGTTTGACCTTGATTGCTGTGCCTGTTCATCCAGGCCTTATGTCCCTAGGAGGGCTTGACCTCTGTCCTTACAAGGGATCCTACAAGAGTTTAGCCTCGATTGCTGTGCCTGTCCGTCCAGGGCTTATGTCCCTACAACGGTTTGACCTCGATTGCTGTGCCTGTTTGTCCAGGCATCATGTCTCTAGGTGGGATTCAACTCTGTCCTCGACTGCTGTGCCTGTTTGTCGAGGCCTCATGTCCCTAAAAGGGTTTGACCTCAATTGCTGTGCCTGTCCATCCAGGTCTTATGTCCCTACAAGGGTTTGACCTCGACTGCTGTGCCTGTTTGTCCAGGCCTCATGTCCCTAGGTGGGATTCATCTCTGTCCTCAACTGCTGTGCCTGTTTGTCCAGGCCTTGTGTCCCTAGGTGGGATTGACTCTGTCCTCGATTGCTGTGCTTGTTTGTCCAGGCCTTATGTCACTAGGTGGGATTCACCTCTGTCCTTGACTGCTGTGCCTGTTCGTACAGGCCTTATGTCCCTAGGTGGGATTCATCTCTGTCCTCGACTGCTGTGCCTGTCCATCCGGGCCTATGTCCCTACAAGGGTTTGAACTCGTTTGCTGTACCTGTTTGTCCAGGCCTTATGTCCCTACAAGGGTTTGACCTCGATTGCTGTGCCTGTTTGTCCAGGCCTCATGTCTCTAGGTGGGATTCAACTCTGTCCTTGACTGCTGTGCCTGTATGTCGAGGCCTCATGTCCCTAAAAGGGTTTGACCTCAATTGCTGTGCCTGTCCATCCAGGGCTTATGTCCCTACAAGGGTTTGACCTCGATTGCTGTGCCTGTTTGTCCAGGCCTTATATCCCTAGGTAGGATTGACTCTGTCCTCGACTGCTTTGTCTGTCCTTCCAGGTATTATGTCCCTACAAGGGTTTGACTTCGATTGCTGTGCCTGTCTGTCCAGGACTTATGCCCCTACAATGGTTTGACCTCGATTGCTCTGCCTGTTCGTCCAGGCCTTATGTTCATAAGTGGGCTTGACTTAGATTGTAAGCCCTCTGGGGATAGGGAAATACCTACAGTACATGAGTATAATCCACTATGAAGTGCTTGAAAAGCGTGAAAAGCAGAATATAAATAAATAAAAAAAATTGCTGTGCCTGTCTGTCCAGGCATTATCTCCTTAAACGGGATTCACCTCTGTCCTCGACTGCTGTGCCTGTTCATCCAGGCCTTATGTCACTACAAGGGTTTGACCTCGATTGCTGTGCCTATTCATCCATGCCTTATGTCCCTAGGTGGGCTTGACCTCTATTCTCGACTGATGTGCCTGTTGTTCCAGGCCTTATGCCCCTACAAAGGTTTGACCTCATTTGCTGTGTCTGTTCATCCAGGCCTTATGTCCCTAAAAGGGTTTGACCTCGATTGATGTGCCTATCCGTCCAGGATTTATGTCCCTACAAGGGTTTGACCTCAATTGCTGTGCCTAATCGTCCAGGCCTTATGTCCCTAAAGGGTTTGACCTCGTTTGCTGTGCCTGTCCTTCCAGGTTTATGTCCCTACAAGGGTTTGACCTTGACTGCTGTGTCTGTTTGTCCAGGCCTCATGTCCCTAGGTGGGATTCATCACTGTCCTCGACTGCTGTGCCTGTCCATCAGGGCCTATGTCCCTACAAGGGTTTGATCTCGATTGCTGTGTCGGTTCATCCAGACCTTATGTCCATACATGGTCTGGACATCTGGCCTCGACTTCTGTGCCTGTTTGTCCAGGCCTCATGTCCCTAGGTGGGATTCACCTCTGTCCTCGACTGCTGTGCCTGTTTGTCCAGGACTTATGTCCCTACAAGGGTTTGACCTCGATTGCTGTGCCTGTTCGTCCAGGCCTCATGTCTCTAGTTGGGATTCACCTCTGTCCTCGACTGCTGTGCCTGTTTGTCCAGGCCTTATGTCACTAGGTGGGATTCAACTCTGTCCTCGACTGTTGTGCCTGTTCGTCCAGGCCTTATGTCCCTAGGTGGGATACATCTCTGTCCTTGACTGCTGTGCCTGTCCATCCAGGCCCTATGTCACTACAAGGGTTTGACCTCGATTGCTGTGCCTATCCGTCCATGCCTTATGTCCCTAGGTGGGCTTGACCTCTATTCTCGACTGATGTGCCTGTTGTTCCAGGCCTTATGTCCCTACAAAGTTTTGACCTCATTTGCTGTGTCTGTTCATCCAGGCCTTATGTCCCTAAAGGGTTTGACCTCGTTTGCTGTGCCTGTCCTTCCAGGTTTATGTCCCTACAAGGGTTTCACCTTGATTGCTGTGCCTGTTTGTCCAGGCCTCATGTCCCTAGGTGGGATTCATCTCTGTCCTCGACTGCTGTGCCTGTTTGTCCAGGCCTTATATCCCTAGGTGGGATTGACTCTGTCCTCGACTGCTTTGTCTGTCCTTCCAGGTATTATGTCCCTACAAGGGTTTGACCTCGATTGCTGTGCCTATTCGTCCATGCCTTATGTCCCTAGGTGGGCTTGACCTCTATTCTCGACTGATGTGCCTGTTGTTCCAGGCCTTATGCCCCTACAAAGTTTTGACCTCATTTGCTGTGTCTGTTCATCCAGGCCTTATGTCCCTAAAGGGTTTGACCTCGTTTGCTGTGCCTGTCCTTCCAGGTTTATGTCCCTACAAGGGTTTCACCTCGATTGCTGTGCCTGTTCGTCCAGGCCTTATGTCCCTAGGTGGGCTTGACCTCTGTCCTCGACTGCTGTGCGTGTCCATCCTTGCCTTATGTCCCTACAAGGGTTTGATCTCGATTGCTGTGCCTTTTCGTCCAGGCCTTATGTCCCTACAAGGGTTTGTCCTCGATTGCTGTGCCTCTCCATCCAGGCCTTATGTCCCTAGGTGGGATTCACCTCTGTCCTTGACTGTTGTGCCTGTTTGTTCAGGCCTTATGTCCCTAGGTGGGATTGTCTCTGTCCTCGATTGCTGTGCTTTTTTGTGCAGGCCTTATGTCCCTAGGTGGGAGTCACCTCTATCCTCGACTGCTGTGCCTGTTCATCCAGGCCTTATGTCCCTAGGTGGGATTCACCTCTGTCCTCTACTGCTGTGCCTGTCCGTCCAGTCATTATGTCCCTAAAAGTGTTTGACCTTGATTGCTTTGCCTGTTCGTCCAGACCTTATGTCCCTAGGTGTGATTCAGCTCTGTACTTGACTGCTGTGCCTGTCCATCCAGGCCTTTTGTCCCTAGGTGGGACTGACTCTGTCCTCGATTGCTGTGCCTGTTCGTCCAGGCCTTATGTCTTTACAAGGGTTTGACCTCGATTGCTGTGCCTGTCCGTCCAGGCCTTATGTCCCTACAAGGGTTTGACCTCGATTGTGGTGCCTGTTCATCTAAGCCTTATGTCCATATGTGGGCTTGACTTAGATTGTAAGCCCTCTGGGGATAGGGAAATACCTACAGTACCCTGAGTGTAATCCACTATGAAGTGCTGGAAAAGCATGAAAAGCGGAATATAAATACATTAAAAAAAAAAATTGCTGTGCCTGTCCGTCCAGGTCTTATGTCCCTAGGTGGGATTAACCTCTGTCCTCGACTACTGTACCTGTTCGTCCAGGCTTTACGTCCCTAGGTGGGATTCACCTCTGTCCTCGACTGCTGTGCCTGTTCGTCCAGGCCTTATGTCCAGTCCTAACAGCTGAAACCTCGTTGGAAAGGGAAACCCCAGTCTCTGGCAATTCAAACTAGTAATCCTTCACAGCATGGATCCTTAAATAAAACAAACAGTTTTCTTTAGTTTCACGGCAGAGAAGAGAACTTTCTCTGTCTTGCTTATGAAGTCATGATCTGCTTGCTAATGCTTAAATCCTAACAATTTTTACCATTATACACTCTATGGGCCAACCCATTCCAGGGAGCCCTTTCCTGCTCTCCCCATTGCTGCAGCCTATCTCTTACCACCTTTTGACCCATGTTCAGAACAAGAAAAGATCTCCAAGGTATTTAGACTGTGGCAAACACAACACAGTGAGACCATGCTCACAGTGAGACCCTGCTCCATGTCACCACGCTTTGAAGGCTCGTGCTTCACCCTAGAGGCCAACCCATTCTGCGGAGCCCTTCCCGGCTCAAAAGAAAGGGAACTCTCCCCGGGTGTAGCCAGCCTATATCTACCCTCTGACCCATTTTGAACCGCTGTTTACATGGTAACCTCCTCCGACTCGGCCTTGAAAATTCTCTTTTGTATATCTTCTAACTCTACCAGATTTTAAAATACTAGCGAGAGCTCAGTAGACACCAACGGAAATACCCCACTCTAGGGGTGAACCCATTCTAGGGAGCCCTTTCCTGCACAAAAATTAAAGGGAATTATCCCCGGGTGAAGCCAGCCTGTATCTACTCTCTGCCTCTATGCCTTGCTGCCATTCACCAGATAACTCACTCAACTCCTTGTAGTGTTCTGGCCACTATCATGGTTCCTCAGTGTGTTTAAGGTTTAAGGTTTATTTTTATTTATATACCGTCGTCTCAGCGGAAGCCTTCACGACGGTTTACATTACAATAAAAACATAATAAGAAGGTTACAATCGTTTATAAGTAAAATAGAATAAAATTACTAGCTTAGAGAAATAGCTTAAAAGGTAAAATTACTAAAAGACAGAGTAAAAATATACATATTAAACAAATAAAATTTTAAAATATAAATATATAATTTCAAGATAGACTTAAGGTCCCCAAAGATGGTGTAAAAACTAGACATCTGGCTATTTCTCCACATCGTTGTATGCCGCGTTAAACAACCATGTTTTAAGGTCCGTTTTGAATTTACTTTTATCTTGCTGCATTCTTAGTTGGACTGGGAGTGAATTCCAAAGTTTTGAGCCTGCGATAGATAGGGCCCTCTCTCTAACTTGACTGAGGTGAGCTGACTTGATTGTAGGGATTGATAACAAAGCTTTATTGGCCGATCTTAAATTTCTCTGCGGGGTGTGTAGTCGCAGTGCTGCATTTAACCATTCTGTTTTTTCTCCATAGATAATGTTATGTACTATACAGACAGCTTTATAAAATATTCTAGAATGCATCGGTAACCAATGTAATGCGATCAGTGTTGGGGTGATATGATCAAACCTCTTTTTTCCTGACAGAATACGAGCAGCTGTATTTTGAAAAACCTGGAGTGGTCTGATTGTAGATTGGGGCAGGCCAAGTAACAGAGCGTTACAATTATCCAAATTAGGAAAAAGAAGAGCTTGAAGAACGGATCTAAAATCAGAAGGTTCTAGTACTGGTTTCAATCTTCTTAACGTTAATAATTTAAAATAACCATCCTTTAATTTTGTCGCAATGTGTTTTTTCATGTTCAATTCAGAATCTATTATCACTCCGAGATCTCTTGCAAATAATGATGGAGTCAAGGTTGAGTTCACAAACTTAAATTCTGGGATATTAAGTTGAGATCGCTTTCTTTCTAACAGTATTATTTCAGTTTTTTCTGTATTTAAAATTAATTTCATTTGTGATAACAGTGTTTTTATGGCATTGAGATAGATGGTTATTAATTTGTAGGTAAAATCAATATCATTTTCTACGGGTACTAAAAACTGTTGGTGCTAGTCTTTCCGCTTGCCTTGTTTCCTCTTCATTGTGCTGTAGGATGTTGATTCCACTTGTCTTGCTGCTTTGCCTCTTGTGCTGCCTTCGAGGGTTCATGCATCTTATATCGGTGCTCTCTTTTGAAGCTGGGGTGTGTTTTTGATACTCTCGCTGCTGCTTTGCACCTCTGTTAAAGCACTCTTGCCACTCCTGGTACCCCTTTGCCCCATTAAAATACCTTAGGCTATTCATGCCACTTTGGTGCAACTTTGCCACAGTCGAAGTACCTTGGAGCTGTTTTGTTGTTCTGATGATTGCTCCCCAGAAGTTTCATCAGAATTAATAAGAAAACCCCAATTCTGCAGCCAAAATTCGTCTGCAAATACTTCCCCCATTGACTTTAATGGGAACCGGAAAACGAATGCAACGTATCAACGTATCGGGGCGCCATTGGATGAATACAACGTATCTGGGCCCCGACAAATACGTATCCCGAATGCAATGAATACTTTTTGGCTGCACATCCCTAGTTGTTAATGCAGCCAGTTCTATTCTCTTAACATGTTTCTTTTTCAGGCCATTTTGACTTCAATTGCTTGTAAATAATGTTGCAGTTTATCTTGTTGTTGGTTGAACTTTTTCTACCCCCCCCCCCCCCCCCATACCTCTCATTCTTACCTTGATTGATTTAAGTTCCATTTCTCAAATTATTGTTTATTGTAAAGCTTGTTGCTAATTTATGTTTTTATGTAAACTGATGGGATGTACCCAACGACTGTCGGTCTATAAAAATGGTAAATAAATAAATAAAAAAATCCAAACTTTGTATACAAAGGGCCAGAGTTTAAAACTTATGCATGGACGTAGATTTGTTCGTGCAACCCGGCAAGAAACAAATCTACGCCCGATTTTATAACATGCGTGCGCTGCCGGCCCCCCCACCTTCCCCTCCCGTCACCTATCTAACCCACCCCCCAGCCCTAAATAAATCCCCCCCTACCTTTGTTGAAAAAGTCCCCGCCCCAGACCACTGTGCCATGCTCGGGTTACGCGCATAAGTTACACGCGTAGCATTTGAAAATCGACCCCAATGTGTTGGCATCCATTTAGGAGTTACCACTTGGAGAGAGGATCTTTGGGGGAGAGCAGGGTCACATCTTAGAAACCTATAGCTCAGTGCATGTGGACAGCCAAAAAGGAAATAGAAGGTGAAGGAAGGGATAATGAGACTGGGAATGCAGTGAGGCCTCTGCATTGCTCCCTGCTGGGGCTGCACCTTGAGTATCCTGAGCATCTCTGAAGGACATTTCCATAAACTTTTAGCCAGAGAGGCTTTGCTGGGGAGAGCAACATGAAACAGGCTTTTCAAATCTGGATTAGCCAGGAACTTCCAGGTGACCTGGACTGGCCAGTGCTGGGAAACAGGATGCAGGGCTTGATGGACCCTGGTTCTGACCCAACATGGCATTTCTTATCTCCTAATTCCTTAACCTGAGGAGAAGGTGCAGGTCTCCTTTGCACCCCCCTCATGCTGATTCCAGACTATGGACACTGGCAGGTCTCCTTTTAACACTGCACACTCATGAAGCAGTAATGTCCCTTCTATCTGCTTTTCAAAGTTTTGTTCCTTTCTCAATCACATCTTCTCCCCCCAGGGCCTGCGACAATCATAAAGCAATTTAGCAATTATCCCATCATGGAAATTGTTCCTAGTGATGGGGAATAAGTGAAAGTTATAAGAGGGTAGTCAGCAGCAGCTGCATCAGACCCTGAGTGTGAGAGCTCCAGCTTTGCTCTGAAGGACGTCAGATGGCAGTGAGTAAGATTTTAATATATTTCTTTAAGATAACGTATGAGAATCTGTCACTAAGCTGAAAGATTCACAGAACAGAAAACTGCAGCATGGGATTTAAGTATTGGGATCGGAAACAAAGGGCACCAGCGAAACACGGGTGGTAAAAGAAAACCACTGCAGGCAGAAGCACCCGAAGGTTTCTACAAACTTAATTTTGTAGATTTCTTTTCCTTACAGATGCTGCAGTCAAGAGCACAGCAAATGAAACTGACAATTTATTGGCTTTTTTTTTTGCCTAGCACTAAAATTTGCTCCATAGGCTTTCAGGGGTTGGGAGTAATATTCCTCTCTACCAGAGATATGAATTACATTAGAGGTTTTCTTGGAAAATCAGATTTCAGTGTCTATTCTACTTGCTGCCCCTCTCTCCCCCAGCAGCAGCTCCTGTGTTTCCAGGTATTGCTCCTGCTTATCTCCTCCTGCCCCATCCATGCACCTCGCTGCTCCTTTCTCTCTGGTTATTGCCCCTGATTTTATCCTCCCTGCCCCTCTCTCTCCTCTCAGTAGTTCCTGTATCTCTGGTTATTGCCCCTGCTTTCCCTCTCCCTGCTCCTCTCTCCCCCCTCAGTAGTTCCTGTATCTCTGGATATTGCCCCTGCTTTTCCTCTCCCTGCCCCTCTCTCCCCCCTCAGTAGTTCCTGTATCTCTGGTTATTGCCCCTGGCTTTTCTCTCCCTGCCTCTCTCCCCCCTCAGTAGTTCCTGTATCTCTGGATATTGCCCCTGCTTTTCCTCTCCCTGCCTCTCTCTCCCCCCTCAGTACTTCCTGTTTCTCTGGTTATTGCCCCTGCTTTTCCTCTCCCTGCCTCTCTCTCTCACCCCTCAGTAGTTTCTGTATCTCTGGTTATTGCCCCTGCTTTTCCTCTCCCTGCCCCTCTCTCTCCCCTCAGTATTCCCTGTATCTCTGGTTATTGCCCCTGCTTTTCCTCTCCCTGCCTCTCTCTTACCCCTCAGTAGTTCCTGTATCTCTGGTTATTGCCCCTGCTTTTCCTCTCCCTGCCTCTCTCTCTCCCCTCAGTAGTTCCTGTATCTCTGGTTATTGCCCCTGCTTTTCCTCTCCCTGCCTCTCTCTCTCACCCCTCAGTTGTTCCTGTATCTCTGGTTATTGCCCCTGCTTTTCCTCTCCTTGCCCCTCTCTCTCCCCTCAGTAGTTCCTGTATCTCTGGTTATTGCCCCTGCTTTTCCTCTCCCTGCCTCTCTCTCTCACCCCTCAGTTGTTCCTGTATCTCTGGTTATTGCCCCTGCTTTTCCTCTCCTTGCCCCTCTCTCTCCCCTCAGTAGTTCCTGTATCTCTGGATATTGCCCCTGCTTTTCCTCTCCCTGCCTCTCTCTCCCCCCTCAGTACTTCCTGTTTCTCTGGTTATTGCCCCTGCTTTTCCTCTCCCTGCCTCTCTCTCTCACCCCTCAGTAGTTTCTGTATCTCTGGTTATTGCCCCTGCTTTTCCTCTCCCTGCCCCTCTCTCTCCCCTCAGTATTCCCTGTATCTCTGGTTATTGCCCCTGCTTTTCCTCTCCCTGCCTCTCTCTCACCCCTCAGTAGTTTCTGTATCTCTGGTTATTGCCCCTGCTTTTCCTCTCCCTGCCCCTCTCTCTCCCCTCAGTATTCCCTGTATCTCTGGTTATTGCCCCTGCTTTTCCTCTCCCTGCCTCTCTCTTACCCCTCAGTAGTTCCTGTATCTCTGGTTATTGCCCCTGCTTTTCCTCTCCCTGCCTCTCTCTCTCCCCTCAGTAGTTCCTGTATCTCTGGTTATTGCCCCTGCTTTTCCTCTCCCTGCCTCTCTCTCTCACCCCTCAGTTGTTCCTGTATCTCTGGTTATTGCCCCTGCTTTTCCTCTCCTTGCCCCTCTCTCTCCCCTCAGTAGTTCCTGTATCTCTGGTTATTGCCCCTGCTTTTCCTCTCCCTGCCTATCTCTCACCCCTCAGTAGTTCCTGTATCTCTCGTTATTGCCCCTGCTTTTCCTCTCCCTGCCCCTCTCTCTCCCCTCAGTATTCCCTGTATCTCTGGTTATTGCCCCTGCTTTTCCTCTCCCTGCCTCTCTCTCACCCCTCAGTAGTTCCTGTATCTCTGGTTATTGCCCCTGCTTTTCCTCTCCCTGCCTCTCTCTCTCCCCTCAGTAGTTCCTGTATCTCTGGTTATTGCCCCTGCTTTTCCTCTCCCTGCCTCTCTCTCACCCCTCAGTAGTTCCTGTATCTCTGGTTATTGCCCCTGCTTTTCCTCACCCTGCCCCTCTCTCTCCCTCCTCAGTAGTTCCTGTATCTCTGGATATTGCCCCTGCTTTCCCTCTCTCTGCCCCTCTCTCTCACCCCTCAGTAGTTCCTGTATCTCTGTATATTGCCCCTGTCTTTCCTCTCCTTGCCCCTCTGTCTCCCCTCAGTAGTTCCTGTATCTCTGGTTATTGCCCCTGCTTTTCCTCTCCCTGCCCCTCTCTCCCCCCTCAGTAGTTCCTGTATCTCTGGTTATTGCCCCTGCTTTTCCTCTCCCTGCCTCTCTCTCACCCCTCAGTAGTTCCTGTATCTCTGGTTATTGCCCATGCTTTTCCTCACCCTGCCCCTCTCTCTCCCTCCTCAGTAGTTCCTGTATCTCTGGATATTGCCCCTGCTTTCCCTCTCCCTGCCCCTCTCTCTCACCCCTCAGTAGTTCCTGTATCTCTGGATATTGCCCCTGTCTTTCCTCTCCTTGCCCCTCTCTCTCCCCTCAGTAGTTCCTGTATCTCTGGTTATTGCCCCTGCTTTTCCTCTCCCTGCCCCTCTCTCTCCCCTCAGTAGTTCCTGTATCTCTGGTTATTGCTCCTACGTTTCCTCTCCCTGCCCCTCTCTCTCCCCTCAGTAGTTCCTGTATCTCTGGATATTGCCCCTGCTTTTCTTCTCCCTGCCTCTCTCTCTCCCCTCAGTAGTTCCTGTATCTCTGGTTATTGCCCCTGCTTTTCCTCTCCCTGCCCCTCTCTCCTTTGTTACCGGGACTTCCCTTTGAAACCTCCTCTCTTGGTGAGGGGCAGATGTAAAACTCTCCACCTTAGGACAAAGTCCTTGCATTCTGTTCACCCATGGACTTTACCCCGGCTCTCAAAGAGGAAGGATGTGTGTGGGCTTTCATGCTGAACCTCGCCCTGGGTCACTGCTCCTGGGGACATTTGCACTGGCTTTTTGTGATTTATTTTCTGATCCTGCCCAAGACAAACCCCAGGATCCCCTCCTGTAAATGCCAGCAGATGAACAAGTTTACTTTTAGCTGGACTGAGGGAGGGCAGTTTCCAGAAGGCCAATTTACCTCGAAAAATCATTAATTATCCATATAAATTGCTTTGAACCCTGACCTTCCCGTGTTTATAATTTTGGATGGATGGTTTTTGAAAAGCAGCTGTGGGAATGGAGTTTGTTCATTTATTAGATTTTGCATGCAGCTTTTAAGAAATTTCACTCCTGATTTTTAATCAGATAAAAGCTTTATAAATCAGGCCCTTCAGTAAAAGAATTGTTCACAGTAGCAATGACAAACCCTAATCCTAGCCCTATCCCAAACACTGACCCTATCCCTTACACTGGTCTATATCTTAATCCTAATCCTGACTTTAACCTTCACTCTAACCCTAAATCTAATCCTAAACCTTTCTCGAACCACATCCCAAAATCTAACACTAACACTTATTCTGACCCTTAACTTATTCTTAATCTGGATCCTAACAGTAACTCTAACCCTAAAATTCTCTCTAACTCTAGCTTAAAATCTAACTTTAACCCTAACCCTGATTATGATCCTAACCTATCCCTAGCCTAATGCTAATTTAAACCTCTATCCATAGCCCTTTACATTCACACGTCATAATCTGGTTTATTTTTCACTCCATCCAAGGTAAAAGCTGAAGGAAAGACAGGTTGAGACCAGCACAGCTCGATGCAGGAAATTATGCTGATGTTACTAACTTATTTCCTGATACTGTCAGTCCCTATTAATAAATCTGCTAAAGTCAACTGTGGATTGAGCAGTGTGGATGTGACAGGATATATAAAGCAGGGAGACATCATTATAGGTGGGATCATCCCTATTCACAAAGCTAAAACCTACCCTCCGATTCCCTTCACTGAGACTCCCAGCATTCAGCATTGCGACACGTAAGTGACAGATTATTTCCCCTGTGCTTTTTATTTCTCATTTCTATGCTGTTCTATATAATTTCACTATAGCATCATTGCAAAGTTACCTCTCTGTATTTCTACTCCCTTATTCATAAGAATATAAGACATGGTATGCAGAGACAGACCAATGGTCAATCAAGCCCAGCATCCTGTTTTCAACAGTGGCCAGTCTAGGTCATAGAAACATAGAAACATAGAAATGATGGCAGAAGAAGTCCAAATGGCTCATCCAGTCTGCCCAGCAAGCTTCGCACGTTTTTTTTTTTTTCTCTCATACTTATCTGTTTCTCTTGGCTCTTAGTAACCTTTTGGTTCTATTTCCCTTCCACCCACACCATTAATGTAGAGAGCAGTGTTGGAACTGTATCTAAGTGAAATATCTAGCTTAATTATTTAGGGGTAGTAACCGCCGCAATAAGCAAGCTACACCCATGCTTATTTGTTTACCCAGACTATGTAGTTCAGTCCTTGTTGGTTGTCTGTATATAGATCCACTTTTCTTCATTCCCCCTGCTGTTGAATCAGAGAGCTATGCTGGATATGCGTGAAGTATCGGTCTTTCTCCCCTGCCGTTGAAGCAGAGAGTTATGCTGGATATGCGTGAAGTATCGGTCTTTCTCCCCTGCCTTTGAAGCAGAGAGCTATGCTGGATATGCGTGAAGTATCGGTCTTTCTCCCCTGCCGTTGAAGCAGAGAGCTAGGCTGCATATGCATTGAAAGTGAAGTATCAGGCTTATTTGGTTTGGGTAGTAACTGCCGTAACAAGCAAGTTACTCCCCGCTTTTTTGTGAATGCAAATCCTTTTTTCCACATTTCCACTTGCCGTTAAAGCTTAGAGCAATGTTGCAGTCGCATTAACCGTGTGTATGTTTATTGAATAAGGGTATTATCTCCAGGCAGTAGCCATCATTCCTGCGAGCCACCCACTCTTCATTCACATCCTCTAGACTTTATGGATCCACAGTGTTTATCCCACGACCCTTTGAAGTCCTTCACAGTTTTAGTCTTCACCACTTCCTCCGGAAGGGCATTCCAGGCATCTACCACCCTCTCCGTGAAGAAATTCTTCCTGACATTGGTTCTGAGTCTTCCTCCCTGGAGCTTCAAATCGTGACCTCTGGTTCTGTTGATTTTTTTCCGACGGAAAAGGTTTGTTGTTGTCTTTGGATCATTAAAACCTTTCAAGTATCTGAAAGTCTTTATCATATCACCTCTGCTTCTCCTTTCCTCCAGGGTGTACATATTTAGATTCTTCAATCTCTCCTCATAAGTCATTTGATGAAGACCCTCCACCTTTTTGGTCGCCTTTCTCTGGACCGCCTCCATCTTGTCTGTCTCTTTGGAGATAAGGTCTCCAGAACTGAACACAGTACTCCAGGTAAGGCCTCACCAAGGACCTGTACAAGGGGATAATCACTTCCCTTTTCTTACTCGATATTCCTCTCTATGCAGCCCAGCATTCTTCTGGCTTTAGCTATCGCCTTGTCACATTGTTTCATCGACTTCAGATCATTAGACACCATCACCCCAAGGTCTCTCTCCTGCTCTGTGCACATCAGGCTTTCTCCCCCCATCGAATATAGTTCATTTGGATTTCCACTCCCCATATGCATGACTCTGCACTTCTTGGCATTGAATCTCAGCTGCTATATCTTCGACCACTATTCCAGCTTCCTTAAATCCCGTCTCATTCTCTCCACTCCTTCCGGCGTGTCCACTCTGTTGCAGATTTATTTATTTATTTAAAAAGTCTTCTATACCGATGTTAGTCGAAACATCACCTCGGTTTACATGGAACAAGAGCAACGGAAATTACAAGTAACAGGGGAAGGGTAAGGGGTACAAAAAACCAATAGGAGAGCAGAGAAGCATAGGAACAAACAACAAGTGAACTATAATGTCATAAGAACAAGGTCATAGTCAAATTCAGGTCATGATCCATCACAATTCAATATTCATCAAGGGTGTTGGGGAAAGGCTTGTTTGAATAGCCAGGTTTTGAGCTGGGCTCTGAATTTGGTGATGCAAGGTTCAAGTCTGAGGTGGGTTGGGAGTGAGTTCCAGTGCATAGGTCCAGCAATGGAGAGCGCCCGATCCCTTGTAGCTGTGAGGGGTGCTTTCTTTAGGGATGGCACATAGAGGGACCCTTTGTTAGTGCTCCTTGTCGGTCGATTCGAGCAGGCAAATTGGAGGGGATCTGCCAGCCAGTTGGAGTGATGGGAATATAAGGCTTTATGTATAATGGTCAGGGATTTAAAGAGGATGCGGGAGGGAATAGGGAGCCAGTGTAGGTCCTTCAGTATAGGGGGAAATATGGTCATATTTGTGAGCGTTGGAGAGGGTTCTGGCTACAGTGTTCTGTAGCATTTGGAGGGGCTTTAAGGAGGAGTAGGGTAGGCTAAGAAAGAGGGAGTTACAGTAATCCATCTTGGATGCCAGTGTAGCCTGGACGACAGTGCGGAAGTCACTAGCGTGAAGAGAGGTTTCAGGTTTTTTAAGACTTTAAGTTTGAAGAAACCCTCTTTGAGTATGGCACTGATATGTTTTTTGAAGTTTAGTTGTTGGTTGATTAGGACCCCCAGGTTCCTTGCGCAGGGCTGTGCATGAGGAATCTTGATAGCAGAGTCAATTGTGAGTGCGGGATTGGTAGGGGGGTGATGGGATATGAGGAGGAGTTCAGTTTTGGCAGTGTTTAGAGCAAGGTGGAGGTCGGTAAGGAGTTGATGGCAGTGAGATGGTTTCCCCAGGATTCAAGGGTGTCAGACAGGGAGCCTTGAATGGGTATGATGATTTGCACATCATCAGCGTAGAGAAAGAATTTGAGGCTAAGTTCTGATAAGAGTTTGCACAAGGGGGTGAGGTAAATGTTAAAGAGGGTAGAAGAGAGGGAGGAGCCTTGGGGGACTCCTTGGGCGAGGGCATAGTGGGAGGACTCAGCATTGCCTATTTTCACGGTGAATTTCCTATTGTCGAGGTAGGATGAGAACTACTTAAGGGCTGTGCCGGAAAGGCCAATGTCGGTTAGGCGGGCAAGGAGGTGCGTGTGATTTATGGTGTCAAAAGCTGCTGAAATGTCCAGTAGAGCAAGAAGGTAGCTGTGACCTTGATCCATTCCCCTGAGTAAGTAGTCAGTCAAGGAAAGTAAGAGGGTCTCAGTGTTGAGGTGTTTACGGAAGCCAAATTGAGAGGGGTGGAGAAGGTTGTGAGTTTCAAGGAATTCTGTAAGTTGTGAGTTGACGACCTTCTCCATGATTTTTGAGATGAAAGGGAGATTGGAGATAGGGCGAAAGTTGGCGGGGTCCTTGGGGTCAAGTGCAGGTTTTTTGAGCAGTGGTTTGACCACAGCATGCTTGAGTGGGTCAGGGACAATGCCTGAAGAGAGGGAGCAATTGATAACATCTGCAATGGGTTTGGAAATGATGTCAGGTATGGTGAGGAGGGCTTTGGTGGGGATAGTGTCTGATGGATGAGTTGCAGGTTTCATCTTTTTGAGGATAGATGTGATTTCAGTGGATGAAACGAGTTCAAGGTCGTTAAAGGAGGACGAGGGTGGGACAGTGCCTGTGGCAGCTGGGAGCGAGGAGGGAGTAGAGGGAAATCGGAGAAGGATGGTTGCGATTTTGTCATGAAAGTAGCGTCCCAGTTCTTCACATTTGCTGCTGGCTTCGCTGTCAGGAATGGGGGGGATGTGTGTTTGGTAAGGGAAGAAACATAGGTGAAGAGGGCTTTGGGGTTATATTTGTAATCGTGGATTCTTAGGGCGTAGTAGTCTCGTTTGGCTTTAAGAGTGGCTAGCCTGTAGAGATGTAGTGAGGATTTAAATATGGATGATTTTTGCGGGGATGGGTCTTTACGCCATGTGCGTTCTTTCTGCCTGAGCTCATATTTCATTAGTTTGCGGTCTGGGGAGTACCATGGGTTTTGTTTTTTTGCAGATAGTTTAGTTTTATGTGTGGTGATAGGGCACAGTTTGTTTGCGATATCTAAGGTGATGTGGCTCCAACAGTCTAGGGCTGTGTTTGGAGTTGAGCAGTTGAGTTTCAGAAAAGAGCTGGCGAAGGCTGAAGTGAGGTCCTCACTGGGGCAGGGTTTTCTGTAGGCAAAAGATGTGGTGGAGGGGGATTTGGATGGTTTGGGTATCTTTATAGAGATGGAGGATTTGACAATAGCATGATCGGACCATGGGACAGGGGTACAGCGTGGTTTAGAGGGTAGGCTAATGCTGGAGTTGACAAAGAGGAGGTCCAGGGTGTGCCCTGCTTTGTGCATGGGGGAGGTGATAACTTGGGTAAAGCCGATGGCTTCGAGTGTGCTGAGGATGGCTTCACATGAGGTGGAGCGGGGGGTGGCATCAACATGGAGGTTGAAATCCCCCAGGATAATGGCAGGGGCATCGCTGTTGATGTTGTTGGAGATGAACACGATAAGGGGGGAGGGGTTGTGTTCGAGAATGCTAGGGGGGGCATATACTAGGCAGACCTGGAGATTCTGAGATTTGAATAGCCCAATCTCTAATTTGTGTGGTGTGATGATTTTTACAGGTTTGAGATTCATGTGCTTTTTAGCAGCGAGGAGGAGACCACCGCCTCGTTTCTTCAGTCTAGGGATGAGAAAAAGTCATAGGTGTCAGAAGGGAGCTGATTGAGGAGGACAATAACAGAGTCCTTGAGCCAGGTTTCAGTGACGGCGCATATGTCTGGCTTATGGTCATCTAGTAGATCAGACAGTATGACAGTTTTCTTGGATAGGGACTGAGCATTCATAAGCATGATGAAGAGGGTGGTGAGACCTAGGAGCTGAGTGAAAGGGGAGACGAGGATAGGGAGGAGGAAGGATCTGCGCTGGGTGGGCTGGGTGGGTTAATAGGGGGTAATGTGTTCTGTGGGAGGGGTGATGGATGCGTGGGATAGGGAGGCTGGAAATGCCGGCCATGGTGGGGGGATAAGGAGGAACGGTCAGTGCTGTAGGCAGGGGCAGATAGCAGGAGGAAATAAACAAACAGTGAGGTTGTGGTCACAAATAGTATATCGGTGTAAAGCGGTGACTGTAACAGTGAATTAATAGAGGTTGAAGCATATACAGCGGTATCAGAAGAGTCAAGAGCAGATATTAAAGGTACATACACTAACAGCAAGCTGCAAAAGATAGAAGTCACCTGAGGCTTGTGAAGTTTTTGCTGAAAGTAGGTGCTTGGGCCAGGTAACCTTAATGGGTGCCTGGAGTCACATAACTGTTGGCAAGATGGTGGAGCGTAGAGGAAGGGTCAAGCAGCGGTCGGGTCCTGTGGAGCAGCGGTACAGCCGGAGGGTGCTCAAAGGGTGCACTAAGGGGCGCACAAAGGGGCTGGCCCCTTTGTTGTGCTCCTTAGGTGCGCGACGCAGGTGCGCGACGCCTGTGTAAGACGGAGATTTAAAGGTGGATTCGTTTAGTTTCTGGGACGTCTTCCAGATGGGGGTGGGGTTAACAGCCACGAGGTGGAGGAGGAGGAGAGGGTCCAATGGAGGGCTGGGTACAGGAGAAATCTCAATCCAAGCCCTGGATTCTGGCTTGGAGAGCAGTTGCACAAACAGAAGCAAGCAGATCTTAGTGTCTTCCACAAAAAGACAAACCTTACCTTCTATCCCGTCCGCAGTGTTGCTCATAAAGGTCACCTGGAAAAACCCAACAGATCCTAATAGGAAGCGCCATTATTGCTTAGTCCCAGAAGAATAAAATGGAGACCCCCAAGGTCTATCTGACTAATATTTTTTTTAAGGATCTGTCTTCTAGAAAATTGGTAAGAAATGCACAGCCTAATTGTTCATTGAAAGAAAAAAGAAATACTTATTAAAATGTAATTTAAATCTACTAGTTGCTGATTTTGAGGAATGTCCTCTAGAACATAAGAACAGCCATGCTGGTACAGACTAAAGGTGCATCGAGCCAAGAATGGCTGTTCCCCAACAAAGGCCAAGCCAGATCTCTAGGAAGTATCCAGCAGATCCCACAGAATAGAACCATTTCTAGTTCCTCACCCCCAGGGGTAAACACTGACTATTCTCAAGTCTACCTGGCTAATAATTGCTAATACTAGGAACTTTTGCAAACCCTTTTTAAAATCGGCTATGCTGAGCTCTGCCTAGACCACACCATCTGATATCAAAATCCACAGCTTAATTGTGCAGGGGAAGTATCCTGGTGTGGTTGCACCATAGATCTATGTGGCAGCATTATGATTTCATTTTATTCCTCATTCCTTTACAATAAATTCCTAACATTTGATTTTCTTTTTTGAATACCACCATGCAGTAAGCTGAGAATTTGAACATAATGTTGACAATGGCAGAGCAAGATCCCTTTCCTGGTGGTGATTCCTAACAAGGAACCCAGAATTGTGTGTCTGTAGATATAATTATTTTTCCCTAAGTGCTTCATTTTGCATTCAATTTGATCTCCTTGTAGATGTCCAGTTCTTGAGTCTGGCAAGATCCTTCTGTATATCCTAACAGTCTGCTTCTGTTAACTACACTGATTATTTTTGTCTCATTTGATCACCTCGTTCATCGCTCCCTTTTCCAGATCATTACTGAATTAAGTTAAATAATGCTGGTCGCAGTACATATCCCTGCGGCGCTCCACTATTTTCCTCTTTTCATTGGGAAACTGTCCATTAGTCCTGCTGTTTGTTTCCTGTCTTAGAACATAAGAAATGCTGTACTGGATCAGACCAAGGGTCCATCAAGCCCAGTATCCTGTTTCCATCAATGGCCAATGAATCCAAGTCACAAGTACCTGGCAAGCACCCAAACATTAGATGGAGCATAAGCTACTATTGCTTATTAATTACCATCATAGCAGTTTATGGATTTAACCTCTAGGAACTTATCCAAACCTTTTTTAAACCCAGTTACACTAACTGCTGGAACCTCATCCTCTGGCAATGAGTTCCAGAGCTTAACTATGCGCTGAGTGAAAAAGAATTTTGTTTGATTTGTTTTAAATGAGCTACTTCCTTACTTAATGAAGTGCCCCCCTGGTCCTTCTATTATTTGAGAGAGTAAATAACTGATTTACATTAACTTGTTCAAGTCCTTTCATGATTTTGTAGACTTCTATCATTTCCTCCCTCAGTCGTCTCTTCTCCAAACTCAACAGCCCTAACTTCTTTAGCCTTTCCTCATAGGGCAGCCTTTCCTGGCCTCTTATCATTTTGGTCGCACTTCTCGGCACTTTCTCCAGTGCAGCCATATCCTTTTTGAGATGCGGTGACCAGAATTGCACACAGTATTCAAGATGCGGTCTCACCAGGAGCGACACAGAGGAATTATGACAGCCTCCATTTTATTTTCCATTCCCTTCTTAATAATTCCTAACATTCTGTTTGCTTTTTGATCGCTATATCACACTGGGCTGACTATTTCAATGTATTATCCACTATGACGCCTAGATCTCTTTCCTGGGTGATAACTCCTAAGATAGAATCTAACATTGTGCAACTACAGCAAGGGATATTTTTCCCTGGATACATCCTTTGCACGTGTCCACTGTTAAATTTCATCAGTGATTTGAAGCCCAATCTTCCAGTCTCACAAGGTCCTCCTGCAATTATCACATAACATAGACATGGTTTAATGGAACACAGACAGCATGGATTTTCCCAAAATAAGTCTTACCTTACAAATCTGCTAGATTTTGTTGAAGGAATTAATAAACATGTGGTTATGGTGAGCCAGTAGATGCAGTGTATTTGGATTTTCAGAAGGCATTTGACAAAGTCTCCCTTGAGAGGCTTCCAAGGAGGCAATGTACTTTTATGGATTGCAAACTGTTAGAGACAGGAAACCAAGAGTAGGATAAAATGGTCAGTTTTCTCAGTGGATCTGTACTGAGAAGGGTGCATTTTATTATATTTATAAATGATGAGTGAGGTGATCAAATTTGCAGATGACACAAAATTATTCAGAGTAGTAAAATCACAAGCAGATAGTATAATACATTGCTGGAGGACCTCGAGAGACTGGAAGATTGGGCATCCAAATGATAGATCTAATTTAATGTTGAGACGTGTAAGGTGATGCATACAGGGAAAAATAACCCATGCTGTAGTCACACGATGTTATATTTCAAGTTAGGTGTTACCACCCAGGAAAAAGATCTAGGCATCCTTGCAGACAATACATTAAAATTATTGGCTCACTGTTTTGTGAAAATCAAAAAAGCAAACAGAATGTTAGAAATTATTAGGTAATGGTGAATAAAACTGAGAATGTCATAATGCCTCTGTATCACTCCATTTTGTGACTGCAGCTTTTGTGTTGTGTTCAATTCTGGTCATTACATTTCCAAAAAGCTATAGATGCACTGGAAAAGGAACAAAGAATGGTGACCATAATGGTAAAGGGGATGGAACAGCTCCCCTTTGAGTGACGTCTAATGAGCTTAGGGCTGTTCAGCTTGAAGAGGAGAAGGCTGAGGGGGATATGATGGAGGTCTTCAAAATCATGAGTGGACTAGAATGAGTAAATGTGAATCAATTATTTACTTTTTCAGATAATAGAAGGACTAGGGGGCATTCCATAAAGTTAGCAAGTTGTACATTCAAAATCAATCAGAGTAAATTATTTTCCACAATTAAGCTCTGGAATTCATTATCAGAGAATGTGGTTAAGGCAGTTACCTTAGCAGGTTTTAAAAAAGGCTTGGACAAGTTTCTGGAGGAGAAGTTCATAAACTGCTTTTAGGGAATAGCCATTACTTATTAGGGATGTGATCGTTTTTTGACGATTTAAAACAATCGTCAGATATATTTAAAATTGTCAAAAATCGTTAGAGTCGCAATACAATAGAAATTCCCCCGATTCCTCCCAAACCCCCCAAAAACTTTTTATAAGTACCTGGTGGTCCAGTGTGGGCGCGGGGACCGATCTCCCGCTCTCGGTCCATCGGCGCCATTTTGGCTGCCACACAAAAATGGCGCTGATGGCCCGATAAAAAAAACCCACCTGACCCTTTAAAAATGACCCCTTAGCTTCCCCCACCCTCCTGATCCCCCCAAAACATACCTGGTGGTCTAGTGGTGGTCCCGGGAGCGATCTCCCATTCTCAGGCCGTCGGCTGCCACCCATAAAGATGGCGCCGATGGCACTTTACCCTTACCATATGACAGGGTATCCGTGCCATTGGCCAGCCCCTGTCACATGGTAGGAGCACTGGCTGGCCGGCACCATCTTTAAATATGGCCACCGCCATCTTTAAAGATGGCTGCCGCCGTATTTAAAGATGGCCACCGCCGTCGTAAAGATGGCCGCTGCCATCTTTATAGATGACGCCGGCCATCCAGTGCTCCTACCATGTGACAGGAGCCGGCCCCCACTGGACCACCAGGTAATCGTAAAAAGTTTTGGGGGGGTTCGGGAGGGTGGGGGAAGGTAAGGGGTTAATTTTAAAGGGTCAGGCCTCACTACAAAAAAAAAAAAACCGATGTGAATCGGAACCAATTCCGACTCACATCACCCACGATCAGATTTTTTTCCCCCTCTAGCCGAACCCGATCGTTAAGACGATCGGGCACATGATTCACATCTCTATTACTTATTACTGCTATTTGTATCATGGGATCTATTTACTGTTCGGGTACTTGCCAGGTACTTGAATCTTGGATTGGCCACTGCTGGAAACAGGATGCTGGGATTGATGGACTTTCATTCTGACCCAGTATGGCAACTTATTAACCATTATTAATGTGGAGTTGCAGAAATCCACTGCTTGTCTCTGGGAAAAGCAAAATGGAATTGTTCTACCTCGTGGGATCCAGCCAATGAATTTGCCACTTAATGATAATATTTTTGTTTTATTGTTAGTGTTTGCTTTACATTTATTTAATTTGCAATGTGTTCTGTTTTCATTTAACTTTATTTTATTATTGCCATATTTTTTATGCATTATGGTAAAACACTCATTTACACAGTAAGAAATAGTGATTAACAAGTTAATACATTTAAGTAATACTGGGCTTAGTGGACTCAGAATGGCATGTCTTATGTTCTTATGTAAATTAAATACAAATATAACAAATCTAACAACTTGCAGTTTAGTCACAATAATACACAATGATTATTATTCTTTTTAACCACTGAAGTGCCTTCATCTGTCTGCAATAAAAATAATTTGACTCACATGATAGATGAGTTGTTAATGCTTAAAAATAACTCCCAAACTGTCAGTCTCAGAGAGGATTCAGAAATACAGGAATAACAAATTTAAAACTCTGTTCCTTGTACCATTGACTCATCCACACTTTGAGAGTTGTAGCTCAGCCTGCCTATGGGGTCCTTGTGGGTAATTGGAACATCTCTGAATATTTCCCTGGAGGTTCTGGATTTTAATACCATACCTTAAAGTATTAATTTAGCTTTCAGAACCTCTTATCTGCACCTTCCTATGTCTTTGATATCCACACATTTTATGACAGCTGGCTCCTACCCATCACACCTGAAAATCCTTTCTTGATGACACATGAGTTCTGCTACCTTAACACCAGGCAAGTAAGTTACCAAGTGATCTTCATGTTTACACATCACCCATCTATCTACATTCCTAATGGTCAATTCTGCAATAATAATGGCAGTCCCAAACCTTCCTACCTATGCAATCACCCATAAAGGCACATCCTCAATGTCAGAGAATATCTCATCACAAAGAGAGTAGATCTTAGCTAAAGGATAAATTCCTGCCACAACAAGGTGATGATATTCTTTCTGGTGACCATGCTCTGTCTGAGAATCAAAGGCGCTGCCATCCAGCTGCTGGATTTCTATCTGCCTAGTTTTCCCTTAAATTTGTTATGCAAATTTTAATTCCTTAGATGTATTTGGTTACTTTTTGTTTGCTCTGCCAATGACCCATTAATGACCGTCAGGATCTTAAATTTTAATCAGGATTAATTTTCCATTTTGTGTGAGGACACCATTTACATAGAATTGCCTTCCAGTTAAGGTGAGTGAGGTAAAAACATTTCATAAAATCCTGGGATAAGCCCAAAGTATCCCTCACTGTAAATAAACAAGGGGAAACCAGAGATCAACTGGGGCATTGCATCAAGAAGTAAGATTGGATGGACGTTATGATACTTACCATCCATCATACTTTTTTCTACGTACAACATGGGGAAAGTTTTCAAAGACATTGGCTTCTTTTACATGGTTAAACATAAATCACCAATAACCTCCAGAGAATATGCCCTTAGTTGGATAATGTATGTACATTTATAGAAAAGAGGCACTCAGGGTGAGATTTAGCGGCATGTTCCAAAGCTGTATGCATGCACTGAATTTTCTAATCATTTAAGTGAATGTGCATAGTTTTATCCATAGAATAAGTTGATATTTAAATTCAGTGCATGTGAATATCTTGTGTTTGTAAATCAGCTGGGTTTGTGCATTGCCAATGGAGTGACGTATTGAAAATGTAACCTATGAAGAACATTTTCAAAAGGATTTACGCACGTAAAAAACTATTGTAAATTGCTACTTTTATGCTTGTAACTCCTTTGAAAATTCACTCCATAGCACTGAATTTTCAAAAGGTTTCACACACTAAATTCTTTTATATATGCTATTTTTACTTATTTAACTCCTTTAAAAAATACACTCCTTGCTGTACATTTGCTTATCTTCCATGGATATTTTCTGATATTTTTTAGACTACAGTTAAGTTTTTACCAACATGTGAATGTCATGGCCTTTGCCTTGAATGAAATTAACAAAAACATCTCCCTACTGCCCAACATCACCTTGGGGCTCTGGATATACGACTCCTGCAATGCCCCATCCAGGTCCTTGCAAGGTACAATGTGGCAACTCACCGGAAACAATGATCCCATTCCGAATTATGCATGCAGGGGGTCATCTCCATTAGCTGCAGTGATTGGAGATAACCAGTCTAAGATGTCCATAACCATAGCTCAACTACTGGGAGTCTATAAACAGGCACAGGTATGGATCAATTATAATAAATTATGATATATCCTGCTGCTCTGGCAAGTTGTAAAGACAATTTCAATGCATTGCTTGCTACCCTTAAAAAGCCAGACTAAAAATGTGGTTGTATGGGAAGTCATTATGGTTGCTATTACTTATTGTTAAGAATGAGAATGGATGGATGTACTTGAAGAGATTGATCACCTGTGTTCTAATGGACATGGTTAAGGCCGAAAATATTTAGTGTGTCCTGAGATACCCTGTAAGAAAAGTAAAAAATAATTTGTTATCACTCTTATAAATGCTGATGAAGCGTAATAAAAACTAATTAATGCTGTTGGTGAAATTATTCTAGATCAGCTATGCCTCAACTGTAGCCACTCTTAGTGATAAAAGTCAATTTCCCTCTTTCCTCCGCACTGTTCCAAGTGATGATTTGCAGTCTCTGGGCATCGCCCGGTTGATAAATTTCTTTGGTTGGACATGGGTTGGAATCCTCGTTGAGAACAATGATTATGGACTGATTGGGAGTCAGATGCTAAAAGAAGAGCTGGTCAAGGCTGGGGTGTGTGTTGCTTTCTATGAAATCATCCCCCTGTTTTACTCTCAAGAGAAGATGCAGCGCATTGTGGAGGTGGTGAAGAAGATGACAGCAAGGGTCATTGTGGTCTTTTCCACTGCCGAGAATCTCTATCTGATGATGCTGGCAATTGCAAAGAGTGACATATCTGGGAAAGTCTGGATTGCTTCAGATGGCTGGGGTCCTTTTCCATTATTTAATGAAAAGGATTTTTTTAAAATTCTGAAAGGAACTATTGGAATCACTGTTCCTACAGGCAACATTCCAATGTTCAAAGAATACCTCTATAACCTTCATCCTTTAAGAGCTACAGAAGACATCTTTGTTGGGCAATTTTGGGAAGAAGCCTTTGGCTGCAGGTGGGCTGACCCCAACATGGACCAGGCCACTCTTCAAGAACTAAGCAGAGAAAGGAAACTCTGCACAGGGAAGGAAGACTTGAGGACTATTGATAATTATTTCTTTGATATGACAAACCTAAGGTCCACTTATAACAACTATAATGCTGTGTACATTGTGGCCCGTGCCCTACATGCCATGTATACCTGTGAACCTGGAAAAGGACCTTTCTTCAATGGGACATGTGGTGACATCAAGCACTTTGAGCCTTGGCAAGTATGGGCCAATTTTTGCATGTGATATGTGATTATAAGTATGCATGACCTGTAGAGTTCACTAAAATTCAATTGCAGGCAGTGTGAAGTAAATTTTTAAAAGGGCATTTAACTGCAGAAGAATGTGTACTATAGACTTTTCAGCCTAGACAGCCTTGACTTGTCTTAAATCACCAGCTACTTGTATACATAAATGAATAATTATTTATTAAAATTTATTAATCACTTTACAGATCCATTCTCGACTGCCCAAGGAGATGTACACAATTATAAATCATAAAACAATATAATACAATTCATAGCGATTAAAGAAACTATTTATAAAACATTTCTTTTTGATTATCAAAGAGGCTGAAAGTTGTGCGGATTCTTAAGTTGAATTAAAAAATGATTTGGGTCAATTTTCAAAGGCCCGCACTGTAAAAAGTGGGTATTACACGCATGGCCTGGCCTTGCATGCACCGCACACATATTAAAACGGGCCCGGCTATGTGTGTAAATCCCAGTATGTGCACAAGTGCCAGGCCTCTTCAAAGGGGCGGGCTGGAGGTGGGGTCTGGGTGGGGAGGGGTGGGGAGGGGGCCAGGCCAGCACAGCGCCATTCTACGCTGCCTTGGGGAAGCACCCACCGGCAGCCGGCCTGCGTGTACCGAATACTTCTGCACCAGAGGAGCAGTAAGTAATGAAACAAAAAAAGTAAGTAGCTAGGAAGGGGTTAGAGGTCAGGGAGGAGAGGGAAGGAGAGGGGAAGAGGGAGGAAGGTTAGGTAGGGAAGTAGGGAACTTCCCTCCCAATCTGATCCTTAATTAATTAAAAATTCTTCCCCCATTTCATGTTACTTGTGTATGCACATGTTATAAAATAGTCGCTCCCATGCACAAGCACCAGGAACTGTTCACACATGGACGCATGGCCGCTACTTTGAAAATTGACCCCATTATTAATAATATTTAATGTTTTTATATACTGCCATGTCAAATTGGTGCTCTGTGCAGTTTGGGGTAGATTTTAAAAGAAGCGCGATCAGCCTACTTTTGCTTGCGCATCAGACTCAAGCAAAAGTACGCTGGATTTTAGTAGATACGCGCGGAGCCGCGCGTATCCACTAAAATCCTGGATCGGCGCGCGCAAGGCTATCGATTTTGTATAGCCTGCGCGCGCCGAGCCGCGCTGCCTCCCCCCGTTCCCTCCAAGGCCGCTCCGAAATCGGAGCGGCCTCGGAGGGAACTTTCCTTTGCCCTCCCCTCACCTTACCCTCCCTTCCCCTACCTAACCCACCCACCCGGCCCTGTCTACACCCCCCCCTTACCTTTGTCGGGGGATTTACGCCTCCCGGAGGGAGACGTAAATCCCCGCGCGCCAGCGGGCCTGCTACGCGCCGGGCCGCGACCTGGGGGCGGGTACGGAGGGCGCGGCCATGCCCCCGGGCCGTAGCCACGCCCCCGTACCCGCCCCCAAAACGCTGCCGACACGCCCCCGGAACGCCGCGACGACCGGGCCCGCCCCCCGACACGCCCCCGACACGCCCCCCTCCGAGAACCCCGGGACTTACGCGAGTCCCGGGGCTCTGCGCGCGCCGGGAGGCCTATGTAAAATAGGCTTCCCGGCGCGCAGGGCCCTGCTCGCGTAAATCCGCCCGGTTTTGGGCGGATTTACGCGAGCAGGGCTCTGAAAATCCGCCCCTTTATAGCATATATAAAATGATTCGCGTGTGCTCTGTGCAATTGGCTGCATTTATAAAATTCTATAAGAAATATATTTAAACTCCCCTATTCCCCCCGACTGCTGCAGCCTCTGGAAAAATGCATGAATTCATGCTGTGGGGAGCAGGATTACCTTGGGGGCCCAAGTAATTTATAAATGTAGTCCCCACAACTTGGTATTCCACAGAAAAAAAAACGAATTGCAAAAGGACAAAATATTGAACATGTAAGCAATGCAGAGTTCACAGTTCATGAGATAGTCCAAAAGCACAAAACAGTTACTCAGTTTCTCCCGTCACTTGGGTACGGTACAAATTAAGTTTTCCCTCTCAGGTCCTCATTAAGACCTTATCCATCCCTTAGGCCCCACTGAAGAACAGGAAACTTCTCCTCCTTCATCACACAACTCACTGAGATGGATGATGTATTAGGAGTTCCTCTCCTTCCGATTGGTCTTTACTAGGGATGTGAATCGTTTTTGAACGATTAAAATTATCGTCAGATAATTTTAAAATCGTCCAAAATCGTCAGAGTGCATGATACAATACAAATGCCCCCGATTTATCGTCATAAATTGTTAAATAGGGCACGGGAATTATTTGGGGGAGGGTGGGAAAACCAGCACACCAAAACAACCCCTAAACCCACCCCGACCCTTTAAAACCAATTCCTTACCCTCCCCCACCCTCCCAAACCCCCCCAAAATGTTAAATTACCTGGTGGTCCAATGGGGGGGTCCCGGCGCGATCTCCCGCTCTCAGGCCATCGGCACCATTTTGGCTGCCACTAATTAAAATAGCACCGATGCCCCTTTGCCCTTATAGAAACATAGAAACATAGAAATGACGGCAGAAGAAGACCAAATGGCCCATCCAGTCTGACCAGCAAGCTTCACACATTTTTTCTCTCATACTTATCTGTTTCTCTTAGCTCTTGGTTCTATTTCCCTTCCACCCCCACCATTAACGTAGAGAGCAGTGATGGAGCTGCATCCAAGTGAAATATCTAGCTTGATTAGTTAGGGGTAGTAGGGGTAGTAACCACCGCAATAAGCAAGCTACACCCATGCTTGTTTTACCCAGACTATGTTATACAGCCCTTATTGGTTGTTTTTCTTCTCCCCTGCCGTTGAAGCAGGGAGCCATGCTGGAAATGCATCGAAAGTGAAGTATCAGGCACATTTGGTTTGGGGTAGTAACCGCCGTAACAAGCCAGCTACTCCCCGCTTTGTGAGTGCGAACCCTTTTTTCTTCTCCCCTGCCGTTGGAGCAGAGAACTATGCTGTATATGCATTGAAAGTGAAGTATCAGGCTTATTTGGTTTGGGGTAGTAACCGCCGTAACAAGCCAGCTACTCCCCTCTTTGTGAGTGCAAATCCTTTTTTCCACGTTTCCTCTTGCTGTTGAAGCTTAGAGCGATGTTGGAGTCACAGTAAGCATGTATATGTTTATTGAATAAGGGTATTGTCTCCAGGCAGTAGCCATCATTCTGGCGAGTCACCCACTCTTCATTGGTGGCCTCTTGGCTTTATGGATCCACAGTGTTTATCCCACACCTCTTTGAAGTCCTTCACAGTTCTGGTCTTCACCACATCCTCCGGAAGGGCATTCCAGGCATCCACCACCCTCTCCGTGACGGCAGCTGACGGCCCAAGTGGCAGATTCGTTACCATGTGACAGGGTTTCCGTGCCATTGGCCGGCCCCTGTCACTATACTCTATAATAGGGGCTGATGAGTAAAGATGGCCGGCGCCATCTTTAAAGATGGCGCCGGCCATCCAGTGCTCCTACCATGTGACAGAGGTTGGCCAATGGCACGGATATCCTGTCACATGGTAAGGGCAAAGGGGCATCGGCGCCATTTTATTTTAGCGCAGCTGATGCCTGGGAACGGGAAATCATCCCCCGAGGCCCCCCTGGACAACCAGGTAATGTTAAAAGGTTTTGGGGGGGTCGGGAAGGTGGGGGAGACTAAGGGGGGTCGATTTAAAGGGTCAGGTGGGGTTTTTTTTTAGCGGCACGGGCCTCCCTAAAAAAGAAATTAGCAATGTGAATTGGAATCGGAAACGATTCCAATTCACATATCTTAACGATCAGATTTCCCGCCCCCCCCCCCCCCAGCCGAACCTGATCATTAAGACGATCTGGCACACGATTCACATCTCTAGTCTTTACTCTTTAGCTCATACCAGGGAGAGACACTTGTACTCTGTCCAGCTGAACTAATATCTCCACACAATATCTCTTATCTCTTCAGAAACAGATTCAGGTTCTAAAACTTCAGAAATTATCTTAATAACTCCCCCTATGGTACAATATTATACAGCACTTCTAAAACCTATCATCTCTGGTGAAAGAACCCACCTTTCACTCACAATCTCCTTCACACCTACCATTGTTGGAAGGTTCCTAATGATGAAGCATAGCACCATATCTTGTAATACATAGGCAGTGTATACATTAATATATATATATATATATATATATATATATATATATATATATATATATATATATATATATATATATATATATATAGTCAGACATAACAGTAGTCACATATTGGTTGAAACAGAGTAGATAAGTAAATCAATCAGGTATATATCAAATAAATATGCTGCCTCCATAAATAGGTAGGCAATAAGCAGTAAATATCAACACAAGAATAGTTAAGAGCTAAGTGCATATGGCAGGTGTTCTGTCTATTCCTGGGAACTCTCTGGATTTGGCCTGGAGACTCCAGGCCCCAGAATTGAAAGTTACCTGGTCCATGCAGGAAGAGAAGAGGAGGAGTGTGGGACTCAGATCAAATGGCTGAAAAAAGGAATAGCATCAACCCTCAAGCAGAATAAGGAGAAAGCTGATCAGCCAGGTCCCTAAGCAGGAGGTGGAAAGTGTAAAAGAACAATCGACCCCTACACAGTACCAGCCATTAGGGATGTGCATTCGTTCCCTATGAATTGGCAATCTGCAACGTATAGTGCCATATTCGTTGTATTCGTGGGGAAGTGAAATGTATCGCGATTCCCCACGAATACAACAAATCTTCACCGAATTATTCAGCCGTCTAAAGGAGCGAATTTAAACAAACCCCCCCACCCTCCTGACCCCCCCAAGACTTACCAAAACTCCCTGGTGGTCGGCCCCTATGACATAGTGAGGGCAAAGGCTATCGGTGCGATTTTGAATACTGGCAGCCGATGGCCCGAGTGCAGGAGGTCGCTCCCGGACCCCTGCTGGACCACCAGG
Organism: Rhinatrema bivittatum; assembly: GCF_901001135.1. Classification (NCBI taxonomy): domain Eukaryota; kingdom Metazoa; phylum Chordata; class Amphibia; order Gymnophiona; family Rhinatrematidae; genus Rhinatrema; species Rhinatrema bivittatum. The sequence continues at coordinate 11,701,369 of NC_042633.1, forward strand.
GACTTTTGACAAGTCTTGTGAGGGTCAGGAGGGTCCCCCAAGATTTGCCAAAAGTCCCTGGTGGTCCAGCGGGGATCCAGGAGCAATCTCCTGCACTCGGGCCGTCAGCTGCCAGTAATCAAAATGGTGCCGATAGCCTTTCCTCTTACTATGTCACAGGGGCTACCGGTGCTATTGGTCAGCCCCTGTCACATAGTAGGAGCACAAAATGGCGCCGGCCATCCATTGCTCCTACCATGTGACAGGGGCTGACCAATGGCACCAGTAACCCCTGTGACATAGTAGGTCAAAGGCTATCGGTGCCATTTTGAATACTGGCAGCCGAGGGTGTGAGTGCACGAGATGGCTCCCAGTCCCCCCGCTGGACCACCAGGGAGTTTTGGTAAGTCTTGGGGGGGTCAGAAGGGTGTGGGGTTGTAGTTAATTCAATTTTAGCCGGGGAACGAATACCCATTAACGCATTAACGTATGGGGGCTCCCCTTGCCGAATGCAACGTATCTGCCCCGACGAATATGAATCCCGAATGCAACATATGGCGTCCCTCTGCACATCCCTACCAGCCTGGGCCCAATGAGGGGGAAGGAAATTCAAATAGGATTGTTGGCACCTGTTGGGGGGGGGGGGAGCAGATTGTGATCTATTCCCTACCTCTCGCAGATGCAGAAGAAGCAGGAGGAGATCTGTGAGCCTGGAGGAGGAAGCTTTTTCTCTGGTGGGTTCGGGATGAGGAGAGAGAATGACTGAGCATGTGTGTGAATGAGAGAGAGAATGTTTGTGTTTGGATAAGAGAGTGAAATGAGTGAGTGAGCATGTGTGAGAAGCTGTGAGTGTGAAAATGAGGAGTGAGTGTGTGTGAGAATGATCATTTGTGTCTGTGAAAGAGGGAATGAGAGAGAATATATGTGCGTGTTAGTGTGTGTATGTATGAAAGAAAATGCACAAACTACTGCAGCACCCGCATGCACCCCCCCTTTCTAATTCACAGTGATCTCAGGATTAATTGAAATCAGAAGCCCCAGGTATGGTTCTACCATGTGTGGTAATGTGGAAGGGAGGAATCACTCAATTATTAAATAATGGGAAAGCTAATCAGAAAAGTCAATCCTTGCAGTTTTTTTCTCTATCCTAGGTAGTCTTCTCTGGCTCTCATGCCCTTTGCCATAGTTTCGCACAGTTTAGGGACCAGACAATAGAAGTCCCTGTTATTAGGTTTGGTTAGCGTGGCCTGGGCAATGGATGGGATGATGAATGGAGAGTTTCATCAGGAGCATATAGAATCACCTGATTTCTATAAAGTGAGCACATTGGCAGCTTGTCTGCTATGCCTGTACATTTTTTAAAATAAAAAATATACCTGTAGAATTCCCAAACACACTTCCAAAATGCTTTGTGGATAAGCTCTTTACTATGCGGCTAAAAAGATAAATATGGTGAAAAATTTGTACGAGCTTTCGGGTAAATAAAAATCCACTTATGCAGACTCAGCAAATCCATCACAAGTTCTGTGCAGAGATCTGACCAGCTCTTTGAAAATGCCCCCAATTATGTTTTCCAAAACCTTTCCTTCTTTTTGATGAAATAATGCCCTGATTTTTAGGAAAATTCTAGGCTTCTCTCTTTCTTTGCATGTTATGATAAATTTTATTGCATAAATATAAAGTTTATCCAAATAATTTACTATACACCAGCTTTAGAGATACAAGAGCCTTTTCCAGTCAATCTGACAAAAGGCATCACAACCTGCATTGAACCCAGTTTGTCCAGGACATATGAGATGACTGAGACTCTATGCAAAGATGTCTGCAAAGAAGCCACAGGAGAATCCTACTCTAGAGCTGTTTACAGATTTCTACTGAAAATTGTTGCATTTGCTGCCCTCAGTCAGGTCTGCAAGTGGCTTATTCACCCCCACTGCTGCCACTTCCTGCTCCTGTTTCCCAGTGCAGCCTTGGAATGCCATGATCTCCAGTGTTGCCTTTTCCCCCGGGTCACCCCTGCTGTCTCCATGTGGCCCTGGGGCACCGCTGTCTCAGCCCGGCTTCTTGCGGCCTAAGCTGCCACTGCCCTGATGCATTGGAGCATGGATTGAGCTCCCTCGATGATGCTGACTCCATTTCCTGCCAGGGTTCTGTTAGGCATGTGCATGCTCAGCCCTCTTGAACATTTAAAGGGCTTGTGATGGGAAACGCTATGTGGCCCTCCCTAATGACATCTTTGCCTCCTCATCTAGTCAGCCCTATAAAAGGGCTCTTCAATCTGCTGTTCCTCACCCTCAGAAGGAGTTGCTTTGTCCTGGAGAACCTGTCCCACCTCTTCGCTCTAGGAGTCTTCAGAGTTTAAGTTCTTCGTTCCTTCAGGTTTACCTGTTCCTTGTTCTTTGTGGGAGCTCCATGTTCTTTGTTCCATGTTCCTGGTCTATTGATGGTCCCTGTATCTTCTGCTTGTTCTTGATGTCAAGTCCCTGATGTTCCAGTCCTTGTCTCCAAGTCCTGCCTTCCAGGTCTTCTCTCGTCCACTTTTCCAGGCATGCCAGTGTCATGTATGCAACCATCCCATGAGTTGTGTAGGGTGCCTAATGGCACAAGGCCAGTCTTCTTCGCTGATGAAATCTCTGGAAGTCCCTTGTTTTTAAATGCCATGGCCCTGTCCCTGGTTCTGATGGTGATGGTGCACTACTAAACGATGGTATAGAAAAGTTTTAAATAAATACATAAATAAATAATAAACTCCTGCAACCTGAGTTCATGAATCCTGTTCCCGGTCATTGGAGCCCCTTGCTCAGCTTCCATCCATGTCCAAGTCTAAAGTCCAGAGTTTGCTTCACTTCAGGCATGGTCCATGACCAGCCCACAGGTTGTGTAGGGTGCACAGTGGTGCATGTTTCTTCCAGAGTCTTCATCATGTTTCCTGTGCCAAGTATTCATCATGTTTCAAGCCCAGAGTCTGCTCCGTATTCGGCATGGTCTGCGACCAACCCATGGGCTGTGTAGGGCATGCTGCAGCATAGGGATCAAACTGAGTCTGAGTTCCATATCTTTAGTGCCTTTGTCTGAGCTCCATGTCTTCAGAGTCATCTTCTGTCCTCAACCTCTGTCTGTCCTGATACACAAGCCATTCCCAAGCATCAGGTCCAAAAGTGCTTTCAAGTAGCTTGAGGGCTACCCCAGAGACCAGAATTGCGTTGCTGAATCTCACTCCTGTGCATGCAGATAAGTAGAGTCTCCGAGTGTTCCAAGTCTCCTAGAGCTTCTAAGCTTCTGTCCAGTCCATGCCTGGATGTGCTCACCTACCCACAGAGTGTACCTTGGATCCTTGCCCTAGGGTTGTACCGTGGTCCAAGGGCTCATGCTCTCTCCAATGATCGGGCCTTGAGTCCACTCGCAACAAAATTATAATGGTCTATGGTGTGCTTCAAGGAAACAAAATCAATTAAAGAGAACAATCAATGAGAAACACCATTGCAAATCTCCTCCTTTACCATCTCCCATTGCTTATAACCACAGTATTGTTGGAGTCCCTCCAGTCATAGGAGCCATCTTCTTGCCTTCTGTAGGCTTAAATTCCAACCATGCCCTTGCCCCTTCCCCCAAGATGAGCCTATTTGTCTTGTGAACCACATATTTGGCCAAGAATGTAAGTCACACCTCCCTTGGAATGATATTAGCTGCCCCATTCATGGAGTGCTTTACCTTGGATGGTTGAAGTCATTGTTTCTAAAGATAGGCTTCCTGGTCGGTCCCATATCTGCTGATCAAGTTCTGGTTTTACAACATTACATGTGAAGACCTATTCTTATTTCTCCTGGAAAAACCCAGATACCAGTAAGATCAGGACTGGACCATCTTAACTGGCAATAAGAGAAAAAATTGAAAACCTTATTTGCAGTGCACAAAATATTATTACGGCAAACAAAGTATGTATATACAAATATATATATATATATATTTATTTAAATGCTTTTCTATACTGGTATTCGTGGGTACATCATATTTACAGAGAACATAATGCAATACATATAATAGGGAGAATAGAACTTGGATGAAAAGTAATGAGATATCAAGGGCTGGGTAACATAAGGGGAAAAACACTATGTAAGTAAGAGCACGGGAGAGTGCAGTATGCAGAGTTTGAGGAGCCGGGGAGGTATAAGAGAGAAGAAAATGGGCGAGGGGGCCTAGGAGGATAGGAGAGATAGGGGGGAGGGAACAAACCTGAATAGGGAGTTCTAAAGGGGGGCAGGGGAGGGGAGAAAGGTAACTAAAGGGGCGAGGGAGGGAGGGAAGGATGAAAGGTGGAGGATAGGGCACTATTCAGGGTATACCTGTTTAAAAAGCCAGGTCTTTAGTTTTTTCTTTAATTTCTGGGTGCATGGCTTGGCTCTAAGCGGAGGTCCGGGGGCATGGAGTTCCAGAGGGCAGGTCCTGCAATAGATAGGGCTCGTTCTTTCATGGAAATGAGATGAGTGGTCTTAGGAGAGGATATGTGTAGTCTACCTTTGTAGGCTGATCTAGTGGGTCGGTTGGAGATGAGGAAACGTTTTGTGAATAATAGATAAGGTCTTATAAAGGATACAAGAGGAAATAGGAAGCCAATGTTCTTTAAGGACAGGGGTAATATAGTCTGTTTTGTGGGTGCTGGTAAAAATTCTAGCCACGGCATTTTGTAGCATTTGGAGCGATTTGATGGAGGAGATGTATATATACAGAGAGAGAAAGAGAGAGAGAGAGAGAGACTTCATTATTGGTTCCTGCTGGTGAGAATGCACAGCGGGAGGAAGGCTTAGCCACGGGAAATACATTTTCAAATGTGATCCCTACCGAGAGGCAATCTGAAGAGGGGGTCTGCCCGCGTTTTCAGACACAGTGGATTTTTATTGAGATGTGCATTTCTCCTTGCTTGACTTTCACATTCCTTCAATGTATTGAGTTTTGAGTTAAATTTGCTTCTGTTTTCTCTCCTGATGTTGAGTGACCTTTCTACTTTCATTATGTTTGAAACTCCCACACCAGTCTAGTATATTTATTCATCTAATTATTTTTTTAATTAATTGTTTATTTATTTATTTATTTATTTAAAATCTTTACCGTCGTTACGTTATATACCATCACAACGGTTTACATACAGGCACGATAATTAAAGTAGTTAAATGTGTGCATTCTAACAAGTGCAATAAGGTTCGGTTACATCATGTCATAATAAATCTTATTTGTTGGGTGAGGTAAGTCTTGACCGTGTATACCTGACAGTTACTTTTACAGGTATAAGTCCAATTCATCTGTAATTAACAAATCAATTGGCGTTTTAGCCCATATACTCTTGGTTTCTCTCCCGTTAGATGAGAAGCCTACCAAAGATCATCGGGTGTTCTTTATACCAGGGATTCCCCCTGAAGCAGCCGCTTTTGTTGTTATAAGACCCTTGTCGGGGCAATTGAACCATACCCAGGAGGAACCCCTTACCTATTTGTTTTCTGATTTATTGCAAGCAATTTTTGGATAATAGACTGGCTACTCATTTTTTATACTTTCCAGCATTGTCATTGTGCTTAAATGGTTTTTGTGTTCATTATTAGGGGTGTGAATCATGTGATCGATCTTCTTAACGATCGATTTTGGTTGGGGGGGGGAGGGAAATTTGATCATCGTGTTTTTTTGTTTTTTTTTAAATCATTAAAAATCATAAATCGGGGGAGGGCGGGAAAACCGGCACACCAAAACAATCCTAAAACCCACCCCGAACCTTTAAAACAAATCCCCCAACCTCCCGAACCCCCCAAAATGTTTTAAATTATCTGGGGTCCAGTGGGGGGGGGGGGGTCCTGGCGCGATCTCCAGCTCTCTGGCCACGGCTGCGTTGATAAATGGCGCCGGTGGCCCTTATCATGTGACAGGGCAAAGGTAGCGCTGGCGCCATTTTGGTTCCTGGCTCCCGACGTCACGCGTGCAGGAGATCGCTCCTGGACCCCCGCTGGACCCCCAGGGACTTTTGGCCAGCTTGGGGGGGCCTCCTGACCCCCACAAGACTTGCCAAAAGTCAGCGGGGGTCCAGGAGCGACCTCCTGCTCGCGGGCCGTATTGCCAATTTTCAAAATGGCGCCGGCGCTACCTTTGCCCTCACTATGTCATACTCTATATTTGAGTAGTATGTCTGTTTCTCAGCTAGAAATGCATTACAAATTCTGGATAAAGCTGTCAAGGCTGTCAAGGCTGAAAACACTGTACACCCATGAAATCAGGCCGTCACTGTGTAAAATCAATGCAAGCATGTCTCCTTTTCTCCACACAGCTCCTGCATTATGTATGGAAGGTGCGATTCCAGAACACCATGGGCCGGGAGATTTTCTTTGACCAAAAGGGAAACCCTCCGGCTGCTTATGACATTCTTAACTGGTACCTGACTTCAAGTGGCTCCTTTTCCAATGTAAAGATTGGTCACTATGACTCAGGAGCCGCCCGTGGCCGGGACATCATAATCAACACCAGCGCCATCACGTGGAGTGAAGATTATGCACAGGTTAGATGACCCCCTGTCTTCATACAAAACTGATTGACAAGGTGCTCAGTAGTAATGATGGGAGGAACCTTCTTTGATTGAATGAAGTACAATTTCAGTCACATTAACATTTTATTTGATCTTTTCAGTCAATCAAATTCAGCTTCAGATTGCTTTGAATCTGACTCTGATTTATTTTTAATTAATTAGAAGCTGTCTGGGACCTTTAGCTCAGTAGTAGAGTCACCACCCCAAAATCCAAAGTTGCAAGTCTGTATCATGGAAAGGCTTCTGTGGGAAGAAACATTGCAACAGTCAGAAGTAAATTTTATTTATTTATGTTCCTCCTTGCATTACACTGTAGAGTGGTACCCGGCGCGCACAAATGTACACCCGAATTTATAACATGTGCGCGCTACCGCGCGTATGTTATAAAATCCAGGGTCGGCGTGCACAAGGGGGTGCACACTTGTGCACCTTGCGTGCGCCGAGCCCTAGGGGAGGCCCGATGCCTTTTCCCGTTCCCTCCAAGGCCACTCCGAGGCCTTGGAGGGAACTTTTTTTTTAGTCCCCCCACCTTTCCCTCCCTTCCCCTATCTAACCCACCCCAGCCATACCTAAATCCCCCCCCCACCTTATTTCGCCTCTGGCAGGCGTAACTTGCACGCACCAGCTCGCCATCCCCCCAGCACAGGCCGCTGTGCAGGAGGATTCTGGCCCGCCCCCGAATCGCCATCACTCCCCGGCCCGGCCCCGAACCGCTGCCACGCCCTGGGCCGCCCATTCTTTAAAGCCCCGAGACATGCGCGCGACCCGGGGCTTGCGCGCGCCGCCGAGCCTATGCAAAATAGGCTCGGCGGCGCACAGGGGTAGGTTTTCGGGGGTTATGCGCGAATCTTACATGCGTACCCCTAAGGAAGTCATTTACTAAGCAACTTCCTGCTGCTTTGTAAATCCTGCAGTATTTTCCCCGGCAGTAAAATACTGTTGGGAAAAATACTTTTGCATTACTTGACCCCAAAATGTCACACAAAGGTGTCCCCAGGAATTTGGGAGCTGGCATGTCTGAAAGGGACAGATCAGCTCATACTAACACCCTCCCAGATGTGTAAAAGCCTCTGGGATCTCTATACACCTCCTGTTGCCCATGAAGGCAGCCAATAAGTAATTAAAAACATATTTAAAGGTTTAATCCTCTGGGTACAGGCCCTGCCTAACCCTAACAATTTTACTTAAAAATCATCCCCTCTCCTCCCCCTTGGATGCCGGCTCTCCATCCAAGCCCATCATCTGGATCTTTCCTGGACTATGATAGAAGTACTGATGGTGTATTAGGTGTCCAGAGTGCCTCCTAAGCTCTGGGCCCGGCAGTAGACGTTTTTCAAAATAGTCCGGGCTGCCCCTATCAAGTGAATTTCATAATACTGAACAGGGTTGCGAACCGGCTCCGTATTTTCAGGACAGGTTCATCCAGTCCTGGTTTTACTCCCCTGCACACAGGTACTTATAGTCTTGATTTTCTTTTTTAATTCTTTAAATTATAACAAAGCTTCCACTTTGTAAAAGTAACATAGATGTGGAAAAAAAACCCAAACACATTAGCAATAATTTCAAAAGAAACAAAAACATCTGCATTAGTCCCCAAATAAGAAAACATGGGGGGGGGGGGGGGGGGTGAGGGGAAAGAAGGAAATATTGGAGAAATTATATCAGAAAATATTATATCACATTAGGAAATGGCATTGCCTGAAATATCCCGTACCATAATTATAGAGATGACAAATTAGAAATTTCAGTCGGATTTAACAGTTTCCTGGAATCAACAAAGGCTTTTAACTGTTCAGGAACATAAAAAACAAAACAATCTTTAATATATTTCACAATGTATTTGCAAGGATACCTAAGAAGAAAGGCGGCACTTATTCCTTGGATTTCTTGGCGCAAAGCCAAGAATCCCTTTCATCTTTCCTGAGTCATCTTCTAACTTTTTGACCCATAAACAAATCATTGGAGTTCCTAAAATAACTTTTTTATTACTGAACTCAAATCATACTCTGTAAAGAAATGGAGAAATTACCTGATAATTTCGTTTTCCTTAGTGTAGACAGATGGACTCAGAACCAATGGGTATAGTGTACTCGTGCTAGCAGTTGGAGATGGATCAGATTTCAATCTGACGTCAGTCCCTAGTACATATACCCCTGCAGGAAGTGCAGATGCTCAGTATTCTTCCTTGCAAAGCATTGTGGATATATGTTTGACTGACCGATTGGTTAATTTGATTAACTTGTATAACTTCGTAACTATATAAACAATATAACTTGATTAACTGGATTAATTTGAACTGGTCGATTGAGTATAGCTGGAGACCGCCAGGGAGCTCAACCGGAAAGTGTCGACACCCAGCCGGGTGGAGACCTAGGTAAACGAAAAGGAGGCTTACCCTTGAATCATTTGCAATTCCATGCGTGACGGCAGCCAAGGGCGGGCTGCTGAGTCCATCTGTCTACACTAAGGAAAACAAAATTTTCAGGTAAGTAATTTCTCCATTTCCTAGCGTGTAGCAGATGGACTCAGAACCAATGGGATGTATAAAAGCTACTTCCAAAACGGGTGGGAGGCTGCCTGTGACCCACTCAGTATTGCCCTTGCAAACGCCGTGTCCTCCCGGGCCTGAACATCTAGACGATAGAATCTGGAGAAGGTATGGATGGAGGACCATGTCGCCGCCCTGCAAATCTCGGCGGGTGACATCATTCTTGTTTCTGCCCAGGATGCTGCCTGGGCTCTGGTCGAATGGGCCTTGATCTGTAGAAACGGAGGTTTCCCTGCTTCTACGTAAGCCACCTTGATGACTTCCTTGATCCATCGGGCTATGGTTGCCCGCGAGGCTGCTTCCCCTAGTCTTTTCCCGCTGTGAAGGACGAAAAGGTGGTCCATCTTCCATACGGGTTCTGACATTTCCAGGTATCTGGAGAGGATTCTGCCAACGTTGAGGTGACGCAGACTATGGGCCTCTTCCGAATTCTTCAGGGCTCACGCCTACGGGAGCGAGATGGTCTGGTTCAGATGGAAGTGGGAGACCACTTTGGGAAGGAATGACGGTACCGTGCGCAGCTGGATGGATCCCGGAGTGAACCTAAGAAAGGGTCCACGGCAAGACAGCGCTTGTAGTTCAGAGATGCGTCGCGCTGAACAAACTGCCAGTAGGAAGACAATCTTCAGGGTCAGCTGATGGAGTGATAGCCCTCGAAGAGGTCTGAAGGTGGTTCCAGATAGAAAGTTCAAGACGAGGTTGAGATTCCACAGAGGTACCGGCCATTTCAGAGGTGGACGAATGTGTTTGACTCCTTTCAGGAAACGTGACACATCCAGGTGAGAGGCTAGGCTATCGCTCTCGCCCCTGGTGCCGAAGCATGCAAGTGCTGCCACCTGTACCTTGATGGAGTTGAGGGACAATCCTTTCTGGAGTCCACTCTGTAGGAACTCCAGCATCACGGGAACTTTAAGTGAATGTGTCTTGATGTCGTGATCTTCGCACCAGGCTTCAAATATTCTCCAGATCCTTATGTATGTTAACGATGTGGAGAACTTGCGTGCTCAGAGGAGGGTGTCTATTACCGCCCCCGAGTATCCGCTCTTCTTCAGGCGAGCCCTCTCAATGGCCAGACCGTAAGAAAGAATTGAGCTGGGTCCTCGTGGAAGATCGGATCCTGTTGTAGCAGGTCCCTGAGAGGGGGCAGGGGTAGAGGGTTCCCTGCCAGCAGTCTTCTCATGTCTGCATACCACGGTCTTCTTGGCCAATCCGGGGCCACCAGAAGAACTAGTCCCTTGTGTAGCTGTATCTTGTGAATGATTGCGCCCAAGAGGGGCCACGGCGGGAAGGCGTATAGTAGGGTCCCCCGTGGCCAGGCCTGCATCAGGGCATTGATCCCTTGGGATTGTAGATCCGCTTGCGGCTGAAATATCTGGGTACTTGGGCGTTGGTTCTGTTCACCAGAAGGTCCATTTCCGGTGTTCCCCACCGGTTTACTATCATCCGGAAGGCTGCGGGAGACAGCTTCCATTCTCCTGGGTCTAGACTTTCTCTGCTGAGGAAGTCCGCCATGATGTTGTCCTTCCCGGCGATGTGGGCGGCGGAGATCTCCTGTAGATTTGCTTCCGCCCATGCCATCAGTGGGTTTATCTCCAGTGACACCTGTTGGCTTCTGGTTCCCCCTTGCCTGTTGATGTAGGCAACCGTTGTGGCGTTTTCGGACATCACCCTGACCGCTTTGCCTCGGAGTCTTTGGGCGAACCGCAGGCAGGCGAGCCTGACTGCCCGCGCTTCTAGGCGATTGATGTTCCATCCTGCCTCTTCTGTGTTCCACTGCCCTTGGGCGGTTAATTCCTCGCAGTGTGCTCCCCATCCCCATAGGCTGGCATCTGTAGTTATCAGAGCCTCTGCTCATGTGGCTGGGCTGCAGCCACCAGTGTAGTTTGGTCCAGACTGTGCCCGGGAGGGCTAAGTGTACGGTGTAGTTGTGCGACCGTGGGTTCCAACGGGACAGCAGTGAGTGTTGTAGAGGCCTCATGTGGGCCCTCGCCCAAGGGACCACTTCCAGTGTGGATGCAATCAGCCCTAGGGCCTGCAGGTAATCCCATGCCGTGGGGCGAGGGTCGCTCATCAAGGATTGCAACCGGTTCCACAGTTTTGATCTCCTTGTGGGAGTCAGGCTGACTTTGTCTTCCTTGGTGTCGAAGTGGACCCCCAGGTACTCCAACGATTGTGAGAGCTACAGGGAACTCTTGTTCATGTTGACCACCCATCCGAGGCTCTCCAGTAGAGACTTGACTCTGTTGGTTGATTGGATGCTTTCCCTCTGGTGACTTTGCCCTGATTAGCCAGTCGTCCAAGTAAGTATGTACGAGGACTCCTTCCTTCTGCAGTATTGCCGCTACTACCACTATCACCTTGGTGAACGTCCGTGGTGCTGTGGCTAGCCCGAAGGGTAGGGCCCGGAACTGGTAGTGATGGCCCAGGATCTTGAAACGTAGGTAACGCTGGTGTTCCTGATGAATTGGGATGTGCAGGTACGCCTCTGACAGGTCCAGGGAGGTGAGGAACTCTCCCGGCTGTATTGCCTTTATTACGGATCTCACGGTTTCCATGCGGAAGCGGGGGACCTTCAGGTATCGGTTTATGGATTTGAGGTCCAGGATTGGTCGGAACGTTCCCTCTTTCTTGGAACGAGAAAATATATGGAATAATGACCAGAGTTTATCTCCTGAGGAGGTACCGGAGTTATGGCCTCGAGGTTCAGTAGCCTGGCCAGTGTAACTTCCACTGCCGCCTTTTTGGTGAGGTCGTGGCAGGGTGACTCCACAAACCTGCTCGGGGGGGTGCGTATGAAGTCCAGGTAGTACCCTTCCCGGATGATGGCTAGGACCCACTTGTCCGAAGTTATCTCGACCCATCTTTGGTAGAATAGGGCCAGTCTGCCCCCTATGGCTTCCTTGGATGGGTCGGCTGATCTCATTGAGGAGCACGGCCGGGCCCTGAGCCCGAGCTGTTTTCCCCTCTTGTTGTGCTTGTTCCGAAAGGACTGGTTCCTGCCCGGAGAGCGGGGCGCCTGGTAGCTGGCTCCTGTATGGGTTGAAGCGCTGCGAGCTTCTGCCCCTGGAGGCCCTGGAAGGCTGTCGCTGGGCTCTCCTTGACTTGTCTTCTGGAAGGCGCGGTACTGGGGATTCGCCCCATTTGCCCGCCATCTTTTCTAAAATCGCTGCCGAACAGAAAGTGTTCCTTTGAAGGGCATCCTTGTGAGGCGTGTTTTGGAAGATGGGTCGGGCCGACCAGCTTCTGAGCCAGAGCTGTCTCCTGGCCGCCACCACCGATGTTACTCCTCTGGCCGCTGTGCATACGAGGTCTGAGGCTGCGTCCATTAGAAAGGATAGCGCTGGGTCCAGGATATCTCCCGGGGTGCCCGTTCCTGTCCTGGGATAAGCAGGCACGTGTCACCAAGGTGCAGCAGGGCCGCAATCTGAAGAGACATAGCGGCCACGTCAAATGACTGTTTAAGCATGGCTTCTAGCCGCCGGTCATGCGTATCCTTGAGTGCTGCTCCTCTCCCTCTACCGAATGGTGGTGCGCTTGGAGACTGCACAGACCATTGCATCCACTCTAGGGCAAGCGAGCATGTCTTTGGTTGCTGGATCCAGGGGTACAAGCTGGCCAAGGCCCGCCCCCCTTTAAAGGCAGAGTTAGCTGTTGAGCGGCTCGCAAGAGCGGGAAATGACGGGAGGTCTGTCGAAGGCCTTCCAGAAATGGGTTCTCCTCGGGATCCCCCTGGGTTTCTGAAATCCGGAATCGCCAGTTCTGGCCAGACTTTGGGAGACCAGATCCGGGAGCTCCTCCCTTGTGAAGAACCGTCTCATGGTTCGGTGGGGTTCTGTCCCCGGGGGGAGTTCTCCTTCTTCTAGAGGTTCGACTTCTTCTTCTGAGATGTCTGTACCCCCAAAGGTGGGACTACTTGGCGGTAAAAGCCTATGCCTAGGTCTTGAGGGGCCTGGAGCATAGGGGCCTCCTGCGACGTATGTGGTTGGTCCGCCCAGGAATCCGTTTGCATTCGGACAAAGGCGTGAATCCCCTTGAAGAGTTTCCACCCAAGAAATAGACGAGGGGTCCACATTGAGTGGCGCTGCTTCCCTGGGAGCCTCTGGCTGAGAGGGAGTCCCGCTGGGGGTTGCTAGCTCCAGGGAGCCCCCTGAAGAGCTAGTCCCCGCCCTGGGCAAGACTGAGCCTGTGGTGGATCTCCCAGGGCCTCCTCGCATTGGGTGCATAAGGCATCGGCTTCCTGGCTCTGGGAGGCCCTGAGTGGGCATGCTGAGCAGAGGCCTAGGGATTTTACTTCCGTTATTGGAGGGTGTCGAGGGTGCCTGCGCGTACATGTTTTCGCACCGGAGCGCCTGGCCGCATGCGCGCGTATCTATCTGTGCGCTTAGTAGCCGGGGTTTGTGCGCGTATCTGAGTGCTTAACCCGGGATGTGCGCGCGGGTAGTCGAGTGCGCGTAGTCCGTGCGACTGGACTTGCGCGCGCCGCTTATGCGTCCAAGGGTTCTTGTGCGTATAACTTACGCGCAGAAGTAGGTTTGGTGCGCACAGGTAAATTGTGTGGCGCTCGGCTGGGTGGCGATGTGAACGGCGAGATTAAGGCCAAGATGGCGATGGCGACGGCGACCATGCGGGCAAGATGGTGACTACCTCAGAGGGGTCTCCACATGGAAGGCCCTTGCAAATGCCGGGTCTGGCCCATCTAGGGCAATCAACCGGTGGCGCTGGCTTCGGCCCTTGCCTGCGTTCTTCCTCATCCTCGGAGCCGGCACAAGTTAAAAGATTTCTACCTTACCTTATCTTCGGCGCTTCCCCGGTCTCTCGACCCGGGCGGTGCTCCGGCTGCAGGGGGAGAGGGGCAACTACCATTCACCGCTGCTTTTGAGGGTGCACCCGCTGCTCTCGACGCGCCCTAACTCCTCTCGCTCGGGGGCTGTAAGTCCTCGCTGCGATTCGTCGGCCGGCCGGAACGAGGCTGCCACTATGCCGCGCCCGAGTCCTTTGGGGGCTAGGTCCCGCCGCGATTCGGCCCGCCGGACCGAGGCTCACCTCGAGGGATCACGGAAATCACCTCGGAATCTCGACTGGGGGAGGGACCTGAGGGTATCACCCGCAGGAGAGCGGGGCTCGTCTTCAGTAGAATTTTCTTCTTTAAATTTGGTTCCAACGCTCTGAGAGCCGTGCAGATAGCTCCTAACTGCTATGGAGACGGAAAATACTGAGGATCTGCACTTCCTGCAGGGTATATGTACTAGGGGCTGACGTCAGATTGAAATCTGATCCATCTCCAACTGCTAGCACGAGTACACTATACCCATTGGTTCTGATCCATCTGCTACAAACGCTAGGAAAACATCTTTTCTGTATATCCTTGTGCACAGTGTGCTGTGCTCCAGCCATCAAAACAATACTCTGACCCTGAATAAAAGCAATGGTGCCTAGTGGAAGACGGAGAAAAGGTGCAAGGAGGAGGGGGATTCTGGAATGTCTAATACAAAAACTAAATTAATTTAGAACTTACTGATAAAAACAGCCTCTTTTGCTTTTACAAAATAAAACAGGCTCTTTCTTTCTTCCTTACTTCTCAAAAATAATAGTATGGTCTGGATTCTACTTATTACAGAATTATCGATTTTAAACATTTTAAAAATAAATAAGGGAGAGTGATGAAATGCATTTTCCTTTTTCTCTGTTCTGTGCTAACTGCAGGTAGCACAGAGGAAGGCACATGAGGGGTGGGTGGGAGTAGTCGCTTTTCTCTCTGCTACACAAATTCTCTGCTGAGATGAAATTATAACCTTAGATGAGATGTTTTCTTTTTTAAAAAATGGTCTCTTCTCTTTTCTCAAGCAGTCTGAGTTCAAAGGAAGGCGTGGAAATTAGTAAACACAAAAAGAAAACACTGGCATAAAAATGTATGGCTTGTTGCAAAAAGAAAACAAAAGGATTTTCTTTTTTATTATTTTAATGACAGAAAACAGAAGGAAATTGATTATTGATATAGACTATCCTTTCAAATCCCATGGCTGCTTACTGAGCATGCTCATTCCTTCCAACATGGCTGCCCTCCGTGCTCTCACCTAGTAAACAAAAAGGTCTGAGCATGTGCAGGGATGATGTCATGGCCTGTGATGTCATTCCAAGATGGCTGCCTGCAGCATGGTTCACAGCGTTATGATTGAAATGCACTTTGTTTTATTTTTACTGTGCATGCACAGTCATGATGTCATTTCTGGAACCTCCTCAACAGCTGCCATCTTGAAGGCACATTATTTAAGAACATAAGAACATAAGAAAATGCCATACTGGGTCAGACCAAGGGTCCATCAAGCCCAGCATCCTGTTTCCAACAAGCACTCTCTGCCAACTTGAAAAATGTATAACTGGTTCCAATCTGAGTCATCCACAAATGCCAGACATAGGGTGCATTTGGAAGTGAGGTAATAAATAAGGGAGCAAAAGGGGAAGAGCGTGGCCAGGGATAAGATGGATGTCAAAGGACTGGGGCTAGGGAGAAGAAAGGGGTGAGCTTAACCCAGAAGTAAACATTGATTGGCTGAGATGGGAGTCCAAAAAGGAAAAATAAAGTTATGTGTGTACATACCAGCCTAAAAAAAAGACAGGCCTGTTTATTAGAGACAACACATCAGAATGAACAGAAAAAGAAAATACCTAAAGAGAAAAAATATTCACCCAGGATGTCTTCTTGTTGTGGAAGGGGTTACGTAGACTGAGGCGGGGTTGGCACAACCTGCAGAGAGGAGACTTGCAGGTCCCCACCATGGTAGGTGGACCTGGTCGGAGCAGAAGCCCAACTGGAGCTTCACCAATACCAGCCCTCATTTCCCTTAGGTTGAGCCCTTGGTAGCTGAGGCAGGCTGGACTTAGGCACGGGCATCTGTGGAGATGAAGATGCAAAGCTTGGTAGATGAGGCAGGCCAGCATAGCAGGCCTTGCAGTCAGGTCAAGCCACATTCAGGACTGGTGATAGGCAGCGGAGTCTGGACAAGGCATAGGTCGGGGGCAGGCAGAGTTCAATCGAAGATGAGGTACAGGCTGTGGTCAGTGGTAGGTGGAGGTCAAGTAGTGTTGGGGTCCAGTCCAAAGTCAAAGCCAGAAGATCAAACTGAGGGAGAAGATGAAGAGGAGGAAGGTGAGGGGCCACAGGAACAGGAGGAGATGCAGAAGACAGAAGGAAGAATGTCCACAGAAGAGGAGATCAAGAGACAAACCAGACTGCAGGAACAAGGATGGAGTCACAGGGACACAAGCAACAGCAGAGACAGGAGCAGGATTCAGGAACACTGGCAAAGAACTTCTCCAGGAGGAGTCAACCTATTGCCAAGCACTGAAGCAGCATCTGAAGCAAACTTATATATGGACCAGCCTGTGATGCCATCCGAGTGCGCCTCCTGCCCATTCCCACCACTGCCATTTAAATGTGGGGGAATCGGCCACGCGTGTGCCTAGGGAGGCAGGAGAGGAGGGGTCCCTAAAGGCGATCCAGGGCCCAATGTTCCAGCGGTGTCGTACTGCACAAAGAGAGGCCAGCTGGAGTGGTGCGGCTTGGCTTTCTGCCACACTCAGAAGAGGACGCTGTGCAGGGACTGCTGGGAACAGCAGGGAGATGTGGTGTCGGGAGGCCATGCAGCCGGGCCCAGCTATCAGATAAGGGTGGAGGGCTGCGGGATGGGCCTGTGGTCCTCTGAACACAACACTTCTGAAGGAGGAGTACATTCTCACACGTGATCTAGGGAAGCATAAAAGGAAATAAAAATACATAGAATCAATTGTTATGGTTTCATTTATGAAACTGACATAAAAGAATCAATAGTTACAATTGCACAGACAAATACTTATCTGACTGTGTTACTTTTTAGAATACAGGAACTCTGGATTTCTTTGCTCTATGTTCTTGGAATAGTAGGATCTAGGATAAAAAGGAGAAAGTTATAGAATTTATTATAATGTGGGCATTGAATTTGATTAGAAAAAATTATTGTTTGCTGAAAAAACAGAAGTACTTGTTTAAAATACATGATTTATATGATAAATGAATTAATAATTGACTCTAACACATTCAATTTTAAATGTTATTCAGAAAAGGCCAAATTTTAATAACCCGGTGCACGCAAATACCGGGAGGTACTTGCGTGGCCGGGCCGTGTGCGAGCACAGAATGCATTTTCGCAACAGTCCAGCCACGAGTGTATCTCCCAATACGCAGAGAAGTGTCGGGCTTTGTGATAGGGGTGGGCTGGAGGCAGGGTGGGGCGGAGACCACCTGGGACCGGGACCGGGGCCATGAGGCCCTGTCCAGAGAAGCACACTCCGTCTGGCATGCGGAACTTACTGCTGCTTGAAGGAGCAGGTAAGTTTGCAAATAAAAAGAGGTTAGTTAGGGTGGGTTTAGGGATTGAGGAGGTGAGGGGAAAAGAGAGGAAGGTAAGGTAGGGGGTTAGGAAAGGTGTAGGCCTGATCTTGTCGCCATGTGTTTATAACTAAAATCCCTCCATGGACATGTGAGTCAGATCCCGCCTGCACATGTGCGTGCATATTATAAAATCGCCGCATTTATGTGCCGAGAACCACACGCAGATAGATACACGCGCTCGTCTTTGAAAATCTACCCTACAATACTTGTGTTATCTTATGATTACTTCTTATTAAACCTCTACCTTCCCCCTCTACCCCTGAGGGATGTTCGGGTAGGTTTTAATCCCTTTTAGTCCTGCTTAGGTGCCCCAACTGGAAGGAGGGTGTTCCTCTTTACTGGCCCCCCCCCCCCCCCCCTTGTGTGAAACACTCCATGGTACCCGAGTATAAACATCAGATTGCAATACTCAGCCAATGAAAGCGGGAGGGTTGCCACACACAAAGGAGGGAGATTAATCTTGAAGCTCTTTTTCTATGCAACATTTCACCATCCTGTACTATTGAAGCCTGACAAATATTTGATGTTTCTAGCATAAGCCCTCTTTCCTCCAGCTTATTCATTTTGCCTGTCTTAAGCCCCTCTTTGTAGAGTTTATCATTTTAGTAGTCCTTTTCTCTGCTGCTTCCATCCCCTCAGATCTCTTTTCCAGTCTTTTTATTTTCACCCTTTCTAGTGTGTGTGTCTGATCTTATACACCACTCTTATCTGAAATAGAGACACTCTTGGTACATTATTAATAGATAAATTTGCTCTGTCCCCCTCCACATTTCTCTCTGTTAAGGCTCCCGTCTCTATCTGCAGTGAGAGCTGTGGTCCTGGGTTCCGGAAGGCCATTCTGGAAGGGCAACCTGCCTGCTGCTTTGACTGCATCCCCTGCTCCAAAGAAGAGTTTAGTAACCAAACCGGTGAGTGCTATGAAGTCCACTCAGTAGTGAGCATATTTAGAAGGATGGAAGGTTGGTATTAGAGGATACAATGGTTCTGTCTAGGTCAGTTTAATGGACAAAAGCATTACAGGGTATACAGTTAGTTCTGAGCAAATGTTTATAGACAAACATGTTCCAGCATATATATTAAAATCTTAAAAAGTAGATTTCCTAGTGAAGAATTTGCCTTCTGTTTTATTTATTTGAAAAAAAAAATTATATTTGCAAACCAACATTTATGGCTGGGTACAAGAAACATACATAATAAACACAAAGATATCTTCCAATTGATATCAATAAGTCAATAGATTATATCACATACAAACATTGGCCTTACTCAAACTTAGTTAAAGCACCAACTTAGTAGAAGCATAGACAACATTATCAAAAGAATTCATGTATAAAAACCCTGATGTTAAATGGAAGACTGAAGGTGTTATTCCTTAATTACTAACTGGAAATTAATCCCTCTTTATCACCAAAAGCTTGCCTGAAGAATAAGGTTTACACTATCTTTCTGTAATTTGAAAGCATTAAAACATACTTATATCCCCTGTGATGTTTTCCTGAGTTGAAGTCCCTCAGTGGTTTGTAGATCTTACGTAATTCATGGTGTAACATCTTCAAGAAGAGACCTATGATGACCTGGAAGCTAACAATCTATATCTAACATATGCATGGGGTTATCTTTCTGTTGGAGGGGGGGCTGACTGGTGTACATGGATACACTGGTAGCCACCAGGGAGCAATATCTATCATCTGACGCACATACGATGCAAAACAGCACATCCCTAGGAAACACAGTGACATTGACCAATAGAGTAAAGGGGCTGGAAGGGTACATGAGAGGGTAGGTCAGCAGACTTGCAAATATGTGCTGGGTTCAATCGTAATTATCTGTTGAATTTTCAATGGGTGTCAGCAGGTAACTATAACAATTTTTTTAAATGGTTGAACAGAACATAACACAATTTTGAAAGTATTCTGCCTTTCATGAGACTGGTGAGGGAAGAAATATTGCAAGCCATATTTATATGAAACGCTATGGTAAAAAGTCTCATATTCAAGGGATAATGTGTTCATTTAGACTTTATCGTATGGATGTCACCAGGCTGGAAAATAAGTCTTTTTTATTTGCCAAGGTTTAATTTAATTTTTTGATTTACAAACTCCTTTTCAATTTCTAAATGACTACAGAAGGAAGGATTCAAAATAGCAAAGCCTCCACAAGCAAGTTATATTGAAAACACTACAGCATCAGTACAATCATAAAAAATTATACAGAAAACAATAATGACTCTAAAGTCAGGGTACATCGATATATCTTGCATTTCAACAAGATGATAGATACATAGAAAATGGCAAAAGATAAAGAATATCTAAGGTGAATGATACTCCCATTCTGATTTCCCTCAAAGCCACATCTGGCATTTCTTCTTCCTGCAGATGCCACAGAGTGCATGAAGTGCCCCGATGACCAATGGCCCACTAAGAGACAAGATGGATGCCAGAAGAAGTCCATCGAATTTCTGTCCTATCAAGAACCCTTGGGTATGGTTCTGGCTGTTACCTCTGTGCTTGGTGCCCTGATGCCATCTGCTATCCTTGTTGTTTTCATTCAGAACCGCCACACCCCAGTTGTGAAAGCAAACAACCGTGAACTCAGCTACCTCCTGTTATTAGCCCTCATTCTGTCCTTTGGGTGCTCATTAGTGTTCATAGGCCATCCCACAACTCTGACCTGCATGGTGCAACACATGACATTTGGCATTGTATTCGCCATCTGCATCTCTTGCCTGCTGGCCAAGACCATCATGGTGGTCATAGCCTTCAAGGCTACCAAGCCAACCAGCAACCTAAAGTTATTGGTGGGGCCACGACTGCCCAATGTTCTAGTATTAGCTTGCAGTCTGGTCCAGGTCCTCATCTGTGTTTCTTGGCAGGTCGTAGCTCCCCCATTTTACCACATGAGCATGAAATCCCAAATGGGAAAGATAGTCCTTGAATGCAATGAAGGGTCATTGGTTGCATTCTGCCTCATGCTGGGATACATGGGCGTGTTGTCTACTATCAGCTTCATTGTAGCGTTTTTAGCTAGAAAGTTGCCTGATAGCTTTAATGAGGCTAAGTTCATCACCTTCAGCATGCTTATATTCATTGCTGTCTGGCTCTCTTTCATTCCTGCTTATCTTAGCACAACAGGGAAATACACAGTGGCTGTAGAAATATTTGCAATTTTGTCCTCCAGTGCTGGGTTGTTGGGTTGTATATTCTTCCCCAAATGTTATATCATCCTAATCAGACCAGACATGAACACCAAGGAATTCCTAATGGGGAAAGCCACAGGGAGCCTCAAGAAAACAAAGTAATTGCCTTGTAACATATTGGTTAATAAATATCAGAATTTAAATGATGTAATCCTGTTTTCTGAAAATAATTTTGCTTGAACAGTAACCCTAGAAAATAAGAAAATAGCTTGGTTGACAGCAGATCTAAACAAATCACCCCTCGTAAAGTTGAGCATTAGAACTTACAATTAATATCTCTTCCAATCTAGTGCTGCCAGAGATTACAAACACTTCACTGAAAATTTATAAGCATGATGGCATCTCTGAAAGATAAAACTTATCCAAACCCTGTGTGTGCTGGATTAGATCCTGAAGTTCATTTGATCCATCTTCACAGCCAGTTCTCTCTCTGATCCTGTAAACCAGAGTTTACCAAGCCTGTCATGGTGACCCTACAGCCCTTTGGGGTTTCAAGATATCCACAATGAATATGCATGAGACAAATTTATATATGCTGGGTCTGCAAAGTATGTAAATTTACATTCCTTGTTAGTTTTGTACACAGGTCAGCCAACATATCTTTCTGATCTGATAATGCATTATTCTTCTTCCAAACAGGGTTTAAATCAATTTTCACTTATTAAGATTTCTTTAGAGACCACTCAACAAACCACTTTTAGTCATCAAGCATCACTGTAGTATAGCTCACTTACCTTTGACTTTAATCTTTAGTTAGATTATTTAAAAGTCAGGAAGAATGTTAGGGCTTGTCTTTTCTATCATTTACTGAAATCATTAGGTGATTTGGACCTGTGTTTCTCAATAATAAGAAGGTAACTTTCAAACTGACATGTGGGCTCTCCTTGGGGTGTGTGCATCATCATGCACTAGATACGCCTCCATTTTATATCTTGTACATGTTGTGAAGGTTCTCTACTCCCAGGAAGATCCACAGCTGCTACGGACACCAATGCTTCTTTTCCCAATGGATCCCTTCTGAAAACTCAGCAGCAATTAGCTCCTCCGACCCCAACATGGGCCACCACTACTTTTACAGGGCTTGCACGAGTGCTTCAAAGTCCCCTGCAGCAGGTCCATACCAGCTCTTAGCAAAAATAAACACAAAGCACAGTTTGTGTCACCAAACAGTCCTTTTAATAACTCCAACTGGAACTCCACCATAAGTTCCCAACTCGCAGTTCATAGGGGAAAACACCTCTGCCTGGCTTCCTCACCCAGCAAAACACTGCCCTGCCCGGCAGTAGCACAACTCTCTCCAACTCCTCTCTGCTGTGCTGCAGGTCATGGTCTTTCCAGTCCTTAAACACAAAACCACCACTGAGCACAGCTTAAACAAAAAAGTCAAAAACTCCAGAGGAATCCTTCACTTGCTCTGTCTCCATGTCTGTGTCCCGAGCTTCCTCTGCAGAGACCTCCAACTCCATGGCCTCCTCCTCATCTGAAGAGCTGAGCTTCTCTTCCAGCTCCCCCTCGTCCGTAATCACTGGGACAGGTGTGTGCCTTTCCCTGGTGCCCTGCTCAGTTGCATAATCAAGCTCCTCCTGTCCCCATTGGTTCAGCTGCAGCTCAAAGAACTTGAGAAGGGCGGTTTTTGTTTGGCTCGCAGGCAGCTTCTACTCTCTGGCTCTACTCTGTTCCCTCCCAGAGGTGATCCGGACCGGGTTTTCCTCCCCGGAGATAGCCTGCACTTCATCACAATGTATATGAGTGAATGTAATAAAACAGCCTCACTGCCTGCATATGTGACCCAATTTTAACTGGGCACGAACCTATGCACATAAATCTCCATTCTAGCAATTAAACCGTGTAAATTTAAAAGGGGCGCACATCCACGCCATTGCCAGTTTCACCAGTTCATCCACCAGCTCACTCAGCTGTTAGGTCCTCCAACCCCATGGTCTGCACCCCCTTTATACTCATGAGAAATGACTCTTTCTGTTTATTTTTTAACTTACACCTCATCCCTTACACAATTCTGGATCTAGGCATGCACTCAGGCGCATAACTATTTATGTACACATCTCAAGGCCACACCCTGAAACATCACACCTCACCCAGCCCATTACCAATTCCTGCCTCTTTTATAGAAGTTTGACAAGTATGCACAGTGCGAGATACACGCATATCTAGGAGCTTTCAAAATTCAGTCAGCTCGCACCTCCAATTGATGTAAGTGCAGGATTTTTAAAATTCACCCCTAAACTTTCATACAGGGTCATTTATCAAAATGCCTTAATGCATGCAAAAACCACCACAATGCATGGTGCAATGCAAATTTTTAAAAGGGGAGGAATTGGGGAGGAGTCAAGGTGGGAATTCTGTAAAAGTGGGCTTGCTTTGCAAAGCCATAATGCATGATATAGCACAGTTTTAATGCTGAAAATAACCACCTTTTGTAATTGTGTTAACTGTGCAATGTTATATGATATGACCATAATGCAATTTGTGATTTTATTTGCAAATTCTGTTTTGGGTATTTTTAGGCTGGGGAAGGACCTTGGGTGAGAAGAGAGGGAGGGACAGGGAGGGAGAGAAAGCCTCTGGGGATAGCATCATAGTAAGAAGCTATTTATGCTACTATAGGAGGCCCACCTAGTAAGGCGAGGTGAGGTTTAGGTAGTAGTGTCGGGCTTAGGGGCCACTTTTACATGCAGAGTGAGACGTACGAACAGAACAGTGCACTCTTGTGAAGATGTGATGTCCTTCGGAGTGAGGAAACTCACACAAAGACGAGATTTGTGCAATGTTCTCTCAACCTAGCTTGTTGTTACCCAGGTAGAGAGTCCATCAAAGTACATTGTGATAAATAGTGATATTTAGTGCAGTTTGATAAATCTAGGCGATAGGTTTTTTATTTGTATGTTGAATATATTATAAGTTTTATGGGTATGTTTTTATTTTAAACTGAATTGATTTTAATTATGATTGGCTGTGGGTTCACCAAGACATGATAAATCTTTTCTTCCAACCCTTGTCTGTCCCTGGTAGGTAAATGAAAAGGTTTAGGCAGCATGAACATAATCAACATGAAAATCCAGAATTCACATGCCACACATACATACATGCCCACAGATTGCATCCCTCAACCAATCAGAAGCTTGAGACAGATTCAGCAAATAGAGGAGAGAGAGGGGCAGAATAAAGAAATGGAGGGAATTGGGTTCAGTTTATCTACGGAAATTCATATGACCAATACCTGGAATGGTGGAGAGGGTGGTGGATGCCTGGAACTCCCTTCCAGAGGAAGTGGTGAAGACCAAAACTGTGAAGGATTTCAAAGGATATAAACACTGTGGATCCATAAAGCCTGGAGGATGGGAATTAAGAGAAGAGGTATGGGGGTGGCTTGCAGGAATGATGGCTACTACCTGGTGATTAATACCCTTATTCAATAACGTTCACACGGTTAATGCGACTCCAACATTGCTCTATGCTTCAACGGCAAGAGGAAATGTGGAAAAGAGGATTTGCATTCAGGCAACAACCAACAAGGTAGCACAGTCTGGGTAAACAAATAAGTGTGGGAGTAGCTTGCTTGTTTCAGCGGTGACTACCCCAAACCAATTAATCCTGATACTTCACTCTCAATGCATATCCAGCGTAGATTTCTGCTTCAACTGCAGGGGGAAATGAAGAAGTAGGATTTACATCCAGACAACATCTAACAAGGCATTGATCTTAGCAGTATGAATATACAAACATCAGGGTAACTTGCTCGATACAACAGTTACTACCCTCAAACATTAAGCCTTATACTTCACTTTGATGCAGCTCCAACACTGCTCTCTGCATCAATGGTGGGGGTGGAAGGAGATTAGAATAAAAAAGCTACCAATAAGGGCCCTGAACTCAGCGGTCGGAGTAACAGATAAGTATGAGAAAATAAGTGTGAAAGCTTGCTGGGCAGACTGGATGGGCCTATTGCTCTTCTTCTGCCATCATTTCTATGACACAAAGTGAGGAAAAGGAAATCAGCCAGCACAGAATGGCACTACAGCCTAGAATAGGAAAAGGGATGATGTGGCTTTACTTCCCAGTTAATGGCAAAAATCAAGGAGAAGTGACCTCCTGCAGCAGTCAAGCTACTAGAGCAGGAAATTTGGATATTTCCTTAGATCAGAGGAGCAAGAGTGATAACCATAACAAAAGTAGCATTGACAGAAGCACAGGACAGCCTGGATGCCTAAATGGTTGTTATCTGCTGACATCTCACAGGTACCAACGCCTATGTCTGATGTCAATGACTCATTTTAAACATGGTTATTAACAAGAATGTAGTAGAGTTGCATCTAAAACCCTGCAAAAAATAACTGCAATGGATTGATAACTATTGACATGGGATGTGTCCTGTTGAAATGCTGTATACATAGCAAAAGGAGTGTGCACCTTTCTACTGAATACTCCACATAATTAGGATAACATTTTTTTATATTACGCTTTTTGGTACTTCAAAGCAAATTGTTTTCAGTTACTGAGGATATTGCCCTATTCCCAAAGGGACTTACAATCTAATAGGATCATTCATCAAAATGTTAGGGCCTCATAGAAAATTAAAAGTTGGCTAATGCATGATAGCCATGTGATGCTTATTGCATCACTTGTTAGTATGTAAATATTATAATGAGAATGCAAAAGCTGGATGACTATGCAAAAGAGGGACTCCTACCGCATTTTGCTGAAAAATAAAGCACAATAAAGTGGGTTTTAACATGGGAAACAACACCTTTTTGATTTCTTGTAGAGTGGAGAAAATTATTTTATCACACTATAGCGGCCATTATTGCCTATCGAGGCTTTATAACACATGGTGAAATGAAGCCTTCTCTCAGACACACCTATACAGCCCTGGTGGGCCAATAATAGCAGCTTTTCTTATCTGCCCTATCTTATGAAAGCTACAGAGTTAGGGGGAAGTGTACTAGTAGTGGAATTCTGGCTGCTTCAGGCTGCTCAACAACAACCAACAATAAGAACACTACGGGCAAAGGAAGTTCAAACGACTCCTAGGGACGTACCAAACAAATCAGAGCTGCAATCCTTGCCAACGGAGTGCGCTGGCCAAGTGAGGGTTTACTACACAGGAGGGAACACTGGTCATACAAGGAGTGAATATTTCATCCCTGCACCATATTGCAAGGGGTACCAGAGGACCACTTTGGTTATAAGGTATTGCCTCAGCTCTCATGTTACATTGGAATTATATCAAGAACTCAGATAGGATATGGATCCAGTCCTAGAAAGATCCCATGGCAAGGCCTCACCAAACTAGTATGCACCCTGCATTTTATGACATCTGGCTCATTTCAAACAACAGTCAGGATTGTTGAGAGAATGTCCCAAACATCTTTTTCCCATGCTCTAAGCCAGGTCATAACACTTTCTATGATTCCTCTCTGGCTATAAGTTTACAGCAAAAATCAGTGACACAGGGGACTCTCGGAGATGTGATTACATCAGTTATATGACAAGTGGCTTGCACAGTTTGGTCAATAAGCCATTGTGCCAGGGCCAAGATTTCTCTCTCCATCCTGTAGAGTATTACTAATAGGGGTGTGCATTCGGATTGACCGCATTAGTAAAACGCAACTCATATTTTTTTTTTACTTAAAAAATTGATTCGACATAAACGATCGGATTTCCCACATATCGAACATAGATATGTTCGATATGTGGGAAATCGCGATTGTTGAGCCAAAATAAAAATATAAACCCCCTCACCCTCCTTAATCCCCCCCCCCCGACTTACCACAACTCCCTGGTGATGGAGCGAGGAGTGAGGACGCCATTTCTGCAATCCTTGGCGAGAAGCATGTGACGTCGGCGGCACGTCAAGTGACGCCGGCGTCACGTGATTCCCGGCTCGTTCGCGCCGGACGGCTCGTTCGGCCCAAAAAGAACTTTTGGCCAGCTTGAGGGGTTCAGGAGGCCCCCCCAAGCTGGCCAAAAGTTCTTTTTGGGCCGAACGAGCCGTCCGGCGCGAACTTGCCGGGAATCACGTGACGACGCGTCTGAGTGACGCGGCGCCACGTGATTCCCGGCGAGTTCGCGCCGGACGGCTCGTTCGGCCCAAAAAGAACTTTTGGCCAGCTTGGGGGGGTCAGGAGGCCCCCCCAAGCTGGCCAAAAGTTCTTTTTGGGCCGAACGAGCCGTCCGGCGCGAACGAGCCGGGAATCACGTGACGCCGCGTCACTCGACGTGCCACCGACGTCACATGCTTCTCGCCAAGGATTGCAGAAATGACGTCCTCACTCCTCGCTCAATCACCAGGGAGTTGTGGTAAGTCTGGGGGGGGGATTAAGGAGGGTGAGGGGGTTTAAATTTTTTTTTTGCACATATGTACATATACCCAACTCATTGGATTTTTTTTATGTCCATATTGGCCGCAAGTGGGACCCCCCTTTCGGACATAAAAAATATGAACATAAAATTTTGCTCTGCACATCCCTAATTACTAATATTATGTGTCACTACAAAGCCCTTTCCACTAAGGCCAGAGTGAGACTGAACACTACAGACTTTCAACTGATCGACTTAAAACAATGGCAGTTCAAATCCTCTCTCTTGGAGCTGTGGAAAATTCACTTGTCTACCCAATCCTTTTTGGTCACATAGTGCAGGAACTACCAGGTCAGGTGTGCCCTTTCAGTGCTTAATTCGCCCTCTGCTA
Organism: Rhinatrema bivittatum; assembly: GCF_901001135.1. NCBI lineage: Eukaryota > Metazoa > Chordata > Amphibia > Gymnophiona > Rhinatrematidae > Rhinatrema > Rhinatrema bivittatum. The sequence continues at coordinate 11,728,791 of NC_042633.1, forward strand.
ACCATGCCCATATCCATATCCTGTCTGCAGTGCTTCAGCTCTGGCAGCCAGGATGTCAGCTACAGTTTGTCTTCACCATCACAGGGGTAAACGGTTTCAATAGAAGCTCTGGTAGTAGCCTTTTGGGACAATACTATTCAGTGTGTCATGTATAACAAATGTGTACTCCTGGAGGACATGCTGCTGAATATCCAGGGACATGAACAATCAAGCCACGAAGTTGATGACTTTCTGCAATGACTTGTGTGGCAGCTGAGATGTACAGCTTCAGTGTTACAGGATTGCTAGAACTAGGTAGAGATTGCTTACTTTTGAGTAACCTGTACACATTTTGCATGCACCCCAGATGCATGTTTATTTTCTTGAAAATCAGAGAAGCATAACAAAGGGCTAAGTGTACATGTAGTGATACAGTAAAAGGTGACATGGACTAAGGCCTTGGAAATAGATTTTATGCCACATGTCAAGATAGAGCTTCCTTTCTAGTGTCTTATAGCATGCTCTGGGTTGGCAGTGAGATAACTAAGTCACGAGGGTGAAAGTATATCTGATATTCTCTCTTTGGCACACAAGAGGTTCTGGCTATGGTTGCAGGACCTATATTCTCACACCGTTCAATCTTCCAAACATGATAGAAGAGATGAGGTACAACGAGGCCTTATGTTCTAACTACTGTGTCATAGAATGCAACCTTGGAGATCAAAAAAATAGATTTCACTGTTTGGACAAAATGGGGGCAGTTTTAATGGATGCCCTACCCAAGAGAAGCTAAGATAGTACTCGTCTTCTGTGTAATAAATAATTTGGCTCTATGGTATGTCATCCCAATAGACATCATTCTGGTTCTACCTGCGGATCCCATGTGTCCCCCAGCAAAAGCCGGGGAGACCGCACAGATAGGCAGCAAGCTTTGGCAAAGCATTATATAATACTAATTTGCTTGTTATTTGCCATATAGTCCTTTCCCTTTCGTGGAAGACAGCCCAGAAGAGTGGTTCTAGCTGGTGTCATGTCTATTTTCTTTTACTCACAGGTGCTCTGTCTGGGTCAGTGTGTAATAATAACTAGAGATGTGATTCGGCCGAACCTTTCGGTTCGGCCTTCGTTATCGGCCCGCCGCAGGAAATTTCATTTTCCCGCGGTTTGGGCCAATTGTTTTCGGCTGTCCCGAAATAAAAAAAATAAACATACCCACCCCAACCAAATTCAATTAACTACAACTCCCCCACCCTCCCAACCCCCCAAAATCTTTCCAAAAGTCCCTGGTGGTCCAGCGGGGGTCCCGGGAGCAATCTCCCACTCTCAGGCCGTCGGCTGCCAGTAATCAAAATGGCGCCAGTGGCCCTTTGCCCTTACCATGTGACAGGAGCTATCAGTGCAGCTGGCATGCAAATGTATTTTACATACATGGATTGATGTATCACCCCCAGCTATCTCTTTGTGGCAATCAAAAATGATTGGTTTGATGTTGATAGAAAGAATTGATATTCTAAATTATAAATGGAAAGCTTCTGAAGATTACATTCAGGTGTAGAAACATTTTCATAAGCTGTTATCTTTAGATGAAAACTTGTTAGAATTCATACTTATGTCTTCTTCTTTGCTTCCACAGCTTTCGCCCAGGAACCCAATGGACCCATCCATGAAGCCCCAGGGGCCAGCAGCACAGCCCCAGCTGTTAGCTTGCAACTTGATGCTCAGACCACATGGAGTGAGGAAGAGAAGGAGGAGCAACAGCAGCAGCAGCAGCCACCAGAACAGCAGCAGCTATGGCTTAACCATGACTCATCCCACAACTCGACACCAGCCTAAACCTCTCCAGCTTGATGCCATGGGACAAAGGTGACCAGTCCCCACCTACCTCCAGCACCTCACATCACCAGCGGGATGCACCAGACACCCAGCCTGCTCAGCCCACCATTCATGACATGCCAGCACTAGAACCACTACCAGCCACAGTACCTGTAGCACACACACCAACAGAAGCAACAGATCGAGCAGTCCAGTACACACTTGCATGCACAGAGAGGAGGCATGGGCACCAGCCATCCATTGCTCCTACCATGTGACAGGGGCCGACCAATGGCACCGGTAGCCCCTGTGACATAGTAAGGGCAAAGGCTATCGGCGCCATTTTAAATACTAGCAGCCGATGGCCCGAGTGCAGGAGATCACTCCAGGACCCCCGCTGGACCACCAGGGACTTTTGGTAAGTCTTGCGGGCGGGTCAGGAGGGTGGGGGGTTGTAGTTAATTAAATGTAAAGGGTTGGGATGGGGTTTTTTTCAACTTTAATGGGAAACGAATGCCATATGTAACTAATGGACGAATTGGGGTTCCCCGAAAACGGATGCAACAGATTTGGGTCCCAACGAATATGAATCCCGCATCGTACGAATCCATCCCTGCTGCACATCCCTACTAGTGTCTCTTCTCATTTCATCCTGCTTCTATCTCAATGCTGATGTCTCTTCTCATCTCATCATGCTGCTGTCTCATCTCCTGGGGCTTCTGCCTTCATGCTGTGTTTTCCAGTTCTGGTCCTGCTTCCTCCATTCAGTCTTCTCCAGTCCTGATCCTGCTGCCTTTATGCTGTGCTGTCCGGTCCTCATCCTGATGCCTGCAACTTGAACTTTGCTGCTGTAGCCCTTAGGTTGTCCACTTTGAGTGCACTCTTTTAACACGCACTGACTTGGCCTTCACTTGCCATCACATAATCGTGCTGGTATCAGCTAAAACATTAGAGCTGTACTGTAGCTATTGCGTTGCCACTTCCATTTTCTAGGTTCTTTGCAATAATCATGATTTTGCATTTGGATAAAATCATAATACTGTATGTATCATGTTGACTATTTGTAGCAATGCATGAACATCTATCGACTAAATGTGCAACTTATTTCATTTACAATATCAATTGCTAATCAATACCTTATCTTTGCAGAATGTGATTACCAAAGATTTTGACTTGCTTTGATTCTGGTGACTACAAATGTTCAGGCCAATACAATATAGATGCACTAAAAAAAGTGCGTCTGCTTCAGCCCCTGCTTTTTGAATTGAGAAAGCAACAAGGAAGGCTATCTAACAAAGCTGTGGAGGCAACAAAATGTGGATTAGATGCCAATATGTCCAAAATATGATCCTTTATTGAAGACTTAAAAACTGACAACGCCCGACTCAGGCCGAGTTTCGCCCTATATCAAAAGGGCTGCATCAGGGGCTTTGTAATATCAAATCATATTTATATTGGTACAGATGGAGTGTGATGAATTGCATCAAAATGGTCTTCATGTAGAAATGTATTTTGAACAATGTGTTGGAATCACTGTTGTTCTTTATAATCACATAAAGCTGCATACCATTCATTTATTAGGCAAAACGTACGCGTGTCTTCACAGTGTAATCGCGGAACAACTCATGATGCAGCCCTTTTGATATAGGGCGAAACTCGGCCTGAGTCGGGCGTTGTCAGTTTTTAAGTCATGCTTTTTGAATGCCCTCCCAGGCCCCTCTCCTGTGCGTGTGATACATAATGCAAATGAGCGGTCATGCTAAAAGGAGGCGCTAGGGGCATTTATGTGCGCCTATCCTTGGCCCAGGAGAGGTGGCTGTCAGCGGGTTTCAAAAATGGACGTTCAATTTTATGAGCTGACAGCCATGGGTGAGGAATATGGACGCTCGTAAAATTGTATAAGGGGGTCGTGAACGCACGTCAAAATCATGTAAAATGGCGAGCTAGTGCAGGCGCACTTTACTGTATCGGCCTAATTGTTGAATAAAGTGGTCACGTACTTTGAAACTTCACTTTCTGGTTGCGTCTTTTCATTGTGTGTTTTTTTGTCTGAAAGGTTCACTAGGTAAAAGATTTGGGACCCACATGACCTTGCATGCTAAACTGTCATTGGCTATTCCAACTAGGTGCATTTCCCACATGCAAGACGACATGGCCTAAGCCATAAAACAGAAAGCTCATTGTATGCTCCCAAGGAAGGCAGCCACAGCAAAATAGGAAACAATAGCAAACAATAGATTGGAAATCATGAGCGGTATACTAAGAAGTAATAACCAAAAATAAAAGTGGTATAGCGCTAAACATTCATGGATCCTTGTGATTAATAAATCAATACAGCAGAAAGAAATGTGTGGCAAACAATATACACTGATCAATATATCTTAACAGCATAAAAATGTTTTAATTGTAAATAAAGTCACCTAAGCGGTTCATGTTTGTAAATACAGAATCAAATATGGTATGAAAACAAAGGACCCGACCCAGCCGTGTTTCACATCAGGGCTTTGTCAGGGGACCAAGACTTCTGTAAAACTATAATGCAAAAAGTAAACAAAATATTGAGCAGGCAAGCGAACACATTAATACAAGAAAAGTTAAACCATTCCACAAGGGAGAGGCCCAGGAGAGAATACATGTAAAGATGAAACAAAAAAGCAGGTAAGACTAGGGGGGGGGGGGAAATAAAAGCACATACTATGGAAGTAAATAAATATCAGAATTAACCTTATAAACTAGGACGTTATAATGCAGGACACCATGGGTTGATTGTATTGCTCCATAGTTGTTGTTCTCTGTATTAATGGCTCAGCAGAATGGCTATCTGTATGCCAATTTTACACCCAGATAGTAATTTTTGTGTGTGTGTGTTTTGTAGAAAGAACTAGAGTAGATTTTTGAAACAGGGATTTTTTGTTGCTATTGATTTTGTTTTTTGCACCACTGGGGGGGGGGGAGTATGTATTACACCTGAGTTTAATTGTTTCAGATACCTAAAAGATAAGGACATTGGCAGGCTGATACAATACTTCATCGAGGTGTGGAGACGCACCCAAATAACTGCACATGTGGATGGTGGTAATATTGAGCGCAGTAGGACTGATACTGGATAATAAATGAAAGTTTGCCTATATATCTGATGAGCTGGGTGCCCCCCAGAAGTCAGAGAGGCCAACCACACATAACAACCAACATGGAGATCGCAATGGATGACAGAAGATTCTGAGACCTATTAGGGGTGTGCATCCGTTTTCCGCGTATTTGTAATCCGCAACTTATTTTGTCCTATCTGTTAAATACGTGGGGAGGCGAAACGCATCGTGACTCCCCACGTATTTTACAGATTTCTGTTTTATTCGGCCTCCTAAATAAAAATTTAAACCCCCCACCCTCCTGACCCCCCCAAGACTTACCAAAACTCCCTGGTGGTCCAGCGAGGACTCCAGAAGCCATCCTTGCATTCTCACACCCTCGTTTGCCGGTTTCATCATGGCGCCGATAGCCTGTGTCACAGGGGCTACCGGTGCCATTGGTCAGCCCCTGTCACATGGTCACCGGCGCCATCTTGTGCTCCTACCATGTGACAGGGGCTGACCAATGGCACCGGTAGCCCCTGTGACATAGTATGGGCTAAGGCTATCGGTGCCATTTTGAGTCCTGGCATCGGACGGCCAGCGTGCAGGAGGTCGCTCCGGGACCCCTGTTGGACCCACAGGGACTTTTGGCTAGCTTGGGGGGGTCTCCTGACCCCCACAAGACTTGCCAAATGTCCAGCGGGGGTCCGGGAGCGACCTCCTGCAAGCCGGCCATCCAATGCCAATACTCAAAATGGCGCCGATCGTCTTTGCCCTCACTATGTCACACATAGTGAGGGCAAAGAAGATTGGCGCCATTTTGAGTCTCTATCAGCCAGAGCAGGGGAAGTATAAAGGGCGGCTTCCTCTGCTCATTCCTTGACTTGGCAACGTCTCTTGTAGCGCTGTTTAAGTCTGCTTGCTCTGGCGAGTTCCTTGTGCTTTGGATCCTTGTCCCTGTTTCGCCTTGGTGTTCCTGGTTCCTGACTTCGGATCGGCTAGCGGTGATTCCTGGTATTGACTTCGGATCGGCTAGCGGTGATTCTTGGTATTGACTTCGGACTGGCAAGCGGTGATTCTCTGGTGTGTGACTTCGGACTGGCAAGTGGTGACCCCTCGGTGTGTGACCTCGGACTGTTAAGCTACGACCCTCTGGCACTTGACCTCAGACCTCTTCTTGACCATCATCTCCAAGGGCCTGCCTAAGTCCCAGCGGCCTGGGTCCCTTCGGGCTCCTCCTGGGGGGACTGCGGGCTTCCAGGGGTGAAGCTCCAGTTGGCCCTTGCACTGAACTTCTTGACCTCTCAAAGATCCACCTAAGTCACAGTGGTCCGGGTCCCTATGGGCGCCTCCTGGGGGGACCGCGGACTTCCAGTGGCGAAGACACACCTCCTTTCTTCAACATCATGACTCTTCGTCTGCCTCCACAGTCGCCTCTGTCTCCAGTGCTGAGGGTTAGCTGGTCACGTCTTCTGTTCCTGCCCCACCACCCAACGGGGGAACCTACGGACCTTCCTCCTAAGGTATTCCATCCCCCTGTCGGCCCAAGGGTTCACAAGCCTGAGCATAACAGGGAGGATCACAAGGAAGAATATCTGGTAAAACTGAGGGAGACGAAGAAAGCAATCAAGAAAGTGAAAAGTCAAGCGGAAGAAAGGATTGCCAAAGAGGTAAAGTGAGGTGACAAAACATTTTTCAGATACATCAGTGAAAGGAGAAAAGTCCAAAGTGGTATAGTGAAATTGAAAGGTGAAAAGGATCAATGGGTAGAAACAGATGACAAAATGGCAGAAATATTAAATGATTACTTCAGTTCGGTGTTCACTAAAGAAGACCCCGGAGAAGGACCGACACTAGTTAACAAGAAACTGGAGGGGAGTGGAATGGATGAAACTCCGTTTATGGAAGAGAAAGTATGGGAAGAACTAGGAAAACAGAACGTGGACAAAGCCATAATGCCTGAGAATGTATGGGAAGAGCTAGGAAAACTGAAAGTGGACAAAGCCATGGGGCCTGATGAGGTTCATCCCAGGATACTGAAAGAGCTCAGAGATGTGCTGGCAGCTCTGCTGAGTGACCTGTTCAACAGATCCCTGGAAACGAGCGTGGTGCTGAGTGATTGGAGAAGAGTGGCGGTGGTCCATCTTCACAAGACTGGGAGCAGAGAGGAGGCTGGAAACTACAGGCCGGTTAGCTTCATTTCGGTGATGAGAAAGGTATTGGAGTCGCTGCTGAAGGAAAGAATAGTGACCTATCTACAAGTAGCAGATTGCTGGACCAGAGGCAGCATGGTTTCACCAAGGGATGGTCCTGTCAGACGAATCTGATATTTTTTGATTGGGTGACTAAGGAATTGGATTGAGGAAGAGCGCTCAAAGTCATTTACTTGGATTTTAACAAAGCTTTTGATACGGTCCCGCACAGGAGGCTAGTGAATAAATTGAGAAGCTTGGGAGTGAGTGCCAAGGTGGTGGCCTGGATAGCAAACTGGTTGAAGGACAGAAAACAATGTGTGATCGTAAATGGAACTTACTCGGAAGAGAGAGTGGTGATGAGTGGAGTGCCACAAGGGTCGGTGTTGGGACCGGTCCTGTTCAATATCTTCGTGAGCGACATGCGGATGGGATAGAAGGTAAGGTTTGTCTATTTGTGGAAGATACTAAAATCTGCAACAGAGTGGACATGCCGGAAGGAGTGGAGAGAATGAGACAGGATATAAGGAAGCTGGAAGACTGGTCGAAGATATGACAGCTGAGATTCAATGCCAAGAAGTGCAGAGTCATGCATATGGAGTGTGGAAATCCAAAAGAAATGTATTCGATGGGGGGTGAAGGGCTGATGTGCACGGAGCAGGAGAGAGACCTTGGGCTGATAGTGTCTAACGATCTGAAGTCAGCGAAACAATGTGACAATGCTACAGCTAAAGCCAGAAGAATGCCAGGCTGCATAGAGAGAGGAATATCAAGTAAGAAAAGGGATTATCCCCTTGTACAGGTCCTTGGTGAGGCCTCATCTGGAGTACTGTGCTCAGTTCTAGAGACCGTATCTCCAAAGGGACAGAGACAGGATAGAGGCGGTCCAGAGAAGAGGGACCAAAAAGATGTATGGTCTTCATTGAAAGCCTTATGAGGAGAGATTGAAGAATCTAAATATGTATACCCTGGAGGAAAGTAGGAGCAGGGATGATATGATACAGACCTTCATATACTTGAAAGGTTTTAATGATCCAAAGTCAACGACAAATCTTTTCCACTGCAAAAAAATCAGCAGAACCAGAGGTCACGATTTAAAACTCCAGGGAGGAAGACTCAGAACCAATGCCTGGAATGCCCTTCCGAAGGAAGTGGTGAAGACTAAAACTCTGAAGGATTTCAAAGGGGTGTGGGATAAACACTGTTGATCCATAAAGTCTTGAGGATGTGAATGAAGAGAAGAGGCATGGGGGTGGCTTGCGGGAATGACGGGTACTACCTGGTGATTAATACCCTTATTCAATAAACATACACACGATTAATGTGACTCCAACATTGCTCTATGCTTCAAAGTCAAGAGGAAATGTGGGACAAAGGATTTGCATTCACAAATAAGCGTGGGAGTAGCTTGCTTGTTGCGGCGGTTACTACCCCAAACCAGTTAAGTCTCATACTTCACTTTGAATACATATATAGTGCAGCTCACTGCTTCAACGGCAGGGGGGAATGAAGATTTAAATTCAGACAACTACCAACAAGGACTGAATTGCATAGTCTGGGTAAACAAATAAGCGTGGGAGTAGCTTGCTTATCACGGTACCCCTAACCAATTAGGCTTGATACTTCACTTTTATGCAGCTCCAGCACTGCTCTCTACATCAGTGGCAGGAGTGGAAGGATATTAGAATCAAAAAGTTACCAATAAGGGCCCTGACCTCAGCAGTCAGAGTAACAGATAAGTATGAAAAAAATAAGTGTGAAAGCTTGCTAGACAGACTGGATGGGCCATTTGGTCTTCTTCTGCTGTCATTTCTATGTTTCTATGTTTCTATATGTTTATAAGGCAGGGCTCAGGCTCCAGTTCCTTGCCTTGACAAGCGGGTCATCTCTCCATTGAGAAGCTAGTTGCCGTCCTGTGTTCTTGCATTCCTCTTCCTTGCCTGTTCCACTGTTCCTGTTCCAGTACTTGTTCCTGATTTCCTGCATCCTTTGTTCCTGTGTCTTCCAGTGCTCCTGCATTCCTGTGTTCCCGTGGTTCCACCTGTGCACCAGTGTCTGTTCCTGTTCCTGTTCCACTTCCTAGGTTGTACCCTTTGGACTGATACTCAGTACTGACTTCTGCTTGCCTCTGACCACGTTTGGACCGCTGCCTGGAACTGACCTCTGCTTCGTACTGACCACGCTCGGACTGAAACCTGGACTGAACTTTGCTTTGGCTGACCACCCTCATACGGATACCCTGGCTTTGACCCTTGCGCTCCACATGGACACTCTCATTGCTTCTCCTGTGACCACCAGGCCTGCCTGCTCTGATGTCACCCGTGGCCTTCTACCAGCTAGACCACTAGGCCCTGCCTATCCAGACCGGAGGACCTTCAGTTCTTGCTCCGTTCCAATGGTCTCCGGTAACCTCTTTTCCAGTCTAGCTCATCTGTTCTCCAGTAGCCGTGCACCCTTTCTCTTTGTGGGCACACCTCTCCGCTACCTCTCCGGGAGATCCTCCGAGGCCCACCTAAGCCCAGGTGGTCCAGGTACCCAAGGGCTTCACCCGTGGAAACCCCGGACTGTTATTGGTGAAGATCCAGCTAGCCTATGTCTCCTCATGTGCTCCGCCTCCTGGTGGCAGATGCCCTCTGTGAACCCTCAGGGGGCCATACCAATTCTGCGCCAGGCCAAGGGTCTACTTCCAATGCAACATTCAGGGCTTGAGAGAGAGAGAGAGACAGAGGGTGAGACAGAGAGAGAGAGAAAGAGAACCTCTGGGGAGGGCATCACTTTATTCAACTATTCCAGTGGGAACACTGAGAGGAGAGGATCACCTTGCTGGTGGCTGAAAGGAATCAATGTCCCAAGTAAATTTTTTTGCTTAGGACATTGTCTTTTTTAAAAGTATTGGGGCAAAGTTAACTATTTGGGAATATTATTTAGTGTGTTCGTGTGTTTGTGCCTTTAACAGTCAGAAAGGCAGTGAATAAACAAGTTAGACTGTATTTTTAAATAGTCAGTCAATAAGGTAGCTAGTAAGCAGTAGGTAGTGTGTTTATTTTTAAAAGTCTGCAGAACTGAGTGTTCTGCAGACTTTTAAAGAACTGAGTGTGTTGCGATTCCGGGCCACCCCCGGAATCACCACTCACCGGCTCGCGGGTTGGCGCGGATCCCGCGCTCCCCAGGGCCCCGGGGACGCCGCTGACCGCAGGCCCGGCGTTCCCCCAGTTCGCCCGGGCCTACAGCCGCTTCTGCTGCCGCTCCCCTGCCTCGCCGGAGCAGCCGGCGCCTCGCGGCGCTAAGCCCCGCCCCCTAGACGCACGCGCGCGTCTCTTTTGATTATTTAAAGGGGCCAGCGCGGGAAAGCCTTGGGGACGCCCCTGATGATGTCAGACGCCTCCAGGGTACTTAAACCCTGCAGCCAGGCCTAATCGTCGCCTTGCAACGAGGTTCCCAGGCTTGCTCCTGTCTCCAGTTGCTGCGTTCCTGCTGTCTCGGCTTCCACTTGGTTCCTGACTCGGATTGGCATACGTTTCTTCTTGGCTTCTGACCCCGGACTGGTAATTGGATTCTTCTGGCTTCTGACCTCGGACCGGCTTCCGTTGACCCCCTGGCTTCCGACCCCAGACCGGCTTACGTGGATTCTCTGGCTTCTGACCTCGGACTGGCTGACGGTGATCCATCGGTTCCTGACTCCGGATTGGCGAGCAAAGACCCTTCGACACTCAACCTTGGACTGCAGCGGACCAGGCCCCCGTGGGCCCTCCTAAGTCCCAGCGGCCGGGTTCCTACGGGCTCCTCCTGGGGGGACTCCGGCTTCCAGGGTGAATCTCCTAAGTCCCAGCGGCCAAACTCCTACGAGCTCCTCTCGGGGGAGGATCGGCTTCCAGGGCGAAGGTTCTCTCAGCACAGTGCCAGCGCCTTCATCACCGCCTTCCTCGCCAGAGCTCTTGGTCGCATAGAGCTCCCAGGATTCCACCTTCGACCAGCCACTAGTCTGTCAGCTCCGCCTCCCGGTCGGGGTCGCTGCTACAAACATCTACAGCAGCTCCTCTTCTGGCTCCGATTGGCCCAAGGGTCCACGAATCCAACAGAGTGTTTGTATTTAATACAAACTGAGTGTTTGTAGTGAAAAAAACCACAAAAAACCCAAAACCCAAAAAGTAGCCAGAAGCTAGAAATAAGCTAGGAGCAGTGTATACCTAAGTAAAAAAGTTGAATAGTTCAGCTCAGTTACTCACCTTGGAAAGGTGTTGTTGAGGTAGTGTGATTGGGTTTGAATAGGGACCAACATTTGTTAATTAAGAGAGCAGTGAGTTACTCTGGCTGACTAACTGAAGTTAGACTGTATTTCCCAACCCTCCCACCCCTCGCCCACCCACTCCTAGCTCATCCCTTAATTTATAGGCAGGTGCCACTTTCATTAAAAAAAAAAAACATCAACAAAAACTTTATTGAGAATTCGATCAGACCCCGATAGGCCACTACCAGACACATAGTGAATTCACTAATACATTTAAAGGACATTAGACACATTTCTACTCCCATAGCAACCTAAAACTTAACTAGGAACTGATCAAAATTGAGATGAAGGCAGCAATCCAGCAGCAAGAGGGGGGCTTCCCAGTCTTTTGCATAGAGTGTCACATGTATGATTTTTTACCCACCGGTGAGAAGTTGTACATGTGCATGTGATGCAAAGGGCTCCTGGCTCTCAGAAAACGAGTCCAATCTCTGGAGGCTAGAGTGGCAGACCTGGAGGAGCTGAGGCAGACAGAGAGGTATATAGATGAGACCTTCAGGGACATAGTAAAGTCCGAACTTCAGACTGATAGCCCTGTTGCTGCCTTGGAGGAAGAAGATCTCATGATGGGAGAGCACCAATCAGGTGCAGCAGGAAAGGATCCTGTAGCAAGGACCTGCTCTCCAGGTGATACATTGTCCTTTCACACTGAGGATATCTCCCCAAGGCCTACTGCCCAGGAGGGAAGGGTTAGGTCGGCTGTCATAGTTGGTGATTTGATTATTAGGAATGTAGATAGCTGGGTGGCTGGTGGGCGTGAGGATCGCCTGGTAACATGCCTACCTGGTGCGAAGGTGGCGGACCTCACGCGTCACCTAGATAGGATTTTAGACAGTGCAGGGGAGGAGCCGGCTGTCGTGGTACATGTGAGCACCAACGACATAGGAAAATGTGGGAGGGAGGTTCTGGAAGCCAAATTTAGGCTCTTAGGTAGAAAGCTTAAATCCAGAACCTCCAGGGTAGCATTCTCTGAAATGCTCCCTGTTCCACGCGCAGGTCACCAGAGGCAGGCAGAGCTCCGGAGTCTCAATGCGTGGATGAGACAATGGTGCAAGGAAGAGGGATTCAGTTTTGTTAGGACTTGGGGAACCTTTTGGGGAAGGGGGAGTCTCTTCCGAAGGGATGGGCTCCACCTTAACCAGGGTGGAACCAGACTGCTGGTGCTAACCTTTAAAAAGGAGATAGAGCAGCTTTTAAACTAGAACAAAGGAGAAAGCCAACAGTCGCTCAGCAGCGTATGGTTCGGAGAGAGGTATCTTCAAAGGATACTAATGATGCATTAGAATTAGGGCATCCCGACAGTGAGGTTCCAATAATTAGAAAAATAGTCCAAGTGCCTGTATCTAAAAACTCACCTGAGCTAAAAAATTCTAACTTATCCCTATCAATTAAAAAGCAGAATGAAAATACAAACAAAAAACAAACTTTGAAATGTTTGTATGCTAATGCCAGAAGTCTAAGTAAGATGGGAGAATTAGAATATATAGCAGTGAATGATGACATAGACTTGGGGGTAGATTTTAAAAAAGTGCGCCTTCGCGTACTTTTGTTGGCGCACCAGGCGCAAACAAAAGTACGCTGGATTTTAGTAGGTACGCGCGTAGCCGCGCGTATCTGCTAAAATTCAGGATCGGCGCGCGCAAGGCTGCCGATTTCGTGTAGCCAGCAACTCGTTTTCGCCCTCCCCTCACCTTCCCCTCCCTTCCTCTATCTAACCCACCCCCCCGGCCCTATCTAAACCCCCCCCAACCTTTGTCGGGGGATTTACGCCTCCCGGAGGGAGAAGTAAATCCCCGCGCGCCAGCGGGCCGCTAGCGCGGCGAGACACGACCTGGGGGCGGTTCCAGAGGGCGCGGCCACGCCCCTGGGCCGCCCCAAGCCAAAACCACGCCCCCGGGCCCGCCCCTGAAACGCCGCATCCCGCCCCCAAAACGCTGCGCCGATCGGCCCCGCCCCCGACATGCCCCCGACACGCCCCCCTCGAAAAACCCCGGGACTTACGCGAGTCCCGGGGCTCTGCGCGTGCCGGCAGGCCTATGGAACATAGGCGCACCGGCGCGCAAGGGCCTGCTTGCGTAAATCCGGGCGGATTTACGCGAGCAGGGATCTTTAAATCCGCCCCTTAATTAGCATCTCAGAGACATGGTAGAAAGTGGATAACCAATGGGACAGTGCTATACCAGGGTACAAATTATATTGCAATGAAAGAGAGGGGCACCCGGGAGGAGGTGTGGCGCTTTATGTCCGGGATAGCATAGAGTCCAACAGGATAAACATCCTGCATGAGACTAAATACAAAATTGAATATGGGTAGAAATCCCTTGTGTGTCGGGGAAGACTATAGTGATAGGGGTATACTATCGTCCACCTGGTCAAGATGGTGAGATGGACAGTGAAATGCTAAGAGAAATTAGGGAAGCTAACCAAATTGGTAGTGCAGTAATAATAGGAGACTTCAATTACCCCAATATTGAATGGGTACATGTAACAATGGGACATGCTAGAGAGATAACGTTCCTGGATGGAATAAATGATAACTTTATGGAGCAATTGGTTCAGGAACCAATGAGAGAGGGAGCAATTTTAGATCTAATTCTCAGTGCAGCACAGGACTTGGTGAGAGAGTAACGGTGGTGGGGCCGCTTGGCAATAGTGATCATAATATGATCAAATTTGACTTAATGACTGGAAGAGGAACAGTGTGCAAATCCAAGGCTTTCGTGCTAAAATTTCAAAAGGAAAACTTTGATAAAATGAGAAAAATTGTTAGAAAAAAACTGAAAGCAGCAGTTACAAAAGTAAAAAACGTCCAAGAGGCGGGGTCATTGTTAAAAAATACCATTCTAGAAGCACAGTCCAGATGTATTCCACACATTAAGAAAGGTGGAAAGAAGGCAAAACGATTACCGGCATGGTTAAAAGGGGAGGTGAAAGAAGCTATTTTAGCCAAAAGATCTTCATTCAAAAATTGGAAGAAGGATCCAACAGAAGAAAATAGGATAAAGCATAAACGTTGGCAAGTTAAATGTAAGACATTGATAAGATAGGCTAAGAGAGAATTAGAAAAGAAGTTGCCTGTAGAGGCAAAAACTCATAGTAAAAAGTTTTTTAAATGTATCCGAAGCACAAAGTCTGTGAGGGAGTCAGTTGGACCGTTAGATGATCGAAAGGTAAAGGGGCACTTAGAGAAGATAAGGCCATCGTGGAAAGATTAAATGATTTCTTTGCTTCGGTGTTTACTGAAGAGGATGTTGGGGAGGTACCCGTAATGGAGAAGGTTTTCATGGGTAATGATTCAGATGGACTGAATCAAATCACGGTGAACCTAGAAGATGTGGTAGGCCTGATTGACAAACTGAAGAGTAGTAAATCACCTGGACCAGATGGTATACACCCTAGAGTCTGAAGGAACTAAAAAATGAAATTTCAGACCTATTAGTAAAAATTTGTAACCTATCATTAAAATCATCCATTGTACCTGAAGACTGGAGGATAGCAAATGTAACCCCAGTATTTAAAAAGGGCTCAAGGGCAACCGGGAAACTACAGACCAGTTAGCCTGACTTCAGTGCCAGGAAAAATAGTGGAAAGTGTTCTAAACATCAAAATCACAGAACATATAGAAAGACATGGTTTAATGTAACAAAGTCAGCATGGCTTTACCCAGGGCAAGTCTTGCCTCACAAATCTGCTTCACTTTTTTGAAGGAGTTAATAAACATGTGGATAAAGGTGAACAGGTAGATGTAGTATACTTGGATTTTCAGAAGGCATTTGACAAAGTTCCTCATGAGAGGCTTCTAGGAAAAG
The DNA here is from genome assembly GCF_901001135.1 of Rhinatrema bivittatum. NCBI lineage: Eukaryota > Metazoa > Chordata > Amphibia > Gymnophiona > Rhinatrematidae > Rhinatrema > Rhinatrema bivittatum. The sequence goes on from NC_042633.1 coordinate 11,743,942, forward strand.
TAAAAAGTCATGGGATAGGTGGCGATGTCCTTTCGTGGATTGCAAACTGGCTAAAAGACAGGAAACAGAGAGTAGGATTAAATGGACAATTTTCTCAGTGGAAGGGAGTGGACAGTGGAGTGCCTCATGGATCTGTATCGGGACCCTTACTTTTCAATATATTTATAAATGATCTGGAAAGAAATAGGACGAGTGAGATAATCAAATTTGCAGATGACACAAAATTGTTCAGAGTAGTTAAATCACAAGCAGATTGTGATAAATTGCAGGAAGACCTTGTGAGACTGGAAAATTGGGCATCCAAATGGCAGATGAAATTTAATGTGGATATGTGCAAGGTGATGCATATAGGGAAAAATAACCCATGCTATAATTACACAATGTTGGGTTCCATATTAGGTGCTACAACCCAAGAAAGAGATCTAGGTGTCATAGTGGATAACACATTGAAATCGTCTGTTCAATGTGCTGCGGCAGTCAAAAAAAGCAAACAGAATGTTGGCAATTATTAGAAAGGGAATGGTGAATAAAACGGAAAATGTCATAATGTCTCTGTATCGCTCCATGGTGAGACCGCACCTTGAATACTGTGTACAATTCTGGTCGCCGCATCTCAAAAAAGATATAATTGCGATGGAGAAGGTACAGAGAAGGGCTACCAAAATGATAAGGGGAATGGAACAACTCTCCTATGAGGAAAGAGTAAAGAGATTAGGACTTTTCAGCATGGAGAAGAGACGGCTGGGGGGGGGATATGATAGAGGTCTTTAAAATCATGAGAGGTCTAGAACGGGTAGATGTGAATCAGTTATTTACTCTTTCGGATAGTAGAAAGACTAGGGGGCACTCCATGAAGTTAGCATAGGGCACATTTACAACTAATCTGAGAAAGTTCTTTTTTACTCAACGCACAATTAAACTCTGGAATTTGTTGCCAGAGGATGTGGTTAGTGCAGTTAGTATAGCTGTGTTTAAAAAAGGATTGGATACACTAATGGAGGAGAAGTCCATTACCTGCTATTAAGTTCACTTAGAGAATAGCTACTGCCATTAGCAATGGTAACATGGAATAGACTTAGTTTTTGGGTACTTGCTAGGTTCTTATGGCCTGGATTGGCCACTGTTGGAAACAGGATGCTGGGCTTGATGGACCCTGGTTCTGTCCCAACATGACATTTCTTATCTCCTAATTCCTTAACCTGAGGAGAAGGTGCAGGTCTCCTTTGCACCCCACTCATGCTGATCCCAGACTATGGACACTGGCAGGTCTCCTTTTAACACTGCACACTCATGAAACAGTAATGTCCCTTCAATCTACTTTTCAAAGTTTTGTTCCTTTGTTTATCAATCACATCTTCTCCCCCCAGGGCCTGTGACAATCATAAAGCAATTAGCTATTATCCCATCATGGAAATTGTTCATTGTGATGGGGAATAAATGAAAGTTATAAGAGGGTAGTCAGCAGCAGCTGCATCAGACCCGGAGTGTGAGAGCTCCAGCTTTGTTCTGAAGGACGTCAGAAGGCAGTGAGTAAGATTTTAAAATATTGTTTTAAGATAAAGTATGAGACTCTGTCACTAAGCTGAAAGATAGCACAGAACAGAAAACTGCAGGATGGGATTTAAGTATCGGGATTGCAAACAAAAGGCACCAGCAAAACACGGGCGGTAAAAGGAAACCACTGCAGGCAGAAGCACCAGAAGATTCTACAAACTTAATTTTGTAGATTTGTTTTCCTTACAGACGCTGCAGTCAAGAGCAGAGCAAAGGAAACTGACATTTTCCTGGCTTTTTTTTTTTGCCTGGCACTAAAATTTGCTCCATAGGCTTTCAGGGGATGGGAAGAACATTCCTCTTTACCAGAGATTTGAATTGTATTAGAGGTTTTCTTGGAAAATCAGATTTCAGTGTCTATTCTACTTGCTGCCCCTCTTTCCCCCAGCAGCAGCTCCTGTATCTCCAGGTATTACCTCTGCTTATCTCTTCCTGCCCCATCCATGCACCTCGCTGCTCCTTTCTCTCTAGTTATTGCCCCTGCTATTTACCTTCCTGCCTCTCTCTCTCCTCTCTGCTCATATATATCTGATAATTGCCCCTGCTATTCCCCTCCTACTCCTATATCTCTGATTATTACCCCTGCTATTCCCATCACTTCCCCTTTCTCCCCTCACTGCTCCTATATCTCTGTATTTTACCCCTGCTTTTCCCCTGCTGCCACTCTCTCTTTCCTCAGTACTTCCAGTATCTCTGGTTATTACCCCTGCTTTTCCCCCTCCTGCCCCTGAATTGCTGCGTTTTACCCCTGCTTTTATCCTTCCTCTTCCTGTATGGATCCATTTTGCCTCTGCTCATATCCTTCTTGCCCCTCCCTCACCCCTCAGTAGTTCCTGTATGTCTAGATATTGCCCCTGTTTTTCCTCTTCCTGCCCCTCTCTCTCCCCTCAATAGTTCCTGTATCTCTGGTTATTGCCCCTGCTTTTATCCTTCCTGCCCCTCTCTTTCCCCTCAGTAGTTCCTATATCTCTGGTTATTGCCCCTGCTTTCCCTCTCTATGCCCCACTCTCACCCCCTCAGTAGTTCCTGTATCTCTGGTTATTGCCCCTGCTTTTCCTCTCCCTGCCCCTCTCTCTCCCCACAGTAGTTCCTGTATCTCTGGTTATTGCCGCTGCTTTCCCTCTCTCTGCCCCACTCTCAGCCCCTCAGTAGTTCCGTTACCTCTGGTTATTGCCCCTGCTTTCCCTCTCCCTGCCCCCCTCTCTCTCTCCCCTCAGTAGTTCCCGTATCTCTGGTTAATGCCCCTGCTTTTCCTCTCCCTGCCCCCCTCTCTCTCTCCCCTCAATAGTTCCTGTATCTCTGGTTATTGCCGCTGCTTTCCCTCTCTCTGCCCCACTCTCACCCCCTCAGCAGTTCCTGTATCTCTGGTTATTGCCCCTGCTTTTCCTCTCCCTGCCCCTCTCTCTCCCCACAGTAGTTCCTGTACCTCTGGTTATTCCCCCTGCTTTCCCTCTCCCTGCCCCCCTCTTTCTCTCCCCTCAGTAGTTCCTGTATCTCTGGTTATTGCCCCTGCTTATCCTCTCCCTGCCCCTCTCTCTCTCTCCCATCAGCAGTTTCTGTATCTCTGGTTATTGCCCCTGCTTTTCCTCTCCCTACCCCTTTCTCTCTTTCTCCCCTTAGTAGTTCCTGTATCTCTGGATATTGCCCCTGCTTTCCCTCTCTCTGACCCTCTCTCTCTTTCTCCCCTTAGTAGTTCCTGTATCTCTGGATATTGCCCCTGCTTTCCCTCTCCCTGACCCTCTCTCTCTCTCTCTCCCCTCAGTAGTTCCTGTATCTCTGGTTATTGCCCCTGCTTTCCCTCTCCCTGCCCCTCTCTCTCTTTCTCCCCTCAGTAGTCCCTGTATCTCTGGATATTGCCCCTGCTTTCCCTCTCCCTGCCCCTCTCTCTCATATCAGCAGTTCCTGTATCTCTGGTTATTGCCCCTGCTTTTCCTCTCCCTGCCCCTCTCTCCCCTCAGCAGTTCCTGTATCTCTGGTTATTGCCCCTGCTTTTCCTCTCCCTGCCCCACTCTCCCCTCAGTAGTTCCTGTATCTCTGGTTATTGCCCCTGCTTTCCCTCTCCTGCCCCTGTATCTCTGGTTATTGCCCCTGCTTTTCCTCTCCCTGCCCCTCTCTCTCCCCTCAGTAGTTCCTGTATCTCTGGTTATTGCCCCTGCTTTCACTCTCCCTGCCACTCTCTCTCCCCTCAGTAGTTCCTGTATCTCTGGTTATTGTCCCTGCTTTTCCTCTCCCTGCCCCTCTCTCACCCCTCTGCAGTTCCTGTTTCTCTGGTTATTGCCCCTGCTTTTCCTCTCCCTGCCCCTCTCTCTCCCCTCAGTAGTTCCTGTATCTCTGGCTATTACCCCTGCTTTTCCCCTCCCTGCTCCTCTCTCCCCCCTCAGTAGTTCCTGTATCTCTGGTTATTGCCCCTGCTTTTCCTCTCCCTGCCCCTCTCTCTCCCCTCAGCAGTTCCTGTATCTCTGGTTATTGCCCCTCCTTATCCTCTCCCTGCCCCTCTCTCTCTCTCCCATCAGTAGTTTCTGTATCTCTGGTTATTGCCCCTGCTTTTCCTCTCCCTACCCCTCTCTCTCTCCTCAGTTGTTCCTGTATCTCTGCATATTGCCCCTGCTTTCCCTCTCCCTGACCCTCTCTCTCTTTCTCCCCTTAGTTGTTCCTGTATCTCTGGATATTGCCCCTGCTTTCCCTCTCCCTGACCCTCTCTCTCTCCCCTCAGTAGTTCCTTTATCTCTGGTTATTGCCCCTGCTTTCCCTCTCCCTGCCCCTCTCTCTCTTTCTCCCCTCAGTAGTCCCTGTATCTCTGGATATTGCCCCTGCTTTCCCTCTCCCTGCCCCTCTCTCTCATATCACCAGTTCCGGTATCTCTGGTTATTGCCCCTGCTTTTCCTCTCCCTGCCCCTCTCTCCCCTCAGCAGTTCCTGTATCTCTGGTTATTGCCCCTGCTTTTCCTCTCCCTGCCCCACTCTCCCCTCAGTAGTTCCTGTATCTCTGGTTATTGCCCCTGCTTTCCCTCTCCTGCCCCTGTATCTCTGGTTATTGCCCCTGCTTTTCCTCTCCCTGCCCCTCTCTCTCCCCTCAGTAGTTCCTGTATCTCTGGTTATTGCCCCTGCTTTCCCTCTCCCTGCCCCTCTCTCTCCCCTCAGTTGTTCCTGTATCTCTGGTTATTGTCCCTGCTTTTCCTCTCCCTGCCCCTCTCTCACCCCTCTGCAGTTCCTGTTTCTCTGGTTATTGCCCTGCTTTTCCTCTCCCTGCCCCTCTCTCTCCCCTCAGTAGTTCCTGTATCTCTGGATATTACCCCTGCTTTTCCCCTCCCTGCTCCTCTCTCCACCCTCAGTAGTTCCTGTATCTCTGGTTATTGCCCCTGCTTTTCCTCTCCCTGCCTCTCTCTCCCCTCAGTAGTTCCTGTATCTCTGGTTATTGCCCCTGCTTTTCCTCTCCCTGCCCCTCTCTCTCCCCTCAGTAGTTCCTGTATCTCTGGTTGTTGTCCCTGCTTTTCCTCTCCCTGCCTCTCTCTCCCCTCAGTAGTTCCTGTATCTCTGGTTATTGCCCCTGCTTTTCCTCTCCCTGCCCCTCTCCCCCCTCAGTAGTTCCTGTATCTCTGGTTATTGCCCCTGTCTTTTCTCTCACTGCTCCTCTCTCCTTTGTTACCGGGCACTTCCCTTTGAAACCTCCTCTCTTGGTGAGGGGCAGATGTAAAACTCTCCACCTTAGGACAAAGTCCTTGCATTCTGTTCACCCATGGACTTTACCCCGGCTCTCAAAGAGGAAGGATGTGTCTGTGCTTTCATGCTGAACCTTGCCCTGGGTCACTGCTCCTGGGGACGTTTGCACTGGCTTTTTGTGACTTATTTTCTGATCCTGCCTGAGACAAACCCCAGGATCTTCTCCTGTAAATGCCAGCAGATGAACAGATTTACTTTTAGCTGGACTGAGGGAGGGCAGTTTCCTGAGGGCCAGTTTACCTGGAAAAATCTCTAATTACCCATATAAATTGCTTTGAACCCTGACCTTCCCGGGTTTATAATTTTGGATGGATGGTTTTTGAAAAGCAGCTGTGGGAATGGAGTTTGTTCATTTATTAGATGTTGCATGCAGCTTTTAAGAAATTTCACTCCTGATTTTTAATCAGAGAAAAGCTTTATAAATCAGGCCCTTCAGTAAAAGAATTCTTCACAGTAACAGTGACAAACCCTAACCCTAATCCTAGCCCTGTCCCACACCCTGACCCTATCCCTCACACTGTTCCATATCTTAATCCTAATCCTGACTTTAACCTTCACTCTAACCCTAAACCTAATCCTAAACTTTTCTCGAACCACATCCCAAAATCTAACCCTAACGCTTATGCTTACCCTTATCTTAATCCTAACCTGGATCCTAACAGTAACTCTAACCCTAAACTTCTCCCTAGCCCTATCCTAAAATCTAACTTTAACCCTAACCCTGATTATGATCCTAACCTATCCCTAGACTAATGCTAACTTTAACCTCTATCCATAGCCCTTTACATTCACATGTGATAATCTGGTTTATTTTTCACTCCACCCAAGGTAAAAGCTGAAGGAAAGACAGATTGAGACCAGCACAGCTCGATGCAGGAAATTATGCTGATGTTACTAATCTATTTCCTGATACTGTCAGTCCCTGTTAATAAATCTACTAAAGTCAAGTGTCGATTGAGCAGTGTGAATGTGACAGGATACATAAAGCAGGGAGACATCATTATAGGGGGGATCATCCCTGTTCACAGTGCTAAAACCTACCCCCCGATTCCTTACATTGAGGCCCCCAGCATCCAGCATTGCGACACGTAAGTGACAGATTATTTCCCCTGTGCTCTTTATTTCTCATTTCCATGCTGTTCTATATAATTTCATTATAGCATCATTGCAAAGTTACCTCTCTATATTTCTACTCCCTTATTCATAAGAATATAAGACATGCCATGCAGAGGCAGACCAATGGTCCATCAAGCCCAGCATCCTGCCTTCAACAGTGGCCAGTCCAGGTCACCTGGAAAAACCCAACAGATCCTAATAGGAAGCGCCATTGTTGCTTATTCCCAGAAGAATAAAGTGGAGACCCCCAAGTCTATCTGGCTAATGTTTTTTTTTAAGGATCTGTCCTCTTGATTTTTTGGTAAGAAATTCCACAGCCTAATTGTTCATTGAAAGAAACAAGAAATACCTATTAAAATGTAATTTAAATCTACTACTTGCTGATTTTGAGGAAAGTCCTCTAGAACATAAGAACAGCCGAGCTAGTTCAGACCAAAGGTGCATCGAGCCCAGAATGGCTGTTCCCCAACAAAGGCCAAGCCAGACCTCTAGGAAGTACCCAGCAGATCCCATAGAATAGAACCATTTCTTGTTGCTCACCCCCAGGGGTAACCACTGACTATTCTCAAGTCTACCTGGCTAATAATTGCTAATACTAGGAACTTTTCCAACCCCTTTTTAAAATCAGCTATGCTCTGCCTAGACCAGTCCTCTCACAAGTACTGCCACAGCTTAATTGTGCAGGGGAAGTATTATTTATTTATTTTATTTAAAATTTTTATATACCGACATTAGTGTGGAACACCATACCGGTTTACATAAGAACTAAACGAGTGGAAATTACCATAAACAGGTAAGGGGATGGGAGAGAGGAACAGAAAAAGAGGCCAAGGGGGCCGGAGAAATAGCAACAAGGAATATGGAATAAATAATACATTGTGTAACAAGATTGGAACAGGTAAGAGCAGTAAAACTTTATACAGGCTCAGTTCGAATGGGGGGGAAAACAAGGGAGATGGAAGGGGACTAATCAGGGTATGCTTGCTTAAAGAGCCAAGTCTTTAGTTTCTTTTTGAATTTGGTAGAACAGGGCACAAGTCGAAGAAAGGTGGGAAGTGAATTCCAGCGCGAGGGACCAGCAATGGAGATGGCACGATCTCTTGTTGAGGAGAGGTGTGCCTTCTTTAGAGAGGGTACCAGGAGGGTGCCTTTAATGATTGCTCTGGTGGGTCGGTTGGAATTGTGACAATAGATAGATTTATGAATGATGGAGAGAGATTTATAGAGGATAGGTGATGGAATGGGGAGCCAATATAGGTCTTTAAGGATAGGAGTAATGTGGGCGGCTTTCCTGGCGTTTGTGATGGCCCTGGCAAATGCGTTCTGGAGCGTTTGGAGGGGTTTTGTTGTGGCGTAGGGAAGCCCAAGCAAAAGGGAGTTGCAATAATCCAATTTGGAGGACAGGGTGGCCTGAAGGACAGTGCGGAAGTCATGAGAATGGAGTAGGGGTTTTAGTTTTTTTAGGACATTCAGCTTGTAGAAGTCCTCCTTGAGGATAGAACTGATTTGCTTCTTTAGATTCAGTTGTTGGTTGAGAAGGACACTGAGGTCTCTCGCGAAAGGCTGGAAAGATATGGCGGGATCAGTGGTGAGCGCAGGTTTAGGTGTTTGGTGTTGGGAGATAAGGAGCAGTTCAGTTTTGTTGGGGTTTAAGGCCGGGTGAGGGTTTGTAAGCAAGTGATTGATGGATTCAAGGCAGGAGTCCCAGCGTTTCAAAGCTACAGATAGTGAATCTTGGATAGGGATGATGATGTGGACGTCGACGGCGTAGAGGAAGAATTTAAGTCCAAGATCTGATAGAAGATGACAGAGGGGTGTGAGATAAATGTTAAAAAGGGTGGAGGAGAGGGATGAGCCCTGTGGGCCACCTTTAGACAATGAGTAAAGTATGGATTCTGCATTGCTGATTTTAACAGAAAACTTTCTGTTGGATAAATAGGATTTGAACCAAAGTAGAGCTAGGCCAGTAATGCCAATTTCTGACAAACGGGTGAGGAGGAGGGGAATGGAACAACTCACCTATGAGGAAAGACTAAAGAGGTTAGGACTTTTCAGCTTGGAGAAGAGACGACTGAGGGGGGATATGATAGAGGTGTTTAAAATCATGAGAGGTCTAGAACGGGTAGATGTGAATCGGTTATTTACTCTTTCGGATAGTAGAAAGACTAGGGGGCACTCCATGAAGTTAGCATGGGGCACATTTAAAACTAATCGGAGAAAGTTATTTTTTACTCAACGCACAATTAAACTCTGGAATTTGTTGCCAGAGAATGTGGTTAGTGCAGTTAGTATAGCTGTGTTTAAAAAAGGATTGGATAAGTTCTTGGAGGAGAAGTCCATTACCTGCTATTAAGTTCAATTAGAGAATAACCACTGCCATTAGTAATGGTTACATGAAATAGACTTAGTTTTTGGGTACTTGCCAGGTTCTTATGGCCTGGATTGGCCACTGTTGGAAACAGGATGCTGGGCTTGATGGACCCTTGGTCTGACCCAGTATGGCATTTTCTTATGTTCTTATGTTCTTATTGATAGTATCAAAAGCTGCTGAAATCCTGGTGTGGTTGCACCATAGATCTATGTGGTGGCATTATGATGTTCTCATTTTATTCCTCATTCCTTTACAATAAATTCCCAACATTAGATTTTCTTTTTTGAATACCACCATGCAGTAAGCTGAGAATTTGAACATAATGTTGACAATGGCAGAGCAAGATCCTTTTCCTGGTGGTGATTCCTAACACAGAACCCAGCACTGTGTGTCTGTAGATAGAATTCTTTTCCCCTAAGTGCTTCATTTTGCATTCAATTTTATCTCCATGTAGATGTCCAGTTCTTGAGTCTGGCAAGATCCTTCTGTATATCCTAACAGTCTGCTTCTGTTAACTACACTGATTATTTTTGTCTCATTTGATCACCTCATTCATCGTTCCCTTTTCCAGATCATTACTGAATTAAGTTAAATAATGCTGGTCCCAGTACAGATCACTGCGGCGCTCCACTAGTTTCCTTTTTTTATTGGGAAAACTGTCCATTAGTCCTGCTGTTTGTTTCCTATCTTAGAACATAAGAAATGCCGAACTGGGTCAGACCAAGGGTCCATCAAGCCCAGTATCCTGTTTCCATCAATGGCCAATCCATAGGGGCGTGCATTCGTTTTTGCCGTATCGGCAATCCGCAATGTATATGTACCTATTCGTTATATTCGTGGGGAGGTGAAACGTATTGCGCCTCCCCACGAATATAACTTATCAACCGTTGCATTCGTTGGCCACCGTTTTGAAGGGGCCGATTTAAATTTTTATTCCTATAAAATCCGCGGTCGGCGCACAGAAGGGTGTGCACACATGTGCACACCCTTGCCCACGCTGAGCCCGAGGGGAGCCCCTATGGCTTTCCCCATTCCCTCCAAGGCCACTACGAAATCAGAGCGGCCTCAGAAGGAACTTTTTTTTTGCCCCCCACCACCTTCTTCTCCCTTCCCCTATCTAACCCACCCCCCAGCCCTAATTAAATTGTCCCCTCCCCCATACCTTTGTTGTAGGCCCGACACAGGCAGCTGTGTCGGGGTACTCGGCCACACCCCAGGACCACCCCTGGACCACGGCCCCGCCCCCGGACCGCCAATTTTTGCAAGCCCCGGGACATATGCATGTCCTGGGGGTACCGCCCCTGGACTGCAACCCCGCCCATGGCCCCGCCCCTGGACCACCAAATATTCGGTAGCACCGGGACATACGCACGTCCTGGGGCTACTTCACCCGGACCGCGGCCCCACCAACGGCCACGCCCCCAGACGCGAATCTTTGCAAGCCCCAGGACATACACGTGTCCCGGGGCAACTGCCCCCGGACTACGGCCCCGCCCATGGCCCCACCCCCGGACAGCCAATTTTTGCAAGCCCCAGGACATACGCGCATCCCGGGGCTTGTGCTCGCCGCCGAGCCTATGCAAAATAGGCTCGGCGCACATGGGGGGGGGGGTTTAAGGGTTACGCACGTAACCTATGTGCATAACCCTTTTAAAATCCACCCCAAAGGATGCCATTTCGCAGTATTCAGAGCCAAAAACCAGCCCTTTCCTGTGAGTCATCAGTGACTCACAGGAAAGGGTCAGACAGGTTGGCACGGATACCGAAATGCATATCAGCACTTACATTCTGTGAAATGCACTGAATGCAGCCAATCACACTGTCATTCAGTGCTCGGTGACCATTTTACTGATGACCCAGCACTATATATTCTTCAGCACGAGGCATGCCAAGTACTTTCTTTGCAGGGGTGGTGTGGGGAAGTGGGCTTTGTGGAATGAGGCTGCACTGAGAGATAGGCTAGTTAGTAAAGAGAAAAAAAAAAGCTGTTTATTCTTTATTTTCCTGCAGTGCCAGCTAGCCCTGTTTGTGTTGTAAGCAGTTTATTATTTAGGTGATCTGAGACGGTCTCTATGTGCCAGAGAGAGAAGTTGCTAGCAGTGCCATTTTTATTTTTCATTCAACCTCTGGGGTAGGCTGCAAGCAAGCACGAGTTGGGTGTTGTGGCTGGGAGAGATATATTCAATTTTGCTAGAATGCTGCAGTGTGCTGCACACAGTGCTGCAATGTGCTGCGGCAGTCAAAAAAGCAAACAGAATGTTGGGAATTATTAGAAAAGGAATGATGAATAAAACGGAAAATGTCATAATGCCTCTGTATCACTCCATGGTGAGACCGCACCTTGAATACTGTGTACAATTCTGGTCGCCACATCTCAAAAAAGATATAATTGCGATGGAGAAGGTACAGAGAAGGGCTACCAAAATGATAAGGGGAATGGAACAACTCCCCTATGAGGAAAGACTAAAGAGGTTAGGACTTTTCAGCTTGGAAAAGAGACGACTGAGGGGGGATATGATAGAGGTGTTTAAAATCATGAGAGGTCTAGAACGGGTAGATGTGAATCGGTTATTTACTCTTTCGGATAGTAGAAAGACTAGGGGGCACTCCATGAAGTTAGCATGGGGCACATTTAAAACTAATCGGAGAAAGTTCTTTTTTACTCAACGCACAATTAAACTCTGGAATTTGTTGCCAGAGAATGTGGTTCGTGCAGTTAGTATAGGTGTGTTTAAAAAAGGATTGGATAAGTTCTTGGAGGAGAAGTCCATTACCTGCTATTAAGTTCACTTAGAGAATAGCCACTGCCATTAGCAATGGTTACATGGAATAGACTTAGTTTTTGGGTACTTGCCAGGTTCTTATGGCCTGGATTGGCCACTGTTGGAAACAGGATGCTGGGCTTGATGGACCCTTGGTCTGACCCAGTATGGCATTTTCTTATGTTCTTATGTTGAATTGGAAAATATATTTCATCGATTTTCGAGCTGTGCCAACAATTCCAACTTTTTTAAACTGAGTTTGTTTAATTTAACTCACTTAGTCTCTCTGTGCACTGGGCTTTAGTGGGCAGTGGGTAGTTAAACAGACTGAACTTTATTATTGGGATGGTCTGTGCAGTGAAATCCCCAGTCTGCCTCTTTTGTGCTTACAAGCAAGCTGCATGTGTGGGCACACCACACGCGTTACATTAGTGCACAGCAAAGCACTGTGTCAGTGGGCAGTAGGTAGGCACTAGGCAGAGACATTAAATCCATAATGTCAGGGAAAGCTAGATATAGTCGAGTGATTGGGACTGGCAGAGGAGGTACTACAAAAGACACTAGTGCCACTCCCCCATTAAAGTTAAAAAGGCACCTGTCGCAATATAAACTCTTTGTAGGGGCAGGCAGTTCCATCCCGAAAAAAATGAAATCTGAGCATGATGCATTGCCATCGCCACCACCAGTTTCTGGCCCTGTAGTTTTGGAGGTGAGGGAAGGGGAGGCTGAGTCATGCCAGACAAAATGTCGATACCCAAAAGCAGCAGGGGGACAGAAGTCTCGACTAACATTTAGGGATAGATTTTTGAAAAATGCGCGTTCGCGTACTTTTGTTGGCGCACCAGGCGCAAACAAAAGTACGCAGGATTTTATAAGCTACGCGCGTAGCCGCGCGTAGCTTATAAAATCCTGCATTGGTGCGCGCAAGGCTGCCGATTTTGGGCAGCCGGCGCGCGCCAACCCGCGCAGCCTGCCTCCGTTCCCTCCGAGGCCGCTCTGAAATCGGAGCGGCCTCGGAGGGAACTCTCTTTCGCCATCCCCTCATCTTCCCCTCCCTTCCTCTACCTAACCCACCCCCCCGGCCCTATCTAAACCCCCCCCCCACCTTTGTCCACGGATTTACGCCTCCCGGAGGGAGGCGTAAATCCACGCACACCAGCGGGCCGCTGGCGCGCCGAGATGCGACCCGGGGGCGGTTCCGGATGGCACGGCCACGCCCCCGGACCACCCCGGGCCGAAACCACGCCCCCAGGCCCGCCCCCGAAACGCCGCGTCCCGCCCCCAAAACGCCACGTCGATCGGCCCCGCCCCCGACACGCCCCCGACAAAAAACCCCGGGACTTACGCGAGTCCCGGGCCTCTGTGCGCGCCGGCAGGCCTATGGAAAATAGGCACGCCGGCACACAAGGCCCTGCTCGCGTAAATCCGGGCGGATTTACGTGAGCAGGGCTTTTAAAATCTGCCCCTTAGCGTTGACAATGTAGCGCAGTCACTGTTTGCTTCTGATTCAGATGAAGAATCATCTTGTGTGGGATTCTCATCTGAAACGGAAGAAGTAATAGGTGACGAATCTTTGGGAGGATCAGTTAGTCCTGTCTTAGGCTCCACTTCAGTGCAGCAGGGGAGAGATGAAACTGATGAGGAGGAGGAAGAGCAGTCAGCGCAGGCACACAAGGTGACTGAGGCCCCTGGCATTGCTTCTCAGGGTGCACCCACTACCTCAGCTCCAGTGCCAACATCCACCCCCAAGGCTTTAGAGAAGGGAGGATCACAAAAGACATCTGCGACCTGGAGCCACTTTAAAGTGATGGATGACCCGTGTTTTGCTCGGTGTAATTACTGTGCCAGGGATATTAGCAGAGGCAAGCAAATGGGACATGTATCTAATTTTGGCATGACGCATCATATGAAGAGGTAACACCCAACAAGATTACTGCCATCTAGGGATGGTGGCAGTATCAGTCAATCAGTCAGGGGATCCCTTCCAAGCAGCATAAAGTGGTTCAAAAGCAGCAAAGTCAGCCCATGCCCTCTTCCCCTTCTAGCAGTCAGGTGGCAGGCCAGCAACCCCCTGACATGTGGCAGAATCGACAACCCACCATGGAGGAAATGGGGTGGAGTGTGGTAACGCTATTCCGGGGTAGGAGGCAGGCTCCCTCAAAAGTTGTAACCAGGAGCATTGGGAAAATGATTGCCCTTGATGACCAGCCCTTGCAGTTAGTGGAGAATGTGGGTTTCAAGCATTTTCTGAAGGTCGTAGTTCCAAATTACAAAGTCCCCTCCAGAATCACATTTAGCAGAAAAGTCATCCCCAGCCTGTACAAGCAGTGTCACAGTGGCATGCAAGCACTGCTAGCTAAGGCAGAGGGGAGAGTGCATTTCACCTGCGATATCTAGACCGCCATGAATGCTGGCACACTCTTACCTCTCCCTGACAACACACTGGTGGGACCTGGCTGAGGCAGGGGCAGCCAGCAGCTCTATTACTGAACAAGTATCAGGGTGGAGGTGGGCTTTACTGCACACCCACCTGACAGACCAGGCCTATACCACAGCCAGTATTCTAGCATGCATCAAACAGATGCTGGAGGGCTGGCAACTACACCAGCGAGACAGGAATCCTCAGGCAGGGTTCTTTGTCACAGACAATGGTGCAAACATGTTAAGGCAATAAACGACAGGTGCTTTAAGAAATCCGATGTTTTGAACACACCGCACCTGGTAGTGGTCAGCTCTGGGGTTGGATTCCAATGACAAAGCGAATGAATACCTGCATAGGTTAATACAGAAGTGCAGGAACAGAACAGCACACTTCCACAGAAGTGTGAAGGCGGAGCAGGTTCTCTGACAAAAGCAGACTGATTTGGAGATGCCTCACAAGCGTCTCATTCAATACATTGCCGCTCAGTGGAATTCCACCTTTATGATGCTGGAGAGGTTAGTGGAGCTGTGACACCCCTTCATGAACTTTCTGGTACAATGGACATAGGTGTCCAGAATCCCCTAGGGCATCATGATTGGTTAGTCATGAGTCAGCTGGTAAAAATCCTCCTGCCCTTCAAGGATGTTACGGAGGAGCTGAGTTCCAGAAGTGCCACCTTGGCTGACATCATCCCTATAATTAATCTCCTGGATAAACATTTGGATGCCTTTAAACAGGAAGAGGGAATGACAGTTGAGGTGCTGCGTTGTCTGGACGTTTTGCAGAAGCAGGTGAAAGAGAGATTAAGGCCTTTAACAGAAGACCGCACATTAGCGATGTGAATCGTATCCTCGATCATCTTAACGATCGATTTCGGCTGGGAGGGGGAGGGAATCGTATTGTTGCCGTTTGGGTGTTTAAAATATCGTGAAAATCGTTAAAATCGTGAGCCGGCACACTAAAACCCCCTAAAACCCACCCTCGACCCTTTAAATTAAATCCCCCACCCCAAATGCCTTAATACTTCATCAACTTTGGGAGGGAAGTACTTACTTGCCCTAAACCAATGGCAGGAAAACCGGCACCCTAAAACCCACCCCGACCCTTTAAATTAAATCCCCCACCCCAAATGCCTTAAATTACCTGGGGGTCCAGCGGCGGTCCGGAAAGGGCTCCTGCAATTGAATTGTGTTGTCTTCAGCCGGCGCCATTTTGCAAAATGTTTCCGTACGGAAAATGGCGCCGGCAGGAAATCGACTGCAGGAGGTCGTTCAGCGGCGGTCCGGAACCCCCGCTGAACGACCTTCTGCAGTCGATCTCCTGCCGGCGCCATTTTCCGTACGGAAAACGATTCGCGGCGGGAGATCGCTCCCGGACCCCCGCTGGACCCCCAGGGACTTTTGGCCAGCTTGGGGGAGCCTCCTGACCCCCACAAGACTTGCCAAAAGTCCAGCGGGGTCCGGAACGACCTCCTGCAGTCGAATCGTGTTGGTCTATGGCCGCCGCAATTTTGCGGCTGCCATTTTGCAAAATGGCGCCGGCTGAAGACAACACAATTCAATTGCAGGAGCCCGTTCCAGACCGCCGCTAGACCCCCAGGTAATTTAAGGCATTTGGGGGGGGGGGGTTCGGGAGGGTGGGGGATTTAATTTAAAGGGTCGGGAGTGGGTTTTAGGGGGTTTTAGTGTGCCGGTTTTCCTGCCATTGGTTTAGGGCAAGTAAGTAAGTTCCTGCCCACCCCCTTCCCCCGATTTACGATTTTTTAACGTGGCCCTAACGATTTTTGACGATTTAAAAAATATCGGACGATATTTTAAATCGTCAAAAAACGATTCACATCCCTACCGCACATACATGCTCGCCACAGTCTGTGATCCCCGTGTGAAAGGGAAACTCGCCCTATCGTACAATTGTCTCTTATTGGTGAAGGACCTGCTGTTTGGAAAAGTCCGTGAACAGGAGCGCCATAGGCAGAGACAGATTAGGCGTAAATCAGAGGTGGAAACAGTGGGCACATCAGAGATTTGTGCTGCTAGGCCAAGCAAGAGCTGCACTGTGTCAGCGACAGATAGTACCTCCTCCTCCACTTCAGAACGCCAAAGGCATATTGCCCATAAAGATTCATCTGTTGAACGATGGGCGAGAGAGAAAGCAGCTGGCATGAGTGACTCTCAGCCCGCCCAAACAAAGGAGACAGCAGCACAGCTGCCATATTGGGCACACAAGTCTACTGTCTGGCCACACCTTGCCAAAGTGGCTCAGCGATATCAGTCATTTCCACCAACCAGTGTGCCCAGTGAACGTTTCTTTTCAAAGACAGAGGATATCATGAGCCCTCACCGCTCAAGGCTGGCAACAGAGTTGATGGAAATTCTAGTGTTTTTGAAAGTTAACCTGCGTTTGCTTGGGTTTCCAAATTCTCCCTGTGAATGGCAAGATGAATAAAAGCAATTGAAAGCCTTGCAGCAGCTCCTACTACATCCTATGCTCCAGATAATATAAGCACTGCAGCACATGTACCTGACATGAAACGCTGTGCCTGATCGTCCACTGTCCAGGCCGTATGACCCTACAAGGGCCTTACCTGAAACGCTGTGCCTATCCGTCCACTGTCCAGGCCAAACGTCCCTACAAGGGCCTGACATCAAACGCTGTGCCTGTCCGTCCACTGTCCAGACCATATGTCACTACAAGTGCCTGACCTCAAACACTGTGCCTGTCTGCCCAGGCCTTATGTCCCTACATGGGATTCACCTCTGTCCTCAATTGCTGTGCCTGTCCATCCAGGCCTTATGTCCCTACAAGTGTTTGACCTCGAATGCTGTGCCTGTCCGTCCAGCCCTTATGTTCCTACTTGGGATTCACCTCTGTCCTCGATTGCTGTGCCTGTCTGTCCAGGCCTTTTGTCCCTACTTGGGATTGACTCTGTCCTGTATTGCTGTGCCTGTCCGTACAGGCCTTATATCCCTAGGTGGAATTGACCTCGGTCCTCCAATGCTGTGCCTGTCCTTCCAGGACTAATGTTCCTACAAGTGTTTGACCTCGATTGCTTTGCCTGTTCGTCCAGGCCTTATGTCCCAAGGTGGGATTGACTCTGTCCTGTATTGCTGTGCCTGTCCGTCCAGGCCTTATGTCCCTAGGTAGGATTGACTCTGTCCTCGACTGCTGTGCCTGGTCATCCAGGCCTTATGTCCCTACAAGGGTTTGACCTCGATTGCTGTGCCTGTATGTCCAGGCCTTATGTCCCTACATGGGATTGACTCTGTTCTCGACAGCTGTGCCTGTCCGTCCAGACCTTATGATCCTACAAGTGTTTGACCTCGATTGCTATGCCTGTCCATCCAGGCCTTAAGTCCCTACAAGTGTTTGTCCTCGGCTGCTGTGCATGTCCATGCAGGCCTTATGTGCCTACAAGTGTTTGACCTCGACTGCTTTGCCTGTCCGTCCAGGTCTTATGTTCCTTCAAGTGTTTTACCTCAACTGCTGTGCCTGTCCATCCAGGCCTTATATCCCTACGTAGGATTCACCTCTGTCCTCGATTGCTGTGCCTATCTGTCCAGGATTTATGTCCCTATGTGGGATTGACTCTGTCCTCGACTGCTGTGCCTGTTCATCCAGACCTTATGTCCCTAGGTGGGATTGACTCTGTCCTTGACTGCTGTGCCTGTTTGTCCAAGCCTTATGTCCCTAAAAGGGTTTGACCTTGATTGCTGAGCCTGTCTGTCCAGGCCTTATATCCCTAGTTGGGATTGACTCTGTCCTCGACTGTCATTCCAGGACTTATGTTCCTACAAGTGTTTGACCTCAATTGCTGTGCCTGTCCATCCAGGCCTTATGTCCCTTCAAGTGATGGACCTCGATTGCTTTGCCTGTCTGTCCAGGCCTTATGTTCCTAGAAATGTTTGACCACGATTGCTGTGCCTGTCCATCCAGGACTTATGTCCCTACGTGGGCTTGATCTCTGTGCTCGACTGCTTTGCCTGTTCGTCTAGGCCTTATGTCCCTACAAGTGTTTGACCTTGATTGCTTTGACTGTCCGTCCAGGCCTTATGCCCTTTCGTGGGATTCACCTCTGTCCTCGATTGCTGTGCCTTTCCGTCCAGGCCTTATGTCCCTACGTGGGCTTGACCTCTGTCCTCGGCTAATTTGCCTGTTTGTCCAGGCCTTATTTTCCTACAAGGGTTTGACCTCGATTGCTGTGCCTGTCCATCCAGGCCTTAAGTCCCTACAAGTGTTTGTCCTCGACTGCTGTGCTTGTCCATCCAGGCCTTATGTTCCTACAAGTGTTTGACCTCGATTGCTTTGCCTGTCTATCCAGGCCTTATGTTCGTACAAGTGTTTTACCTTGACTGCTGTGCCTGTCCATCCAGGCCTTATGTCCCTATGTAGGATTCACCTCTGTCCTCGATTGCTGTGCCTGTCCATCCAGGCTTTATGTCCCTATGTGGGATTGACTCTGTCCTGTATTGCTGTGCCTGTCTGTCCAGGCCTTATTTTCCTACAAGGGTTTGACCTCGATTGCTGTGCCTGTCCATCCAGGCCTTAAGTCCCTACAAGTGTTTGTCCTCGACTGCTGTGCTAGTCCATGCAGGCCTTATGTTCCTACAAGTGTTTGACCTTGATTGCTTTGCCTGTCCATCCAGGCCTTATGTTCGTACAAGTGTTTTACCTTGACTGCTGTGCCTGTCCATCCAGGCCTTATGTCCCTATGTAGGATTCACCTCTGTCCTCGATTGCTGTGCCTGTCCGTCCAGGCCTTATGTCCCTAGGTGGGATTGATTCGTCCTCGACTGCTGTGCCTGTTCATCCAGGCCTTATGTTCCTACAAGGGTTTGACCTTGATTTCTGTGCCTGTCTGTCCAGGCCTTATGTCCCTAAGTGGGATTGACTCTTTTCTCGACTGCTGTCCCTTTTCGTCCAGACCTTATGTTCCTACAAGGGTTTGACCTTGATTGCTGTGCCTGTCCGTCCGGCTTTATGTCCCTATGTGGGATTGACTCTGTCCTGTATTGCTGTGGCTGTCTGTCCAGGCCTTATGTCCCAAGGTGAGATTGATTCTGTCCTCGACTGCTGTGCCTGTTCGTCCAGGCCTTATGTTCCTACAAGGGTTTGACCTTGATTGCTGTGCCTGTCCGTCCAGGCTTTATGTCCCTATGTGGGATTGACTGTGCCCTGCATTGCCGTGCCTGTCTGTCCAGGCCTTATATCCCTAGGTGGGATTGATTCTGTCCTCGACTGCTGTGCCTGTTCGTCCAGGCCTTGTTTTCCTACAAGGGTTTGTCGTCGATTGCTGTGCCTGTCCATCCAGGCCATATGTCCCCATGTGGGATTCACCTCTGTCTTGTATTGCTGTGCCTGTCCATCCAGGCCTTATGTCCCTACATGGGATTCACCTCTGTCCTCAATTGCTGTGCCTGTCCATCCAGGCCTTATGTCCCTACAAGTGTTTGACCTCGAATGCTGTGCCTGTCCGTCCAGGCCTTATGTTCCTACTTGGGATTCACCTCTGTCCTCGATTGCTGTGCCTGTCCGTCCAGGCCTTTTGTCCCTACTTGGGATTGACTCTGTCCTGTATTGCTGTGCCTGTCCGTACAGGCCTTATATCCCTAGGTGGAATTGACCTCGGTCCTCCAATGCTGTGCCTGTCCTTCCAGGACTAATGTTCCTACAAGTGTTTGACCTCGATTGCTTTGCCTGTTCGTCCAGGCCTTATGTCCCAAGGTGGGATTGACTCTGTCCTGTATTGCTGTGCCTGTCCGTCCAGGCCTTATGTCCCTAGGTAGGATTGACTCTGTCCTCGACTGCTGTGCTTGGTCATCCAGGCCTTATGTCCCTACAAGGGTTTGACCTCGATTGCTGTGCCTGTCTGTCCAGGCCTTATGTCCCTACATGGGATTGACTCTGTTCTCGACAGCTGTGCCTGTCCGTCCAGGCCTTATGATCCTACAAGTGTTTGACCTCGATTGCTATGCCTGTCCATCCAGGCCTTAAGTCCCTACAAGTGTTTGTCCTCGGCTGCTGTGCATGTCCATGGAGGCCTTATGTGCCTACAAGTGTTTGACCTCGACTGCTTTCCCTGTCCGTCCAGGCCTTATGTTCCTTCAAGTGTTTTACCTCGACTGCTGTGCCTGTCCATCCAGGCCTTATATCCCTACGTAGTATTCACCTCTGTCCTCGATTGCTGTGCCTATCTGTCCAGGATTTATGTCCCTATGTGGGATTGACTCTGTCCTCGACTGCTGTGCCTGTTCGTCCAGGCCTTATGTCCCTAGGTGGGATTGACTCTGTCCTTGACTGCTGTGCCTGTTTGTCCAAGCCTTATGTCCCTAAAAGGGTTTGACCTTGATTGCTGTGCCTGTCTGTCCAGGCCTTATATCCCTAGGTGGTATTGACTCTGTCCTCGACTGTCATTCCAGGACTTATGTTCCTACAAGTGTTTGACCTCAATTGCTGTGCCTGTCCATCCAGGCCTTATGTCCCTTCAAGTGATGGACCTCGATTGCTTTGCCTGTCTGTCCAGGCCTTATGTCCCTAGGTGGGATTGATTCTGTCCTCGACTGCTGTGCCTGTTCGTCCAGGCCTTAAGTCCCTACAAGTGTTTGTCCTCGGCTGCTGTGCATGTCCATGCAGGCCTTATGTGCCTACAAGTGTTTGACCTCGACTGCTTTCCCTGTCCGTCCAGGCCTTATGTTCCTTCAAGTGTTTTACCTCGACTGCTGTGCCTGTCCATCCAGGCCTTATATCCCTACGTAGGATTCACCTCTGTCCTCGATTGCTGTGCCTATCTGTCCAGGATTTATGTCCCTATGTGGGATTGACTCTGTCCTCGACTGCTGTGCCTGTTCGTCCAGGCCTTATGTCCCTAGGTGGGATTGACTCTGTCCTTGACTGCTGTGCCTGTTTGTCCAAGCCTTATGTCCCTAAAAGGGTTTGACCTTGATTGCTGTGCCTGTCTGTCCAGGCCTTATATCCCTAGGTGGTATTGACTCTGTCCTCGACTGTCATTCCAGGACTTATGTTCCTACAAGTGTTTGACCTCAATTGCTGTGCCTGTCCATCCAGGCCTTATGTCCCTTCAAGTGATGGACCTCGATTGCTTTGCCTGTCTGTCCAGGCCTTATGTCCCTAGGTGGGATTGATTCTGTCCTCGACTGCTGTGCCTGTTCGTCCAGGCCTTGTTTTCCTACAAGGGTTTGACCTCGATTGCTGTGCCTGTCCATCCAGGCCATATGTCCCCATGTGGGATTCACCTCTGTCTTGTATTGCTGTGCCTGTCCATCCAGGCCTTATGTCCCTATGTGGGCTTGACCTCTGTCCTCAACTGCTTTGCCTGTTCGTCCAGGCCTTATGTCCCTACAAGTGTTGGACCTCAATTGCTTTGCCTGTCCATCCAGGCCTTATGTTCCTGCAAATGTTTGACCTCGATTGCTTTGCCTGTCCGTCCAGGCCTTATGCCCTTACGTGGAATTCACCTCTGTCCTCGATTGCTGTGCCTGTCTGTCCAGGCCTTATGTCCCTATGTGGGCTTGACCTCTGTCCTCGACTGCTTTGCCTGTTCGTCCAGGCCTTATTTTCCTGCAAGGGTTTGACCACGATTGCTAAGCCTGTCTATCCAGGCATTATGTCCCCACGTGGGATTCACCTCTGTCTTGTATTGCTGTGCCTGTCCGTCCAGGCCTTATGTCCCTATGTGGGCTTGACCTATGTACTCGACTGCTTTGCCCTTTCATCCAGGCCCTATGTCCAAGTGTTGGACCTTGATTGCTTTGCCTGTCCATCCAGGCCTTATGTTCCTACAAATGTTTGACCTCGATTGATTTGCCTGTCCGTCCAGGCCTTATGTTCCTACAAATGTTTGACCTCGATTGCTTTGCCTGCCCGTCCATGCCTTATGTTCCTACAAGTGTTTGACCTCGATTGCTTTGCCTGTTCGTCCAGGCCTTATGTCCCAAGGTGGGATTGACTCTGTCCTGTATTGCTGTGCCTGTCCGTCCAGGCCTTATGTCCCTAGGTAGGATTGACTCTGTCCTCGACTGCTGTGCCTGGTCATCCAGGCCTTATGTCCCTACAAGGGTTTGACCTCGATTGCTGTGCCTGTCTGTCCAGGCCTTATGTCCCTACATGGGATTGACTCTGTTCTCGACAGCTGTGCATGTCCATCCAGGCCTTAAGTCCCTACAAGTGTTTGTCCTCGGCTGCTGTGCATGTCCATCCAGGCCTTATGTGCCTACAAGTGTTTGACCTCGACTGCTTTGCCTGTCCGTCCAGGCCTTTTGTTCCTTCAAGTGTTTTACCTCGACTGCTGTGCCTGTCCATCCAGGCCTTATATCCCTACGTAGGATTCACCTCTGTCCTCGATTGCTGTGCCTATCTGTCCAGGATTTATGTCCCTATGTGGGATTGACTCTGTCCTCGACTGCTGTGCCTGTTCGTCCAGGCCTTATGTCCCTAGGTGGGATTGACTCTGTCCTTGACTGCTGTGCCTGTTTGTCCAAGCCTTATGTCCCTAAAAGGGTTTGACCTTGATTGCTGTGCCTGTCTGTCCAGGCCTTATATCCCTAGGTGGTATTGACTCTGTCCTCGACTGTCATTCCAGGACTTATGTTCCTACAAATGTTTGACCTCAATTGCTTTGCCTGTCTGTCCAGACCTTATGTTCCTATAAATGTTTGACCACGATTGCTGTGCCTGTCCATCCAGGCCTTATGTCCCTACGTGGGCTTGATCTCTGTCCTCGACTGCTTTGCCTGTTCGTCTAGGCTTTATGTCCCTACAAGTGTTTGACCTTGATTGCTTTGCCTGTCCGTCCAGGCCTTATGCCCTTTCGTGGGATTCACCTCTGTCCTCGATTGCTGTGCCTTTCCGTCCAGGCCTAATGTCCCTACGTGGGCTTGACCTCTGTCCTCGGCTACTTTGCCTGTTTGTCCAGGCCTTATTTTCCTACAAGGGTTTGACCTCGATTGCTGTGCCTGTCCATCCAGGCCTTAAGTCCCTACAAGTGTTTGTCCTCGACTGCTGTGCATGTCCATCCAGGCCTTATGTTCCTACAAGTGTTTGACCTCGATTGCTTTGCCTGTCCATCCAGGCCTTATGTTCGTACAAGTGTTTTACCTTGACTGCTGTGCCTGTCCATCCAGGCCTTATGTCCCTATGTAGGATTCACCTCTGTCCTCGATTGCTGTGCCTGTCCGTCCAGGCTTTATGTCCCTATGTGGGATTGACTCTGTCCTGTATTGCTGTGCCTGTCTGTCCAGGCCTTATGTCCCTAGGTGGGATGGATTCTGTCCTCGACTGCTGTCCCTTTTCGTGCAGGCCTTATGTTCCTACAAGGGTTTGACCTTGATTTCTGTGCCTGTATGTCCAGGCCTTATGTCCCTAAGTGGGATTGACTCTTTTCTCGACTGCTGTCCCTTTTCGTCCAGGCCTTATGTTCCTACAAGGGTTTGACCTTGATTGCTGTGCCTGTCCGTCCGGCTTTATGTCCCTATGTGGGATTGACTCTGTCCGGTATTGCTGTGCCTGTCTGTCCAGGCCTTATGTCCCTAGGTTAGATTGATTCTGTCCTCGACTGCTGTGCCTGTTCGTCCAGGCCTTATGTTCCTACAAGGGTTTGACCTTGATTGCTGTGCCTGTCCGTCCAGGCTTTATGTCCCTATGTGGGATTGACTGTGTTCTGCATTGCCGTGCCTGTCTGTCCAGGCCTTATATCCCTAGGTGGGATTGATTCTGTCCTCAACTGCTGTGCCTGTTCGTCCAGGCCTTGTTTTCCTACAAGGGTTTGACCTCGATTGCTGTGCCTGTCCAACCAGGCCATATGTCCCCATGTGGGATTCACTAGGGATGTGCAGAGCAAAATTTTATGTTCATATTTTTTATGTCCGAAAGGGGGTCCCACTTGCGGCCAATATGGACATAAAAAAAATCCAATGAGTTGGGTATATGTACATATGTGCAAAAAAAAAATTTAAACCCCCTCACCCTCCTTAATCCCCCCCCCAGACTTACCACAACTCCCTGGTGATCGAGCGAGGAGTGAGGACGTCATTTCTGCAATCCTTGGCGAGAAGCATGTGACGTCGGTGGCACGTCGAGTGACGCGGCGTCACGTGATTCCCGGCTCGTTCGCGCCGGACGGCTCGTTCGGCCCAAAAAGAACTTTTGGCCAGCTTGGGGGGGCCTCCTGACCCCCCCAAGCTGGCCAAAAGTTCTTTTTGGGCCGAACGAGCCGTCCGGCGCGAACGAGCCGGGAATCACGTGACGCCGCGTCACTCAGACGCGACGTCACGTGATTCCCGGCAAGTTCGCGCCGGACGGCTCGTTCGGCCCAAAAAGAACTTTTGGCCAGCTTGGGGGGGCCTCCTGACCCCCTCAAGCTGGCCAAAAGTTCTTTTTGGGCCGAACGAGCCGTCCGGCGCGAACTTGCCGGGAATCACGTGACGTCGCGTCTGAGTGACGCGGCGCCACGTGATTCCCGGTGAGTTCGCGCCGGACGGCTCGTTCGGCCCAAAAAGAACTTTTGGCCAGCTTGGGGGGGTCAGGAGGCCCCCCCAAGCTGGCCAAAAGTTCTTTTTGGGCCGAACGAGCCGTCCGGCGCGAACGAGCCGGGAATCACGTGACGCCGGCGTCACTCGACGTGCCGCCGACGTCACATGCTTCTCGCCAAGGATTGTAGAAATGGCGTCCTCACTCCTCGCTCCATCACCAGGGAGTTGTGGTAAGTCGGGGGGGGGATTAAGGAGGGTGAGGGGGTTTATATTTTTATTTTGGCTCAACAATCGCGATTTCCCACATATCGAACATATCTATGTTCGATATGTGGGAAATCCGATCGTTTATGTCGAATCAATTTTTTAAGTAAAAAAAAAATATGAGTTGCGTTTTACTAATGCGGTCAATCCGAATGCACACCCCTAGGATTCACCTCTGTCTTGTATTGCTGTGCCTGTCCATCCAGGCCTTATGTCCCTATGTGGGCTTGACCTCTGTCCTCAACTGCTTTGCCTGTTCGTCCAGGCCTTATGTCCCTACAAGTGTTGGACCTCAATTGCTTTGCCTGTCCATCCAGGCCTTATGTTCCTGCAAATGTTTGACCTCGATTGCTTTGCCTGTCCATCCAGGCCTTATGCCCTTACGTGGAATTCACCTCTGTCCTCGATTGCTGTGCCTGTCTGTCCAGGTCTTATGTCCCTATGTGGGCTTGACCTCTGTCCTTGACTGCTTTGCCTGTTTTTCCAGGCCTTATTTGCTGCAAGGGTTTGACCATGATTGCTAAGCCTGTCTATCCAGGCCTTATGTCACCACGTGGGATTCACCTCTGTCTTGTATTGCTGTGCCTGTCCGTCCAGGCCTTATGTCCCTATGTGGGCTTGACCTCTGTACTCGACTGCTTTGCCTGTTCATCCAGGCCCTATGTCCAAGTGTTGGACCTCGATTGCTTTGCCTGTCCATCCAGGCCTTATGTTCCTACAAATGTTTGACCTCGATTGATTTGCCTGTCCGTCCAGGCCTTATGTTCCTACAAATGTTTGACCTCGATTGCTTTGCCTGTCCGTCCATGCCTTATGTCCCTACAAGGGTTTGACTTAGATTGTAAGCCCTCTGGGGATAGGGAAATACCTACAGTATCTGAGTGTAATCGACTATGAAGTGCTGGAAAATCTTGAAAAGAGGAATATAAAAAAAAATTGCTGTGCCTATCCGTCCAGGGCTTATGTCCCTAAGTGGGCTTGACATCTGTCCTCGACTGCTTTGCCTGTTCGTCCAGGCCTTATGACCCTACAAGGGTTGGACCTCGATTGTTGTGCCTGTCCGTCAAGGACTTATGTCCCTAGGTGGGATTGACCTCTGTCCTCGACTGCTGTGCCAGTTCATCCAGGCCTTAGGTCCCTACAAGTGTTTGAGCTCTGTCCTCGAATACTGTGCTTGTTTGTCCAGGTTTTATTTCCAGTCCTAATGGCTGAACCCTCGTTGCAAAGGTAAACCTCAGTCTCTGGCAATTAAAACTAGTAATCCTTCACAGCATGGATCCTTAAATAAAACACTTTTCTTTTGTTTCAAGGCAGAGAAGAGAACTTCCTCCAACTCCAGGGGCGATCCGAATAACTATAGACCAGTGAGCCTGACTTCAGTGCCGGGAAAAATAGTGGAAACTATTCTCAAGATCAAAATTGTAGAGCATATAGAAAGACATGATTTAATGGGACATAGTCAACATGGATTTACCCAAGGGAAGTCTTGCCTAACAAATCTGCTTCATTTTTTTGAAGGGGTTAATAAACATGTGGATAAAGGTGAACCTGTAGATGTAGTGTATTTGGATTTTCAGAAGGCGTTTGACAAAGTCCCTCATGAGAGGCTTTTACGAAAACTAAAAAGTCATGGGATAGGAGGTGATGTCCTTTTGTGGATTACAAACTGGTTAAAAGACAGGAAACAGAGAGTAGGATTAAATGGTCAATTTTCTCAGTGGAAAACGGTAAACAGTGGAGTGCCTCAGGGATGTGTACTTGGACCGGTGCTTTTCAATATATGTATAAATGATCTGGAAAGGAATACGACGAGTGAGGTTATTAAATGTGCGGATGATACAAAATTATTCAGAGTAGTTAAATCACAAGCAGACTGTGATACATTATAGGAGGACCTTGCAAGACTGGAAGATTGGGCATCCAAATGGCAGATGAAATTTAATGTGGACAAGTGCAAGGTGTTGCATATAGGGAAAAATAATCCTTGCTGTAGTTACACGATGTTAGGTTCCATATTAGGAGCTAGCACCCAGGAAAAAGATCTTGGCATCATAGTGGATAATACTTTAAATTCGTTGGCTCAGTGTGCTGCAGCAGTCAAAAAAGCAAATAGAATGTTAGGAATTATTAGGAAGGGAATGGTTAATAGAACGGAAAATGTCATAATGCCTCTGTATCGATCCATGTTGAGACCGCACCTTGAATACTGTGTACAATTCTGGTCGCCGCATCTTCAAAAAGATATAGTTGCGATGGAGAAGGTACAGAGAAGGGCAACCAAAATGATAAAGGGGATAGAACAGCTCCCCTATGAGGAAAAGCTGAAGAGGTTAGGGCTGTTCAGCTTAGAGAAGTGACGGCTTAGGGGGGATATGATACTAGTCTTTAAGATCATGAGAGGTCTTGAACGAGTAGATGTGACTCGGTTATTTACACTTTCGAATAATAGAAGGACTAGGGGGCATTCCATGAAGTTAGCAAGTAACACATTTAAGACTTATTGGAGAAAATTCTTTTTCACTCAATGCACAATAAAGCTCTGGAATTTGTTGCCAGAGGAGGTGGTTAGTGCAGTTAGTGTAGCTGGGTTCAAAAAAGGTTTGGATAAGTTCTTGGAGGAGAAGTCCATTAATGGCTATTAATCAATTATACTTAGGGAATAGCCACTGCTATTAATTGCATCAGTAGCATGGGTTCTTCTTAGTGTTTGGGTAATTGCCAGGTTCTTGTGGCCTGGTTTTGGCCACAAGAACCTGGCAAGGGTTCTTGTGGCCAGACCAAGGGTCCATCGAGCCCAGGATGCTGGGCTCGATGGACCCTTGGTCTGACCCAGCATGGTAATTCCTTATGTTCTTATGCTTATGAAGTCATGATCTGTTTGCAAATGCATAAATCCTAACAATTTGTACCATTATACACTATAGGGCCAACCCATTCCAAGGAAGCCCTTTCCTGCTCAAAGAAAGGGAACTCTCCCCGGTGTTGCAGCCTATCTCTTAACACTGGTTGACCCATGATCAGAACGAGAAAAGATCTCCAAGGTACTTAGACTGTGGCAAACACAGTGAGACCATGCTCACAGTAGGACCCTGCTCCACGTCGCCACACTTTGAAGGCTCGTGCTCCACTCTAGGGGCCAACCCATTCCAAGGAAGCCCTTTCCTGCTCAAAGAAAGGGAACTCTCCCCGGTGTTGCAGCCTATATCTTAGCACCGGTTGACCCATGTTGAACCACTGTTCACATGGCACCCTGCTCCATGTCGCCACACTTTGAAGGCTTGTGCCCCACTCTAGGGGCCAACCCATTCCAAGGAAGCCCTTTCCTGCTCAAAAAAAGGGAACTCTCCCCTGTGTTGCAGCCTATATCTTAGCACCGGTTGATCCATGTTGAACCACTGTTCACATGGCACCCTGCTCCACGTCGCCATGCTTTGAAGGCTCGTGCCCCACTCTAGGGGCCAACCCATTCCGTGGAGCCCTTTCCTGCTCAAAGAAAGGGAACTCTCCCCGATGTTGCAGCCTATTTCTACCCTCTGACCCATGTTGAACCACTGTTCACCTGCACCCTCCTCTGTCTTGGCCTTGAAAACTCTCGTTTGTATATCAGCTACATCCACCAGATTTTAAAAGACCAGCGAGAGCTCAGTAGACGCCAACAGAAACACCCCACTCTAGGGGCGAACCCATTCTAGCGAGCCCTTTCCTGTAGAAAGGAAAGGGAACTCTCCCCGGTATAGCCAGCCTGTATCTACCTAACCTCTGCCTCTGTGCCTTGCTGCCATACACCAGATGACTCACTCAACTCCTTGTAGTGTTCTGGCCACTATCATGGTTCCTTAGTGTGTTGGTGCTAGTCTTTCTGCTTGCTATGTTCCCCCTTCATTGTGCTGTAGGATGTTGATGCCACTTGTCTTGCCAAAAATATGCTGCAAATACTTCTTCCATTTACTTTAATGGGAACCGGAAAACAAATTCACGTATCAACGTATCGGGTTGCCATTGTACGAATGCAACAAATATGCCCCCCGATGAATACGTATCCTGAATGCAACGAATACTTTCTGGCTGCACATCCCTACCAATCCAAGTCACAAATACCTGGAAAGCATCCAAACATTAGATGGATCATAAGCTACTATTGCTTATTAATTACCATAATATCAGTTTGTGGATTTATCCTCTAGGATCTTATCCAAACATTTTTTTAAACCCAGTTACACTAACTGCTGTAACCTCATCCTCTGGCAATGAATTCCAGAGCGTAACTATGCGCTGAGTGAAAAAGATTTTTTTTTTTTTTTGCAAGTGATACTTTTTTATTTGGGATAAATTAATACACATATTTTGAGAGTTGTCCTCCCAGGTAGGTGCAAAATGAACTAAGTTTGAAAAGCATTGTTGTGCCACTTGGACTTAGGTGGGCCTTGCAGGGTCTCCTGAGAGAGTGGAAGTTTGGCGTGGCCACAGACAGGAGGAGAGCGTGGTTAGGTTCGAGACTGGAGATCAGATGGAGCAAGGAGGACCAGTACAGCGAAGGAGATGTCAAGGATAGGAACAAAGCCAGAAACTGGAGGCATGGTCAAGCAGGCAGAAGTCAGAGTCCCGGAATCAGTCCTAGGAGTGACAAGGTCACAGGTAGACTGAGGTCAGGAGGCAGGCAGCAGGCAGATGAGTCGAGTAGCAGGCTGTAGTCAAGAGGCAGGCGGCAGGCAGGCAAGTCGAGGAATGGACTGGAGTCAGAAGGCAGGCATAAGAACATAAGAACATAAGAAATTGCCATGCTGGGTCAGACCAAGGGTCCATCAAGCCCAGCATCCTGTTTCCAACAGAGGCCAAAACCAGGCCACAAGAACCTGGCAATTACCCAAACACTAAGAAGATCCCATGCTATTGATGCAATTAAGAGCAGTGGCTATTCATTAGTAAAATTGATTAATAGCCATTAATGGACTTCTCCTCCAAGAACTTATCCAAACCTTTCTTGAACCCAGCTACACTAACTGCACTAACCACATCCTCTGGCAACAAATTCCAGAGCTTTATTGTGCGTTGAGTGAAAAATAATTTTCTCCGATTAGTCTTAAATGTGCTACTTGCTAACTTCATGGAATGCCCCCTAGTCCTTCTATTATTCGAAAGTGAAAATAACTGAGTCACATCTACTCGTTCAAGACTTCTCATGATCTTAAAGACCTCTATCATATCCCCCCTCAGCCGTCTCTTCTCCAAGCTGAACAGCCCTAATCTCTTCAGCCTATCCTCATAGGGAAGCTGTTCCATCCCCTTTATCATTTTGGTTGCCCTTCTCTGTACCTTCTCCATCGCAACTATATCTTTTTTGAGATGCGGCGACCAGAATTGTACACAGTATTCAAGGTGTGGTCTCACCATGGAGTGATATACAGGCATTATGACATTTTCCATTCTATTAACCATTCCCTTCCTAATAATTCCTAACATTCTATTTGCTTTTTTGACTGCTGCAGCACACTGAGCTGACGATTTTAAAGTATTATCCGCTATGATGCCTAGATCTTTTTCCTGGGTGGTAGCTCCTAGTATGGAACCTAACATCGTGTAACTACAGCAACGGTTATTTTTCCTTATATGCAACACCTTGCACTTGTCCACATTAAATTTCATCTGCTATTTGGATGTCCAATCTTCAAGTCTTGCAAGGTCCTCCTGCAATGTATCACAGTCTGCTTGTGATTTAACTACTATAAATAATTTTGTATCATCTGCAAATTTGATAACCTCACTCGTCGTATTCCTTTCCAGATCATTTATATATATATTGAAAAGCACCGGTCCAAGTACAGATCCCTGAGGCATTCCACTGTTTACCCTTTTCCACTGAGAAAATTGACCATTTAATCCTACTCTCTGTTTCCTGTCTTTTAACCAGTTTGTAATCCATGAAAGGACATCGCCTCCTATCCCATGACTTTTTAGTTTACGTAGAAGCCTCTCATGAGGGACTTTGTCAAACGCCTTCTGAAAATCCAAATACACTACATCTACTGGTTCACCTTTATCCACATGTTTATTAACCCCTTCAAAAAAATGAAGCAGATTTGTTAGGCAAGACTTCCCTTGGGTAAATCCATGTTGACTATGTTCCATTAAATCATGTCTTTCTATATGCTTTACAATTTTGTTCTTGAGAATATTTCCACTATTTTTCCCGGCACTGAAGTCAGGCTCACTGGTCTGTAGTTACCTGGATCGCAGGTCAAGTAGCAAGCAAAGGTCAGTACCAGTGAAACTGTCCGGAGATACTACCTGAGGAGATGAACGGACAAACAGGAACAGGAGAAGACTGGAACTAGGAAGCAGAAACAGAACTGGAACAGAAGGATCCTGGAATGAGACTTGAAACAGACAGGAACAGGTACAAGTGCGGAGACAATCTAACAACTAACCCGATTGTCAAGGCAAGGAAGTGCAGACAGGGACTTCCCTATAATGGAGAATCAATCAGGGCACGCCGCGGAGCTAAGACCTGCCCTTGGCCCTACAAGAGGCTGGATTTTCTGCGCGCACGTGCGTAGAGGCTCAGCCAGCAGCACCAAAGACGCTGAGCTCCGGCATGAGGCCTGGTTCACAGTAGAAGGCCCAGCGACCACCACCGCGGGACACCGGTGCCTGGAAGTACTAGCAGCTGCCACCAGGTAGGCCTACCCGGGACCTGCCGGGGAACCATGAAGGTGAGCAGGCCCGTGTGCGGGACGGGAGCGGACAGGGCGCGTAATGGTACCCCCCCTTATAGGCCTCTCCCTACGCGTCCGTGGCTTGTCAGGATGAGCCCTATGAAAGACTTTCAGGAGATCCTTATCAAGGATATTATGGGAGGGTTCCCATGAATTCTCCTCTGCCCTATAATCCTCTCAGGCTAAGAGGTATTCCCATTTTCCTCAACGCCGCTGAACGTCAAGGACCTCTCTTACCTGGAGGGAAAAGTCAGGCTCAGCAGAGACCCGTGGTGGAGAGGGAACTTTGCATGAGGGCCAGGAGAGGACCAATGACTTCAATAATGACACATGGAACGTGTTATGGATGCCCATGGCATGAGGTAGTTGTAGTTGGTATGATACTGCTCCTACTCTTCGGATCACAGGAAATGGTCCTATATACTTTGGAGCCAAGCGATGAGAGGGAAGTCTCAGTCATATGTGTCGTGCGCTTAGCCACACCTTTTGGCTGGGACGGAAGAGTGGAGCAGGACGTCTATGGATATCAGAGCTACGCTTGGAGCGTTCAGCGGCATGAGAAATATGCTCTTTTACTTGGTTCCATACCTGATGAAATGTGTGAGCCATTGATTGAGCTGCTGGAGACGGAACTGTCAAGGGAACAGGAAGCGGCAGGCGGGGCTGCCGTCCGAATACTACAGAAAACGGGGAAACATTGGTGGCTGCAGCAACATGTGTGTTGTGCGACAGCTCGGCCCAGGGAAGAAGATCAGACCAATTATCTTGCTGACTATTTAAATAAGAGCGTAGAAACATCTTCAGGGTCCAATTTGTCCTTTCAGTTTGGCCATTAGCCTGTGGATGATAGGCTGATGTGTAGCTTAAGGAAATGGTGAACTTCTTACATAGAGAACACCAATATTTGGCTGCAAACTGAGGTCCCCAATCAGAGATGATCTCCTTGGGGAGTCCATGAAGGCGAAAGATATTCTTTAAGAATAGCTTTGCTAGTTCCGGGGCTGAAGGAAGAGGAATAAAGTGACCCATCTTTGAAAAACAGTTGATGATGTCTCAAATCACCATGCTGTTCTGGGAAGGAGGCAGGTCTGTTATAAAGTCCGTCGAGATGCTCGACCAAGGTTTGGTAGGTACCGGGAGTGGTTGCAGTAAGCCCCAGGACTTTCCAGTAGGTGGCTTCTGCTGAGCACAGATGGGACACGAGTCCATATAGTTTAAGGAGTCTTGCACCATATTGGGCCACCAATAGTGTCTTTGTAACATCTCTAATGTTCAGGCATGGCCAGGATGGCCGGCCAACTTGGAGTCATGGGCCCATTTCAGACCTCGTTCACGTAACCTCTTAGGAATGACAGTTTTTCCAGTAGGGACTGTAGTGGTCACGGCAAGGGAAATACGGGCAGGATCAATAATGAAGCTGGGAGCTTCAGGGACATCTTCGGGTTTGAACGATCTAGATAGCGCATCAGCGCGAAGGCTCTTAGAGCCAGCACGGAAAAAAAGTGTGAAGTTGAATCATTCGACGAAAAGTGCCCATTGGGCCTGACGAGATTTCAGGAGTTGAGCCTCTTTCAGAGGCTCAAGGTTCTTATGGTCTGCGAAGACAGTAAACTTATATTGCCCCTCTTTCAACCAGGGGCGCCATTCTTGGAGTGCCAACTTGACTACGAGGAGTTCACGGTCACCAACGGTGTAACGCTGTTCCGTAGGGGAAAACTTGTGTGAATAGAAAGAGCAGGGGGTCAGTTTGCCCTTGGGGGAAAACTAGCTCAAGACGGCTCCTGCGCCGATAACTGAGGCCACATTCAACACCGTGATGAGGGGACGTGTGGGGTCCGGGTGCTGTAAGCAGGGGCCGGAGCAGAACCCTTCTTTGATAGTCTGGAAGGCAGCAATTGCCTTCGATGTCCACACCCGGGTGTTTGCCCTTTTCCTAGTCATAGCAGTAAGTGGGCAACTAGGGAGAAGTAATTAGCAATGAAGTTCCGGTAATAATTGGTAAAACCAGGAAAACATTGCAAGGCTTGAAGACCCACTGGCTGGGGCCAGTCACGGATCCCCTGGACTTTCTCGGGGTCCATGGAAAATCCTTTGTCAGAGATGATGTACCCCAGGAAGGGTAGGCGATTCCGCTCAAACAGGCATTTTTCCAGCTTGGTGTACAAGTGGTTTTCTCTTAGACGTTGCAGTACGATCCTGACGTGATCTCTATGAGATTCTAGGTCTTTTGAAAAGATAAGGATGTCGTCGAGATATATGACTACGAAGGAATACAGAAGATCTCGGAAGACTTCGTTCATAAGGTGTTGAAAGACCGCTGAGGCGTTACATAGCCCAAAGGGCATCACAATATATTTGTAGTGACCATCCCCTGTGTTAAATGCAGTTTTCCATATATCATCAGGTTGGATTCGTACCAAATTGTACGCACCCCTCAGGTCAAGCTTGGAAAAGATTTGTGCCCCCTGAAGGTGATTGAACAGTTCACTGATGAGGGGCAATGGGTATCGGTCCTTGCAGGTTATGGTGTTGAGCCCCCTGTAATCGATACAGGGGCATAGGCTGCCATCCTTCTTCTTAACGAAGAAGAACCCCGCACCAGCAGGGGAGTCAGATGGATGGATAAAACCTTTCTCTAGGTTCTCCTTAATATACTCCGACATAGCCTGAGTCTCAGGTTGAGACAACGGGTAAGTCCTGTCTTTGGGAGGTGTAGGTCCCGGCAGGAGTTCGATAGGACAGTTGAACTTGCGTAGTGGAGGCAAGGTATCCACTTTCTGCTTCGAAAAAACATCCTTGAAGTCAGAATACTGCGGAGGCAAACCAGGTAAGGTAACAGACTTCAGGACAGGAACAACTGGAGATACAGAGTGCAAACAGGTCTTCTGGCATTTGGAGCCCCACTGTACCAACTGCAGGGTGTGCCAGTCAAACTGGGGTTCATGAGCCTGGAGCCAGGGCAGATTCAAGGTAATCGGGTGCGTGGAATGCTTCATTACGTAGAACGACATCTCTTCCTCGAGGAGGGTGCCCACGGTAAGGCGGACAGGCACTGTCCAGTGAGTAATAAGTCCTGGAAGATGATCCTTCTGAATGGAGGTAATGCGGAAACTCACCTCCAGTGGTTGGAGATGGATGTTCAAGAGTTGACGATGTTGTCCATAAGGAAGCTGCCACTAGCTCCGGTATCAACAAGAGTGGTTGTAGCAAAGGTGTGGGCCTTAATGCCCAGGGAGACCGGAAGCAGAAGTTGAGCACCAGTAACAGTTGCACCCAAGCTCTGGACCCCCACCGGGCTCAGGCATTGCAGTTTCCTGGCCACACCAGGTAGGACTGCAGATGATGCCCAGGAGTGCCACAGTAAAGGCAAAGACCCTCCTTCTGCAAACAGAGCTGTTCCGTCGGGGATAGGTGCCCACGATTCACCTCCATGGGTTCTACCATGGAGGATGATGGTGGTGGTGCTGGATTCTTCACCGGAGGGTTGGAGGTACTCATGGGTCGTACTATAGGAGAGCAGGGAGCCTTTACTTCTAGGCGTCTTTGCCGGAGACGATGATCAATCATCCCAGCCAGGGAAATCAGGTCCTCTAGAGATGTGGGAGTCTCACAGACAAAGAGCTCATCTTTGAGAGAGCACAGGAGAATCCATCTAGGAAGATGGCTTGCAGACAATCTTCTTGCCACCCAAGCTCTGTGGCTAGAGTTCGAAATTTCCACCATGTATTCGGAGAGGGTTCTTGCCCCTTGACGGAGGTGGAGTAAGTTATGGCTAGCAACAGCGTGGTGGCCTGGGTCTCCGAAGGTCTGCTTGAAGAGAACGATGAATTCAGATAACTTGGAAAGAATAGGATTGGAATGTTCCCATAAGGGAGAGGCCCACGCAAGGGCCTTCCCTTCCAGATGGGACAGAATGAAGGTCACCTTAG
Organism: Rhinatrema bivittatum; assembly: GCF_901001135.1. Taxonomy (NCBI): domain Eukaryota; kingdom Metazoa; phylum Chordata; class Amphibia; order Gymnophiona; family Rhinatrematidae; genus Rhinatrema; species Rhinatrema bivittatum. The sequence continues at coordinate 11,779,276 of NC_042633.1, forward strand.
TGATTTCCTTCAAAAATAGCGAAGGCTGCAGTGTAAACTGCATAAAGCACTGATTAAGAAAGCCACGACAGGAGTGTGAATCCCCATTATATCGAGGAAGTGCAGGAAGTGCCAAGGATGCTTTGGGAAGCATGGTGGCTGAGAGGCCCACAGGTTGGCCAAAGCTGTATCTTGTAGCTGGGAATGAAGCTCTTCCAACGAAGAGGCCAGTGATTCCAAGGCTTAATGATGTTGCTTAACCATGGCGGCCAAACCCACTAGGGCCCTAGAGGCGGGAGACTCCACCGAGTCCATGGCCTTCACAACCTATTGTGCTCGGGGGTGGACCCTTGTCCTGTGGCAGTGGAGATGCGCCTCCTGGTAGAGACCAGGAGGTAACTGCTCCCAGGGTGCGGAGCACGAGAGGAGACAGAGGCTAGGGAGAAATTCACCACTGGAAGCCCGAGATCCCCCCAGGAAGAGCCCCTAGGGACCTAGGCCGCTTAGGTTGGTCTCGCAGGATCTCCTGGGAGAGTGGAAGTCTGACGTGCCCACAGACAGGAGGAAAGCGCGGTCAGGTTCGAGACTGGCGATCCGATGGAGCAAGGAGGACCAGAATAGCATAGGAAATGACAAGGCTAGGAACAAAGCCGGAATCTGGAGGCGTGGTCAAGCAGGCAGAGGTCAGAGTCCAGGAATCAGTCCGAGGAATGGTCAACAAAGTGGAGATCAGGCACCGGAGGTCAGACAAGGTCACAAGCAGACTGAGGTCAGGAGGCAGGCAGCAGGCAGACGAGTCGAGAGGCAGGCGCCAGGCAGGCAAGTCTAGGAATGGACTGGAGTCAGAAGGCAGGCAGCAGACAGGCAGTTCGAGGAACAGACTGAGGTCAGCAGGCAGGCAGGTCAAGTAGCGAGCAAAGGTCAGTACCAGTGAAACAGTCCGGAGGTAGTACCTGGAGAGACGGACAAACAAGTACAGGAGGACACTGGAACTAGGAAGCAGGAACAGAACTGGAATAGAAGGATCTTGGAACAAGACTTGGAACAGACAGGAACAGGTAAAAGCGCAGAGACAATCTTATTTATTTATTTATTTAAAAATATTTCTATACCGTCTTTACAAACGAAGTTTGACCAAAACAGTTTACAAAATTAGATTGTAAAGAAAAAACATCAGAAATAAGTAACTAAAAAAATTATTTTAAAATGAAATAAAACCAAAAATAACAAATAAAGTAAATTAATAGGAGGAAAAAAAATACAATATATCTTTATAAACCCTAATCCTTTAAACATAACTAAACTATTTTTACAAAAACAAGTAAAAAGCCAGAAAAAATAAAAGTAGGATATCCTAGAGACTATGTTTCATAGAAACCAGAACCCTAAGAAATGAGTAGTTAAGCTGTCAATATGAATAGGTGGTATATACCTTATTGGGGTTAGGTATTCAAACTATCAAGGTCTCCGAAAGCTATCTTGAATAGATAAGTTTTTACTGCCTTCTTGAATTCTTTATGGCTGGTAATTTGCCTTAAAGTGTTGGGAAGTGAGTTCCACAACAAGGGTCCTGCCACTGAAAAGGCTCTTTCTCTGGTTATATTCAATCTCACCAATCTAACTGTAGGAACATCAAGCAGATATTTATTAGCGGATCTAAGATGTCTTACCGGTTTGTATAACCGTAATGAGGTACAGAGCCATGTTGAGTCTGGGTCGTGTATTAAGGAATGAATCAGCAACTAACCTGATTGTCAAGGCAAGGAAATGCAGGCAAGGAATCAATCAGGGCGCACCGCTGAGCTAAGACCCGCCCTTGGCCCTACAAGAGGCTGGACAGTCCGTGTGCACGCGCGTGTAGGGGTGTGGCCAGCAGCACCGAAGACGCTGAGCTCCGGCGTGATGCCTGGTTCACAGTAGAAGGTCCAGCGACCACTGCCGCGGACGCTGGGGCCTGGAAGTACTAGCAGCTGTCGCCAGGGAGACCGACCCGGGACCTGCCGGTGAACCATGAAGGTGAGAAGGCCCATGCGTGGGACGGGAGCAGACGGGGAGCATAACAGCAGGGGGCCACCCAAAACTCTGAGTCGGTACAATACATGGCTCAAAAATAGAGTACATCCAAAAGTTTTGTGCTAGTACAAAGAAAAGAATCAGGATGTCCTAATAAGAGGCCAATGGCAAGCTGTAAGTGGAAAATATAATCATGTGTTTTGCAAAATATAGCAACCTAAGGCCTGGATTTATCAAAATGCGGTAAGTACCGCATGCGATAGCAAAAGGGGTGTGTTTTATGCTAATATAGTATTTATTGCAATAATTATCTGTGTGAAGAGCTAAGTTAGTGCACATTGTAGATTCTGTGATAAGTGCCAAACCTGATGGAGTTCCTGCATTCAAACACTGGGGGACTAGGTTTTCAGAGAGAGAGAGAGAGAGAGAGAGAGAGAGAGAGAGAGAGAGAGAGAGAGAGAGAGAGAGAGAGAGAGAGAGAGAGAGAGAGAGAGAGAGCACCTTGCTATAGTGTCTCTTCCCTAGACAGCTATTTGTATCCCTATGAGAGGCTCACCTAGTAATTCGAGGTGGGGATTAGGTATGAGTGTAGGGGGTTGGGGGCCACTTTCACATTCAACGTGAGAGGTACAAACAGAACAGTGGTCTCTTGTGAAGATTTGATGGCCTTCGGAGTGAGGAAACTCACTCCAAGATGAGATTTGAGCAATGTTCTCTCAAACTAGCTTGATGGACACTCTACCTGGGCAACAACAAGCTAGTTTGAGAGAACATTGCCCAAATCTCATCTTGGAGTGAGTTTCCTCACTCCGAAGGCCATCAAATCTTCACAAGAGACCACTGTTCTGTTCGTACCTCTCACGTTGAATGTGAAAGTGGCCCCCAACCCCCTACACTCATACCTAATCCCCACCTCGAGTTACTAGGTGAGCATCTCATAGGGATACAAATAGCTGTCTAGGGAAGAGACACTATAGCAAGGTTCTCTCTCTCTCACTCACTCTCTTTCTCTCAAATAAGCCTTACAGGACACATCACAAATGGTGATAAAACCTTACTACATGGTCACAGCCACTAACACATTTCAAAGAGGTGAAGTTAAAATCTGCATTATGGCTGTGTGATAGCTCTTTGCAGAGAGGCTAATCCAGCCCACGCTCTGCCCCTAACTCATCCCAGTTTTGGAATTTGCATTGCACCATACAATATGGTGCGTTCGCATGCGTTAAAGGCCTATCGCAGGCAAAAACACCTTACCGCATTTTGAAAAATGACCCCCTAAGTTCTTAACACTTGTACATTGTGACTTGAATAAAACCCTATTCCTTGTACCACTGATTCATCCACACTGAGAGTTTGTAGCTCAGCCTGCCTCGGGGGTCCTTGTGGGTTATTGGAACATCTCTAAAGATTTCCCTGGAGGTTCTGGATTTTAATACCATACCTTAAATTATTAATTTAGCTTTCAGAACCTCTTATCTGCACCTTCCTATGTCTTTGATGTCCACACATTATTTATTTATTTTATTTATTTAACATTTTTCTATACCGACCTTCAAGGTTGAATACCATATCAGGTCGGTTTACATCGAACAGGGGTAGATCAGTATAACGTAACATAACATAAGGAGCAACTTTTATGGTTAGAGACGAAAGCAGAGAAGCAAAAAGTTACATAATAACAAGGACCTTGAACTTGGAAGCTGGTTCAGCTGGAAAAAGAGAAGCCTTAAGAGGGTATTAAATTAAGTACATTGTGATATGTCCAAACTAGTAAATGAGGTGAATATTGGAGGGGCGAAGTTCCATATTCAAAAGCTGAGTAGTTATCTAGTGAAAGTTTGATGGATCAGGGAAGGCTTGCAGGAAGAGCCAAGTTTTGAGTTTTTTTTTTAAATGTTGTTAGGCACGGTTCCATTCTGAGTTCTGAGGGGAGGTTGTTCCAGATGGTTGGACCTGCTGTAGAAAAAGCTCGGTCCCTGGTAGAGATGAGTCGTGTGGCTTTAGATGGCGGGGCTTGTAGTGCTTATATGACAGCTGACTCCTACCCATCACTCCTTAAAATCCTTTCTTGATGACACATGAGTTTTTAAAAAACCCTTACTATTATTCACAAATCCATCTACAGTCACAACTCCAACTGACTTGATGAGCCGTTCCGTCTCACACTCTCAAACGACCCCACCAGAGCAAACAATACAGGAACTCTCCATATCCTATCCCTCAAGAAGGCACACTTCACCTCCATGACAGACCAAGCCTTCACCATTGCCGGTCCCACCCGCTGGAACTCACTACCCACAAACATCCGATATGAGCCTTGTGCCATCAAATTCAAAAATAAATTAAAGACCTGGCTTTTCAAACAGGCTTACCCAGATTAGATCCCCTGCATCTTAACCACCTGCTGCATCAGTACTTTACGTGAACTTATTTGTTAAGTTATGTTACATTGTTTAACATGTTATTTCTTTATTCTGATTTCTTGTTTGCCAATTTCAGGCTACCCTTCTCTCCTGTTCCTTGTAGTTCCAACCCTGTCCCTGTTTGATGTACTTTCTACATTCAGTTCGGATGTAAACCGGTATGATGTAACCACTAATACCGGTATAGAAAATAATCAAACAAACAAACAAACAAACAAACAAACAAATAAATAAATAAATAAATAAATAGATAAATAAATAAATAAATGAGTTCTGCCACCTTAACACCAGGCAGGCAAGTTACCAACTGATCTTCATGTCTACACGTCTATCTACATTCCTAATGATCAATTCTGCAATAATAATGGCATTCCCAATCCTTCCTACCTGTGCAACCACTCATAAAGGCACATCCTCAATGTCAGAGAATATCTCATCACAAAGAGAGTAGATCCTAGCTAAAGGACAAATTCCTGCCACAACAAGGTGATGATATTCTTTCTGGTGACCATGCTTTGTCTGAGAATCAAAGGCGCTGCCATCCAGCTGCTGGATTGTATCTGCCTCGTTTTCCCTTAAATGTGTTACCCAAATTTAAATTCCTTAGATGTATTTGGTTAATATTTGTTTGCTCTGCCAATGACCCATTAATGACCCGCGGGATCTTAAATTTTAGTCAGGATTAATTTTTCATTTTGTGTGGAAAATGTGTGTAGAATTGCTTTCCATTTAAGGTGCTTGAGGTAAAAACATTTCATGAAATCCTGGGATAAGCCCAAAGTATCCCTCACTGTAAATAAACAAGGGGAAACCAGAGATCAACTGGGGCATTGCATCAAGAAGTAAGATTGGATGGACCTCATGATACTTAACATCCATCATACTTTTTTCTACGTACAACATGGGGAAAGTTTTCAAAGACATTGGCTTCTTTTACATGGTTAAACACGGAGGTAATCCCACATAAATCACCAATAACCTCCATAAAATATGCACTTAGTTGCATAATGTATGTACATTCATAGAAAAGAGGCACTCAGGGTATGTTTTGGCGGCATGTTCCAAAGCTATATGCATGCACTGAATTTTCTAATCATTTAAGTGTATGTGTTACGATCCCGGTCACTAGATTAGTGACCGGGCACCTACCTCTTCTGGCCGCGCCACGAACCGCGCCATGAAACGCCGGATTCTTGGCCTTCCAGGCCGCATGGCAGCGGCGTCTCCACGAGGGAGACGCCGCCGAAGACTCCTCCCCTCGACGGGGGAACGCGCGCGCGCGAGGGCCTGCTTTTTGAGCCGTCAGCACCCGGATGTGCTGACACGCCCCCAGTGACGTCAGACGCCGGGTAGGGGATTTAAACAGGGCGCCGGGGTTTTTCAAATTGCCTTGCAACGAGGTTCCTTCCTTGAAGTGCTAGTTGCTGTCCTGCTTGCCCGGTTCCCGATTCCTGTTGCCTGTCTTCGGATTCTGCCTGCCTGACCTTGATTCTTGCCTGCTGCCTGGTTCCTGGATTTCTGTTTGTCCTTGCGATTCTGACTTCTGCCTGATTGCCGCCTGCCTTGATCCCGGTCCGTGACTCCAACTTCTGCCTGCCTGCCGCCTGCCTTAACTCCGGTTCGTGACTCCGACTTCTGCTTGCCTGCCGCCTGCCTTGACCCCGGTCCGTGTCTCCGACTTCTGCCTGCTGCCTGCCTTGACTCCGGTTCGTATTCCTCTCCTGGGTTTCTTCAGATCTACGCCTAAGTCCCAGCGGTCCGGGTCACTACGGGCTCCTCCTGGGGGGACCTCGGACTTCCAGGGCGAAGACTCCTAAGTCCTAGCAGCCCGGGCCTCCACAGCTCCTCTGGAGGGGTCACGGGTTTCCAGGTGAAGCCTCGTCTGCACAGCGTGTGTTCTGCCTCCCGACCGTTCTCTTGGGTCGGTCGGCCCAAGGGTCCACTTCCGGATTTGGACAGTCATAACAGTATGTGCATAATTTTATCCACAGAATAAGCTGATATTTAAATTCAGTGCATGTGAATATCTTGTTTTTGTAAATCAGCTGGGTTTCTGCATTGCCATTGGCATGACGTATTGAAAATGTTACCCATGAAGATCATTTTCAAAAGGATTTACTCACATAAAAAACTGTTGCAAATTGCTACTTGTATGCTTGTAACTCCATAGCACTGAATTTTCAAAAGGTTTCTCTCAATAAATTGCTTTTATATAAGCTACTTTTACTCATTTAACTCCTTTAAAAAATACACTCCTTGCTGTACATTTGCTTATCTTACATGGATATTTTCTTTATTTTTTAGACTACAGTTAAGTTTTTACCAACATGTGAATGTCATGGCTTTTGCCTTGAATGAAATTAACAAAAGCAGCTACCTACTGCCCAACATCACCTTGGGGCTCTGGATATACGACTCCTGCAATGCCCCATCCAGGTCCCTGCAAGGTACAATGTGGCAACTCACCGGAAACAAAGACCCCATTCCGAATTATGCCTGCAGGGGGTCATCTCCATTAGCTGCGGTGATTGGAGATAACCAGTCTCGGATGTCCATAGCCATAGCTCAGCTACTGGGAGTCTATAAACAGGCACAGGTAAGGATCAGTTATAACAAATTATGGAATATCCTGCTGCTCTGGCAAGTTGTAAAGAGAATTTCAATGCATTGTTTGCTACCCTTAAAAAAACAGACTAAAAATATGGTTGTATGGGAAGTCATTATGGTTGCTATTACTTATTGTTAAGAATGAGAATGGATGGATGTACTTGAAGAGATTGATCACCTGTGTTCTTAAGGACATGGTTAAGGCAAGAAAATATTTACTGTGTCCTGAGATACCCTGTAAGAAAAGTAAAACATAATTGATGTTATCACTCATATAAATGCTGATCAAGGGTAAGAGAAAACTAATTAATGCTGTTGGTGAAATTCTTCTAGATCAGCTATGCCTCAACTGTAGCTACTCTTAGTGATAAAAGTCAATTTCCCTCTTTCCTCCGCACTGTTCCAAGTGATGATTTGCAGTCTCTGGGCATCGCCCGGTTGATAAACTTCTTTGGTTGGACATGGATTGGAATCCTCGCTGAGAACAATGATTATGGACTGATTGGGAGTCAGATGCTAAAAGAAGAGCTGGTCAAGGCTGGGGTCTGTGTTGCCTTCTATGAAATCATCCCCCTGTTTTACTCTCAAGAGAAGACACGGCGCATTGTGGAGGTGGTGAAGAAGATGACAGCCAGGGTCATTGTGGTCTTTTCCAGTTATGAGAATCTCTATCCGGTGATGCTGGCAATTGCAAAGAGTGACATATCTGGGAAAGTCTGGATTGCTTCAGATGGTTGGGGTCCTTTTCCATTATTTAATGAAAATAATTTCTTTAAACTTCTGAAAGGAACAATTGGAATCACTGTTCCTACAGGCAACATTCCAATGTTCAAAGAGTACCTCTATAATCTTCATCCTTTAAGAGCTACAGAAGACATCTTTTTTGGGCAATTTTGGGAAGAAGCCTTTGGCTGCAGGTGGGCTGACCCCAACATGGACCAGGCCACTCTTCAAGAACTAAGCAGAGAAAGGAAACTCTGCACAGGGAAGGAAGACTTGAGGACCATTGATAATTATTTCTTTGATATGACAAACCTAAGGTCCACTTATAACAACTATAATGCTGTGTACATGGTGGCCTGTGCCCTGCATGCCATGTACGCCTGTGAACCTGGAAAAGGACCTTTCTTCAATGGGACGTGTGGGGACATCAAACACTTTGAGCCTTGGCAGGTATGGGACACTTTTTGCTTGTGATATGTGATTATAAGTATGCATGACCTGTAGAGTTCACTAAATTTCAATTGCAGGCAGTGTGAAGTAAATTTTTAAAAGGGCATTTAACTGCAGAAGAATGTGTACTATAGACTTTTCAGCCTAGACAGCCTTGACTTGTCTTAAATCACCAGCTACTTGTATACATAAATGAATAATTATTTATTATTTATTAAAATGTATTAATCACTTTACAGATCCATTCTTGATTGCCCAAGGAGATGTAAACAATTATAAACATAAAACAATATAATACAATTCATAGCGATTAAAGAAACTATATATAAAACATTTCTTTTTGGTTTTCTAAGTGGCTGAAAGTTGTGCGGATTCTTAAGTGGAATTCAAAAATTATTCGGGTCAATTTTCAAAGGCCTGCACTGTAAAAAGTGGGTTTTACGTGCATGGCCTGGCCTTGCACGCGCTGCGCGCATTTTAAAATGGACCCGGCTATGCTTATAAATCCCAGTCTGTGCACAAGTGCGAGGCCTCTTCAAAGGGGTGGGCTGGAGGTGGGGTCTGGGTGGGGAGGGGTGGGGAGGGGTGGGGAGGGGGCCAGGCTAGCACAGCGCCATTCTACGCTGCCTTGGGGAAGCACCCGCCGGCAGCCGGCCTGCGTGTACAGAATACTTCTGCACCAGAGGAGCAGTAAGTAATGAAACAAAAAAAGGGGATAGAGGTCGGGGAGGAGAGGGGAAGAGGGAGAAGAGTGCAAGAGGGAGGAAGGTTAGGTAGGGAAGTAGGGAAATTCCCTCCCAATCCGATCCTTAATTAATCAAACATTCTTCCCCCATTTCGTGCTGCCTGCGTATACACGTGCAAATTTTAAAATCGGCCATGCATGTGCGCGCAAATATCGTATTTTATAAGACGTGTGTGCTGATGTGCATGTGTTATAAAATAGTCGCTCCCATGTGCAAGCACCAGGAACTGCGCGCACATGGACGCATGACTGCTACTTTGAAAACTGACCCCATTATTAATAATATTTAATGTTTTTATATACTGCCATGTCAAGTTGGTGCTCTGTGCAGTTTATAGCATACATAAAATGATTCGTGTGCGCTCTGTGCAATTTGCTGCATTTATAAAATTCTAAAAGAAATATATTTAAACTCCCCTATTCCCCCCGACTGCTGCAGCCTCTGGAAAAATGCATGAATTCATGCTGTGAGTAGCAGGATTACCTTTTGAGTCCAAGTAATTTATAAAATATAGTCCACACAACTTGGTATTCCACAGAAAAAAAACGAATTGCAAAAGGACAAAATATTGAATATGTAAGCAATGCAGAATTCACAGTTCATGAGATAGTCCAAAAGCACAAAACAGTTACTCAGTTTCTCACGTCACTTCAGTACGGTACAAATGAAGAGTTTTCCCTCTCAGGTCCTCATAAGGCCTTATCCACCCCTTAGGCCCCACTGAAGAACAGAAAACTTCTCCTCCTTCACCACACAACTCACTGAGATGGATGATGATGGATGATGTATTAGGTGTTCCACTCCATCCGATTGGTCTTAACTCTTTAGCTCATACCAGGGAGAGACACTTGTATTCTATCTCCACACATTATCTCTGATCTCTTTAGAAACAGATTCAGGTTCTAAAACTTCAGAAATCCTCTTAATATCTCCCCCTATGGTACAATTCTTCTAAAACCTATCATCTCTGGTGAAAGAACCCACCTTTCACTCACTACCCTCCTTCACACCTCCCATGAACCTCCCATTGTTGGAAGGCTCCTAATGATGAAGCATAGCACCATATCTTGTGATACATAGGCAGTGCATACATAAGAATATATATATATATATATATATATAGTCAGACATTACAATAGTCACTTATTGGTTGAAACAGAGAAGGTACAGTAAATCAATCAGCTGTATATCAAGCATCACATAAATATGGTGCCTCCATAAATAGGTGGGCAATAAGAAGTAAATATCAACACAAAAGAGTTAAGAGCTAAGTGCGTATGGCAGGTGTTCTATCTATTCCTGGGAACTCTCTGGATTTGGCCAGGAGCCTCCAGGCCCCAGAATTGAAAGTTACCTGGTCCATGCAGGGAGAGAAGAGTATGACTGAAAAAAGGAATAGCATCATCCCTCAAGCAGAAGAAAAAGAAAGTTGATCAGCCAGGTCCCTAAGCAGGAGGTGGAAAGTGTAAAAGAACAATTGACCCCTGCACAGAGGAAGAAGAAACAGTACCAGCCTGGGCCCGATGTGGGAGAAGGAAATTCAAAGAGGACTGTTGGCATCTGTTGGGGGGGGGGGAAAGCAGAAGAAGCAGAAGGAGATCTGTGAGCCTGGAGGAGGAAGCTTTTTCTCTGGTGGGTTCGGGATGAGGAGAGAGAATGACTGAGCATGTGTGTGAATGAGAGATAGAGAGGGAATGTTTGTGTTTAGAAAAGAGAGTGAAATGAGTGAGTGAGCATGTGTGAGAAGCTGTGAGTGTGTGAAAATGAGGAGTGAGTGTGTGTGAGAATGATCATTTGTGTGTGTGAAAGAGGGAATGAGAGAGAATGTATGTGTGTGTTAGTGTGTGTATGTATGAAAGAAAATGTTTGCACAAACTACTGCAGCACCCGCATGCACCCCCCCCCCCCCCCCTTTCTAATTCACAGTGATCTCTGGATTAATAGAAATCAGAAGCTCCCAGGTATGGTTCTACCATGTGTGTAATGTGGAAGGGAGGAGTCACTCAGTTACTAAATAATGGGAAAGCGAATCAGAAAAGCCAATCCTTGCAGTTTTTTCTCTATCCTAGGTAGTCTTCTCTGGCTCTCATGTCCTTCGCTATAGTTTAGCACAGTTTAAGGACCAGGCAATAGAAGTCCCTGTTATTAGGTTTTGTTAGCGTGGCCTGGACAATGGATGGGATGATGAATGGAGAGTTTCATCCGGAGCATATAGAATCACCTGATTTCTATAAAGTGAGCACATTGGCAGCTTGTGTGCTATGCCTGTACATTTTTTAATATAAAAATATACATGTAGAATTCCCAAACACACTTCCAAAATGCTTTGTGGATTAGCTCTTTACTATACGGCTAAACAGATAAATGTGGTGAAAAATTTGTACGAGCTTTCGGGTAAATAAAAATCCACTTATGCAGACTCAGCAAATCCATCACACGTTCTGTGCAGAGATCTGACCAGCTCTTTGAAAATGACCCCAATCATGTTTTCCAAGACATTTCCTTCTTTTTGTTGAAATAATGCACTGATTTTTAGGAAAATTCTAGGCTTCTCTCTTTCTTTCCATGTTGTGATAAATTTTATTGCATAAATATAAAGTTTATCCAAAGAAGTTACTATACACCAGCTTTAGAGATACAAGAGCCTTTTCCAGTCAATCTGACAAAAGGCATCACAACCTGCATTGAACCCAGTTTGTCCAGGACATATGAGATGACTGAGACTCAATGCAAAGATGTCTGCAAAGAAGCCAGAGGAGAATCCTACTCTAGAGCTGTTTACAGATTTCTACTGAAAATTGTTGCATTTGCAGCCCTCGGTCAGGTCTGCAAGTGGCTCATTCATCCCCACTGCTGCCACTTCCTGCTCCTGTTTCCCAGTGCAGCCTTGGAATGCCATGATCTCCAGTGTTGCCTTTTCCCCCGGGTCACCCCTGCTGTCTCCATGTGGCCCTGGGGCACCGCTATCTCAGGTCGGCTTCTTGCGGCCCAAGCTGCCACTGCCCTGATACATTCGAGCATGGATTGAGCTCCCTCGATGATGCTGACTCCATTTCCTGCCAGGGTTCTGTTAGGCATGTGCATGATCGGCCCTCTTGAACATTTGAAGGGCTTGTGATGGGAAAAGCTATGTGGCCCTCCCTAATAACATCTTTGCCTCCTCATCGAGCCAGACCTATAAAAGGGCTCTTCAAACTGCTGTTCCTCACCCTCGGAAGGAGTTGCTTCATCCTGGAGAACCTGTCCCACCTCTTCGCTCCAGGAGTCTTCAGAGTTTAAGTTCTTCTTTCCTTCAGGTTTCCCTGTTCCTTGTTCTTTGTGGGAGCTCCATGTTCTTTGTTCCATGTTCCTGGTCTATTGATGGTCCCTGTATCTTCTGCTTGTTCTTGATGTCAAGTCCATGATGTTCCAGTCCTTGTCTCTGAGTCCTGCCTTCCAGGTCTTCTCTCATGTCCACTTTTCCAGGCATGCCAATGTCATGTATGCAACCATACCATGAGTTGTGTAGGGTGCCTAATGGCACAAGGCCTGTCGCCTTCACTGATCAAATCTCTGGAAGTCCCTTGTTTTTTAATGCCATGGCCCTGTCCCTGGTTCTGAACTCCTGAGACCTGAGTTCATGAATCCTGTTCCTGGTCATTGGAGCCCCTTGCCCAGCTTCCGTCCATTTCCAAATGGACGGAAGCTGGGCAAGGGGCTTGTTTGCTTCACTTCAGGCATGGTCCATGGTTGTGTAGAGTGCAAAGTGATGCATGTTTCTCCAAGAGTCTTCATCATGTTTCCTGTGCCAAGTATTCATCATGTTCCAAGCCCAGAGTCTGCTCCATATTCAGCGTGGTCTGCGACCAACCCACGAGCTGTGTACGGCATGCTGCAGCATAGGGATCAAACAGTTTGAGTCTGAGTCTCAGTCTGAGTTCCATATCTTTAGTGCTTTTGTCTGAGTTCCATGTCTTCAGAGTCATCTTCTGTCCTCAACCTCTGTCTGTCCTGATGCACAAATCATTCCCAAGCATCAGGACCGAAAGCGCTTTCAAGTGGCTTGAGGGCTACCCCAGAGACCAGAATTGCATTGCAGGGTCTCACTCCTGTTCATGCAGGTTCAGCAGAGTCTCCGAGTGTTCCAAGTCTCCAAGTGCTTCTAAGCAGTGCATGCAGAGAGACAGACACAAAGAACACACCGCACAAGTTTTCCACCCCCGAAGAAGCCCACGAAACACGTACCGTGTCGGGTCGGGTCGGTGTTGTTAAATGCTGTCCAAGCAATGCTAAGATAAGTGTTCGGTTTCCAAACAAATATTCCTCTTTAAACAAAAGTTGCAAAAAATATGTACATCAATGAGCGAGGTCACCGATGATTGTAAATTGGTTACACAGTCACAGATAACTTAATTGACTGGTTAGCAGCATTCACACACTGCACAACCTTAGCGTGAGGTATTCATTGAAGCAAAAATCGAAGCCCACGCAGTTTATGAGGTGTCCACACTCAATTCATAGACTACACGGCAAACAAAGTATGTGTGTGTGTGTGTGTGTATATATATACAGAGAGAGAGAGATACTTTATTATTGGTTCCTGCTGGTGAGAATGCACAGCGGGAGGAAGGCTTAGCCACGGGAAATACATTTTCAAATGTGATCTTTACCAAGAGGCAACCTGAAGAGGGGCTCTGCCCGTGTTTTCAGACACAGTGGATTTTTATTGAGATGTGCATTTCTCCTTGCTTGACTTTCACATTCCTTCAGTGTGTTGAGGAAGTCTGCTTCTGTTTTCTCTGCTTCTGTTTTCTCTGCTCACTAATTGGCCTCCTGATGTTGAGTGACCTTTCTACTCTCATTATGTTTGAAACTCCTACACCAGTCTAGTATATGACCAATTCATCTGTAATTAACAAATCAATTGGCATTTTAGCCCATATACTCTTGGTTTCTCTCCCGTTAGATGAGAAGTCTACCAAAGATCATCCCCCTGAAGTAGCCGCTTGTGGTGTTATAAGGGCCTTGTTGGGGCAATTGACACCATACCCAGGAGGAACCCCTTACCTATTTCTTTCCTGATTTATTGCAAGCACTTTTTGGATAATAGACTGGCTACTCATTTTTTATACTTTCCAACATTGTCATTGTATTTATCAAGGTAAAGCAAATCTCGTGCTTAAATGGCTTTTGAGTTCATTATTGTTGTAACATACTTAGGTCTGCTTGAAAGTAATTGTGCCATGATGGCCAAACGTTGACAACAAATATATTAGCACTCATGCCATAGGAGTGCACAGTCTGCAGTTGATCCATATTTAACTTATCAATACTTATTTGTATAAGGGTCACATGATTGTGCCACACTTGTTAACATTAATGTTTTCATTTATTTTAATTTTATTTTTCTGTGAATGATTAATAAAGATTTCTGTTTTAATTAATACCATATCAACAACACTAGTGCTCTTTTATCTTGGGTATTGTTGCAGAGCATGCCTTCAGGCCCTGTTAGGAGCTTGGAGGCACCATCTAAGGTAGGATGTGAGCCCTTGGGTCATGGCATGGCTCAGGGAGGAGCCCCAAGACACACCGCAAGAGGTGAGCCAGTATGAGCACGGGAGGAGTAGGAGTAAGGCTGGAGTGAAAACAAGGCGAGAATTATCCGAAACAGGAACAATGCAGGCTCAGCCCTCCACTGAACCTACACACACCAATGAGATCGAGCAATGCAATGCTGATCTCGAGAGTAGCCCTCCGGCCACTCAAAAGCCCTTTCGGACCCTCTGCTTGGGAACGATGAGTGTGTGAGGCTAGATGGAGGCTGAGGGCAGGAACATGAAGACTCATACGAAGACTCAGGATACTCAGAGGGTCCAGACGAAGACTTGGTTACTCAGGAGACTCGGACAAAGACTTGGATGCTCAAGAGACTCAAAGACTTGGATGCTCAAGAGACTCAGACGAAGACTTGGATACTCGGACAAAGACTCAGGATACTCAGAAGACTCAGAGGACTCAGACAAGGACTCGGGATACTCAGAAGACTTGGACAAGGATTCAGGATGCTCAGGAGACTCGGACAAGGATTCAAGTTGCTCGGAGGTTTCAGGCAAGGATTCAGGAGTCAGGCGAAAGTACTGGGTGAGAATTGCATTACAGCATGGCCTACACAGCAGCCCATGGCTGGTCGCGGACCACGCTGAACGTGAAGCAGACTCCAGGCGAAGACGTGGAACTTGAGACTGGAACATGATGAAGATTCAGTAGAGGCCTGCACCAGGGCTTACCCCACACAGCCGCCTGTGGCTGGTTGCAGACCATGCTGGAGCGGAGCAGGTTCTGGCCGAGTCTTAGGCATGGACGGAAGCAGACACAAGGGGACTCTATAGACCAGGAACAAGATACTCAAGAACAAGACTTTAAAACAGAAATCTCCT
This sequence comes from Rhinatrema bivittatum, assembly GCF_901001135.1. Taxonomy (NCBI): domain Eukaryota; kingdom Metazoa; phylum Chordata; class Amphibia; order Gymnophiona; family Rhinatrematidae; genus Rhinatrema; species Rhinatrema bivittatum. The sequence continues at coordinate 11,794,639 of NC_042633.1, forward strand.
GGAGGCTTGCACTGAAGATGAGAAGAAGGCCTTGTACCATGAGGCACCCTATGCAGACATTCCATGGGCTGGTCACGGACCACGACATGGCATGCTAAGAGAGGTAGACAGACGAGGGACTTGGGAACTAGATGAAGAGCTGAAGAAGAGACGGACGAGGTCAAGACAGGAACATGGGCCATCAGGAACAAGGAACTTGTCACCTCAGGACACGGGACATCAGGACATCTGGACACGGAACATCTGGAAAATCAGGAACAGAAGACAGGTGATGAGGGAGCTCCAATGAGGGATAAGACCAGGGGCATCAGGGAGGCGAAGTTCAGGAACATGAAGAACATGGAACGAAGATCCTGCAAGGCACAAGAGACCACGGAAGACCTGGATCAGAGGAAGATCACAGACACTGTGCAAACCCGATCAGAAGGCCCTGAGGAATGGAAGCAAGGCCCTTTTATAGGGCTGAAGCAGGAACATGCTGATGATGTCATTGCTGAGGGCCACCGGGCTTTTCCCGTCACTAGCCTTTTAAATCTCGAAAGGGGGCGCGCGCTCATGCCTAAGATGAAGCAGGAAGTGGCAGATGGGTCGGTGGCATCCCTGCCACGTGGGAGACCAGGCAGGCAGCGACAGCGGCGGCAACTTGCTGAGAAGGGAAGGTTCCGGCAGCAGCTCAGAGCTGCAATAGAGAACGATGACTGCGGAGGCATCAGGACCACGGTGCAGGGTCCCAGCGGCAGCAGCACTAGGACCGTGGGGAGCACCAGCAACGCAGCGACCTCGGGCCGCGCTCGAGAACGGTGTTGCATCGGCCTGGCTGGCCGCGTGGAAACTGAAGGTAGGTGGGGGATTGCCCGTGGCTCGTGGGTAGAACCAAAACACATATATTTCAACTATGCATTTAGCCTATCAATGAGACCAGCAGCCTCAGTCAACAGCCTGGTTAGCTCAGAATGAAGTGGCATAATTGTAGTCAGTGTTACTGAAGTGATATTTTAAGCCACATTCTAGGTGTGTGGACTTCTGTGATTATCAGAATACTCTATATTTGAGTAGTATGCCTGTTTATCAGCTAGAAATGCATTACAAATTCTGGATATAGCTGTCAAGGCTGAAAACAGCTGTACACGCATGAAATCACGCTGTCAGTATAAAATCAATGCAAGCATGTCTTATTTTCTCCGCACAGCTCCTGCATTATGTATGGAAGGTGCGTTTCCAGAACACCATGGGCCAGGAGATTTTCTTTGACCAAAAGGGAAACCCACCGGCTGCTTATGACATTTATAACTGGTACCTGCCTTCAAGTGGCTCCTTTTCCATTGTAAAGATTGGCCACTATGACTCAGGAGCCACCCATGGCCGGGACATCCAAATCAACACCAGTACCATCATGTGGAGTGAAGACTATGCACAGGTTAGATGACCCCCTGTCTTCTTAGCAAACTGATTGACAAGGTGCTCAGAACTAATGATGGGAGCAACCTTCTTTGATTGAATGAAGTACAATTTCAGTCACATTAACATTTGACATGGATCCTTTCAGTCAATCAAATTCAGCTTCAGGTTGTCTTGTATCTGATTCTGATTTATTTTTCATTAATTAGAAGCAGACTGGGACCTTTAGCTCAGTAGTAGAGTCACCACCCCAGAATCCAGCATTTGGCAGTCTGTATCTTGGGAAGGCTTCTAAGGAAAGAAACATTGTAATAATGAGAACTAATTTTTATGTATTTATTTTCCTTCTTGCATTATAATTCAGAGTGGATTACTTTTAGGTATTGTAGATATTTCCTTAGCCCCAGAGGGCTTACAATGTAAGGAAGTCATTTACTAACAGGCCGATTCAGTAAAGTCCGCGTGAGAGCGGGCGAACGCCCACTCTCCCGGCGCGCGATACAGTATTTAAATGAGGCCCGGTGGTAGAAACGGGCAAAAGGAGGTGCTAGGGACACTTGCGTGTCCCTAGCACCTCCTTTTTGACAGGAGCGGCAGCTGTCAGCGGGTTTGACAGCCGACGCTCAATTTTGCCGGCATCAGTTCTCGAGCCCGCTGACAGCCACGTGCTCGGAAACCAGATGCCGGCAAAATTGAGCTTTCAGTTTTCGACCCGACAGCTGCCGGCCGACTTCCAATTTTTTTTATTTATTTATTTATTTTTTTAACTTGTTTTACTCTTTGGGACCTCCGACTTAATATCGCCATGATATTAAGTCGGAGGTTGTACAGAAAAGCAGTTTTTACTGCTTTTATGTGCACTTTCCCGGTGCTGGAAGAAATTAGCGCCTACCTTTGGGTAGGCGCTAATTTCTTAAAGTAAAATGTGCGGCTTGGCTGCACATTTTACTTTCTGAATCGCACTCGAATAACTAATAGGGCTATCAACAGGCATTTGCTCAGGCTTGTGAACCCTTGGGCCGACGGGGGGATGGAATACCTTAGGAGGAAGGTCCGTAGGTTCCCTCGTCGGGTGGCGGGGCAGGAACAGAAGACGTGACCAGCTAACCCTCGGCACTGGAGACAGAGGCAACTGTGGAGGCAGATGAAGAGTCATGATATCGAAGAAAGGAGGTGTGTCTCCACCACTGGAAGTCCGCGGTCCCCCCAAGAGGCGCCCGTAGGGACTCGGACCGCTGGGACTTAGGTGGACCTTTGAGAGGTCAAGACGTTCGGTGCAAGGGCCAAATGGAACTTTACCCCTGGAAGCCCGCGGTCCCCCTGGGAGGAGCCCATAGGGACCCGGGCTGCTGGGACTTAGGAGGGCCCTTAGAGATGATGGACAAGAAGAGGTCCGAGGTCAAGTGCCAGAGGGTCGTAGCTTACAAGTCCGAGGTCACACACCGAGGGATCACCACTTGCCAGTCCGAAGTCACACACCAGAGAATCACCGCTTGCCAGTCCGAAGTCAATACCAGGAATCACCGCTAGCCGATCCGAAGTCAATACCAGGAATCACCACTAGCCGATCCGAAGTCAGGAACCAGGAACACCAAGACAAGACAGGAACAGATCCAAAGCACAAGTAACTCGCCAGACGTTGCCAAGTCAAGGAATGAGCAGAGGAAGCTGCCCTTTATACTTCCCCTGCTCTGGCTGATAGGGAACAGCTGAAGCTAGTTAAAGGGATCAGGTCCCTTTAAATCTGTCAAGGAAGCGCGGCCTCGCGCCTAGAGATGGTGGTGGCCATCTTGGATTTCCTCCGCGGAGGAAAACGCTGCTGGGCACCGTGAGGGGGGAGCAGGGACAGCTCCCCCTGCGGCGAGCAGCACCGGGACCCATGCTGGAGCGACGGGCCTTGAGTCAGGGCCTTACCCTGGGACTCCCACTGCGGTTCGCCGTCGTGAGCAAGGTAGGGGACCGCGGTCATGGCCTTCCATGGCCGCGGAACACAACAGAAGGTTGGGTGAAGAGCAGGTGAGGAGTGGGTGGGAGTAGTCGCTTTTCTCTCTGCTACAGAAATTCCCTGCTGAGATGAAATTATAACCTTAGATGAGATGTTTTATTTTTTTAAAAATGGTCTCTTCTCTTTTCTCAAGCAGTCTGAGTTCAAAGGAAGGAGAGGAAATTAATAAAAACAAAAAGAAAACACTGGCATAAAAATGTATGGCTTGTGGCAAAAAGAAAACAAAACGCTTTTCTTTTTTTTATTATTTTAATGACAGAAAACAAAAGGAGTGGGCAGTTCCGGTCCTCGAGGGCCACAAACCAGTCTGGTTTTCAGGATATCCCTAATGAATATGCATGAGAGAGATTTGCATGCACTCTGCCTCCGTTGTATGCAAATCTATTTCATGCATATTCATTAGGATATCCTAAAACCTCGACAGGTTTGTGGCCCTCGAGGACTGGAATTGCCCACCCCTCATATAGACTATCCTTTCAAATCCCATGGCTGCTTACTGAGCATGCTCATTCCTTCCAACATTGCTGCCCTCCGTGTTCTCACCTAGTAAACAAAAACGTCTGAGCATGTGCTGGGATGATGTCATGGCCTGTGATGTCATTCCAAGATGGCTGCTTGCAGCATGGTTCACAGCGCTATGAATGAATGCACTTTGTTTTGTTTTTACTGGGCATGCACAGTCATGATGTCATTTCTGGTCCCTCCTCAACACCCAGAAGTAAACAATGATTGGCTGAGAGGGGAGTACAAAAAGGAAAAATAAAGTTATATGTGTACATACCAGCCTAAGAAAAAGACAGGCCTGTTTATTAGAAACAGGAGAGAACACATCAGAATGAACAGAAAAAGAAAATACCTAAAGAGAGATCATATTTATCCAGGATGTCTTCTTGTTGTGGAAGGGGACACTTAGACTGAGGCGGGGTTGGCACAACCTGCAGAGAGGAGACTTGCAGGTCCCCACCATCAGCAGGTGGACCTGGTCGGAGCAGAAGCCCAACTGGAGCTTCACCAGTACCAGCCCTCATTTCCCTTAGGTTGAGCCCTTGGTAGGTGAAGCAGGCTGGACTTAGGCATGGGCATCTGTGGAGATGAAGATCCAAAGCTTGGAAGATGAGGCAGGCCAGCACAGCAGGCCTTGCAGTCGGGTCAAGACACATTCAGGATTGGTGATAGGCAGCGGAGTCTGGACAAGGCATAGATCGGGGGCAGGCAGAGTTCAATCGAAGATGAGGTACAGGCTGCGGTCAGTGGCAGGTGGATGTCAAGTAGTGTTGGAGTCCAGTCCAAAGTCAAAGCCAGAAGATCAAACTGAGGGAGTAGATGAAGAGGAGGAAGGCAAGGGGCCACAGGAACAGAAGGAGATGCTGAAGACAGAAGGAAGAATGTCCACAGAAGAGGAGATCAAGAGACAAACCAGACTGCAGGAACATGGATGGAGTCACAGGCACAGGAACAACAGCAGAGACAGGAGCAGGAGCAGGATTCAGGAACGCTGGCAAAGAACTTCTCCAGGAGGAGTCAACCTATTGCCAAGCACTGAAGGAGTGTCTGAAGCAAACTTATATATGGACCAGCCTGTGATGCCATCAGAGTGCGCCTCCTGCCCATTCCCACCACTGGCCATTTAAATGTGAGAGAATCGGCCACGCGTGTGCCTAGGGAGGCAGGAGAGGAGACTTCCGTAAAGGCGATCTAGGGCCCAGTGTTCCAGCGGTGTCGTACTGCACCAAAGAGAGGCCAGCTGGAGTGGTGCAGCCTGGCTTTCTGCCACACTCAGAAGAGGACGCTGTGCAGGGACTGCTGGGAACAGCAGGGAGATGTGGTGTCGGGAGGCCACACAGCCGGGTCCAGCTATCAGATAAGGGTGGAGGGCTGCGGGATGGGCCTGTGCTCCTCTGAACACAACACTTCTGAAGGAGGAGTACATTCTCACACGTGATCTAGGGAAGCATAAAAGGAAATAAAAATATATAGAATCAATTGTTATGGTTTCATTTATGAAACTGACCTAAAAGAATCAATAGTTACAATTGCATAGACGGACACTTGTCGGACTGTGTTACTTTTTAGAATACAGGAACTCTGGATTTCTTTGCTCTGTGTTCTTGGAATAGTAGGATCTAGGGAAAAAAAGGAGAAAGTTATAGAATTTATTGTAAGGTATGCATTGAATTTAATTAGAAAAACTTGTTTGCTGAAAAAAGAAAAAACAAGAAGTACGTGTTTAAAATACATGATTTATATGATAAATTATTCACAAAAGACCAAATTTTAATAACCCGGTGCACATAAATACCGGGAGGTACTTGTGTGGCCGGGCCGTGTGCGAGCACAGAATGCATTTTCGCAACAGTCCAGCCACGAGTGTATCTCCCAATACGCAGAGAGGTGTCGGGCTTTGTGATAGGGGTGGGCTGGAGGCAGGGTGGGGCGGAGACCACCTGGGACCGGGGCCATGAGGCCCTGTCCAGAGAAGCACACTCCGTCTGGCATGCGGAACTTACTGCTGCTTGAAAGAGCAGGTAAGTTCACAAATAAAAAAAGGTTAGTTAGGGACCGGGTAGGTTTAGGGATTGAGGAGGTGAGGGGAAAAGAGAGGAAGGTAAGGTAGGGGGTTAGGAAAGGTGTAGGCCTGATCTTGTCACCATGCGTTTTTAACTAAAATCCCTCCTTGGACATGTGAGTCCCAACCCGCCTGCACATGTGCATGCATATTATAAAATCGCCGCATTTATGTGCCGGGAACCGCGAGCAGGTAAGATACACGCGCTCGTCTTTGAAAATCTACCCTACAATACTTGTGTTATCTTATGATTACTTCTTTTTAAACCTCTGCCTTCCCCCTCTACCACTGAGAGATGTTTGGGTGGGTTTTAATCCCTTTTAGTCCTGGTTAGGTGCCCCAAATGGAAGGAGAGTGTTCCTCTTTACATCCTAAAACATCAGATTGCAATACTCAGCCAATGAAAGCGGGAGGGCTGCCACACACAAAGGAGGAAGATTAATCTTGAAGCTCTTTTTCTATGCAACATTTCACCATCCTGTACTATTGAAGCCTGACAAATATTTGATGTTTCTAGCATAAGCCCTCTTTCCTCCAGCATATCCATTTTGCCTGTCTTAAGCCCCTCTTTGTAGAGTTTCTCTTTCAAGCCTTTTAGGCAAGCTGTGCTGTTTTACAGCACGGCTGCCATAACTGGGGGAAGGCGCACGAAACGGCCGCAGGCAGAAGCAGGGGGATGGGTAGTGTAAGTTTAGAAGGCGGGAAGAGTCGGAAGGGGAAGGGAGGGGGAGGAGGGGAACGAGTAAGCAGGATTCAAACGAGAGGAGCTGTTTGGGTAGGGAACAGCGACGTCAGAAGAAAGCAAGAGGCAGTTCGCTGTGGGGTGGAGAGAAGCAGGAACCCCGAAATGTGTCCCTCCCGCCCGCCCGCCCGTGCTTGAGGCAATGATGATTTTGTTAATGTTGTCGCAGTGGTGGCGGATAACCGAAGCCCATTGTTATGTTGTCAGGGGGGGGAATGGGAGCATGGTTGGTGGAGGGGGAGAAGTGCCCTGCATAGCTGTGGGGGCTGCTATGTGGGAAGACTGGTGAACTGTGAGGCTAAGGTTCACGGTCAAGCTTGCTCTCGCTGGCACGAGGCGGAGTAGGTGGGGAATGGGGAGTGGGGTTTAAGGTGGTGGAGGCAAGGAAATGGGTAGAGGGAGAGGGAGTTGGGGGGGGTGTTACTATTACTGTTAAGTTAATTGTAAGGGCACGGGTTCATGTTTTATTAAACTGCGGCCAAGTTTATTTGGGGGGGGGGAGGGTCCATCTGCGGGCCTTGAGTACACTGTCTTTCCTCCCCTGTTAATCATTTTAGTAGTCCTTTTCTCTGCTGCTTCCATCCCCTCAGATCACTTTTCCAGTTTTCATTTTTTTCACCTTTCCCAGTGGGTCTTACCATATACACCATTCTTATCTGAAATAAAGAGCCTCTTGGTTCATTATTAATAGACACATTTGCTCTGTCCCCCTCCACATTTCTCTCCGTTAAGGCTCCTGTCTCTATCTGCAGTGAGAGCTGTGGTCCTGGGTTCAGGAAGGCCATTCTGGAAGGGCAACCTGCCTGCTGCTTTGACTGCATCCCCTGCTCCAAAGAAGAGTTTAGTAACCAAACCGGTGAGTGCTATGAAGGCCACTCAGTAGTGAGCATATTTAGAAGGATGGAAGGTTGGTATTAGAGGATACGATGGTTCTGTCTAGGTCAGTTTAATGGACAAAAGCATTACAGGGTATACAGTTAGTTCTGAGCAAATGTTTATAGACAAACATGTTCCAGCATATATATTAAAATCTTAAAAAGTAGATTTCCTAGTGAAGAATTGCCTTCTGTTTTATTTATTTGAAAAAAAAAAATTACATTTGCAAGCCAACATTCATGGCCGGGTACAAGAAACATACATAAAGAAACAAAGATATCTTCCAATTGATATCAATAAGTCAAAGGTTTGTATCACCTACAAACATTGGCCTTACTCAAACTTACTTAAAGCACCAACTTAGTAGAAGCATAGACAACATTATCAAAAGAATTCATGTATAAAAACCCTGATGTTAAATGGAAGACTGAAGGAAGGTGTTATTCCTTAATTACTAACTGGAAATTAATCCCTCTTCATCACCAAAAGCTTGCCTGAAGAATAAGGTTTACACTATCTTTCTGTAATTTGAAAGCATTAAAACATACATATATCCCCTGTGATGTTTTCCTGAGTTGAAGTCCCTCAGTGGTTCGTAGATCTTAAGTAATTCATGGTGTGACATCTTCAAGAAGAGACCTATGATGACCTGGAAGCTAACAATCTATATCTAACATATGCATGGGGTTATCTTTCTGTTGGAGGGGGGCTGACTGGTGTGCATGGATACAGTGGTAGCCACCAGGGAGAAATGTCCATCATCTGACGCACATACTATGCAAAACAGTACATCCCTAAGAAACACAGTGACATTGACCAATAGAGTAAAGGGGCCTGGAAGGATACATGAGAGAGTACATCAGTAAACATGTGGAGAGACAGAGAATAAGTCTGAGGGTCAGAGACTTCTCAGAGTCAGACAGGAGGGATGGACAAGAGTGCTGGGTTCAATCGTAATTATTACCTGTTGAATTTTCAATGGGTGTCAGCAGGTAACTATAATAACAGTTCTCAAAATTGCAACCTTCAGAATGGATACGAAATTGGCTTTTTTAAATCTAAACTCCTCCAAATTTGCCTTATTTACACCCCTCCTGGTCTCCTAGAAAAAGATCCCTCCCCACTTATTGAATTCTTCACTGATTCAGTTGCCCCAGACCTCCCCACTATCCGCCTTGGCGATTTTAACCTCCATGTTGACTCTATCCCGCAACCTCCCTCCTGTGAGGCCTTCATCTCCTCGCTTGAAGCAATGGGACTAACACAAATCATCCACTCCCCTACACATAAAGCTGGCCATACCCTAGACCTCATTTTCACAAACTCTGCTATCAATACCATCAACCCCCCATCATGTATCACTGTACCATGGTCTGACCACTCTATCATTAAAACAGCCCTTGCACTACCACCATCTACACACTCACTAACACCCCTACCACATTCATTTGAATACCGGAAATCCTGTACTCTAGATACCCTCACTACAGCATGCGCAGATATATCTAACCTAACTGACTTTTCATCAGCTGACAAAGCCACCTCAACCTGGTTTGATGTCACCCTTAACATTCCAAACCAAACCTGTCCTATTGCATCAAAAACTATTAAACCCACCCAAGTCAACAAAAAACCATGGTATTCACATGAACTCAAGAATCTTAAAATTCTCCTTAGGACCTCAGAAAGACACTGGCGGAAACGCCCCACTTCAGCTGCCAAAACATCCTACTATCAACTCATGCATGAATACAGGAAAGCCATTCTCGAAACTAAACGAGAATTCTATGCAAAAAAAATCCACAACCTTCAATACAACGCCAAGGCTCTCTTCACTATGATTTCTAACTTCACCAGAGCCCCCCCCCAACACAACCACAAGAAATTTCCTCTAAAAAATGGTGCAATGACTTAGCCTATTTTTTCCAAAACAAAGTCACCTCACTCGCTGCACAATTTCCCCTTAACTCTGACAATGTGATTCTTCCCACCAACAACCAACCAGCTACACTTTCATCCTTTGATTCTTCCTCCTCCTTGGAAGTTCAAAACATCTTAAAAAAAATGAGACCTTCATCACACCCTTCTGAAACAATTCCAACCAAGCTCCTCCTCTCTATTCCCAAAATAATTGCCAAGCCCCTTTCTAACATCTTCAACCTTTCTTTGGAACAAGGTACAGTCCCCATCATACTCAAACAAGCGGTAGTTAAACCCATTCCGAAAAAACCCAACCTTGACCCCTCCAGTTTATCCAATTACAGACCTATTTCAAACCTCCCATTCCTCTCAAAAATCCTATAAAAGCCAGTTAACTCTCGTTTGTCTGACTATCTTGAACAACGTAACATCCTCTCTTCCACTCAATATGGTTTCCGGAAATACCATAGCAGCGAAACCTTACTTCTGTCTCTAACAGACACTATAATCAAAGGCATGGACTCTGGTAATTCCTATCTACTGGCCATGTTGGATATTTCTGCAGCGTTCGATACTATTAACCACAACGTTCTCATCAAAATCCTTATCAGTATTGGTATTTCAGGAACTTCACTTTCCTGGATTAAGTCTTACCTCCAAAATCGGCACTACACAGAAATCATGGATAACAATGAATCGGATCCAATTAGCCTGGATCGAGGTGCCCCCCAAGGCTCCTCCCTTTCCTCAACGTTATTTAACATATACATGCTCCCTCTAACCAATCTCCTTTCCAGTCTTAACATTAAGCACTTCATTTACGCAGATGATGTGCAAATTCTTCTCCCTTTTACAGACTCCCTTCAATCTGCCCTTCTAAAGTGGGACTCATGCCTCACCTCTATCAACCAACTTCTCACTAACATGCACCTGGCTCTCAATCCTCAAAAAACTGAGCTACTCATCATTTCCAACAAACATCCTTCACCCTCCATCCCCCCATCCCATTCCTCCTCTACCTTCCCCAACCACACTCGTAACCTGGGCATCATAATTGACAATCAACTCAACCTTAAACCATTTATTAAATCTATCCTAAGTGACTGCTACTTCAAGCTTCAAACAATAAAAAAACTCAGACCTCTGCTCTATTTCACTGATTTCCACACCGTTCTACAGGCAATTATTTTTTCTAAAATTGATTATTGTAACTCCCTTTTCCTTGGCCTCCCATCCTCCCACATCAAACCATTACAACTTTTACAAAATGCCTCAGCACGTATCCTTACTAATTTATTTATTTATTTAAGTTTTTTTTATATACCAACATTCAGGACGAAAGTCCCATCATGCTGGTTCACAAGAAACAGGGGTGCAATAATAATAAAACTTTACAATATGAACAAAAGTGCAGAAAAGCAGTTACATATAACAAGGAAATCAATAACTTGGAGAGAGAAGGAAAATGAAGATCAGATGATTATATATATGTATAATTAGCATTGTATAAATAACATTGTAAGAGGTGGCTATTAATGTTATTATTAGCGGAGCGTGTTGATTGATGAGTTAAATAATGTTGGAGTTAGGAAATGCCTGCGTGAATAGCCACGTCTTGAGTTTTTTCTTGAATGTTGAGATGCTGGGTTCCATTCTAAGATCCGGGGGAATGGAGTTCCATAAAGTTGGACTGGCTGTGGAGAATGCCCGATCTCTAAGCGTGATGTGTCTGGTAGTTTTGGCTGGGGGTACTTGAAGTGATCCTTTGTAAGCATCTCTTGTCGGTCTTGTTGAATGGTGTAATCGGAGGGGGATATGGAGATCGATTGGAGCTAATTGATGGATGTTTTTGAAAATGGTGAGAATGGCCTTGTAGATTATTCTGAAGTGTATGGGCAGCCAATGAAGGTCCATCAGGATTGGGGTTATGTGTTCTCTTCTCCTGGTGTTAGTGAGTATACGGGCGGAGGCATTTTGGACCATTTGCAATGGTTTGGTGTGTGATGAGGGGAGACCAAGCATGATGGTGTTACAATAGTCCAGCTTTGCGAAAATGATTGATTGTAGAATCGTTCTAAAGTCATGTGTGTGGAAGAGAGGTCGTATTCTTTTCAGCACTTGGAGCTTATAAAAGCAGTCTCTGGTGGTTTTGTTGATGTTAGCTTTCAGGTTTAGGTGATTGTCAATTAGAACTCCTAGGTCTCTTACTTGTGTAGTATTTGGTACGGTGGGATGAGTGTGTGTGAGGGAGCTGTTTTCTGGTGTGATGAGTAGAAGTTCCGTTTTTGATGAATTTAGTATCAGGTTGAGACTTGTGAGAAGCTGTTTGATGTTTTGGAGGCAGGTTTCCCAGTGAGACAGTGTTTTTGCGAGCGACTCTTCGATGGGGATCAAGACCTGAATATCGTCTGCATAGAGGAAGTGTTTGAGATTGAGGTCGGTGAGAAGTTTACATAAGGGTAACAGATAAATGTTGAACAAGGTAGGAGACAGGGATGAGCCCTGAGGGACTCCTACTGACGCGGGGTGAAGAGAGGATTCTTTATTATGAATCTTAACCTTATATCCTCTGTTGCTGAGGAAGGTTCTGAACCATGATAGGGCAGTGCCTGAGATACCTATGGCTGTTAGTTGGTTAATGAGAAGGGAGTGATTGACCGTATCAAATGCAGACGAAAGGTCGAGTAGTATCAGAAGGAAGGCTTGAGAGATCATATTACACCAACGCTTATAGATTTACACTGGCTACCAATTAAATCAAGAATTCTATACAAAACCTTATCCCTCATTCATAAAAGTATTATAAACGATATCCTCCACTAGATCAACACACCATTTATACCTCATACATCCGCAAGACCAATTAGTTCAACCCACCAAAGACCGCTTCGCCCTCCCATCAATCAAATCTACCAGACTCACCTCCACAACAAAAAGAGCATTCTCACTCACAGGCCCCATGCTATGGAACTCCATGCCTCCTGAATTACGAACCTAAACATCTACCCCTATTTTAAAAAAAAAAACTAAAAACTTGGCTGTTCTTACAGGCCTTTCCCGCAATTTCCCCCCACTAATTTGAACAATGTTAAGAATTATGATGCTGGTTATCTTAATACCGTGAAACGTAATCTGTAAATCGCTAATGCCGAGACTCTTAAATACGCAGAACTGTACCTACCTCGATTCTACTTATGTTCGTGTTTCTTGTAAATCAATTTGTTGTTCTATATAATCATATTGTTGTTGCATATAAGCATCTTGTTTTTCCATGTTCCTTGTAAAAGCTTCATCTGCTATTATGGTGATGCTCTCGAAGTTTCATGTAAACCGATATGATGTGCAAACGGTTATCGGTATATAAAAAATGCTAAATAATAAATAATAATAATAACAGTTCTTTAGATTGTTGAACAGAAGATAACACAACCTTGAAAGTATTCTGCCTTTCATGAGACTGGTGAGGGAAGAAATATTGCAAGCCATATTTATATGAAACACTATGGTAAAAAGTCTCATGTTCAAGGGATAATGTGTTCATTTAGCCTTTATCATATGGATGTCACCAGGCTGGAAAATAAGTCTTTTATTTGCCAAGGTTTAATTTAATTTTTTGATTTACAAACTCCTTTTTAATTTCTAAATGACTACAGAAGGCAGGATTCAAAATAGCAAAGCCTCCACAAGCAAGTTATATTGAAAACCCTACAGCATCAATACAATCATAAAAAATTATACAGAAAACAATAATGACTCCAAAATCAGGGTACATCAATATATCTTGTATTTCAACAAGAAGATAGATATATAGAAAATGGGAGAAGTTAAAGAATCTCTAAAGGTGAATGATACCCCCATTCTGATTTCCCTCATCAAAGCCACATCTGGCATTTCTTATTCCTACAGATGCCACAGAATGCATGAAGTGCCCCGATGACCAATGGCCCACTAAGAGACAAGATGGATGCCAGAAGAAGTCCATTGAATTTCTGTCCTATCAAGAACCCTTGGGTACGGTTCTGGCTGTTATCTCTGTGCTTGGTGCTCTGATGCCATCTGCTGTCCTTGTTGTTTTCATTCAGAACCGCCACACCCCAATTGTGAAAGCAAACAACCGTGAACTCAGCTACCTCCTGTTATTAGCCCTCATCCTGTCCTTTGGGTGCTCATTGGTGTTCATAGGCCACCCCACAACACTGACTTGCAAGGTGCAACACATGACATTTGGCATTGTATTTGCCATCTGTATCTCTTGCCTGCTGGCCAAGACCATCATGGTGGTCATAGCTTTCAAGGCTACCAAGCCAACCAGCAACCTAAAATTATGGGTGGGACCACGACCACCCAATATCCTAGTATTAGCCTGCAGTCTGGTCCAGGTCCTCATCTGTGTTTCTTGGCAGGTCACAGCTCCCCCATTTTACCAAATGAGCATGAAATCCCAGATGGGAAAGATAGTCCTTGAATGCAATGAAGGGTCATTGGTTGCATTCTGCCTCATGCTGGGATACATGGGCTTGTTGTCTACTATCAGCTTCATTGTAGCGTTTTTAGCTAGAAAGTTGCCCGACAGCTTTAATGAGGCTAAGTTCATCACCTTCAGCATGCTTATATTCATTGCTGTCTGGCTTTCTTTCATTCCTGCTTATCTAAGCACATCAGGAAAATACACAGTGGCTGTGGAAATATTTGCAATTTTGTCCTCCAGTACTGGCTTGTTGGGTTGTATATTCTTCCCCAAATGTTATATCATACTAATCAGACCAGACATGAACACTAAGGAATTCCTAATGGGAAAATCCACAGGGAGCCTCAAGAAAACAAAGTAATTGCCTTGTAGCATATTAGTTAATACATATCAGAATTTAAATGATGTAATCCTGTTTTCTGAAAATAATTTTGCTTGAAGTAGAAGCCCTAGAAAATAAGAACATAACTTGGTTGACTGGTAATCTACAAAAATCCCCCCTCGTAAAGCTGAACAATATAAATTACAAGTCATATCATCTCTGTCAATCTAGTGTTGCCAGATATTGCAAACACTTCACTAAAAATTTATAAAGCTTGGTGGCATCTCTGAAAGATTTATTTAAATTTTATTTAAATTCTTTTAATATACCGATGCTCAAGACCAGGTCTTATCGTACCGGTTTACAATGAACAAGGGGGGAAACCAGTTAACATGGAGAGCGAAAGTTACATTAAAACAGGGAAGTAAAACAAGGCCGTTTGAAGATAAGGGATAGATTAACAGTAACTATTCTAACTGTAGAGAAGAGCAGGTAAGCAGAGAGCAGAGAGCAGTAGCTTATATGGTAAACAAATACAATTTACATCGTGTAGTCGATTTGAAATGTTATATGAGAGAGCAGTTCTAGTATAGCAGTTCCTAAGAGAGGCTGAAAGGAGGACGCATCCGAGGGGTGGTGGTCCGTGCAGGATAGCATAGGTTTCTTCAGCAATAAGCTTGGGCGAAAAGCCAAGTTTTCAATTTTTTTCTGAAGGTGAGATGACAATGTTCCTGGCTTATGTCTGGAGGGAGAGAGTTCCAGTGATGCGGTCCAGCGGTTGATAACGCTCATTTTTCAATGGAGTTGTGTATAGCGGAATTGCTAGGGGGAACCTGGAGGGAGTCTCTGTATGCAGATCTGGTTGGCCTTGTTGAGGAGTGTAATTTGAGGGGTATGGTTAGTTGCAGAGAGGATTGCTGATATATGGATTTGTGAATGATGGTCAGCGTCTAGAAGAGTATTCTGTAGTGGATGGGTAGCCAATGTAGTATTTTTAGTATCGGTGTGATGTGGTCCATACGGCGAGCGTTTGTGAGGATCCTAGCTGCAGCGTTTTGCAGCATCTGAAGAGGTTTGGTGGAGGAGGCCGGGAGATCAAGCAGGAGAGCATTGCAATAATCAATTTTTGAGAATAGTATGGCTTGAAGGACAGATCGGTAGTCATGGAAGTGAAGGAGTGGTCTTAATTGTTTTAGGACCTGAAGTTTATAAAAGCCTTCTTTAGTGGTGGTGTTAATGAATTTTTTAAGGTTCATTCTGGAGTCTAGGGTGGCTCCAAGGTCTCTCACTTGATTTACTAATGGTATATTTGTGGTGCTGGCTAGTGGGTTGTTATCATTGGGGGAGATGACCAGGAGTTCAGTTTTTGATGTATTGAGAACCAGGCTGAGGCTAGTGAGAAGGAGATTGATAGCGTGTGTGTGCTGGATTACATCCTGACGTTCATTTGATCCATCTTCACAGCCAGTTCTCTCTCTGATCCTGTAAACCAAAATTTACCAAACCTGTTGTATATGCTGTATATGTTGTATATGCTGTATATGTTGTATATGCTGGGTCTGCAAAGTATGTAAATTTACCTAATTTACATTCATTGTGAGTATTGTAAACAGGCCAGCCAACATATCTTTCTGATCTTATAATGCATTATTCTTCCAAACTGTATGAATGTCGGTCGCAGATTGCTGCTTGTTCTACACTTCTGCCCTCCCCGGGCCTGCTCGTTGCAAGGACCTGCCTGCATCGCTGAGTTCCTCAGGTCTCCATGCGGAGGCAAGGACGCCATCATCTCTCTCTCCGATGCCGGGGCCTCCTAGGCACGCGTGTCACAAGTCCCGCCTTTGAAGCTGCCTTGGCGGGAACCTCGGGGGCGTCCCCAGTTGATGATGTCATCAGACTCTGGTATTTAATCTCCATTGGCTCCCCAGCCAGCTGACTTGGCAACAAGTTCCATACGAGTCCTATAACTGCTTCTGGTTCCTGAGATGCCACTTCTGTCTGCCTCTGAACCCTGTCTGGCACCCGCTTCTCGGGAGTCAGTGTGCGCTCTGTTGGGGACTCGCTCCCCTGGCCTTACCTGCTCCTTGGGCTGGCTCTGTGCCTCTTGGGTTCTACCTGTCTATCGCTTCTACCACCCGGGTCTCCCTTGGAACTATTGCAGTGACTAAATCCTCAGCTGGCCTTTCCTCTCCTCGGATTGTGCCTGTGTCATTCAAGACAGTTCACGCTCTCCTGCTCCACGGGCTGCGTTTACCATCAGAGACTACCTCGGGTCTCCCCACTCCTTGGTGTCGACTGGAGGAATTACCATCACTGCCAGCTGTCCTGCTCCATGGGCCTGCCTCCTTACTACTCAGCTGGCTCTCCTTTGATCTCCGAGTACCTGCCTATTTGAGCTGCCGGAATCGGGCTAGGGCTTCCTGCCGTGTGGGTTGGCCTGCACACTTCTGTCTATGCCCACTACACCGCAGCTCTGCCCTGCGGTGCCGTCCTACCAGAGAATCTCCAGTATGTCTATCTCTGCACTCACTATCCTGTGGACTGCCTGGCACCTTCTCTCTCCTGGCTTTTCAGGTGTCACCTACAGCCTGCTACCCTATGGGGTGTTACCTCCCGGTTCCTGGGAGGCCTTACCCGGCTGTGTCAGAGCTCCCTACTATTCAATCACGTTGCCTCCTGACGGTGCAGACCTGTGGTGCTCCTCCCTACAGGCACTGTCAACTCGAACCTCAGGCCAAGGGTCCACATACACATCAGCCATAACAGATTACCAAGTCATGAACCCTGCAGAGTTCTCGGCTCTGCAGGCCATACCTGGCCTGGCACAACGAATCAGTGAACAGCAGAAGTTTTTGGAGTCTCTGGCCACAGCCATTGACAACCTGAGCTCTCGTTTAGATACTGCAGTGACTGCCACTACTATTTCTTTCAAGCTCAGCACCTCTACCTCTTCACCGGCTCCTCAGCTGACTGTGCCATTGCTGGCACCACCTCGCTACTCAGGGAGCCTTAACATGTGTCAGGGCTTCCTAAATCAATGCAATATGCATTTTTGCTTGCAACCTGCATACATCCCAGATATGATCACCAAGACCACATACATTCTGACTCTTTTGGAAGGCAAAGCCTGGGCCTGGGCATCACCCCTTTGGGAGCGAGCAGATCCCGTCCTTCAGGATCTTCCAGGATTTTTAGCCCTGTTCAAATCTGTCTTTGAATACCTTGGCCGGTGTGCCGTCTTCGGGTCAACTCTCCTTCACCTTCAGCAGGGCTCTCGCCCTTTAACGGATTACGTCATTGAATTCTGAACTCTTGCGTTAGAGTTACATTGGGACTCCAACTGTCTGCGCTCTATATTCCTGGATGCTTTGAGTCCACGCATAAAGGATGAACTGGCTGGCCGCGAATTGCCCACTTCCTTGGACTGTCTCATTGAGCTCATGGGGTGCATCGACCGTCGGTTACAAGAGCATTCTCTTGAATCTAGAGCTTCCTGGAAACCGATGTCTTGGTCCTGATGCCTTCATCTTCGCCTCTGCAACCAGTTCCCAGTTTCCTGCATCCACCTTTCCTGGTAATTCTTCTGACCAGGCCAACGGCAGCGTTGGGGCTGACTGCCCTGCGCTGGGCTCGGCACATACATGCGGCGGCGCAGGCCTCCGGGCTAGCTGCCAGGATCGGAGCCGTCCCTGCTCCTCCCTCGTGGCTGCTGCTGCTCTCCTCCGCGGCCTGGATCCAAGATGGCCGCCGCCATCCTTAGGCGCGAGGAAGCGCCTCTTCACTGGATTTAAAGGGACCTCGTCCCTTTAATTGCCTTCAGCTGATTCCTATCCATAGGGCCAGAGGAAGTAAAAAAAGGAGACTTCCTCTGATCATTCCTTGACTTGGCAACGTATCCTGTGAGAGTTGTTTGAGTCTGCTTCCTTCGGTGAGTTCCAGCGTCTTGACTCCTTCTTCCAGTTTGTCTTGGTTTTCCTGGTTCCTAACTTTGGATCGGCTAGCGGTGATTCCTGGTATTGACTTCGGATCGGCTAGCGGTGATTCCTGGTATTGACTTTGGACTGGCAAGTGGTGATCCCTCGGTGTGTGACCTCGGACTGGTAAGCAGCGACCCTCTGGCACTCGACCTTGGACTTCCTCCTGACCAGCTTCTCCAAGGGCCCACCTAAGTCCCAGCGGCCCGGGTCCCTACGGGCCGCTGGGACTTAGGTGGGCCCTTGGAGACCGCAGGCTTCCAGGGGTGAAGCTCCAGTCAGCCCTTGCACCGTCCATTGCTCCTTGACCTCTCAAAGGTCCACCTAAGTCCCAGCAGTCCGGGTCCCTATGGGCTCCTCCCGGGGGGACTTCCAGTGGTGAAGACACACCTCTGTTCCTCGACGTCACGACTCTTCGTCCGCCTCCACAGTCACGCCTGTCTACAGTGCTGAGGGTCCATGGGTCACAGCTTCGATTCCTGCCTCGCCACCCGACGGGAGAACCTACGGATCTTCCTCCAAGGTATACCATCCTCCCGTCGGCCCAAGGGTTCACAAGCCTGAGCATAACAGATTGCCAAGTCCATGGACCCGGAATGGCCCAGTGCTTGAAAGATCAGCAACAGACCCTCGATGCCTTGGTTTCTGCGGTACAGGGTCTGACCCAATGCCTCGAGGCATTAGGGCCCATGAACCCTACACTGCTGTCTCCGACTGGGGCTCAAGGAGGCCGTGCTACTCAGCCACACCCTGTTCAGGCCTCCAGGGGTGACCTAGGGCAAGGAACTCCCACTCAACTCCCGGCACCTTCTTGATACGCCGGAGATGCGAAGTTGTGTCGAGGATTCCTCAACCAATGCCAGGTCCGTTTTTCCTTGCTGCCTGCAGTTTCCCAGCGACGTGGTCAAAACCAGTTACATTATGTCCCTGCTCGAAGGGAAGCCTCTGATCTGGGCCTCTAATCTGTGGGAGAGAAGGGACCTGGTCTTCGAAAGCTTGAGTCAGTTTCTCTCTGCCTTCCATCAGATGTTTTTTGAACCCGTCCGCAAACCCACTACGGTCTCAGAACTGCTCCGATTGCGGCAGAGTACTCGGACCATGGCAAAGTACGCAATGGAATTCCGCACCCTGGCCGCAGAGCTGAATTGGAGGGAAGATTGCCTGCACGGAATCTTCTTGGAAGGGCTAGCCTCGCACCTTCAGAATGAGCTAGCGGCGAGAGAACTCCCAGATGAACTCAATGGCATGATAGAATTGGCCAATCGAGTGGATCGTTGGATGAGGTTTCACCCTCCGGTAGTTAAGACAGCAAGAAGGCCCTCACCTCCACCCAAGAGTGCAACAGAAGCCCCTCAGGCACCCGCCGAAGAGCCCATGGAATTGGGTTGTGGGAGAGTGTCTCCTCAAGAGCGTCGGCGGTGCTCCAGGGAAGGACTTTGATTTTATTGCGGCATAACAGGCCATCGAATAGCTGCCTGCCCAGCACGACCAGAAAACTCTTGGGCCTAGGACCTGAAGGAGGTCTCTTCCTGGGCCGTACTGCACCCGCACCTCCACTAACGTTGCTGGTGGCGTTAACCTCGACTGATGGGGAGTTCCACACGCTAGCTCTAGTGGACTCCGGCACCGGCGGCAATTTTATAATGAAAGGCCTGGTGGAACATTTAAAGATCCCACAAGTTCATCTCCCTGTTCCTATGGTCATCTCTTCAATCCAAGGGAAGCCTCTTCCTGAACAGGTGACTCACACCACGATTCCCGTCCAGCTGAGGGCTGGGGCCCTGCATCAAGAACCGATGTCATTCTACGTCCTGGAGTACTCCATCCATCCGATCGTCCTAGGTCTCCCTTGGCTCCAGGAGCACGAGCCCCAGTTCGATTGCAAGACTTTGCAGCTGGCTCATTGGGGGCCGAATTTCCACGGCAATTGCCTCCGCTCTGTGGTTCCTGTATCCTGTCCCATAGCCTCCACCAGCCTTCCAGGTTTACCAGTCCCATATGCTGCATACGCGGATGTTTTCTCGAAACAAAAGGCCAAAATTCTGCCACCGCATCGTTCTTTCGATTGTGCCATCAATTTTCTCCCAGGGTCAGAGCCTCCTCGAGGGCGCACCTATGCCCTTTTCCCAGCCGAGACGCACGCCATGAAAGAGTATATCGAGGAAATCCTGGAGAGAGGATTTATCCGGAAATCAAAGTCCCCAGCCGGGGCTGGGTTCTTCTTCGTCGCCAAGGAGGACAGTAGTCTGCGCCCTTGCATTGACTACAGAGGTCTGAATGCTATTACAGTCAAGGACCATTATCCGCTGCCCCTCATCTCCGAACTCTTCGACTGGTTGCAAGGAGCAGAAATCTTCTCCAAGCTGGATCTCCGAGGAGCTTACAATTTGATCCGTATCAAGGAGGGTGATGAATGGAAAACGGCCTTCAATACCCGAGACAGCCACTACGAGTATTTGGTAATGCTGTTCGGGCTCTGTAATGCCCCTGCGGTGTTCCAGAACACCATGAATGAGATACTTCGTGACCTCTTGTATCGGTGCGTGGTCATATACTTGGACGATATACTAATATTTTCAGATACTTTGACCACTCACCGCCAGCACGTCATCCAGGTGTTACAGCGCCTCAGAGAGCAAAAATTGTATGCGAAACTTGAAAAGTGCCTTTTTGAGCAGGAGTCCCTTCCCTTCCTGGGATAAATAGTGTTCAGAGAAGGGTTTTGTAAGGACCCCCAGAAGCTGAAAGCCATTTGGGAATGGCCGCAGCCGTCAGGACTAAAGGCACTCCAAAGGTTTCTGGACTTCGCGAACTACTATCGATCTTTTATCCCGCATTATGCGACCATCGTTGCCCCGATGACAGCCCTGACCCAGAAAGGCGTGAACCCCAAAAAGTGGCCTCCTGCGGCAGAGGCTGCCTTTCGTCACCTCAAGGAGGCGTTCCTGTTACAGCCGTGCCTTCGGCATCCGGACCCACAGCGGCCGTTTGTCATCGAAGTGGACACATCCTCAGAAGGTGTAGGCGCCGTTCTGAGCTAGACCTCCGAAAATCATAAGCTACGTCCGTGTGCCTTCCTCTCTTGCCAGTTCTCCCCGGCAGAATGGAACTAGGCCAAAGGTGACAAGGAGCTCTTGGCTATAAAGATAGCCTTAGAAGAGTGGCGCCCGTGGCTAGAGGGGGCACAACACCAGTTTACGGTCTACACAGACCACAAAAATTTAGAGTACCTGCAGCGGGCCCAGCGACTCAATCCCCGGCAGGCACATTGGGCCCTATTCTTCACTAGATTCAACTTCGTCCTTTGTTACAGACCCGCCGGGAAGAATGTCAAGGCTGACACCCTATCACGGGTCTTTGAGTCTACAGAAGGTACTGAGGAACCGCGGTTCATCATTGAGCCATCCCGTATTCTCCTGTCTGCTACCACGACCATCCCTCCCGGGAAAACCCTGGTTCTGCCCGCACTTACGGAAACAAGTCCTAGCCTGGGCCCACGACTCCCGCTGTTCTGGCCACCCTGGACAATCCCGGACATTACAAACCCTACGCCGATACTATTGGTGGCCTAAAGTCAACAAGGATGTCCGAGCATACGTGGAGTCCTGCCAGTTATGTGCTCGCCACAAGAGGATCCCTGGTTCAACCCCAGGCTTACTCAAGCCTTTACCAGCGCCCGCAGAACCTTGGACTCACGTGGCAACCGACTTTGTGGTCGACCTGCCACTATCTAGTGGCAACACGGTCATATGGGTGGTCATTGACCGGTTTAGTAAAATGGCACATTTCGTGCCACTCCCGGGCTTGCCGTCTGCTCCCCAGCTGGCCCAGCTGTTCCAGCAGCATATATTTCGGCTGCATGGCCTTCCTAGAAGCATCCTTTAAGATAGGGGGCCTCAATTTACTGCCAGGTTTTGGAGGGCTCTCTGTCAAACGTTTGACGTTACCTTAGACTTTACGTCAGCGTACCATCCTCAGTGTAATGGCCTAGCGGAGAGGACGAACCAAACGCTAAAACAATTCCTCCGACTCTACGTCAATGAAAAACAGGATGATTGGTCCAGCCTACTACCCTGGGCGGAGTTCGCACTTAACTCCCACCTCTTCTCTGCTACTGGATCCTCACCGTTTCAGATTGTATATGGGAAGCAGCCATGCCCACCGCTGCCAGTTCCTATCACAGTTACGTCCCCGGTAGCTCAACTTTCGGCAGACGAGTTACACCGCTTGTGGATCTCCACACAACGTGCATTGGTCCAAGCCAGTCAAGCCACTAAAAAATACACAGATCAGCGAAGAAGGCCATACCCTCCGTTCAGGCCAGGCCAAAAGGTAAGGCTAAGTACTCAGTTCATCCATCTGAAGCTGCCATCAACATGACTGGCCCCGCATTTTATTGGACCTTTCCCCATCATTCGTCAGGTTGGAGCCGTTTTGTATCAGCTTCGTCTGCCGCCTTCCCTCAAGATACACAACACGTTTCATGTATCCCTCTTAAAGCCCTTGGTGTTGTCTTGGCCCTCCAACACGCCTCCGACTCCCAACCTATTGCCTCCGAGGATGACCTCACGTTTCAAGTCCGCGAGTTCTTGGATATAAGAAAGCATCGAAAGAAATGGGAGTATCTCCTGGCATGGGAGGGGTTCGGTCCTGAGGAAAACTCCTGGGAGCCAATGGCCAACATCCTGGACCGGGGATTGCTTGAGCAATTTCACCAAGACCATCCGGCTAAACCCAGGCCTTCGGGAAGGCTCCCTAAAGAGAGGGGTACTGTTGTGTTCCGCGCCCGCGGCCATCCGCGGGCGCGGCCTCTACCTCTTCTTCTGACCAGGCCAACGGCAGCGTCGGGGCAGACTGCCCTGCGCTGGGATCGGCACATCCGCGCGGCGGCGCGGGCCTCCCGGCTAGCCGCCGGGATCGGAGCTGTCCCTGCTCCTCCCTCGCGGCCGCTGCTGCTCTCCTCCGCGGCCCGGATCCAAGATGGCTGCCGCCATCCTTAGGTGCGAGGCCGCGCCTCTTCACTGGATTTAAAGGGAGCTCATCCTTTTAAGTGCCTTCAGCTGATTCCTATCCACAATGCCAGAGGAAGTATAATAGGAGGCTTCCTCTGACCATTCCTTGACTTGGCAACGTCTCCTGTGAGAGTATTTTGAGTCTGCTTTCTTCAGTGAGTTCCAACGTCTTGACTCCTTGTTCCAGTTTGTCTTGGTTTTCCTGGTTCCTGACTTCGGATCGGCTAGTGGTGATTCCTGGTATTGACTTCGGATCGGCTAGCTGTGATTCCTGGTATTGACTTCGGACTGGCAAGCGGTGATTCCTGGTATTGACGTCGGACTGGCAAGTGGTGATCCCTCGGTGTGTGACCTCAGACTGGTAAGCGGCGACCCTCTGGCACTCGACCTTGGACTTCCTCCTGACCAGCATCTCCAAGGGCCCACCTAAGTCCCAGCATCCTGGGTCTCTACGGGCTCCTCCCAGGGGGACCGTGGGCTTCCAGGGGTGATGCTCCAGTCAGCCCTTGCACCGTCCGTTGCTCCTTGACCTCTCAAAGGTCCACCTAAGTCCCAGCGGCGAAGACACACCTCTGTTCCTCGACGTCACGACTCTTCGTCTGCCTCCACAGTCACGCCTGTCTACAGTGCCGAGGGTCCACGGGTCACAGCTTCGATTCCTGCCGCGCCACCTGACGGGAGAAACTACGGATCTTCCTCCAAGGTATACCATCCTCCCGTCAGCCCAAGGGTCCACAAGCCTGAGCATAACCCTAGCTAGCAATTGAATACAGATATGAGAACTCAGACTAGCTCTGAGTGGAGCCATCTTCCGCAGAGACAGACCACCTCCTGGCCTCCCCAGACCACCCCTGCAAAGAAAGTGCGTGGCACGCCGTGTGCTTAAGTATATATAGTGCTGGGTCATCAGGAAAAGCGTCACCGACCACTGAGTGAGAGCGCGATTGGCTGCATTGCAAAAATTCTTTTCGCTGACACGTTGCATTCTTGTGTCCTTGCCAACCTGTCCGACCCACTCTGACAGGGCTGTGAGGTCACTGATGACGCACAGGAAAGGGCTGGGTTTTGGCTATGGATGCAGCCAAATGTTGTTCTCCTATTTGAAATGGCCACTAAGAAATCACTGCGAGCATGCCAAACATATGGAACAGATGATATGTTATATTCGTGGGGAATCGCGATATATCTCGAGACCCCACGAATACAACGAATATGGACATATAAGTTGCAGATTGCCAATACATTGCAAATGAATGCACACTCCTACTGAGCAAAGCTTAACAAAAAACTGTCAAAAACTCCAGAGTAATCCTTCACTTGCTCTGTCTCCATGTCTGTGTCCTGAGCTTCCTCTGCAAAGACCTCCAACTCCATGACCTCCTCCTCATCTGAAGAGCTGAGCTTCTCTTCCAGCTCCCCCTCGTCCGTAATCACTGGGACAGGTGTGTGCCTTTCCCTGGTGCCCTGCTCAGCTGCATAATCAAGCTCCTCCTGTCCCCATTGGTTCAGCTGCGGCTCAAGGAACTTGAGAAGGGCGGTTTTTGTTTGGCTCGCAGGCAGCTTCTGCTTTCTGGCTCTACTCTGGGTCCTCACAGAGGTGATCCGGACCGGGTTTTCCTCCCCAGAAACAGCCTGCACTTCATCACAATGTATATGAGTGAATGTTATAAAACAGCCTCACTGCATGCATATGTGTATACAATTTTAACTGGGCACAGACCTATGCACATAAATCTCCATTCTACCAATTAAACCGTGGAAATTTAAAAGGGGCGCACATCCACACCATTGCCAGTTTCACCAGTTCATCCACCAGCTCACTCAGCTGTTAGGTCCTCCAACTCCATGGTCTGCACCCCCTTACCCCCTGTTACTGCAGACCCTGTAAACTCATGAGAAATGACTCTTTCTGTTTATTTTTTAACTTACACCTCATCCCTTACACAATTCTGGATCTAGGCATGCACTCAGGCGCATAACTATTTATGTACACATCTCAAGGCCACACCCTGAAACATCACACCTCACCCAGACCATTACCAATTCCTGCCTCTTTTATAGAAGTTTGACATGTATGCGTAGTGCGAGATACACGCATATCTAGGAGCTTTCAAATTCAGTCAGCTCGCACCTCCAATTGATGTAAGTGCAGGGTTTTTAAAATTCACCCCTAAACTTTCATACAGGGTCATTTATCAAAATGCCTTAATGCATGCAAAAACCTCCACAATGCATGGTGCAATGCAAATTTTTAAAAGGGGAGGGAGTGGGGAGGAGTCAAGGTGGAAATTCTGTAAAAGTGGGCTTGCTTTGCAAAGCCATAATGTATGATATTGCACTGTTTTAATGCTAAAAATAACCACCATTTTCAATTCTGTTAAGCTGTGCAATGTAATGTGATATGCCCATAATGCATTTTGTGAATTTTTTGCAAATTCTGGTTTTGGGATTTTTAGGTTGGATGAGAGAAAAGGGAGGGACAGGGAGAGGGAGGGAGAGAGAGCCTCTGAGGATAGTAGGGATGTGCAGAGGGTATGAATTCGTCCGATTCCGTATTCATATTCGTCGGCAGGCAAATTCATTGCATTCGTTCAATGGCACCCCCGATCCGTTGATACGTGCATTCATTTTCCGGTTCCCATTAAAGTCAATGGGGGAAGCACTTGCAGCCTATTTTTGGCTGCAGAATTGGGGTTTTCTTATCAATTCTGATGAAACTTCTGGGGAACAATCATCAGAATGAGAAAAGAGCTCCAAGGTACTTAGACTGTGGAAAAGTGGCGCCAAAGTGGCATGAATAGCCTAAGGCACTGTAAAGGGGTAAAGAGGTACTAGGAGTGTCAAGAGTGTTTTCAAAGAGGTGCAAAGCAGAAGC
This sequence comes from Rhinatrema bivittatum, assembly GCF_901001135.1. Taxonomy (NCBI): domain Eukaryota; kingdom Metazoa; phylum Chordata; class Amphibia; order Gymnophiona; family Rhinatrematidae; genus Rhinatrema; species Rhinatrema bivittatum. Next base: position 11,820,797 of record NC_042633.1, read on the forward strand.
GAGAGTGTCAAAAACATACCACAGCTTCAAAAGGGAGCACCGATAACAGATGCATGAACCCTCAAAGGCAGCACGACAGGCAAAGCGGCAAGACAAGTGGCATCAACATCCTACAGCACAATGAAGGGGGAACATAGCAAGCAGAAAGACTAGCACCAGCACACTGAGGAACCATGATAATGGCAAGAACACCACAAGGAGTTAAGTGAGTCATCTGGTGTATGGCAGCAAGGCCGAGTGGCAGAGGGTAGATACAGGCAGGCTACACCTGGGGAGAGTTCCCTTTCCTTTGAGCAGGAAAGGGTTCCCTAGAATGGGTTCGCCCCTAGAGTGGTGTATTTCCATTGGCATCTAGTGAGCTCTCGCTGGTCTTTTAAAATCTCATGGACTTAGCAGATATACAAACGAGAATTTTCAAGGCTGAAGCAGAGGAGGTTTCCATGTAAACAGCGGTTCAACGTGGGTCAGAGGGTGCTAAGAGATAGGCTGCAACACCAGGGAGAGTTCCCTTTCTTAGAGCAGGAAAGGGCTCCCTAGAATGGATTGGCCTCTAGAGTGGATACGGATAATGGTACAAATTGTTAGGATTTAAGCATTTGCAAACAGATCATGACTTCATAAGCAAGACAGAGGAAGTTCTTTTCTCTGCCCTGAAACTAAAGAAAACTTTGTTTTATTTAAGGATCCATGCTGTGAAGGATTACTAGTTTGAATTGCCAGAGACTGAGGTTTCCCTTTGCAATGAGGGTTCAGCCATTAGGACTGGACATAAGTCCTGGACGAACAGGCACAGCAATCAAGGACAGAGGTCAAGCGCACATAGGGACATAAGGCCTGGATGAACAGGAACAGCAATAGAGGACAGAGGTCAAGCCCACATAGGGACATAAGGCCTGGACGAACAGGCACAGCAATCGAGGACAGAAGTCAAGCCCACATAAGGACATAAGGCCTGGACGAACAGGCACAGCAATAGAGGACAGTGGTCAATCCCACATAGGGACATAAAGCCTGGACGAACAGGCACAGCAATCAAGGACAGAGGTCAAGCCCACATAGGGACATAAGGCCTGGACGAACAGGAACAGCAATAGAGGACAGACGTCAAGCCCACATAGGGACATAAGGCCTGGACGAACAGGAACAGCAATAGAGGACAGAGGTCAATCCCACCTAGGAACATAACGCCTGGATAGACAGGCACAGCAATAGAGGACAGTGGTCAATCCCACCTAGGGACATAAGGCCTGGACGGACAGCCACAGCAATAGAGGACAGAGTGAATCCCACGTAAGGACATAAGGCCTGGACGAACAGGCACAGCATTGAAGGACAGAGGTCAAGCCCAAGTATGGATATAAGTCCTGGACAAACTGGTACAGCGATAGAGGACAGAGTTCAAGCCCACAAAGGGACATAAGGCCTGGACGAACAGGAATAGCAATCGAGGACAGAGGTCAAGCCCATATATGGACATAAGGCCTGGACAAACAGGCACAGCAATAGAGGACGGTGGTTAATCCCACTTAGAGACATAAGGCCTGGACGAACAAGCACAGCAATCGAGGACAGAGGTCAAAACCAAGTATTGAAATAAGGCCTGCCTGAACAGGCACAGCAATAGAGGACAGAATAAATCCCACGTAGGGACATAAGGCCTGGACGGACAGGCACACCAATAGAGGACAGATGTCAAGCCTACTTAGGGACATAAGGCCTGGATGAACAGGCACAGAAATAGAGGACAGAGGTCAAGCCCACATAGGGACATAAGGCCTGGACGAACAGGCACAGCAAGGGAGGACAGTGTTCAATCCCACATAGGGACATAAGGCCTGAACGAACAGGCACAGCAATCGAGGACAGAGGTCTAGCCACATATGGACATAAGGCCTAGACGAACAGGCTCAGCAATAGAGGACAGAGGTCAAGCCCACATATGGACATAAGGCCTAGACGAACAGGCTCAGCAATAGAGGACAGAGGTCAAGCACACTTATGAACATAAGGCCTAGAAGAACAGGCATTGTAATCGAGGACAGAGGTCAAGCCCAAGTATGGACATAATACCTGGACGAACAGGCACAGCGATAGAGGACAGAGGTCAATCCCACATAGGGACATAAGGCCAGGAAGAACAGGCACAGCAATAGAGGACAGAGGTAAATCCCACGTATGGACATAAATCCTGGACAGACAGGCACAGCAATAGAGGACAGAGTCAATCCCACGTAGGGACATAAGGCCTGGATGGACAGGCACAGCAATCAAGAACAGAGGTCAAGCCCACTTAGGGACATAAGGCCTGGACGAAGAGGCCCAACAATAGAGGACAGAGATCAAGGCCACATGGGGACATAAGGCCTGTATGACCAGGCATAGCAATCGAGGACAGAGGTCAAGCCCACGTATGGACATGTTCTTGACCTCTGTCCTCGATATGGACATAAAGCCTGGACGAACAGGCACAGCAATAGAGGATAGAGGTCAATCCTACCTAGGAACATAAGGCCTGGATAGACAGGCACAGCAATCGAGGACAGAGGTCAAGCCCACGTATGGACATGTTCTTGACCTCTGTCCTCGATATGGACATAAGGCCAGGACAAACAGGCACAGCAATACAGGACAGAGTCAATCCCAGCTAGGGACATAAGGCCTGGACGGACAGGCACAGCAATAGAGGACTGAGGTCAAGCCCACTTAGGGACATAAGACCTGGACAAAGAGGCACAGCAATTGAGGACAGAGGACAAGCCCACGTACGGACATAAGGCCTGGATAAACAGGCACAGCAATAGAGGACAGAGGTCAATCCCACATAGGGACCTAAGGCCTGGATGAACAGGCACAGAAATTGAGGACAGAGGTCAAGGCTACATGGGGACATAAGGCCTGGATGAACAGGCATAGCAATCGAGGACAGAGGTCAAGCCCACGTATGGAGATAAGGCCAGGATGAACAGGCACAGCAATACAGGACAGAGTCAATCCCAGCTAGGGACATAAGGCCTGGACGGACAGGCACAGAAATAGAGGACAGAGGTCAAGCCCACTTAGGAACATAAGACCTGGACAAAGAGGCACAGCAATTGAGGACAGAGGACAAGCCCACGTACGGACATAAGGCCTGGATAAACAGGCACAGCAATAGAGGACAGAGGTCAAAGCCACTTAGGGACCTAAGGCCTGGATGAACAGGCACAGAAATCGAGGACAGAGGTCAAGGCTACATGGGGACATAAGGCCTGGATGAACAGGCATAGCAATCGAGGACAGAGGTCAAGCCCACATATGGAGATAAGGCCAGGATGAACAGGCACAGCAATACAGGACAGAGTCAATCCCAGCTAGGGACATAAGGCCTGGACGGACAGGCACAGAAATAGAGGACAGAGGTCAAGCCCACTTAGGGACATAAGGCCTGGACAAAGAGGCACAGCAATTGAGGACAGAGGACAAGCCCACGTACGGACATAAGGCCTGGATAAACAGGCACAGCAATAGAGGACAGAGGTTAAACCCACTTAGGGACATAAGGCCTGGATGAACAGGCACAGAAATCGAGGACAGAGGTCAAGACCACGTATGGACATAAGGCCTGGACGAACAGGCACAGCAAGAGAGGACAGTGGTCAATCCCACATAGGGACATAAGGCCTGGACGAACAGGCAAAGCAGTCGAGGACAGAGGTAGGCCTGATTGACAAACTGAAGAGTAGTAAATCACCTGGACCGGATGGTATACACCCCAGAGTTCTGAAGGAACTAAAAAATGAAATTTCAGACCTATTAGTAAAAATTTGTAACTTATCATTAAAATCATCCATTGTACCTGAAGACTGGAGGATAGCAAATGTAACCCCAATATTTAAAAAGGGCTCCAGGGGCGATCCGGGAAACTACAGACCGGTTAGCCTGACTTCAGTGCCAGGAAAAATAGTGGAAAGTGTTCTAAACATCAAAATCACAGAACATATAGAAAGACATGGTTTAATGGAACAAAGTCAGCATGGCTTTACCCAGGGCAAGTCTTGCCTCACAAATCTGCTTCACTTTTTTGAAGGAGTTAATAAACATGTGGATAAAGGTGAACCGGTAGATATAGTATACTTGGATTTTCAGAAGGCGTTTGACAAAGTTCCTCATGAGAGGCTTCTAGGAAAAGTAAAAAGTCATGGGATAGGTGGCGATGTCCTTTCGTGGATTGCAAACTGGCTAAAAGACAGGAAACAGAGAGTAGGATTAAATGGGCAATTTTCTCAGTGGAAGGGAGTGGACAGTGGAGTGCCTCAGGGATCTGTATTGGGACCCTTACTGTTCAATATATTTATAAATGATCTGGAAAGAAATACGACGAGTGAGATAATCAAATTTGCAGATGACACAAAATTGTTCAGAGTAGTTAAATCACAAGCAGATTGTGATAAATTGCAGGAAGACCTTGTGAGACTGGAAAATTGGGCATCCAAATGGCAGATGAAATTTAATGTGGATAAGTGCAAGGTGATGCATATAGGGAAAAATAACCCATGCTATAATTACACGATGTTGGGTTCCACATTAGGTGCTACAACCCAAGAAAGAGATCTAGGTGTCATAGTGGATAACACATTGAAATCGTCGGTTCAGTGTGCTGCGGCAGTCAAAAAAGCAAACAGAATGTTGGGAATTATTAGAAAAGGAATGATGAATAAAACGGAAAATGTCATAATGCCTCTGTATCGCTCCATGGTGAGACCGCACCTTGAATACTGTGTACAATTCTGGTCGCCGCATCTCAAAAAAGATATAATTGCGATGGAGAAGGTACAGAGAAGGGCTACCAAAATGATAAGGGGAATGGAACAACTCCCCTATGAGGAAAGACTAAAGAGGTTAGGACTTTTCAGCTTGGAGAAGAGACGACTGAGGGGGGATATGATAGAGGTGTTTAAAATCATGAGAGGTCTAGAACGGGTAGATGTGAATCGGTTATTTACTCTTTCGGATAGTAGAAAGACTAGGGCACACTCCATGAAGTTAGCATGGGGCACATTTAAAACTAATCGGAGAAAGTTCTTTTTTACTCAACGCACAATTAAACTCTGGAATTTATTGCCAGAAGATGTGGTTAGTGTAGTTAGATTAGCTGTGTTTAAAAAAGGATTGGATAAGTTCTTGGAGGAGAAGTCCATTACCTGCTATTAAGTTCACTTAGAAAATAGCCACTGCCATTAGCAATGGTTACATGGAATAGACTTAGTTTTTGGGTACTTGCCAGGTTCTTATGGCCTGGATTGGCCACTGTTGGAAACAGGATGCTGGGCTTGATGGACCCTTGGTCTGACCCAGTATGGCATTTTCTTATGTTCTTATGTTCTTATGTCAAGCCCGTGTATGGACATAAGGCCTGGATGAACAGGCAAAGCAATCGAAGACAGAGGTCAAGAACATGTAGGCACATAAGGCCTGGATGGACAGGCACAGCAATAGAGGACAGAGTCAATCCCACGGAGGGACAAAGGGTCTGGACGACAGGCACAGCATTCGAGAACAGAGGTCAAGCCCACATATGGACATAAGGCCTGGATGAACAGGCACAGCTATCGAGGACAGAGGTCAAGCCTACTAAGGGACATAAGGCCTGGATGGACAGGCACAGCAATAGAGGACAATGGTCAATCCCACCTAGGGAAATAAGGCCTGGATGAACAGGCACAGAAATAGAGGACAGAGGTCAAGCCCACATAGGGACATAAGGCCTGAACGAACAGGCACAGCAAATGAGGACAGAGTGAATCCCACGGAGGGACAAAGGGTCTGGACAACAGGCAAACCAATCGAGAACAGAGGTCAAGCCCACATATGGACATAAGGCCTGGATGAACAGGCACAGCTATCGAGGACAGAGGTCAAGCCTACTTAGGGACATAAGGCCTGGATAAAAAAGGACAGCAATCGAGGACAGAGTCAAGCTCACTTAGGGACATAAGGCCTGTATGGACAGGCACAGCAATAGAGGACAATGGTCAATCCCACCTAGGGGAAATAAGGCCTGGATGAACAGGCACAGAAATAGAGGACAGAGGTCAAGCCCACATACGGACATAAGGCCTGAACGAACAGGCACAGCAAACGAGGACAGAGGTCAAGCACACTTATGGACATAAGGCCTAGAAGAACAAGCATAGTAATCAAGGACAGAGGTCAAGCCCAAGTATGGACATAATACCTGGACGAACAGGCACAGCGATAGAGGAGAGAGGTGAATCCCACATAGGGACATAAGGCCTAGATAGACAGGCACAGCAATAGAAGAAAATGGTCAAGCCCACTTAGGGATATAAGGCCTGGACAAACAGGCACAGCAAACGAGGACAGAGGTCAATCCCACATAGGGACATAAGGCCTGGATGAACAGGCATAGTAATCCAGGACAGAGGTCAAGCCCAAGTATGGACACAATACCTGGACAAACAGGCACAGCAATCGAGGACAGAGGTCAAGCCCATTTATGGACATAAAGCCTGGATGAACAGGCACAGCAATCGAGGACAGAGGTCAAGCCCATGTTTGGCCGTAAGGCCTGGACGAACAGGCACAGCGATAGAGGACAGATTCAATCCCACGTAGGGACATAAGGCCTAGACAAACAGCACAGCAATAGAGGACAGAGTCAATCCCACGGAGGGACAAAGGGTCTGGACGACAGGCAAACCAATCGAGAACAGAGGTCAGGCCCACATATGAACATAAGGCCTGGATGAACAATCACAGCTATCGAGGACAAAGGTCAAGCCCACTTAGGAACATAAGGCCTGGACAAACAGGCACAGCAATCGAGGACAGAGGTCAATCCCACATAGGGACATAAGGCCTGGATGAACAGGCATAGCAATCGAGGACAGAGGTCAAGCCCACGTATGGACATAAGGCCTGAACAAATTGGTACAGCGATAGAGGACAGAGTTCAAGCCCACAGAGGGACATAAGGCCTGGATGGAAGGCACAGCAATTGAGGACAGAAGTCAAGCCTACTTAGGCCATAAGGCCTGCACAAACAGGCACAGCAATCAAGGACAGAGTCAAGCTCACTTAGGGACATAAGGCCTGGATGGACAGGCACAGCAATAGAGGACAATGGTCAATCCCACCTAGGGAAATAAGGCCTGGATGAACAGGCACAGCAATCGAGGACAGAGGTCAAGCCCACCTATGGACATAAGGCCTGGACGAACAGGCACAGCAATGGAGGACAGAGGTCAGTCCTACCTAGGGACATAAGGCCTGGATAGACAGGCACAGCAATAGAGGACAGTGGTCAATCCCTCCTAGGGACATAAGGACCGGACAAACAGGCACAGCAATCGAGGACAGAGGTCAAGCCCATTTATGGACATAAGGCCTGGATGAACAGGCATAACAATCGAGGACAGAGGTCAAGCCTACATAGGGACATAAGGCCTGGATGAACAGGCACAGAAATCGAGGACAGAGGTCAAGCCCACGTATGGATATAACGCCTGGACAAACAGGCACAGCAATAGAGAACAGTGGTCAATCCCACATAGGGACATAAGGCCTGGATGAACATGCACAGCAATCAAGGACAGAGGTCAAGCGCACGTATGGACATAAGGCCTGGACAAACAGGCACAGCAATCGAGGACAGAGGTCAATCCCACTTAGGGACGTAAAGCCTGGATAAAGAGGCACAGCAATTGAGGACAGAGGACAACCCCACGTACGGACATAAGGCCTGGACGAACAGTCATAGCAATCGAGGACAGAGGTCAAGCCCACGTGTGGACATAAGACCGGAACAAACCGGCACAGCAATACAGGACAGATTCTATCCCAGCTAGGGACATAAGGCCTTGACGAACAGGCACAACAATAGAGGACAGAGTCAAGCCCACTTAGGGACATAAGGCCTGGATGGACAGGCACAGCAATAGAGGACAATGGACAATCCCACCTAGGGACATAAGGCCTGGACGAACAGGCACAGCAATAGAGGACAGAGTTCAAGCCCACTTAGGGACATAAGGCCTGGATGAACAGGCACAGCAATCGAGGAAACAGGTCAAGCCCACGTAGGGACATAATGCGTGGACGGACAGGCACAGCAATAGAGGATTTCCTTCGTGCAGGTTTGTTGTGGTTTGGCCTGTCACTTCTTCCTGAACTGGTTCACTGCCAGAAGAAAATGGCATCTTTTTCATTTCTGAAAGATAATTCAACAGAGGATGCTTTTAGAGCAATAGAGACTGCCATTTGTGAAGCAAGAACTGAGCTGGAGATTATTTTTGAATACCCAGAAGCTATTAACTGTACTTATGCACTTCAGCTGATGACAAAGGAACATGAAGAGCTCTCAGAAATAAGAAACTGCTATTCAAGTCAAAATGTACAATATGAACCTCTGTTGACTTTCTGGTTTACACAGTGCCTCTGTAAACAATGGGAACACAGAGGATGAACTAGAGTGCAACTACCACCAGTTTTCAATAGTACTTGAAACATTACTGTTGGCAAGGTCATGAAAAATATTGAGCATATGAAATATGCAAGGTCCAAACATCTTAATTCAGCTTTTTATGTTCTTACATTCCAAATGTGGACGGACAGGCACAGCGTTAGAAGTCAGGCCCTTATAGGGACGTACGGCCTGGACAGTGGCTTGTCAGGCACAGCGTTTGAGGTCAGTCCCTTGTAGGGACGTACGGCTTGGATAGTGGACGGACAGGTACAGCGATTGAGGTCAGGCTCTTGTAGGGACGTACGGCCTGGACAGTGGACGGATAGGCACAGCGTTTCAGGTCAAGTACATGTGCTGCAGTGCTTATATAATCTGGAGCATAGGAGGCAGTTACAGCTGCTGCAAGGCTTTCAATTGCTTTTATTCATCTTGTCATTCACAGGGAAAATTTGGAAACCCAAGCAAAGGCAGGATTACTTTCAAAAACACTAGCATTTCCATCAACTCTGGTGCCACCCTTGAGTGGTGAGTGCTCATGATATCTCCTGTCATTGAAAAGACACGTTTACTGGGCTCACTGGTTGTTGGACATGACAGATATCGCTGAGCCACTTTGGCTAGGCGTGGCCAGACAGTGGACTTGTGTGCCCAATATGCCAGAGGATCTGTCTACATGTTCTCTGTCAGCTCTGAGAGATACCATGTCACTGCAGCTGTGCTGGTGTTTCCTTTGCATGAGTGGGCTGAGACTCACTCATGCCAGCTGCTTTCTCTCTAGCCCATCGCACAACAGTCCTTCACCAATAAGAGACAATCATACTGTAGGGCAAGTTTCCCTTTCACACGGGGATCACAGACTGTGGCGAGCATGTATGTGTTCTGATCTGTTAAAGGCCTTAATCTGTCTTCCACCTGCTGCTGCAAAACGTCCAGACAATGTAGCACCTCAACTGTCATTCCCTCTTCCTGCTTAAAGGCCTCCAAATGTTCATCCAGGAAATTAACTATAGGGATTATGTCAGCCAAGGTGGTACTTCTGGAACTCAGCTCCTCCGTGTCATCCTTGAAGGGCTGCAGGATTTTTACCAGCTGATTCATGACTAACCAATGATGATGCCCTAGGGGATTCTGCACACCTATGTCCATTGTACCATAAAGTTCATGAAGGGGTGTCTGCAGCTCCACTAACCTATCGATCATCATAAATTCAGAATGCCACTGGGTGGCAATATGTTGAATGAGACTCTTGTGAGGCATCTCCAAATCAGTCTGCTTTTGTTGGAGAACCTGCCCCACCTTCACACCTCTGTGGAAGTACGCTGCTGTGTTCCTGCACTTCTGTATTAACCTATGCAGGTATTCATTCTCTTTGTCATTGGAATCCAACCCCAGAGCTGACTTCACTACTAGGTGCAGAGTGTGTGCATGTGTTCCGCGGCCACGGACGACCGCAACCACGTTCATCTTCCCAACCTGGACTGGGAGGCCGCTGCGGCAGCGTCGGGTAAGTCATGGGAAACTGAGGCCTGTAGTCCCCCGTGTGCTGGCGCAGGCATCCGCGATGGCCCCCAGGCTTGGGAACCGTCTCTACTCCCTCCTTGCGGCGTCGAGCGGTTTCCACCGTGGGCCGGGAATCCTAGATGGCCGCTGCCATCTTAGGCGCGAGGCCGCACCTCCTCACCAGATTTAAAGGGACATGGTCCCTTTAACCACCTACAGCTGTTTCCAATGAGCCAGAGCAGAGGAAGTATAAAAGGAGGCTTCCTCTGCTCATTCCTTGACTTGGCAACTTTCGAGTTAGTCGAGTCTGCTTGCTTCGGTGAGTCTTCTTGTGCTTCGGATCCTTGCTTCTTGGTTCCTGTCTCGTCTTAGTGATTCCTGGTTCCTGACTTCGGATTGACAAGCGGTGATTCTTGGTGTGTGACTTCGGACTGGCAAGCGACAATCACTTGGTGTGTGACCTCAGACTGGTAAGCGACGACACTTGACCTTGGACTTCTTCTGGACCATCGTCTCCAAGGGCCCACCTAAGTCCCAGTGGCTTGGGTCCCTACGGGCTCCTCCCAGGGGGACCGTGGGCTTCCAGGGGTGAAGCTCCAGTTAGCCCTTGCACCGATCTCTCGACTCCTTGACTTCTCAAAGTTCTATCTATGTCCCAGCAGTCTGGGTCCCTACGTGCTTTTCCTGGGGAGACCATGGGCTTCCAGTGGCGAAAGAAACAGTTCCTCTCCTCGACGTCACGACTCTTCGTCTGCCTCCACAGTCACCTAAGTCTCCAGTGCTGAGGGTCAGCTAGTCGCATCTTCTGTTCAGCCTCGCCACCTGACGGGAGAACCTACAGATCCACCTCCTAAGTTATACCATCCTCCCATCGGTCCAAGAGTTCACAAGCCTGAGCATAACAGATTGCCACGTCCATGAACCCGGCGGAGGAATCCGCCCATCAGGCCATTCCAAGAATTGTCCAGCTTCTGATGGACCAGCAAAATACCTGGACACCCTTGTCTCTGCAGTGGAGGGCCTGAACCAGCGCTTCGAGGCGTTGGGGCCCATGAACCCCACTCTGCCGTCCCCGCCTGTGGTTTCCGTGGTCCGTCCAGTAATCCGCCTGCCTACACCGTCACGCTTCTCAGGGGAACCCCGGGCCTGCAGGGATTTCATTAACCAGTGCAACATGCACTTTCCCCTGCAGTCGGCCCTTTTTCCCGACGACGCTACCAAGACCACCTTCATTCTCTCTCTCCTCGAAGGGAAGGCCCTAGAGTGGGCTTCCCCCCTGTGGGAACGGGATGATCCCTTTCTGAGCAATCTGAGGGAGTTCTGTGAACTGTTCCGGATGAGCTTCGGTGATCCCATGCAGGAGGTTTTCACTGGGCCCAAATTGCTACAACTAGGCCAAGGTTCAAGGACTGGCCGAATTCGCCATAGATTTCCAGACCCTTTCTTCAGAGCTCGGCTGGGGCCCTGACTGTCTACGAACTATGTTCCTTCAGGGGCTTAGCCCCAGAATTAAGGATGAGCTCGCAGGCCCGGAAATACCTAGGTCCTTGAATGCCCTTATCGATCTGGCAGGGCGTATAGACTGGCGCCACCAAGAACGCCGCCAAGAGGCCAAGATGACACCGAAAGCCGCAACTCCTTCCAGGCGCCCTCGACGCTCGTCTTCTCCCAAGGGTAGATCGGGAACCTCCGGAATACCGGCCAAAGAACCCATGGAATTGGGCCGTGGGAGACTTTCCATGCAAGAGCGCCCGCAGCGAATGAAAGAAGGCCTCTGTTTTTATTGCGGCGTGGCGGGCTATCAAATAGCCGCATGCCCGGCGCGACCGGAAAATTCCTGGGCCTAGGACCTGAAGGAGGTCTCTTCCTGGGCCTAACCTCACCTGCACCTCCACTAACTCTACCAGTGGCGCTAACGTCTGCAGCCGGAGAATTCCACATGTTAGCTCTGGTAGACTCTGGCGCCGGCGGCAATTTCATTATGAAGAGTCTGGTGGAGCACTTGAAGATTTCACAGCTCCATTGGTCATCTCATCAATCCAGGGTAAACCCCTCCTGGGACGTGTGACACACATCACGGAACCCGTCCAGTTGAGGGTTGGACTCCTTCATCGTGAGCGGTTACCCTTCCATATCTTGGAGCATTCCATACATCCTGAAATCTTGGGCCTCCCCTGGCTCCAGGAACACGGTCCCCAGTTCGACTAGAAGACCTTGCAGCTATCCCACTGGGGGCCGAATTGTCACGGCAATTGCCTCCAATCGGTGATTCCAGTCTCATGCTCCACCGTCCTCACCAGTCCTCAGGGCCTGCCGGCCTCCTATGCCTCGTATGCGGATGTCTTCCCAAAGCAAAAGGCTGAGATACTTCCGCCTCATCGACCATATGACTGTGCCATCAACCTCCTCCCTGGCAATGAGCCCCCTCGGGGGCGCACCTATGCCCTCTTGCCTGCGGAGACCCAAGCCATGACTCAGTACATCAAAGAGAACCTGGAGAGGGGCTTCATTTGGAAGTCAACATCCCCAGTGGGAGCTGGGTTCTTCTTCGTTGGGAAGAAGGACGGAACTCTTCACCCTTACATCGACTACAGGGGCCTGAATGCAATAACAGTCAAGGACCGCTACCCCTTGCCCCTCATCTCCGAGCTCTTCGATCGGCTGCAAGGTGCAAGGGTCTTCACCAAGTTGGATCTTCAAGGGGCCTATAACCTGATTTGCATCAAGGAGGGTGACGAATGGAAGACGGCCTTCACCACCCGAGACGGCCACTATTGGTATCTGATGATGCTGTTCAGACTCTGTAATGCTCCAGCGGTGTTCCAGAACACCATGAATGAGATACTCTGCGATCTCTTGTATCGGTGTGTGGTCGTGTACCTGGAAGACATTTTGATATTCTCGGACTCTCTGACCACTCACCGCCAGCACGTCGTCCAAGCATTGCAACGTCTAAGAGAACATAGACTGTACGCGAAACTTGAAAAGTGCCTTTTTGAGCGGGAGTCCCTTCCATTCCTGGGGTATATTGTCTCCAGTGAGGGATTCCATATGGACCCCCAGAAGCTAAAAGCCATTCGGGAATGGCCGCAGCTGTCCGGACTGAAGGCACTCCAACGGTTTTTGGGTTTCGCCAACTATTACTGATCCTTTATTCCTCATTATGCGTCCATCGTTGCCCCGATGAAAGCTTTGTCCCAGAAAGGAGTGAATCACAAAAACTTGTCTCCGGGAGTGGAGGCCACCTTCCATCGCCTCAAAGAGGTGTTCCTGCAACAGCCGTGCCTACGCCATCTGGATCCACAACGGCTATTTGTCATCGAAGTGGACGCGTCCTCAGAAGACGTAGGGGCCATTCTGAGTCAGACTTCCAAAAATCACAAGTTACGCCCGTGTGCCTTCCTCTCTCGTCAGTTCTCTCCGGCAGAGCGGAACTATGCTATTGGCGACAAAGAGCTCTTGGCCATAAAGGTGGCCCTAGAAGAATGACGTCCTTGGCTAGAGGGGTCACAACACTAGTTTACGGTCTACACGGACCATAAAAACCTTGAGCACCTGCATCAGGCACAACGACTCAACCCTCGACAGGCACGTTGGGCGTTATTCTTCACCCGATTTAACTTTATCCTCTGCTACAGACCTGCCGGGAAGAATCTCAAGGCCGATGCCTTGTCACATGTCTTCGAGGCTACTGAGACTTCTGATGACCCTCAGTTCATCATAGAGCCATCACATGTCCTTCTGTCTGCCACCACAGCAATCCCTCCCGGGAAAACTCTGGTTCCGCCGCACTTGCGGAAATAAGTCCTGGCATGGGCTCATGACTCCCGTTGCTCCAGTCATCCAGGACAATCTCAGACCTTACAGACCCTCCACTGATACTATTGGTGGCCTAAGGACAACAAAGATGTCAAGTCATATGTAGAGTCCTGCCAGTCATGTGCTCGTCATAAGAGGATTTCAGGTTCAACCCCAGGCTTGCTTCAGCCTTTACCAGCTCCCTCGGATCCATGGACCCATCTTGCGATGGACTTCGTGGTCGATCTGCCGTCATCCAGTGGGAACACGGTCATATGGGTAGTCATCGACTGATTTAGTAAAATGGCACACTTCGTGCCACTCCCAGGGCACCCACCCGCAGCACAGCTGGCCCAGCTGTTCGTCCAGCACATTTTTAGACTACATGGTCTACCAAGAAGTATCCTCTCGGACCGAGTCCCTCAATTTACTGCCAGATTCTGGAGGGCCCTCTGCCAAAAGTTCGACGTCACCCTGGACTATACTTCTGCTTACCACCCGCAGACCAATGGTCTAGTGGAGAGAATGAACCAAACCTTAAAGACGTTCCTCCGCATCTATGTAAATGAGAAACAGGACGACTGGGCAAGTCTGCTGCCTTGGGCAGCATTTGCACTCAATTCTCATCTTTCCATGGCTACCAGATCCTCGCCATTCCAGTTATTCTGCGGGAAGCAGCCACGCCCGCCGCTGCCAGTTCCCCAGTAGCCCAACTCTCTGCAGACAAACTACACCGCCTGTGGATTTCCACACGGCGCCCATTGATCAAAGCCAGTCAGGTGGCAAAAAGGTATGCCGATCAGCGACGAAGACCATACCCACCTCTGAGGCCGGGTCAAAAGGTATGGCTGAGCACCCAGTTCATCCGCCTGAAGCTGCCTTCAGTGCGATTGGCCCCTCGATTTATTGGGCCATTTCCCATCATTCGACAGGTTGGTGCGGTATCATATCAGCTTCGTCTACCGCCTTCACTCAAGATACACAACACGTTCCATGTCTCCCTCTTGAATCCCCTGGTGTTATCTTGGCCTTCCAGTACGCCTCTGACTCCCCAACCCATCGCCTCCAAAGACGATCTCACCTATCAGGTCCGACAGGTATTGGACATGCAGAAACATAGAAAGAAATGGGAGTATCTGCTAGCCTGGGAGGGGTTCGGCCCCGAAGAAAACACCTGGGAGCCGTTGGCCAACATACTAAGACTGGGGCTTGCTTGAGCGGTTCCATAAAGACCATCCATCTAAGCCCAGGCCTCCGGGGAGGCGTCCTAAAGAGACCTGGACCGGCAGGCCGCCACAGCAGCGTCGGGTAAGTCGCGGGAAACTGAGGCCTGTAGTCCCTGCGCACCAGCGCAGGCATCCGCGATGGCCCCCAGGCTTGGGAGCCGTCTCTGCTCCCTCCTCGCTGCATCGGGCAGCTTCCCCTGTGGGCCGTGAATCCAAGATGGCCGCCACCATCTTAGGCACTAGGCCACGCCTCCTCACCAGATTTAAAGGGACCTGGTCCCTTTAACCACCAACAGCTGTTTCCAATGAGCCAGAGCAGAGGAAGTATAAAAGGAGGCTTCCTCTGCTCATTCCTTGACTTGGCAACTTTTGGTTAGTCGAGTCTGCTTGCTTCGGTGAGTCTTCTTGTGCTTCGGATCCTTGCTTCTTGGTTCCTGTCTCGTCTTAGTGATTCCTGGTTCCTGACTTCGGATTGGCAAGCGGTGATTCCTGGTGTGACTTCGGACTGCAAGCGGTGATTCCTGGTGTGTGACTTTGGACTGGCAAGCGGCGATCGCATGGTGTGTGACCACTGACTGGTAAGCGACGACCCTCTGGCACTTGACCTTGGACTTCTTCTGGACCATCGTCTGCAAGGGCCCACCTAAGTCCCAGCGGCCCGTGTCCCTACGGGCTCCTCCCGGGGGGACCGCGGGCTTCCAGGGGTGAAGCTCCAGTTAGCCCTTGCATTGATCTCTCGACTCCTTGACCTCTCAAAGGTCCACCTAAGTCCCAGTGGTCCGGGTCCCTACGGGCTCCTCCTGGGGGGACCGTGGGCTTTAAGTGGCGAAGACACAGTTCCTCTCCCCGACGTCACAACTCTTCGTCTGCCTCCACAGTCACCTCAGTCTCCAGTGCCGAGGGTCAGCTGGTCGCATCTTCTGTTCAGCCACGCCACCCGACGGGAGAACCTACGGATCCACCTCCTAAGGTATACCATCCTCCCGTCGGTCCAAGGGTTCACAAGCCTGAGCATAACAGTGCAAAACATCGGGTGTTCTTAAAGCGTCCGTCGTTTATTGCCTTAACCAGGTTTGCACCATTGCCTGTGACAAAGAACCCTGCCTGAGGATTCCTGTCTCACTGGTGTAGTTGCCAGCCCTCCAGCATCCGTCTGATGCATGCTAGAATATTTTCTGAGGTATGGGCCTGGTCCATCAGGTGGGTGTGCAGTAAAGCCCACCTCCACCCTGATACTTGTTCAGTAATAGAGCTGCTGCCTGCCCCTGCCTCAGCCAGGTCCCACCTGTGTGCTGTCAGGGAGAGATAAATGTGTGCAGCATTCATGGCAGTCCAGATATCGCAAGTGAAATGCACATTCCCCTCTGCCTTAGCAAGCAGCGCTTGGATGCGACTGCGACACTGCTTGTACAGGCTGGGGATAACCTTTATGCTAAATGTGGTTCTGGAGGGGACTTTATAATTTGAAACTATGACCTTCAGAAAACGCTTAAAACCCACATACTCCACTAACTGCAAGGGCTGGTCACCAAGGGCAATCATTTCCCCAATTCTCCTCGTTACATATTTTGAGGCTGCCTGCCTCCTACCCCAAGATACCGTTACCTCACTCCACCCCATTTCCTCCATGGTGGGTTGTCGCTTCTGCCACATGTCAGGGGGTTGCTGGCCTGCCACCTGACTGCTAGAAGGGGATGTGGGCGTGGGGTGACTCTGCTGCTTTTGAACCACTTTATGCTGCTTGGAAAGGGTCCCCTGACTGGTACTGCCATTAGCCACTGCCATTAGCAATGGTAACATGGAATAGACTTAGTTTTTGGGTACTTGCCAGGTTCTTATGGCCTGGATTGGCCACTGTTGGAAACAGAATGCTGGGCTTGATGGACCCTTGGTCTGACCCAGTATGGCATGTTCTTATGTTCTTATGTTCTTATCCCCAGATGGCAGTACTGTTGTTGGGTGTTGCCTCTTCATATGATGTGTTATGCCAAAATTAGATAGATGTCCCATTTGCTTGCCTCTGCTCATAGCCCTGCCACAGTATTACACCGAGCAAAACGCGGGTCATCCGTCACTTTAAAGTGGCTCCAGATCGCAGATGTCTTTCAGGATCCTCCCTTCTCTAAAGTCTTGGGGCTGGATGCTGGCACTGGAGCTGAAGTAGTGGGTGCACCCTGAAAAGCAATGCCAGGGGCCTCAGTCACCCTCTGTGACTGCGCTGATTGCTCTTCCTCCTCCTCATCAGTTTCATCTCTCCCCTGCTGCACAGAAGTGGAAGCTAAGACAGGACTAACTGATCCTCCTAAAGCTTCGTCAGCTATTACTTCTTACGTTTCTGATGAGAATCCCACACAAGATGATTCTTCATCTGAATCAGAAGCAAACAGTGACTGTGTTACATTGTCAAAGCTAAGTCTTAGTCAAGACTTCTGTCCCCCTGCTGCTTTTGGGTGTCGACATTTTGTCTGGCATGACTCAGCCTCCCCTTCCCTCACCTCCAAAACTACAGGGTCAGAAACAGGTGGTGGTGATGGCGATGCATCATGGTCAGATTTCATTTTTTTCTGGATGGAACTGCCTGCCCCTCCAAAGACTTTAGATTGCAACAGGTCCCTTTTTAACTTTAATGGGGGACTGGCACTATTTCCTTTTGAAGTGCCTTCTCTGCCAATACCAATCACTCAACCACATCTAGCTTTCCCTGACATTATGGATTTAATGTCACTTCCTAGTGCCTACTGGCTGCCCACTGTCACAGTGCCTTGCTATGCACTAATGTAACGTGTGTGTGGTGTGCACATGCACAGCTTGCTTGTAAGCACAAAAGAGGCAGGCTGGGGATTTCACTGCACAGACTGTCCCAATAATAAAGTTCAGTCTGCTAAACTACCCACTGCCCACTGTCACCGTGCCTTGCTATGCACTAATGTAATGTGTGTGGTGTGCACACACACACACACACAGCTTGCTTGTAAGCACAAAAGAGGCAGACTGGGGTTTTCACTGCACATACTGTCCCAATAATAAAGTTCAGTCTGCTAAACTACCCACTGCCCACTGTCACCGTGCCTTGCTATGCACTAATTTGATGTGTGTGGTGGGCACACACACACAGCTTGCTTGTAAGCACAAAAGAGGCAGACTGGGAATTTCACTACACAGACTGTCCCAATAATAAAGTTCAGTCTGCTAAACTACCCACTGCCCACTGTCACCGTGCCTTGCTATGCACTAATGTAATGTAGTTGTATTCGTGGGGAGTCGCGATACGTTTCACTTCCCCATGAATACAACGAATAGGGACATATACATTGCGGATTGCCAATACGTCGAAAATGAATGCACACCCCTAGAGGATAGTATCATAGTAAGCAGCTATTTATGCTACTATAGGAGGCCTACCTAGGAACTCGAGGTGAGGTTTAGGTAATAGTGAGGGCTTAGGGGCCACTTTTACATGCAAAGTGAGACATACTAACAGAACAGTGCACTCTTGTGAAGATTTGATGTCTTTCAGAGTGAGGAAACTCAAACAAAGATGAGATTTGTACAATGTTCTGTCAACCTAGCTTGATGTTACCCAGGTAGAGAGTCCATCAAGCTAGGGTGAGAGAACATTGTACAAATGTCATCGTTGTGTGAGTTTCCTCATTCCAAAGGAAATCAGATCTTAACAAGAGTGCATTGTTCTGTTCATACATCTCACTCTGCATGTAAAAGTGGCCCCTAAGCCCTACACTACTGCCTAAAGCTCACCTGGAGTTACAAGGTAGGCCTCCTATAGTAGCATAAATAGTTAACTACTAAAACTTTCTTATAGGTTAGGCTTTCTTCCCATCCCCCATGGTGGTGAAATTAGTACTTTATAGGTAGGGAAATGCAATTATACAGGTATTACCACAAAGTGCATTGTAATAAATAGGCTATTACCAAAAAAGATGTTCCTTTTCTTATCACATGCGATATTTAGTGCAGTTTGATAAATCTAAGCCATAGGTTTTTTATTTGTATGTTGAATATGATATTATAAATTTTATGTGTATGTTTTTATTTTAAACTGAATTGATTTTGTTAATTATGATTGGCTGTGGGTTCACCAAGACATGATAAATCTTTTCTTCTAACCATTGTCTGCCCTGGTAGGTAAAATGAAAAGGTTTAGGTAGCATCAACATAAGCAACATGAAAATCTAGAATACACACGCCACACATACATACATGCACACAGATTGCATCCCTCAACCAATCAGAAGCTTGAGACAGATTCAGCAAATAGAGGAAAGCGAGAGGGGCAGAATAAAGAAATGGAGGGATCTGGGTTCAGTTTATCTACACAAATTCATATGACCATGAGATTACAGCAAACAGCAGTGACACAGGGGAATCTCAGAGATGTGATTATATCAGTTACATGAGAAGTGGTCTCCACAGTTTGGTCAATAAGCCATTGTGCCAGGGCCAACATTTCTCTCTCCATCCTGTAGAGGATTGCTAATATTATGTGTCACTACGATGCCTTTCCACTAAGGCCAGTGTGTGACTGAACACTACAGACTTTCAACTGATCGACTTAAAACAATGGCAGTTCAAATCCTCTCTCTTGGAGCTGTTGAAAATTCACTTGTCTACCCAATCCTTTTTGGTCACATAGTGCAAGTACTCCCATTTCAGTGCTTAATCAGCCCTCAGCTAATGGTGCCCATATCTGTATCCTGTCTGTAGTGCTTTTGCTCTGACAGCCAGGATGTCAGCCACAGTTTGACTTCACCATCACAGGGGTATACGGGTTCAATGGAAGCTCTGGTAGCAGCCTTTTGAAACAATACTATTCAGGGTGTCATGTATAACAAATGTGTATTTCTGAAGACCATGTTGCTGAACATCCAGGGACATGAACAATCAAACCATGAGTGTTTTCCTCTCTCTCCCAGACACAACTGGTGTGGGAACTTTGCAAGCTCTTGTGAGTGCAGAGCAAAGTTTAACTGTGTGAGTGAGAACTGTGTGAGTGAGAAGTGTGTTAATGTGCGCTGAAGGTGAGTGTGAGTGCCAGAGAGAGAGGGAGACTACGACGAGTGAGATAATCAAATTTGGAGATGATACAAAATTTTTCAGAGAAGTTAAATCACAAGCAGATTGTGATAAATTGCAAGAAGACCTTGTGAGACTGGAAAATTGGGCATCAAAATGTCAGATGAAATTTAATGTGGATAAGTACAAGGTGATGCATATAGGGAAAAATAACCCATGCTATAGTTATAATGTCAGGTTCCATATTAGGTGCTACAACCCAAGAAAGAGATCTAGGCGTCATAGTGGATAACACATTGAAATCGTCGGTTCAGTGTGCTGCGGCAGTCAAAAAAGCAAACAGAATGTTGGGAATTATTAGAAAGGGAATGGTAAATAAAACGGAAAATGTCATAATGCCTCTGTATCGCTCTATGGTGAGACCGCACCTTGAATACTGTGTACAATTCTGGTCGCCACATCTCAAAAAGATATAATTGCGATGGAGAAGGTACAGAAAAGGGCTACCAAAATGATAAGGGGAATGGAACAGCTCCCCTATGAGGAAAGACTAAAGAGGTTAGGACTTTTCAGCTTGGAGAAGAGACGGCTGAGGGGGGATATGATAGAGGTCTTTAAAATCATGAGAGGTCTAGAATGGGTAGATGTGAATCAGTTATTTACTCTTTAAGATAATAGAAAGACTAGGGGGCACTCCATGAAGTTAGCATGTGGCACATTTAAAACTAATTGGAGAAAGTTCTTTTTTACTCAACGCACAATTAAACTCTGGAATTTGTTGCCTTAGTGTAGTTAGATTAGCTGTGTTTAAAAAAGGATTGGATACGTTCTTGGAGGAGAAGTCCATTACCTGCTCAGACCCCTTTCACTCTATCCTTACAGGCTCCAACTCCTTTGCTCTCCCATTCCCCTCTACACTGAACATAGGATTCCTCTCTCTCTTCTCTCTTACACATACACTCTCCCTCTGTCCCTCACACCCGCACACCCAGTCCCTCTTAAACACATACACAATCCCTCACGTAATCTCCCTCTCTCTCCGGCACTCACACTCACCTTCAGCGCACATTAACACACTTCTCTCTCACACAGTTAAAACGGGCTATATTTTTGTCCCCTCTCCACCTAAGTCTTTGCTCTGCAGTCGTAAAAGCTTGCAAAGTTCCCACGCCTGTTGTGTCTGGGAGAGTGAGGAAAACACTCCATCCCCCCCCCCCCATCGCAAAGGGCAGGCGGCAGGCACTGCAACAGATTTGGAACACGTTGCCTTGCTTACTTTGCTCTTTCTTGGAGACCTGTGCCTGTAAGGAATCCGATCGGGGACTTGAGAGGGAGGAGGGAACAGGGCTCTGGCTTTCACTTTCATGACGGTGCTTTGCTGGGAGTGGGGGTGGAGCGATGCCCATGTAAACTCTTTACGTGGTGGCTGAGACCCACGGGTGGCTTGACAGCACTGCCTTCCCCCCCCCCCCCCCCCCCTACAGTTGCGGGATATTTACTTGGCTTCTCCTTATCTGCGGGACTCAGGGGGCAGGGGAGGAGGGCGAGATGTACTCTATTCAGCTCTTTGCGCTTTGGCTGCTGCAGGCTGCAGCTGCTATGATCTCTTCACAGCCACTTTCTACTGCATTTGCTCTGCTCCGGCCGTCCCAACTCCTTCCCCTCCTTCCCCGGTGGTGGACGAACTGGTTCGGCGACTCTTCTACCATTTTCTCCTCCTGTGTGTAACTGTCCGGCAGTCCCTACTCCCTCCCCCCTTCCCCAGCAGCGGAGGAATGGGCTGAGCTGTTTATCGGAGCAGCGACTCGTCTGCCCTTTCCTCCTCCCCTCTGTGACACCCAGCACGTAGCGCAGAGCTCTATGGTCCGCACATGCACGGTAGAGCTGCTCTCTACTATGCATTTGAGGGCGGTCGGTGAGAGCCCATTTATATTGTAGATAGCGTGTGTTGCTTTTACATCCAACAGATGGCGCTGTTTTTCCCAAAAAGCATGTTTTTACCTGTCACAGGTGTGACATCTATATAATATAGGTTTATAAAAAAAACGCGCGTATTGGAATGCAACGTTGGGTCAAAATTTCAAAGCAGTCGGTGAAGAACTTTCAGAGATATAAGATTTTGAACAAACAAACATTTACATTTTTATTTATATATATATATGATGCTAATTAACGTATATTATGTGGAACATTTCTTTTTTTTTCCTGGCACAACAATTCTTGTGTTTGATTTGTAAAATCCATAAATAAATTTTTTTTTAAAAAAAAGGGGACATGACCGGACACCATTACCAGTTTTTCCATTTCCTTTCCAGTTCACGCACTCAAGTTAAAGCTCTTCCAAACCCCTTGGTTAGAGCCTTCCTTCCCACCTGTTAGCACCAACCCTTAAAACCCCACGGATCTGCCTAGGTTTTTTTGTTTTATCACTTACACATCATCCATAGCAAAAGTAAAGGGGCACACCAGGGCGCTTAAGTATCTAAACTCAAATTTCAGATTAAAAACACTGAACGCCAAAGTCCTGCCCCACCCAGACCCCGCCTCTTTTTCAGAAGTTCTGAGATGTGCATGCAGCGGCGTTTATGTGCATATCCTGGCAGCTTTTAAAATCCCGTAAGCTCACTCCAGCAAACATCGGGCTTTTAAAATTCATCTTTTAGTTTTTCTTCTTGGAAACATTAGAAATCTTTGTACAACATAATTGCCATCTTAGCTGCCATAAAAAGGAAAGCCACTATTTTCCAGAGGGTGGGATTTAGACCTGCCTAATCCAATATATAAAACTGGGGTAGCTAGCCATTTCTTTGGAGTGGAAGTCGCCACCTCGTAGTGACACCTATTAAGTCATGCTTACCAATGCATTAGATTTCTTTGAAGGTGTAGATAGATAAACGTGCAGAAGGGTGAGCAGGTCAGTATAACACACCTGGATTTTCAGAAGTCATATTAAAAAAATCTCACATTAGAGACTCCTCAGAAGATTAAAAAAAGCAACTGAATAGGAGGCAATGTTCACTTTGCAGATTTGAAACTGGTTAAAATATAATAAAAGTATCTAGATAGAGAGGATGCTTTTTCCAAGTATCAATATGGATTTTGGAGGCGCATAGTGTGAAATTACTATTACATTCCTATTAGACATATCGTATGCTATCCCGCCCCGCCCCATCCCCGCGCCTTTTTGCAAGGCCCGGGACTTACACACATCCCGGGGCTTTACGCTCGTTTCCGGGCCTTTTAAAAATAGGCCCGGTGCGCGTAAACCCCCTTAGCACATAAATCCTCTGGATTTACACGCTTAGGGGTAGATTTTCAAACAGCGCGATTTGGCGTACTTTTGTTGGTACATCAGGCGCAAACAAAAGTACACTGGATTTTAGTAGATACGCGTGTAGCCGCGCATATCCGCTAAAATCCGGGATCAGCGCGCGCAAGGCTATCGATTCCGTATAGCCGGCGCGCGCCGAGCCGCACAGCCTACCTCCGTTCCCTCCGAGGCCACTCCGAAATCGGAGCGGCCTCGGAGGGAACCTTCTTTTGCCCTCCCCTCACCTTCCCCTCCCTAACCCACCCGCCCGGCCCTGTCTAAACCCCACCCTTACCTTTGTCGGGGGATTTACGCCTCCTGGAGGGAGACGTAAATCCCCGCGCGCCAGCAGGCCACTAGCGCGCTGGGACGCGACCTGGGGGCGGGTCCGGAGGGCGCGACCACGCCCCCGAATCGCCCCGGGCCGTAACCACGCCCCCGGGCCCGCCCCCGAAACGCCCCGAAAACGCCGCGCGTCGGGCCCACCCCGACACGCCCCCGACATGCCCCCCTCTGAAAACCCCAGGACTTACGCGAGTCCCGGGGCTCTGCGCGTGCCGGTGCGCCTATTGAACATAGGCGCACCGGCGCGCAGGGCCCTGCTCGCCTAAATCCGCCCAGATTTAGGCGGATTTAGGCGAGCAGGGCTCTTAAAATCCGCCCCTTAGGGCTTTGAAAAGCTGCCCCTAAGGATTTTAAGAACAAGTTAAAGGCCTGGATTATTAGCACTTTGATTATCCTGAGCATCTCTGAAGGACATTTCCATAAACTTTTAGCCAGAGAGGCTTTGCTGGGGAAAGCAACATGAAACAGGCTTTTCAAATTTGGATTAGCCAGGAACTTCCAGGTGACCTGGACTGGCCAGTGCAGGGAAACAGGATGCAGGGCTTGATGGACCCTGGCTTTGACCCAACATGGCATTTCTTATCTCCTAATTCCTTAACCTGAGAAGAAGGTGCAGGTCTCCTTTGCACCCCACTCATGCTGATTCCAGACTATGGACACTGGCAGGTCTCCTTTTAACACTGCACACTCAAGAAGCAGTAATATCCCTTCAATCTACTTTTCAAAGGTTTGTTCCTTTGTTTATCAATCACATTTTCTCCCCCCCAGGGCCTGCGACAATCATAAAACAATTTAGCAATTATCCCATCATGGAAATTGTTCATTATGATGGGGAATAAGTGAAAGTTATAAGAGGGTAGTCAGCAGCAGCTGCATCAGACCCTGTGTGTGAGAGCTCCAGCTTTGCTCTAAAGGACATCAAATGGCAGTGAGTAAGATTTTAAAATATTTCTTTAAGATAACGTATGAGAATCTGTCACTAAGCTGAAAGATAGCACAGAACAGAAAACTGCAGGATGGGATTTAAGTATCGGGATTGCAAACAAAAGGAGCCAGCGAAAAACCTGGGGCAAAAGAAAACCACTGCAGGCAGAAGCACCAGAAAGTTTCTACAAACTTAATGTTGTAGATTTGTTTTCCTTACAGACGCTGCAGTCAAGAGCAGAACAAATGAAACTCACAATTTCTTGGGGTTTTTTTGCCTGGCACCAAAATTTGCTCCATAGGCTTTCAGGGGATAGGAAGAACATTCCTCTTCACCAGAGATATGAATTAAATTAGAGGTTTTCTTGTAAAATCAGATTTCAGTGTCTATTCTACTTGCTTCCCCTCCCCCTGCCCCTCTCTCCCCCAGCAGCAGCTCCTGTGTCTCCAGGTATTGCCCCTGCTTATCTCCTCCTGCCCCATCCATGCGCCTCTCTGCTCCTATATCTCTGGTTATTGCCCCTGCTATTCCCATACTTGTCCTTCTCTCCCCTCCCTGCTCCTATATCTCTGGTGATTGTCCTTGCATATCTCCTATTGCACTACCAATGCCCCTTGCTGCTCCTATATTTCTGGGCTTTGCCCCTGCTTGTATCCTTTGCCCCTCACTCTCCCCTGTATTTCTGGATATTACCCATGTTTTTTCCCTTCTGCCCCTGTATCGCTGCATTTTGCCTCTGTCTACATCCTTCTTGCCCCTCTCTCCCCTCAGTAGTTCCTGTATCTCTGGTTATTGCCCCTGCTTTTCCTCTTCCTGCCCCTCTCTCTCCCCTCATTAGTTCCTGTATCTCTGGATATTGCCCCTGCTTTTCCTCTCCCTACCCCTCTCTCTCCCCTCAGTAGTTCCTGTATCTCTGGATATTGCCCCTCCTTTTATCCTTCCTGCTCCTCTCTCTCACCTCTCAGCACCCTGTATCTCTGGATATTGCCCCTGCTTTTCTTCTCCCTACCCCTCTCTCTCCCCTCAGTAGTTCCTGTATCTCTTGTTATTGCCCCTCCTTTTATCCTTCCTGCTCCTCTCTCACCCCTCAGCACCCTGTATCTCTGGATATTGCCCCTGATTTCCCTCTCCCTGCCCCCCTCTCTCCCCCCTGAATAGATCCTGTATCTCTGGTTATTGCCCCTGCTTTTCCTCCCCCTGCCCCTCTCTCTCCCCTCAGTAGTTCCTGTATCTCTGTTTATTGCCCCTGCTTTTCCTCTCCTTGCCCTTCTCTCCCCTCAGTAGTTCATGTATCTCTGCTTATTACCCCTGCTTTTCCTCTCCCTGACCTTCTCTCTCTCTCTCCCCTCAGTAGTTCCTGTATCTCTGGTTATTGCCCCTGCTTTTCCTCTCCCTGCCCCTCTATCACCCGTCAGTAGTTCCTGTATCTCCTGATATTGCCCCTGCTTTTCCTCTCCCTGCCTCTCTCTCCCCCCTCAGTAGTTCCTGTATCTCTGATTATTGCCCCTGCTTTTCCTCTCCCTGCCCCTCTCTCCCCCCTCAGTAGTTCCTGTATCTCTGGATATTGCCCCTGATTTCCCTCTCCCTGCCCCTCCTTTTATCCTTCCTGCTCCTCTCTCACACCCCTCAGCACCCTGTATCTCTGGATATTGCCCCTGATTTCCCTCTCCCTGCCCCTCCTTTTATCCTTCCTGCTCCTCTCTCTCACCCCTCAGCACCCTGTATCTCTGGATATTGCCCCTGATTTCCCTCTCCCTGCCCCCCTCTCTCCCCCCTGAATAGATCCTGATTCTCTGGTTATTGCCCCTGCTTTTCCTCTCCCTGCCTCTCTCTCCCCTCAGTATTTCCTGTATCTCTGATTATTGCCCCTGTTTTTCCTCTCCCTGCCCCTCTCTCCCCCCTCAGTAGTTCCTGTATCTCTGATTATTGCCCCTGCTTTTCCTCTCCCTGCCCCTCTCTCCCCCCTCAGTAGTTCCTGTATCTCTGATTATTGCCCCTGCTTTTCCTCTCCCTGCCCCTCTCTCTCCCCTCCGTAGTTCCTGTATCTCTGGTTATTGCCCCTGCTTTTCCTCTCCCTGCCTCTCTCTCCCCCCTCAGTAGTTCCTGTATCTCTGGTTATTGCCCCTGCTTTTCCTCTCCATGCCCCTCTCACTCTCCCGTCAGTAGTTCCTATATCTCTGGTTATTGCCCCTGCTTTTCCTCCCCCTGCCCCTCTCACTCTCCCCTCAGTAGTTCCTGTATCTCTGGTTATTGCCCCTGCTTTTCCTCCCCCTGCCCCCCTCTCTCCCCCCTCAGTAGTTCCTGTATCTCTGGTTATTGCCCCTGCTTTCCCTCTCCCTGCCCCTCTCTCTCCCCTCAGTAGTTCCTGTATCTCTGGTTATTGCCCCTTCTTTTCCTCTCCCTGCCCCTCTCTCTCCCCTCAGTAGTTCCTGTATCTCTGGTTATTGCCCCTGCTTTTCCTCTCCCTGCCTCTCACTCTCCCCTCAGTAGTTCCTGTATCTCTGGTTATTGCCCCTGCTTTTCCTCTCCCTGCCTCTCACTCTCCCCTCAGTAGTTCCTGTATCTCTGGTTATTGCCCCTGCTTTTCCTCTCCCTGCCTCTCTGTCTCCCCTCAGTAGTTCCTGTATCTCTGGTTATTGCCCCTGTGTTTCCTCTCCCTGCTCCTCTCTCCTTTGTTACCTGGCACTTCCCTTTGAAACCTCCTCTCTTGGTGAGGGGCAGATGTAAAACTCTCCACCTTAGGACCAAGTCCTTGCATTCTGTTCACCCATGGACTTTACCCCGGCTCTCAAAGAGGAAGGATGTGTGTGGGCTTTCATGCTGAACCTTGCCCTGGGTCACTGCTCCTGGGGACGTTTGCACTGGCTTTTTGTAACTTATTTTCTAATCCTGCCCGAAACAAACTCCAGGATCTTCTCCTGTAAATGCCAGCAGATGAACAAGTTTACTTTTAGCTAGACTGAGGGAGGGCAGTTTCCAGAAGGCCAGTTTACCCTGTAAAATTGCTAATTACCCATATAAATTGCTTTGAACCCTGACCTTCCCGTGTTTATAATTTTGGATGGATGGTTTTTCAAAAGCAGTTGTGGGAATGGAGTTTGTTCATTTATTAGATTTTGCATGCAATTTTTAAGAAAATTCACTCCTGTTTTTTAATCGGATAAAAGCTTTATAAATCAGGCCCTTCAGTAAAGGAATTCTTCACAGTAGCAATGACAAACCCTAGCCCTAATCCTAGCCCTATCCCAAACCCTGACCCTATCCCTTACACTGTTCCATATCTTAATCCTAATCCTGACTTTAACCTTCATTCTAACCCTAAACTTAATCCTAAACGTTTCTCAAACCACATCCCAAAATCTAACCCTAACGCTTATGCTCACCCTTAACTTATTCCTAACCTTGATCCTAACAGTTACTCTAACCCTAAACTTCTCCCTAGCCCTATCCTAAAATCTAACTTTAACCCTAACGCGGATTATGATCCTAACCTATCCCTACTATGGGAATGTATATATGTATATATGTTACAATGTATAAATTAATCTATGTTACAATGTTACAATGTTTCTATGCATAAAGCATAAATGTTACAAGGTTTAATTTTAAAAAATAATGTTACAATGTAAAAATAGTACGACCCGTCACACTATTTCCTCTGTTACAATGTGAACCGATGTGATGTACCCCTACGAATGTCGGTATATAAAAGCAAATAAATAAATAAATTAATTAATAAAAATAATGCTAACTTTAACGTCTACCCATAGCACTTTACATTCACATGTGATAATCTGGTTTATTTTTCACTTCATCCAAGGTAAAAGCTGAAGGAAAGACAGGTTGAGACCAGCCCAGCTCGATGCAGGAAATTATGCTGATAGCACTAATTCATTTCCTGATACTGTCCATCCCTGTTAAAAATACTGCTAATGTCAACTGTCGATTGAGCAGTGTGAATGTGACAGGATATATAAAGCAGGGGGACATCATTATAGGGGGGATCTTCCCTGTTCACAATGCTAAAACCTACCCCCCGATTCCCTTCACTGAGACTCCCAGCATCCAGCATTGCGACACGTAAGTGACAGATTATTTCCCCTGTGCTCTTTATTTCTCATTTCCATGCTGTTCTATATAATTTCATTATAGCATCATTGTGTGGTTCTTAAGGTTTTCCCTCTATTTCTACTCCCTTATTCATAAGAATATAAGACATGCCATGCAGAGGCAGACCAATGGTCCATCAATCCCAGCATCCTGCCTTCAACAGTGGCCAGTCCAGGTCACCTGGAAAAATCCAACAGATCCTAATAGGAAGCGCCATTGTTGCTTATTCCCAGAAGAATAAAGTGGAGACCCCCAATACTATATGGCTTATATTTTGTTTTTAAGGATCTGTCCTCTAGAAATTTGGTAAGAAATTCAACAGCCTACTTGTTCATTGAAAGAAAAAAGAAATACCTATTAGAATGTAATTTAAATCTACTACTTGCTGATTTTGAGGAATGTCCTCTAGAACATAAGAACAGCTGTGCTAGTTCAGACCAACGTTGCATTGAGCCCAGAATGGCTGTTCCCCAACAAAGGCCAAGCCAGATCTCTAGGAAGTATCCAGCAGATCCCATAGAATAGAACCATTTCTTGTTCCTCACCCCCAGGGGTAACCACTGACTATTCTCAAGTCTTCCTGGCTAATAATTGCTAATACCAGGAACCTTTTTAAAATCAGCTGTGCTATGCCTTGACCACACCATCTGATATCAAATTCCACAGCTTAATGGTGCAGAGGAAGTATCATGGTGTGATTGTACCATTTATATATGTGGTGGCGTTATGATGTTCTCATTTTATTCTTCATTCCTTTCCAATAAATTCCTAACATTTGATTTGCTTTTTTGAATACCACCATGCAGTAAGCTGAGAATTTCAACATAATGTTGACAATGGAAGAGCAAGATCCTTTTCCTGGTGGTGATTCCTAACACAGATCCCAGCATTGTGTGCCATGTGCTTCACATTGCATTCAATTTTATCTCCATTTAGATGCCAAGATCTTGAGTCTGTTACTTAGTGAAACTTCCAATTAGGTGTATTTCATAACACTATAACAACACAAACCACCCAATATTCATTGGGAATTTTTCTTTTTTTTAATATTTTTTTATATATACTTTTTTCTTAATCAAGACCTCATATATTGGTTAGAGGGGCTTAAAACTTAATAGCCCACACTAAAGTTGATTAGGAATTTACCACATTATTATTTGTGTTGCGGTCTTTCCATTTCCATTTATAATCATAGGTCTCGATTATATTTTTTTAAACTTAGTGAATCATACTTATTAAAACTACTTAAACAGTGAAGCACACTTATCTTAAAGTCGAGTGATCAGAAACGCTTGTAAGAGTGATCATTACTCATAATGCCCCACTCATAATGATCACTCTTACAAGCGTTTCTGATCACTCGACTTTAAGATAAGTGTGCTTCACTGTTTAAGTAGTTTTAATAAGTATGATTCACTAAGTTTAAAAAAATATAATCGAGACCTATGATTATAAATGGAAATGGAAAGACCGCAACACAAATAATAATGTGGTAAATTCCTAATCAACTTTAGTGTGGGCTATTAAGTTTTAAGCCCCTCTAACCAATATATGAGGTCTTGATTAAGAAAAAAGTATATATAAAAAAATATTTAAAAAAAGAAAAATTCCCAATGAATATTGGGTAAGATCTTGAGTCTGGCAAGGTCCTTCTGTATTTCCTAACAGTCTGCATCTGTTTTTACTACTTTGATTATTTTTGTGTCATTTGATGACCTCGTTCATTGCTCACTTTTCAGGATCATTACTGAATTAAGTTAAATAATGCTGGTCCCAGTACAGATCCCTGAGGCGCCCCACTGTTTACCTCTTATTATCGGGAACACTGATCATTTACTCCTGCTATTTGTTTCCTATCATGTAACCCATCACCTATCCACAGCAAAACCTCTCCTCCCATTCCCTGACTTCACTTTCCTGAGGACTCCCTTGTAAGAGACTTTATCAAACACCTCCAGAAAATCCAGTCCTATATTGTTTGATAGAGTGCATAACTGTTCCCATAATCTTTAAACTTCTATCTTATCCCCTCTCAGTTTTCCCTTCTTCATGCTGAAGAGCACTGGCCTGCTAAGCTTTTCCTTGCAAGGGAGCTGATCTATCCCCATTGGAATTTTTGTTGCCCTTCTCTGCATGGGCTTAAAACGTTTTCTTTCAAATTTCTATTTAGAATCTTTTTCTGGAGGTTTTTTTTTTTAATTTAAGTTTTTTAAAGAGATTTTGAAAGAGACTTGAATCTAAAGGAGATTTTGAATTCTTTCCCACCCTACCACTCATCCAGTTACCCAAGGGTCTAATTCTTCTATATTGTCCAATATTGTTTAAGTAAGAAATGACTGTTTCATGGAGCAATTCATTCAGGAACCAACAAGAAAAGGAATTATTTTAGATGAAATTCTTAGTGGAATGCAGGATTTGGTGAGAGAGGTAACCTTGGTGCAACTATTTGGCATTAGTGATCCTAACATGATTACGTTTGAATTAAAGATTGACAGGGGGACAATAAGTTTAGTGCTAGCACTAAACTTTCAAAAGGAAGACTTTAATAAACTAAGGAAGATTAAAAAAAAAACTGAAAAGTGCAGCTACAAAGATTAAGAGTAGGCAAAAGGTATGACATTGTGTTAGTGCCGCCGGCACTGTCGGGCCACTGGCGCCTTCCCTTACCCATGGTACGCTTCCTCAGGTCTCCGCTGGGCTCCGTGCCACGACGGCAAGCTGGTGCCACCGCTCCCCGGGCCGTCCTGCTGCCACGCGGGCTCTGACGCTGCTGGTCCCGACTCCTCCTGGCATTCCTTAGCTTGCGCACGTGCTGGAGTCCCGCCTCTTAAAGGGGCCGCAGTGGGAAAACCTAGCCCGGCCCTTAGCTGATGTCAGGACTCTCTGCATTTATAAGGAGGCTTCCCCGGATACTCTCCGACTTGGCAACGAGTCTGCTTCGCTTCAATGGAGTCTTCCCTCCTTCAGTGGTGCCTTAAGTCCTGTTCCTGCCTTCCGAGCCCTGTTCCTGCTTTCCGAGCCCTGTTCCTGCTCCTGCTCCCATCCTTAGTTCCTGTGGACGGTTCTTCTGGCTTCGGACCTCGGACTGGCTATCGGTGACCCTCTGGCTTCTGACTCTGGACTGGCTAGCGGCGATCCTCTGGCTTCTGATCTTGGACTGACTTTGGATGATTCTTCCTGTTGTTACCCAACTCTCTTCACAGGGGCCCACCTAAGACCAGCCGGCCCCTGCACCCAAGGGCTCAACCCTTGGGAAACGGGATTGGTACTGGCAAAGCTGCAGCCGGCCCCTGCACCGGCCCGGCATCACCTTCCAACGGTGGGGACCTGCGGGAGTTTACCCTCTCAGGTTGTGCCAACTCCACCTCGGGCAAGGGGTCCACATTCTCATCCATCTCCACAACACATTGTTTAAAAATACCATTTTAGAAGTGCAGGTCAGATGTATTCCACACATTAAAAAGGTGGAAGGAGGGCAAATGACTGTAGGCTTGGTTAAAAGGTGAAGTGATAAAGGCTATTTAGATTATAAACCTTCCTTGGAAAATTGGAAGCATGATACATCTGAAGAAAATCAGAAAATAGCATAAATATTGGGAAGTTAAATGTAAAACATTGATAAGACTGG
Source organism: Rhinatrema bivittatum (assembly GCF_901001135.1). Classification (NCBI taxonomy): domain Eukaryota; kingdom Metazoa; phylum Chordata; class Amphibia; order Gymnophiona; family Rhinatrematidae; genus Rhinatrema; species Rhinatrema bivittatum. The sequence continues at coordinate 11,853,134 of NC_042633.1, forward strand.
CTAAGAGAATTTCAAAAGAAACTGGTTGAAGAGTCAAAAACTCATAATAAAACTTGTTTAAATGTATATGCATCAGGAACTTGTGAGGGGAATCAGTTGGGCCACTAGATAACTGAGGGGTTAAAGGGGCATTTAGAGAAGATAAAGCCAACGTGGAAGGACAAAATTAATTCTCTCCTTCTATGTTTACAAATGAAGATATTGTGGAGAAACACATTCCAGAGATGGTATTTAAGGGTGAGGATTGAAATGAACTGAACCAATTCAAGGTGAACCTGGAAGATGTGATAGGCTAGATTGTCAAACTAAACATAGAAAATCTCCTGGACCAGATGGTATATACCCCCAGGGTACAGAAAGAACTCAAAAAATGAAAATTCAGATCTATTGCTAGTAATTTGAAACCATCATTAAAATTGTCTATTGTACCTTAAGACTGAAAGTTGGCCAATATAACCTCAATATTAGATAAGGGAAACTGTAAACCAATGAGTCTGACTTCAGTGACAGGAAAAATTATGAAAAATATTTGAAAGAACAAAATCACAGAACATAGACATGGTGTAAAGGATCACAGCTAGCATGGATTCTCCCAAAATAAGTCTTGCATTACAAATCTGCTACATTTTTTTGAAGAGGTTAATAAACATATGGTTAAGGTGAGCCAGTAGATGTAGTGTATTTGGATTTTCAGAAGGCATTTGACAAGGTGATGGGATAAATTGGCAATGTACTTTTATGGATTGCAAGCTATTGAAGACAGAAAACCAAGAATAGAATAAAATGGTCAGTTTTCTCAGTGGATCTGTACTGTGATCGGTGCTTTTTAATTTACCTTATAAATGGGCTCTGACCGACAGCCCACAAATGCGCAGTAGAGAGCAGCTCTACTGCACATGCGCGGAGCAGAGCTCTGCCCAACGTGCCGTGCATGCGCGGGCGACAGAGCACGTCAATCACAGCGGCGGGGAGGAGCAGTGGCGGACGTGCCGTTTTGCGGCAGGGAGGAGTAGCAGTGGACATGGCGTTTTGCGGTGGGGAGGAGCAGTGGCGGGCGCGGCGGGCGGTATCTGAGCATCGGGCAGGCCAGCAACAAGCCTGGTGGTGAGGCACACGCGCGAGTGAGACCCCCGGAGAGCACGTCGGGCCGACAACTTGAGTCCATCCCTCCTTCGCCGGGGAAAGGGGGAGGGAGCTGGGAAGAGGGGAGGGACAGCAGTGAAAACGAGCCAACAACTTGAGCCCATCCCTCCAACGCCGGGGAAGGGGGGAGGGAGAGCAGTGAAAAGTTGGACTGACACAGCCTGAGCCTGTCCCTCTGCCGCTGGGGAATGGGTTAGGGAGAAGGGACCAGCACGCAAAGGGACAGCAGTGAGAAGCCACAGTAAACAGGGAGGGAGGTACGGAGAGAGGGACAACAGCCGGCCCTGTAGAAGAGATCAAGAGGGAGTGGAGGAGGGCTGAAGGAGAGGGAAGGGGTTGAGGATGATGTGAGAGGGGAAGAAAGAAAGAAGATGAGAGGGGATGGATAGAAAAGGGAAGAGGATATGAGTGCATAAGTGGGAAGGTTAAGATGTTCTGGAGACCAGAAAAAGAGGGAGGGCTGAGGGAGAGGGAAGGGGTTGTGGATGAGGTGAGAGGGGAAGGAAAGGGAAGATGAGGGGATGGAAGGAAAAGGTAAGAGGATATGAGTGCATAAGTGGGAAGGGTAAGAAGTTATGGAGAAGAGAAAAAGAGGGAGTGAAGGAGGGCTGAGGGAGAGGGAAGGGGTTGTGGATGAGGTGAGAGGGGAAGATGAGAGGGGATGGAAAGAAAAGGGTATAGGATATCAGTGAGTAAGTGGAAAGGGTAAGAGGTTGTGGAGAACAGAGCGGCTCTGACCGACGTGCCAGTCTGATTGATGGAATCTTGCCAGTTTTAACAGGCTTAATGGCTTGTATATTTATAAAAGATCTTGAAAAGGGAATGATGAGTAAAGTGATCAAATTTACGATGACACAAAATTATTCAGCATAGTAAAATCACAAGCAGATACTGCTAAATTGCTGGAGGACCTTGACAAACTGGAAGATTTTGCGTCCAAATGACAAATGAAATTTAATGTGGACCAGTTTAGGGTGATGCATATGGTGAAAAAATAACCCATACTGTATTTAAATGATGCCATATTTCAAGTTAGGAGTTACCACCCAGGAAAAAGAGCTAGGCATCCTAGAAGACAATACATTAAAATTAACCCTGACTAAAATTTAAGATCCTTAGCATCATTAATGGGTCATTGGCAGAGCAAACAAAAATTGATGAAATACACAAATTTAAATTCCTTAGATGTAACAAATTTAAGAGACTATGGGCCTCATTTTCTAAAGAATCGCAGGCCTGTGATACTTTAGGGACTGAGGGGTGGGGGGCCGAAATGGGGGGCGGGCCTGCGCTAGCCGGCAGCGATCGCACCGTCGCGGTGCGATCGCTGCCGGTTTCGCACCCAATAGCGCCACCATAGAAGGTGTAGCTATTGGGCGCGAACTCGGACGCGAAAAGGGCTTTACCTTTTCGTCGTCCGCGGAGTCTTTGCGGAGTCGGCCCCGGTGACGCCCCGACTCCTCCTCTTCTGGGGCCGACTCCGCCCCCATTTTGGTATTGCACACGATAAGGGATTTTTCGCGTGCGAAACGTCCCTTATCGCATGCGATCCCTCTGGAAAATGAGGCCCTATGAGGCAGATAGCAGCCCAGCAGCTGGATGGAGGCTAACCAGTCTGGCAGTGCCTTTGTTTCTCAAACAGAGCACCAGAAAGAATATCATCACCTTGTTGTGGCAGGAATTTATCATTTAGTTAGGACCTACTCTCTTTGTGATGACATATCCCACATAAATCACCAATATTCTCCAGAAAATATGTACTTAGTTGCATAATGTATGTACATTCATAGAAAAGAGGAACTCAGGGTGTGTTTTAGCGGCATGTTCCAAAGCTATATACATGCACTGAATTTTCTAATCATTTAAGTGAATGTGCATAGTTTTATCCACAGAATAAGCTGATATTTAAATTCAGTGCATGTGAATATCTTGTGTTTGTAAATCAGCTGGGTTTGTGCATTGCCAATTGAGTGATGTATTGAAGATCATTTTCAAAAGGATTTATGCACATAAGACTGTTGCAAATTGATACTTTTACGCCTGTAACTCCTTTGAAAATTCACTCCATAGCAATGAATTTTCAAAAAGTTTCACACACTAAATTGCTTTCATATATGCTACTTTTACCCATTTAACTCCTTTGAAAATTAATTCCTTGATGTACTTTTGCTTACCTTTCAATGGATATTTCCTGATATTTTTTAGACTACAGTTAGGTTTTTACCAACATGTGAATGTCATGGTCTTTGCCTTGAAAGAAATTAACAAAAACAATTACCCATTGCCAAACATCAGCTTGGGGTTCTGGATATACGACTCCTGCAATGCCCCATCCAGGTCCTTGCAAGGTACAATGTGGCAACTCACCGGAAACAAAGACGCCATACCAAATTACTCCTGTAGGGGGACAACTCCATTAGCTGCAGTGATTGGCGATAACCAGTCTCAGATGTCCATAACCATAGCTCAGCTACTGGGAGTCTATAAACAGGCACAGGTATGGATCAGTTATAACAAATTATGAAATATCCTGCTGCTCTGGCTAGTTGTAAAGACAATTTCAATGCATTGCTTGCTACACTTAAAAAGCCAGACTAAAAATGTGGTTGTATGGGAAGTCATTATGGTTGCTATTACTTATTGTCAAGAAGGAGAATGGATGAATGTAGGTGAAGAGATTGATCACCTTTGTCCTAAAGTACATGGTTAAGGCAAGAAAATTTAGTGTGTCTTGAGATACCCTGTAAGAAAAAGTAAAAAATATTTTATGTTATAACTCTCAAAATTGCTGATCAAGGGTAAGAGAAAACCAATTAATGCTGTTGGTCAAATTCTTCTAGATCAGCTATGCCTCAACTGTAGCCACTCTTAGTGATAAAAGTCGATTTCCCTCTTTCCTCCGCACTGTTCCAAGTGATGATTTGCAGTCTCTGGGCATCGCCCGGTTGATCACCTTCTTTGGTTGGACATGGATTGGAATCCTTGCTGAGAACAATGACTATGGACTGATTGGGAGTCAGATGCTAAAAGAAGAGCTGGTCAAGGCTGGGGTCTGTGTTGCCTTCTATGAAATCATCCCCCTGTTTTACTCTCAAGAGAAGATTCAGCGCATTGTGCAGGTGGTGAAAAAGATGACAACGAGGGTCATTGTGGTCTTTTCCACTAACGAGAATCTCTATCCTGTCATGCTGGCAATTGCAAAGAGTCACATATCTGGGAAAGTCTGGCTTGCTTCAGATGGCTGGGGTCCTTTTCCATTATTTAATGAAAAGGATTTCTTTAAACTTCTGAAAGGAACAATTGGAATCACTGTTCCTACAGGCAACATTCCAGTGTTCAAAGAATACCTCTATAACCTTCATCCTTTAACAGCTACAGAAGACATCTTTGTTGGGCAATTTTGGGAAGACGCATTTGGCTGCAAGTGGGCTGACCCCAACATGGACCAGGCCACTCTTCAAGAACTAAGCAGAGAAAGGAAACTCTGCACAGGAGAGGAAGACTTGAGGACCATTAATAACTATTTCTTTGATATGACAAACCTAAGGTCCGTTTATAATGCCTATAATGCTGTGTACATTGTGGCCCATGCCCTACATGCCATGTACGCCTGTGAACCTGGAAAAGGACCTTTCTTCAATGGGACATGTGGGGACATCAAACACTTTGAGCCTTGGCAGGTATGGGCCAATTTTTGTTTGCGATATGAGATTATAAGTATGCATGACCTGTACAGTTCACAAAATTTCAATTGCATGCAGTAGGAAGTACATTTTTAAAAGGGCATCTAACTGCAGAATAATGTGTACTATAGACTTTTCAGCCTAGACAGCCTTTACTTGTCTTAAATCACCAGCTACTTATATACTGTTAATGAATATATATTTATTATTATTGATTAAAATGTATTAATCACGTTGAAGATCCAGTTGGTATCACCCAATTATAAATCATAATACAATACACAGACATAAATGAAAATATTCATAAAACATTATCTATTTTGATTTGTTAATTTTAACTGTACTTCAAAGAAAGGAATCCCTGTATATAAGATGACTGGTCTGACCCTACTTTATTTGCCTTCTCATTAAGGCCTTATCGATCATTTAGGCCCCACTGAAGAACAAGAAACTTCTCTTCCTTCACCACACAATTCACTGAGATGGATGAAGTATTAGGGGTTCCACTCCTTCTGATTGGTCTTTACTCTGTTGCTCATCCCGGCCGCCCCAGGGCCGCGCCCAGGCCTGCTCACCTTCTTCCTTGCTCCGCAGGTCCCGGGCCTACCTCTCCCACTGCCGCGGCAAGTCGACTGCGTGGACCAATACCTGGAACTGACCTCTTCTTGCCTCTGACCACGCTTGATTTGATACCTGGTACTGACCTTTGCTTGCCCCTGAGCACGCTTGGACTGATACCTGGAACTGACCCTTGCTTTAGATGGCCATCCTCGGATGGATACCCTGGCTTTGACCCTTGCGCTCCATTTGGACACTCTCTTTGCTTCTCCTGAGACCACAAGGTCTACCGGCCTTGATGCTGTCTGCGGCTTTCCTCATGCTAGACCACTAGGTGCTGTCTACCTTGCCTGGAGGACCTTCAGTTTCTGCCTCGTACCCATGGTCTCCGGTATTCTCGGTTCTGGTCTAGCTCGTCTGTTCACCATCAGCCATGTACCTCTACTCTTGGTGGGCACACCTCTCTACCATCTCTCCGAGAGACTCCCAGAGACCCACCTAAGCCCAGGCAGCCCGGGAATCCAAGGGCACAACCCGCGGAGCCCCCGGGCCGTTATTGGTGAAGCTTCAGCTTGCCTCTGTCTCCTTGTGTGCTCCGCCTCCTGGCAGCAGGCGCCCTCTGGGATCCCTCAGAGGGCTGTACCAATCCTGTACCAGGCCAAGGGTCCACCTCTAGCGCAACATACTCTTTAGCTCATACCAGGGAGAGACACTTGTACTCTGTCCAGCAGAACTAATATCTCCACACAATATCTCTGATTTCTTCAGAAACAGATTCAGGTTCTAAAACTTCAAAAAATCCTCTTAATAACTCCCCCTATGGTACAATATTATATTGCATTTTTAAAACCTATCATCTTTGGGGGAAGAGCCCATTCACTATCTTCTTCACACCTCCAATGAACCTCCTATTGTTGGAAAGTTCCCAATGATGAAGCATAGTACCATATCTTGTATTACATAGGCAGCATATACATTTAAAAATAAATAAATATAGTCAGACATAACAGTAATCGCATATTGGTTGAAACAGAGTAAGTACAATAAATTTATTTATTTGGTTTTGTATACCATCGCTAAGACGAGCCATCTTAATGCTTTACAATAAAATACAAGAAGCAGTCATTAATACAGGACATTTACAATCAAAAACAGTCTTCCTATATATGGTAACTGTTTGTAAAAAATAAATAGAAGGTACAATTAACAATTCATTAAAATTAAATATCATAAGATCAAGCAGCAATGATAATGTTTGGGGAGAATATTATTCAAAAATCAAATTGAGTGCCATAAAACAGAAAATAACAACTCTGGTAAAATATACATAATTAAAAGATAAATTAAAAATGAAATCAAAATACAATAAAACTCAAGTAGTCATAAGAAACATTTCAAAATTAGGGTAAAACAAAAAATAATATAGAATCAAACAGCGCATTTCGCTCAAGCTGTATATGCTTCACTAAAAAGCCAGGTTTTTAATTCACGCTTAAACTTTTTAAAGTTGGACTCTAGTGTTAATGAGATTGGTAGGGTGTTCCAAATATTTGGGCCTGCTCATGATAGTGCTCTCTCCCTCACTTGGTTCAAAAGTGCCGATTGTACAGAGGGTAATGAAAGTAACCCCTTGTTTGCTGAGCGTAAGTTTCTCTGTGGGACGTGCAATCTGAAAACTGTGTTTAACCAATTGACGTGCTCACCAAAAAGTAATCTATGCAGAATACAGAGGTTTTAAATTTGACGTGAGATTCAATTGGTAACCAATGGAGGTTCATCAGTGTGGGGGTGATGTGGTCAGATCTCTTTTTGCCTGTTAGTATCCTTGTTGCAGCGTTTTGAAGGACTTGAAGTGGATTGATAGAGGAGGACAGGAGACCTAACAATAACGAATTACAATAATCTGTGCTAGTAAATATTAAGGCTTGAAGTACTGTCTGGAAGTCATTTTGTGAGAGAAGTGATTTTAATCGTTTCAAGGTCATTAATTTAAAATAGCCTTCTTTTACTTTCAGCAAAATATGTTTATTGAATGATAATTCAGAGTCCATAGTAACACCTAGGTCCCTGATTTGTTCAGCCAGCTTAAAATTAGTATTATCGTTTAGCGAGATTAGCCTGTCCTTTATCCATCCCTCATAGTACTGTATCTGATAAAGCGAGGAGGAGAGTTTCAGTGCTAAAGTGACGTCTGAAACCAAATTGAGTGGGATAAAGTATGTCATGTGAGTCTAAATGGGAAGTTAACTGATTATGGACTATCTTTTCAATTAATTGTGCGACAAAGGAAAGATTTGAGACCGGTCTATAGTTATTCAGCATGGTGTGATCTAAATTCTTCTTCTTTAATGTAGGTCTGACGATTGCACCTTTCAGACAATCTGGGAGTTTACCCTCCGAGAGTGATTTATTAATGAGGTTAGTAATAATTGGTGAAATTGTCAGAATTATTGGTTTAAGCTCTATGATCCGAATTGCATCTAAAGGATGGTTAGCAGGGTTCATCGTATTGATTAGCCGTTCAACCTCGAGAATTGAGGTATCCTCAAAGTCTAACCAGATGGGAATGTCTTTTTTGCCGAGTGAGATAACCTGTTGTTTCATGTTATCTAGATTATCTAACAGTTTGTCTATTTGTTCCTTAAAAAAATAAGCAATTTCATTGCATCTTACATCCGGTAATTCTACATCGGGATAAGTAGTATCAGAGGTTAATTTATTCACAATCTTGAAGAGAGATTGTTGATTGTTAGAAAATGTGTTAATCTTTTTCCCATAGTACTCTTTTTTTGGTGGTGTTGATTAGTTTTTTGTAGTGGGCTAAAAATGAACGATAATTACTAAGTGCTATAATGGATTTACTCTTTCTCCAGATCATTTCTTTCTGTCTTAACAGTTTCTTTTCAGTGCTGATCTTTTCGTTATACCATGGGTTTGATTTCCTATTTTTAGGGAGGGTTTTACTTTTAATGGGGTTCATTCTATTTGCAATTTCCGACGTAATTTCTAGCCATGAGTCCACTGCATCTTGTGCAGATGTTGAGTTAATGTTCATTGTTTTATTTAGAAGTTCATTATTTAATTCATCGGTCTTAAACGGTGGTCGGTATTTAAATTGGGATGGACATGTTGGCTGTTGAGCAGATAATTCTTTAAAATTAAAATCCACATGAATTAGAAAATGATCTGACCATGGGACTGGGGATATTGTTACTTCTGACGCCATTGTCAAATATTCATTATAAAAGATCAAATCAAGTGCATGCCCTGCCTTGTGGGTAGTTTCCTTACTTAGTAAGTTGTAACCAAGGGCAGAGAGAGCATCTATCAATGTATGACATGTTATAGAGCATGGATCTTTATCAACCTGTAGGTTAAAATCTCCAAGGATGATCAAAGGTTTGTTAGGTTTAAGATTGGCAACAAAAAATTCCACAATGGGTGAAATATTTAGTTTGAGCAAACCCAGGGGGGGCAGTAAACTAGACAGATCTGCATATTATTTGAGAAAAATAAGGCTATTTCATGGTTTTGTACCTGAGCAATAGGGTGGATTTTCATACCAAATTTCTTTTTAATAATTAGAATTAAATCAATAAGGTGTATAACAAGGATCAAATAAATATGGTGCCTCCATACATGGATGGGCAATAAGCAGTAAATATCAACACAAGAATAGTTAAGAGCTAAGTGTATATGGCAGGTGTTCTGTCTAATTCTGGGAACTCTATTGATTTGGCTCAGAGTTAACTGGGCCATGCAGGTAGAAGAGAAGGAGTGTGGTACTCAGGCCATATGGCTAAAAAAAGGAGTAGCGTCAACCCTCAAGTAGAACAAGAAGAAAGCTGATCAGCCAGGTCCCTAAGCAGGAGGTGGAAAGTGTAAAAGAACAATCGACCCCTGCACAGAGGAAGAAGAAACAGTACCAGCCTAGGCCTGGTGTGGGGAAAGGAAATTCAAGGTTGGTTGGCACCTGTTGGGGGAGGAATGCAGAAAGTGATCTAATTCCCACCACTCGCCAATGCAGAAGAAACAGGAGGAGATCTGTGAGCCTGGAGGAGGAAGCTTTTTCTCTGGTGGGTTCAGGGTGAGGAGAGAGAATGACTGAGCATGTGTGTGAATGAGAGAGAGAGAGGGAATGTTTGTGTTTGGAAAAGGGAGTTAAAAGAGTGAGTGATCATATGTGAGAAGCTGTGTGTGAAAATGAGAGTGACCCTGTGTGAGAATGATCATTTGTGTGTGTGAAAGAAGGAATGAGAGAAATGTGCATAGTGTGTTTATGTATGAAAGGGCATATGCTACTGCAGCACCCGCATGCACCCCCCCTTTCTAATTCACAGTCATCTCAGGATTAATTGAAATCAGAAGCTCCCAGGTATGGTTCTGCCATGTGTGTAATGTGGAAGGGAGGAGTCACTCAGTTATTAAATAATGGGAAAGCTAATCAGAAAAACCAATCCTTGCAGTTTTTTCTTTTTCCCAGGTAGTCTTCTCTGGCTCTCATGCCCTTTGCCATAGTTTAGCATAGTTTAGGGACCAGGCAATAGAAGTCCCTGTTATTGGGTTTGGTTAGGGTGGCCTGGGCAATGGATGGGATGATGAATGGAGAGTTTCAGCAGGAGCATATAGAATCACCTGATTTCTATAAAGTGAGCACATTGGCAGCTTGTCTGCTGTGCCTGTACATTTTTTAAAATAAAAAATATACTTGTAGAATTTCCAAACACACTTCCAAAATACTTTGTGGAATAGCTCTTTACTATGCTGCTAAAAAGATAAATGTGGTGAAAAATGTGTACCTGCTTTCAGGTAAATAAAAATCCACTTATGCAGACTCAGCAAATCCATCACACGTTCTGTGCAGAGATCTGACCAGCTCTTTGAAAATGTCCCCAATTACGTTTTCCAAAACGTTTCCTTCTTTTTGTTGAAATAATGCACTGATTTATTTTTAGGAAAATTCTAGGCTTCTCTCTTTCTTTTTATGCTGTGATGAACTTTATAGAGGAACTCATTGGGTGATAAGTGATCTTCATATGTAGCCACTATATTTATGTGACGAAAGCTCTCACCAGAATCATTCATAATAATACCCATAAGTAACCTAATGATTAAAAAACCCGGAAGTTTATAGGGTTTACCTTCACAAAAGCCACATAAATATAGTGGCTACATATGAAGGTCATTTATCACCCAATGAGTTCCTCTATATAGCAAGTCAAGATGTATTTAGTATTTGCATATACATGCTACTACGTGGGTTTTCTTTATTATAGTGATGAACTTTATTGAATAAATATAAAGTTAATCCAAAGAAGTTGCTATACACAAGTTTAGAGATCCAAGAGCCCTTTCCAGACAATCTGACAAAAGGCATCACAACCTGCATTGAACCCAGTTTATCCAGGACATATGAGATGACTGAGACTCTATGCAAAGGTATCTGCAAAGAAGCCATAGGAGAATCCTAAACTACAGTGCTGTTTACATGTTTCTACTGAAAATTGTTGCATTTGCTGCCCATGGTCAGGTCTGCAAGTGGCTCATTCACCCCAAATATTGCCACTTCTTGCTCCTGTTCCAAGTGCGCCCTTGGAGTGCCGTGATCTCCAGTGTTGCCTTTTCCCCTGGGTCACCCCTGCTGTCTCCTTGTGGCCCTGGGGTGCCACCATCTCAGCCCAGCTTCTTGTGGCCCGAGTTGCCACTGCCCTGACACCATCAAGCATGGACTGAGGTCCCCTGACTATGCTGACTCCATTTCCTGCCAGGTTTCTGTTAGGCATACACATAAGCACTCCTCTTGAACATTTAAAGGGCTCATGGCAGGAAAAGCTCTGCGGCCCTCCCTGATGATGTCTTTGCCTCCCCATCTAGCCAGCCTATAAAAGGGCTCTTCAATCTGCTGTTCCTCACCTTTGGAAGGAATTGCTTTATCCTGGAGTCCCAGTCCAACCTATTCACTCCAGGAGTCTTCAGAGTTCCAGTTCTTCATTCCGTCCAGGTTTTCATGTTCCTTGTTCTTTGTGGGAAGTCCATGTTCTTTGTTCCATATTCCTGGTCTATTGATGGTCCCTGAATCTTCTGCTTTTTCCTGATGTCAAGTTCCTGATGTTCCAGTCCTTGTCTCCAAGTCCTGCCTTCTAGGTCTTCTCTCTTGTCCACTGTTACAGGCATGCCAGTGTCGTGGTCTGCGACCAGCTCATGGGTTGTGTAGGGTGCCTTGTAGCACAAGGCCTGTTTTCTTCACTGATCAAGTTTCTGGAAGTCCCTTGTTTTTAAATGCCAGGGCCCCGTCCCTGGTTCTGAGTTACTGAGTTCCTGAATCCTGTCCCTGCTATTTGGAGCCTCTTGTCCAGCTTCTGTCCATGTCCAAGTCCAAGTACAGAGTCTGCTTCGCTTCTGGCATGGTCCACGACCGGCCAATGAGTTGTGTACGGTGCACAGTGGTGCAGATCTCTCTCAGAGTCTTTGTCATCTTTCCTGTGCCAAGTCTTCATCATGTTCCAAGCCCAGAGTCTGCTCCACATTCGGTGTGGTCTACGATCAGCCCATGGGCTGTGTAAGCCATGCTGTGGCATTGGGTTCAGTCTGAGTCTGAGCCTCAATCTCAGTCTGAGTTCCATGTCTTCAGTGCCTTCATCTGAGTGCCAAGTCTCCAGAGTCATCTTCTGTCCTCGACCTCTCTCTCTGTCCTAATCCATAAACCTTTCCCAAGCAGGAGGTCTGAAAGGGCTTTCAAGTGGCCTGAGGGCTACCTGGAAACCAGTATTGCATTGCTGGGTCCAATTCCTTTGCGTGCAGGTTCAGCAGAGTCTCCGAGTGTTGCAAGTGTTCCACGTCTCCAAGTGCATCTAAGCATCTGTCCAGCCCATGCCTGGAAGTGCTCACCTATCCACAGAGTGTACCTTGGATCCTTGCCCTAGGGTTGTGCCGTGGTCCAAGGGCTCACATTCTCTCCGATGATTGGGTCTGTGGTGTGTTTCAAGGAAACAAAATGAAATAAAGAAAGCAAACAATGAGAAACACCATTGCAAATCTCCTCCTGTACCATCTCCTTTTGCTTTTAACCACAGCATTGCTGGAGACCATCCAGTCATAGGATCCATCTTCTTGACTTCTATAGGCTTAAATTCCAACCATGCCCTTGCCCCCTTCCCCCAAGATGAGCCTACTTTGTCTTGTGAACCACAGATTTGGCCAAGAATGTAAGTCACAGCTCCCTTGGAATGATATCAGCTGCCCCATTCATGGAGTGCTTTACCTTGGATGGTTGAAGTCATTGTTTCTAAAGGTAGGCTTCTTGGTCAGTCCTATATTTTCTGAGCAAGTCCATGTTTTACTACATTATATATGAAGATCTATTCTTATTTCTCATAGAAAAACACAGATACTAGGGGCCATGCATAGAATGAGAGTAAAACCAGGACTGGACCATCTTGACTGGCAGTAACTGAAAATATATATAACCTTATCTACAGTGCACAGGAAATTATTATTGCAAAGTATGTATGTATGTGTATATATATGTATATATATTGTGAAGGCTCACCACCCGTGCTGACCTGGGTGCCGCTCCGCTGCCTCCAGCTCAGGCCCCTCGCGAGTCCTGGATATCCCTGGAGTCCCTCAGTCTCACAGGACTCCCTGGGTTCAGGTCTCCGCTGGCCCTGGTTTTGCGGGGCTTCTGGGTTCTCTTTGAATGGAGTGGGGTTGAAGCAGTCCCCCAACCCCCAAAGATAACAGAGAGAGAAAGAGGTTCCTCAAAGCAATTTTATAAAGCAGAGTAGCTGAATCTGTTACATTGGCTCCGTCCCCTCAGGAGCTGAACAAATGACCCTGCCCCCGCTCTCCAGCAGTCTAACCCCTTAACACATGTGTGCTGGAGCAAAGGTACTGTTTGAGCCCCCCCGGCTCTCCAGTTCACCAGCAAACACCTTAACACATGTGCTGGAGCAAAGGTACTGTTTGAGCCCCCCCGGCTCTCCAGTTCACCAGCAAACACCCCTGCCCTAACTTCCCTTAGGGTACAGGTTATCCGTTTCCCTTTTCTGGCTAGGCTGTGCCCCTGAGACAGCTGGAGGATTCCTCTCCCCGGAACCTACCTCCATTTCCTCCCCTGTTGCTTCCTGGCACTGGCTTTTTCTGGCCACTGCCGCTACCTAGGCATGCCCCCTTCCTCTAGCTCCCTAGGCTCACCTGTGTGACTCATTAGTCCAAGTCTGCCACCTGCTCTCCTCCAGGCTCTCCCTACAGGTCAGGTGGTGGTTCTAGGAACCTGGGATTTGTAGTTTCCGCCTTCACCTGCTCCCCCTGCTGGCTGGCTCTAGTATTACTAGCTGCCTTATGGTATCTTATCCATTCCTGGCCCCCCCCCCCGGCAGTGCTGCACTACATCACACACCCTCCCCCTTTAAAAAGTCTCTGCACGGGGTGTATAGTGCTTCTAACCTGAACACAAAAAGCCATTCCTTTAGAAGAGAGCATACCATCGCTTCCTCCTAACCTCTTAAAGTTGTACAGTGCAGAGACTCGCCTCTGGGTCAACTTACCACACACCCTCCCCCTTAAAAGTCTTTGCGCAGGGTATGCCGTATTCCTATCCCCTTCTAATTGTAAACTTAAACACAAAAATTCTCTGAGACGAGAACATATCAATCCTTCTTCCAAACCTCTACCGATAGGGATATGTAGAAAGGCTTTATAAGCAGTAGCCTCATCTACTCTCCTCTGGTTTGTTCTGAGTCTTTGATACTCCACCATAAGGAATTTCTCAGATTTCTTGAAAGTCCACCACCCTCTGTCTTTTCTATTCCTGGCAGAGGATGTGTCAAAGATTACTACTGGGACTTTGCTGTTACCCAGACCTTTGAGTAACTGGCACCAACGCCTATATCCGCCAGATATTCTTAGTCTATTCTGTCTCCACGAGCTCACTCCCTTTATTATCTGAAACCATGAGGACTCCTTTCCCTCCTGAAACTGGCCTTTTCCCCTGTCAGCTGGTTGAGGCTGCTCGGTTTCCTCTTGATCTGGCTTGCGGGGCTCCTGTGAGTCTGCTCTTAATAGAGTGTGTTCTCCAGTGAGCTGCATAATCTCCTCTTCCCTCGGCAACCCCCCTGAAATCTCTTGCAGTCCTCCCTGAAGTTGATTCGTCTTGTCTCCCCACCTCTGCAATGCCTGGCCTTCCTCAACCGACTGCACTAGGCAACAGGGCTGTTCCTCATCCTGGATTCCCAAAGTCTGCTTGTCCCACTCCACTGGCAACTGACCCTTCTCCCCAAGGTAGGGACCATCCTCCCCCCCACCTGATTGAGTCTGACCGTGATGGCCTTGGGCTTCAGACACTTCACTAACTTCTGGCCTCACTGCTCTTGACTTGACTTGACAGGTAGACCCCAAGTGAAATACACACTGAGTCTCCCTGGTATCTAAGCACGCTCTCTGCTCTTCTTTCAACCTCTCTAACTCTAGATTCAAATTCATTTTCTCGATCTCCGCCTCCCTGCGTAACAACTTTTCTGCGTCCAGAGCCTCTTGCAGTGCAGTAACCTGGACTTGCAGTTCCCCTTCTCTCTGAGTTAGCTGTCTGACCCTGGCGCCAACTGAGACCTCCAGCGCTGCCTTTTCCTCCAAAATCTTGTAATTTTGGTCTTGCAGCCCCTTGATCCTGCCCTCCAGCTCTCGTTGCGGTGTAGCATGCACCTCACCCTCCTGGTCTAATAACTGTTTTAATCTGGCAGCTTCCTCCTCAGCGGTTTCCCGAAGTTGCTGTTGGGTGGCTACAAGGTCAGAGAGCTCCTGGCACTTGGCCTCCCACCTTTTCACAACGGCTTCCTGCATAGTCCTCTGTTCCTCTCTCACCCTTGTCCACCTTTCTTCTGACTCAGCATGGCTCTGGTGGGCTTGCTGCAGCTTCCCCTGCAGGCCTGCAACTTCCCCCTTAGTGGCCGAATGGCTATCGAGTAATCCGGACATTAGCAACTGCAACTGCTGATTTTGTTCTATCTGCTGCTGCAATAAACTCAGGGCTGTCCCCAACTCCCTCTCTAGCTTCACCTTCCCCTGAAGGGCTAGTGCTAGTTGTTGGGCCAAGGACCCTCTTACAGAGTCCTGATCCACTCTTCCCCCTGGCTTGCGCGGACTCTCCTGCTCAACCCGTATGCCTTGTACTGAGGAAACTTTCTCTTCTACCCTCTTCTTAAAATCTGCTTGCTTCTTCCTCGCTTTCTTCCCCTTTAGACCTGGAGTCTTGCCTACTTCTAGGCTTCCTTCCACACTCCCTATCTTCAAATAACCCTCCCCCTTTTGACCACTCCAAGGGGAGTCTCTTACTACTTTGTCCCTGGTGCTGCTTTCCTGTTCAGTATCAGCAGTGCTCAACCCCTCCGGAGCCAGGCCCCCTTCTCTGGCTGGGAAACAAGCTTGGAGAAATTCCTCCCTTTTATTCCCCTCTACTGTCCCCCTTCCTGCCCAGAGTGTGCCTCTTCTACCTCGTGGGATTCTGCTGAAAGACAAGCCCCTGTGAAGACATCTGGGTCACCCGCACCTTGAGACTGTGAGGTACTCACTCTAACCTCCCCCATCATTATCTGCCTCGCGTAACCGCGCTCCATCTTCTGGGTCTTATTGTCCTTACTAAAACTGTGCAAAACACCCCTCGACTGTTCCGCCTTCAAACCACCCCTATTCTCAACCTGGGTACAAGCATTGGGGGTGTCTATACTCTCACCCCTTCCATGCGGAGACCCCTCAAGGTCCGTCCCTTCCCCAACCCACTCTCTGTATAGCATTTCCAGTGGGTCTTTGGGACAAGTCTCCCCTACATGGCTGTCTTCTCCACAAATCTGGCAAGAGGTACTGCCCCTCTGGCTTCTACCTTTTTTTCCATTTCTTTGGGGTGTCCCTCGGGCTCCTCTATGTACGACACTTCCTGCGCCAGACCTTAACTTTGCCACATTAATCTCCTGCCCCTCTCTGTGTACTTCTTCACATGGGCAGTCTTCCTTAACCTGGTCTGGCTGCGGGCCCCATAAGCATTCCTCTTTCTCCTTTTTAGGACCCTTCCCGGCCATTTCTATCTTTGGCCGCTGGTTGGTGGGTTCAGTCCCACCCCCTGGGGATCTAGCCTTCTTGGCCCCTGCTGTGCCAGTCTCCTGCAGTTCCTCGTATATCCCTTTCTCCTGAGGACCCCGCTCCTTATTCCAGCCCCCCTGGCTGCCAATAAAACCACTTGACACACAATATTCCCCCTCATAAACCTTTTGCAGTTCCCCGTATATCTCTTTGTCACAAGGACACTGCTCTTTATTCCAGCCCCCCTGGCTGCCCATAAAATCACCAATTTTAACATCACCATCTACACCCTGTTGAAACAGTCCCAGTGATTTCTTAACTGAAGGTATACAGTCCCATCTCTTTTTCCACAGTGGGTTGTGATAGCTTCTGTTCTGTGAATCACAGGAGTCCATTTCCTTTGGCTTTTCCATCGTCGTCAGGCCTTCTTTTCCCAACACAGCCAGCTTCCGCACCCTCTCTATGTGGTGCCTCTTGCTGCTTGCCAGGGTTTCTTTGTACACCCTCGTAGTTGTTGGGTACCTGGTAACGAAAGGAAAAGGGGATCCGAGTGCAGACTGCTTCACCAAATCTGCCAGCCCCCAGTCTCTGCTTACACCCTTACCAGAAGAACAAATTACACCAGCACTTCTGCAGTATACATCCCCGCCATCGATTGCATAACCCCTGGGCGTCTCCTTGGCACCACCACACACCACAGTACCCGGAGCCCCCTCTCCTTCCGACGGTATAGCTAGCCCCAGGTACGCTTACCGGAACCTAGACACAAAAGGCATCCAGAGCTCTCCACGGCTAATCCCCAGCCTAGTCTGCTTCTCCTAATCCTGTCCGGTCCTCTCAGTGGTCTGGTCAGGCTCAGCAACCTCGTCTGTAAGTTGGGCACTCGTCAGGGCTGTATCCTCGTGTGATTCGATTATCCCCCTTCAGTACATCTTCTGACACCCTCTCTTCCCCAGGTCAGTAAATGCCCTAATATGCCTTTTCCTCCGTAAGGCTCCTCTGTAAGGCGAGTTCCATTGGATCCCACTGCTGCCACCATATGTGAAGGCTCACCGCCCGTGCTGACCTGGGTGCCGCTCCGCTGCCTCCAGCTCAGGCCCCTCGCGAGTCCTGGATATCCTGGAGTCCCTCAGTCGCACAGGACTCCCTTGGTTCAGGTCTCCAGAGGCCCTGGTTTTGCGGGGCTTCTGGGTTCTCTTTGTATGGAGTGGGGTTGAAGCAGTCCCCCAACCCCCAAAGATAACAGAGAGAGAGAAAGAGAGGTTCCTCAAAGCAATTTTATAAAGCAGAGTAGCTGAATCTGTTACATTGGCTCCGTCCCCTCAGGAGCTGAACAAATGACCCTGCCCCCGCTCTCCAGCAGTCTAACCCCTTAACACATGTGTGCTGGAGCAAAGGTACTGTTTGAGCCCCCCCCGGCTCTCCAGTTCACCAGCAAACACCTTAACACATGTGTGCTGGAGCAAAGGTACTGTTTGAGCCCCCCCGGCTCTCCAGTTCACCAGCAAACACCCCTGCCCTAACTTCCCTTAGGGTACAGGTTATCCATTTCCCTTTCCAGGCTAGGCTGTGCCCCTGAGACAGCTGGAGGATTCCTCTCCCCCGGAACCTACCTCCATTTCCTCCCCTGTTGCTTCCTGGCACTGGCTTTTTCTGGCCACTGCCGCTACCTAGGCATGCCCCCTTCCTCTAGCTCCCTAGGCTCACCTGTGTGACTCATTAGTCCAAGTCTGCCACCTGCTCTCCTCCAGGCTCTCCCTACAGGTCAGGTGGTGGTTCTAGGAACCTGGGATTTGTAGTTTCCGCCTTCACCTGCTCCCCCTGCTGGCTGGCTCTAGTATTACTAGCTGCCTTATGGTATCTTATCCATTCCTGCCCCCCCCCCCCCCCCCCCCCCCCCCGGCAGTGCTGCACTACATCACAATATATATATACTAGCGGTACCCTGCCACGCGTTGCAGTGGCAAAGTCAGGTTCTTTTCCCTCCCTCCCCCTTCCCCTTGCTCATTTACCTCAGTCACTCATCCTCCTCCCTGTTGGTCACTCACCCCCCAACCCCTTCCCTCCCCTGTCCCCACTCCAACTCTCTCCCTCACACTCACCTCTCTCCTCATTCTCCCTCCCCTGACACTCACCTCCCCCCTCATTCTCCCTCCCCTCACTGTCACCTCCCCCCACCTACTGCCTTTCCTTCAGGTCAGAAAACCTTTGTCTTTCTATTTCTGTGGGAACCTCCCCCCCCCCCCCCCCCCCCCCAAAAAAAACCCAATCCCAACCCTTTAAATCAAATAATAACCCCCCACCCTCCTGCCCCCCCCCCCCCAAGACCTGGCAAATTAAAATTGTTGGTGCTACATGTGGTCTGTCCCTGGGCATCTGTGCGCGTTATGTAACCAAATAGGGGAGTGCCTAACCAAATTTGCACTCCCAAATTTGTTTTGTGGTCTGGGGAGGGCTCTTTTGATGCGTTCCCGAGATCGTGCAAGTTTAGTGTATGTATTTGTGTGTGAACCTCCCCCTTCCCCCAAAAAACAACCCTATGAGAAAAGTTCTCTTAAACAAACCACCCCACACTCTCCTGCCCCCCCTCCCCCAGCCCTGCGAAAAACAGTAGCCCACCCCCCTGCCCCCTCCCCCCCAGAGTTGCCGAATGAATTAAACCTGCCCCCTCCTCGTGACCCCTCCCCAAGATGTTTGTAATAAATTCATTACCACCCCCACCCTCCAGACCCCCCGAGACCTGCTAAAAATGTCAGTCGTTGGAGCGGGCGTTCAGGAGTGGTCCGGGAGCGATGTATTGGTGTTGGTCCGTCGGCTGCGAGCACTGAAACGGGTTCCAACGGCCCTTTGCCCTTACTATGTCAGTGGGGTGGAGCAATGGCAGTGGTAGGTCCTCTGACATAGTAAGGGCAAAGGTCCTCCGGCTGCCAGTCCTGAAAATGGCGCCGAGGGGCCCTCGCCCTTACTATGTCACATGGGCTACTGCCGCCATTGGTGTCCCCGAGTGGCATAGTAAGGGAAAGGGCCGTCAGCGCCATGTTGATTGCTGGCAGCCGACGGCCGTAGTGCAGGAGATGTGTCCCGGACCGGTCCTGGCCCCCCCCGCTGGAGCCTCCCGGACTTCTGTCAGGTTTTGTGTGTGTTGTGAGGGCCTGGGAAGTAAATAAATTTGGCATGTGTGTGGGGGGTGTGAGGAGGGTGGTTTTGTATGTGTTGGGAGGCTGTAGGAAGTAAATCAATTTGGCATGTGTGTGGGGGGTGTGAGGAGGGTGGTGGGTGTATTTTATCTGTAAAGGAAATAGTTATCTTCCAGCGAAAAAAGTGCGCGAATGTGTTAAAATGGAAGTGAAACGTGGACCTGGACTGGCGAAATGATTAGTGTAGCGTGTGTTAGTGTAAGGTGTAACAGATGGCACTTACGTCCAGCAGATGTCGCTGTTTTCTCAAAAAAATCTTTAAACCTATTTTACCTGTCACAGGTGTGACATATCTGTAATGTAAGTACAGAAAAACCTTCCTGTATGCGAAATGAAGGTTGTGTCCAAATTTGAAAGCAATCGGTTCAGTGGTTTCTGAGATTAGCGATTTTGTCCAAACTAACATTTTTATTTATATAGAGATATATATAGAGAGAGAAAGAGAGAGATATACCATATTTTCCAGCGTATAAGACGACTGGGCATATAAGACGACCCCCAACTTTTCTAGTTAAAATATAGAGTTTGGGATATACTCGCCGTATAAGACTACCCTTCTGTGTCACTACATAACCATACTGTATGTGGTACCCAGTATACAAAAACCAGCCAATCACGGCAAGCGATGTACCTTACCAGCGATTGGCTGGTTGTTGTATACAAATCCTGCTTGGATTGGTCAGCTCTCCCTGTCTCCAAGACTATCAGAGTGGTACTGCATCCCTCTGGCCCACCCTTGTATCCTATTACCAGTACCTCCTTCTCTGCCTCTCAGATCTCGCTCCTGAGGACTGAAGTGAAGTGGTGCAGACGTGCATGTGCGAGATCTGAGAGGCAGAGAAGGAGGTACTGGTAACAGAGATGTGAATTGGAACCGGAATCAGTTCTGATTCCAGTTCCGATTCACATCGTGTTTTTTTTTCGTCCGGCCCGATCGGGTTTTTTTTTATCGGCTGTGCCCGAGCCGATAAACAAAAAACCCACCCCCGACCCTTTAAAACTAATCCCTCAGCTTCCCCCACCATCCTGACCCCCCCAAGACCTGCCAAATTAATTAAATACAACCCCCACCCTCCTGACCCCTCCAAGACCTGCAAAATTAAATACAACCCCCCACCCTCCTGACCATCCACAAGATCTGCCAAATTAGTTTTCTACAACCCCCCACCCTCCTGACCCCTTCAAGACCTGCCAAAAGTCCCTGGTGGTCCAGCGGGGGTCCAGGAGTGGTCCGGGAGCGATCTCCTGGGCTTGGGCCGTCGGCTGCCAGCAATCAAAATGGCGCCGACGGCCCTTTGCCCTTACCATGTCACTGGGGTCGACCAATGGCAGCGGTAGCTCCTGTGACATAGTAAGGGCAAAGGGCCGTCGGCGCCATTTTGATTGCTGGCAGCCGATGGCCCAAGTCCAGAAGATCACTCCCGGACCGCTCCTGGACCCCCGCTGGACCACCAGGGACTTTTGGCAGGTCTTGGGGGGGGGGGGGGGGTTTGTAGTAAATTAATTTGACAGGTCGGGGGGGGGGTCAGGAGGGTGGGGGGTTTTGTTAGATTTTTATTTTTTTTTATATTCGCTCCATAAGACGCAGACATTTTCCCCCCACTTTTGGGGGAAAAAAGTGTGTCTTATGGAGCGAAAAATGCGGTAATTATTCGCCCTATAAGACGACCCCCGACTTTTGAGAAGATTTTCAGGGGTTAAAAACTCGTCTTATACAACAGAAAATACGGTATATATATATATATATATATATAACAACATTTTGTCTCCAGCTCAGTTCGGTTTCCGCCAATCACGAAGCACGGAAACTCTACTTATCTCACTAACGGACTCCATATTACTAAACCTGGAAAACCGACACCCTTGTCTTCTCATCCTACTTGATCTCTCGGCGGCATTTGACACGGTCAATCATAACACATTAATAGATCGTCTGTCAGACATAGGCATCAGAGATGAGGCCCTCAAATGGTGCAAATCATTCTTACAGAACAGACAGTACAAGGTCAAGGTCAACAAGGAAGTTTCGCAACCAGTCACCTGCACCTTAGGAGTCCCTCAAGGCTCGTCACTTTCTCCAACCTTATTCAATATATACCTTCTACCACTCTGCCAGCTCCTCATTAATCTAAATCTCATACACTACTTATACGCAGACGATGTGCAGATAATGATTCCTATCACTGAATCTCTCCAAAAAACCCTGGACTTCTGGAACTCTTGCCAACTAGCCATCAACAACTTGCTCACGAGCCTCAATCTGATTCTAAATCAAAGCAAAACAGAATACCTACTCATCTCCCAAGACGGAACCCACACACATCCCAGTACCATCTTGTCTTCTCAATTAACAATGTCCACACAAGTCAGAAATCTAGGGGTTATCCTTGATAATCAAATGAATTACAGATCTCTCATAAATAATATCGTAAAGGATGGATTCTTCAAATTACAAGTTTTGAAAAGGTTGAGACCTCTCCTCCATTTCCAAGATTTCCGTTTAGTGCTACAAGCTATCATTCTCACGAAAATAGATTATTGCAACTCGCTTCTACTAGGCCTCCCCGCTAACGCCATAAAACCCCTACAGATGCTGCAAAACGCAGCAGCAAGGATCTTAACCAAGTCCAATAAAAGAGACCACATATCACCTATTTTGAAAACCCTACACTGGCTACCCGTGAAATTCAGAATACTATTCAAAGTGCTCTCAATAACCCACAAGGCTCTACACAACTTGGCACCACTCGAGCTCAAAATCCCTCTCCGATTCCACACCTCCTCCAGACCAGTAAGACAAGCCTATAAAAACAACCTACATACACTACCGATGAAGTCAGCATTAAGCAAAAGAGCCTTCTCTACAGCGGGCCCCAAAATCTGGAACTCTCTCCCACCAGAACTCAGAGCAGTGCAATGCTCATCTACATTTAAAAAAAGACTCAAGACTTGGTTGTTCAACCAAGCTTTCCCATAACAGCTTCCTGTGGAACATCTCGGCCAATGATTACCCACCTGAGAGCTATTTAGATCATCTATAGAACTCACTTAATCTATGGCAGTCGAAGACATAACCTAGTCTTATAATTAGCAACTGTTTATTTAACTTAGGCCTCCCCTTATAATTAGCAACTGTTTATTTAACCTACATTAGGCACTGTATCTTTTACTTATACCTATATTAGGCAATGTATCTTTACTGGTGTTATAAAACCCAGCCGTGGCAAGCCGCGAACGGCACTTACCCCCATCCCTAGGGGCCGGTCGGACCGCCGGCACTAGGCATATCCGCGGGACTTCTCAGCGGCAGCATTCGCTGCAAATCCAAGATGGCTGCGGTCTCTCTCCCCGCGCGGCTTAGCTCCGCCCCCTGACTTCAGCTAGGGCCGCGCGGGCGGCTCTGGTCCCAGAATTAAAGGAACACTCACCGGATATGAGCTGGTTCCTTCCTGCGGTTCCCTATTGGCTGGGGACTATTTAAGCAAGGTCTGGACCTCCAGTCCTTGCCTTGTCTTCTTGGCTCCTGCGTTTGTTTTGTTCCTGGTTCCTGTTTGTCCTCCTGAGCTGTTTCCTGGTCCGGCTGACGTTCCTTCTGGTTCCTTGATTCCTGGCGTGGCTGCGGACTTCTCTGGCTTCTGACCCCTGGACTGGCTGCGGACTTCTCTGGCTTCTGACCCCTGGATTGGCTGCAGACCTCTCTGGCTTTTGACCCCTGGACTGGCTGCGGACTTCTCTGGCTTCTGACCCCTGGATTGGCTGCGGACCTCTCTGGCTTTTGCCCCCTGGACTGGCTGCAGATCACCCTGGTTCACGACTTCTGGATTGGACTTCTTCACGAGATCCGCGGGGTTTGCTCCTCGACCTGCTGGAGGCGCCAGCATCTGGATTACACGACCTGCAGGAGGCGCCTGCGTCCAGATTTTACTCTTTCCATCTGCAACCCCGAGAATCAGCCTCACCTAACGACGGTGGTCTACTCGATCATCGTCGAACCAAGGGTCCACCACTCGGTTCATAACAGTAAGACAAGGCCATGGACCCGGCGGAGGCCTCTGCTCTGCGGGCCATTCCCGGCCTGGCTCAGAAGATCATGGAGCAACAGGGTATGCTCGAAGCCATGGCCGCCTCCATGGAGCGGCTCAACGCTCGACTAGATGCGGTGGTAGCCAGCCAGCCCAGTGCATCAACCATGGCTCCACCGGTTGCTCCTGCTCCACTTTCAACGTCCAGCAGCCTTCGTCCAGTCCTTCCACTTCCAGCACCACCACGATACGCCGGAGATCCCCGTCTCTGCCTGGGATTTTTGGACCAATGTACTATGCATTTCCGGCTACAATCACCCTTCTTTCCAGATGACGCCACTAAATTACCTACATTCTATCCCTGTTGGAAGGCAAAGCCCTCACATGGGCCTCTCCTTTATGGCAACGTTCTGACCCGGTATTACAGAACTACCTCCAATTTATTGAACTATTCCGCACTACTTTCGAAGAACCCGGAAAACAAGCCGCTGCCGCCACGGATTTACTACACCTCCGTCAAGGCGGACGTCCCCTCACGGATTACAACATTGATTTTCGCACTCTAGCCAATGAACTCCACTGGGAAGAGAGAGTTCTTCGGACCATATATCTTGAAGGACTTACTGCCAAGATCAAGGACAAACTGGCTGCCCGAGAACTCCCGTCCTCCTTAAATGGCACCATCGAACTGGCCACCAGGATCGATCGCAGATTACAAGAACGAGCACGAGAGGGCGGCAACTGGAGGAGACGGTCTACTTTTCTCAGATCTCTCCAACCCCCAATCCTCCGCCTCAAGGAGCCCATCCCAGTGAGGGTTCCAGGGACGAACCCATGCAGCTCGGAAGAGGCCCGCTGTCTACAGAGGAACGCTTGAGACGGCGCAGATCGGGGCTTTGCTTGTACTGTGGAGGCTCTGGACATCGTTTAGCTAACTGCCCTATTCGTCCGGGAAACTTCAAAGCCTAGGGACTTTAGGGGGTGTTTCCCTGGGTCAGTTTTCTCCACAACCCCCACTCACTTTACCAATCACTCTCCATATGAACGAACATGAATTCTCCACGCTGGCACTAGTAGACTCAGGAGCCGGAGGAAATTTCATTTTACAAGCACTGGTGGATAAGCTCCACGTTCCAGTTCGACTTTGCCTGCAACCTCTAATCATTTCTTCCATCCACGGGGAACCGTTACCCGGCAGAATCACGCATCAGACGGAACCCCTGAATTGTTTTATTGCACCAGACCATTCTGAACAAATTACTTTCTACGTCATCAACAAAGCCATTCACCCTGTGGTACTGGGCATACCTTGGCTGCAGCGCCATAACCCCCAGTTTGATTGGACTTCCTTGCGACTGACACAGTGGGGTCCCGAATGTTCTGGGACCTGTTTCAAGGACTCCGGTTCCGCTTCCAATTATGTCTGCACCTCGCTTTTGGGAGAATTACCCTCTTCATACCACCAATTTGCAGATGTTTTCTCTAAGAAGGCGGCTGATGCTTTGCCGCCTCATCGGGCGTTTGACTGCGCTATCAAGTTGATTCCAGGTGCTATACCCCCGCGAGGACGAGTCTACCCTTTATCTGCTACTGAGACTCGAGCTATGACCGAATATATTCGGGACAATCTGCAAAAAGGATTTATTCGACGATCCACGTCGCCCGCGGGGGCTGGATTTTTTTTTGTGGAAAAGAAAGATGGGACATTACGCCCTTGCATCGACTACCGAGGACTTAATGCTATTACTATCAAGGATCGTTATCCTTTACCTCTTATTGCTGAATTGTTTGATCGTCTGCAAGGAGCTCAAATCTTTTCTAAACTTGATCTGCGTGGTGCATACAATTTAGTACGTATTCAAGAAGGGGATGAGTGGAAGACTGCGTTCAACACCAGAGATGGACATTATGAGTACTTGGTAATGCCGTTTGGTTTAACTAACGCACCTGCAGTTTTTCAGAATTTTATTAATGAAATCTTTAGGGACCTGTTATATACTTGCGTTGTGGTGTATCTTGATGATATTTTGATTTTTTCTAAGGACTTACTTACTCATCGTCAACACGTGCTACAAGTACTACAAAGACTCCGGGACCATCAGTTGTACGCTAAACTGGAGAAATGTATTTTCGAAACAGAGTCTTTGCCGTTCCTGGGATACGTTATTTCTAAACACGGGTTTCAAATGGATCCAACTAAACTAAAAAGTATACAAGAATGGACTCAACCGAAGGGGCTAAAAGCCCTGCAGAGATTTCTTGGTTTTGCGAACTACTACCGACATTTTATTAAGGACTTTTCCAAGTTATCTGCGCCCCTCACTGCACTCACTCGTAAAGGGGCTAATATCACTACTTGGCCCACGGCGGCCGAAGACGCATTTCAGGCCCTTAAGGACTCCTTTTTACGACAGCCCTGTCTTCGCCACCCGGACCCAAGTCGCGCATTTACAGTTGAAGTTGATGCATCCACCGAAGGTGTAGGAGCAGTATTAAGTCAGACCACTGTCAAGGGTACGTCTCATCCCTGCTCCTATTTTTCAAAGAAGTTCTCTCCCGCGGAGCGCAACTATGCTATTGGCGACAAAGAATTATTAGCCATTAAACTCGCATTGGAAGAATGGCGACAGTGGCTGGAGGGGGCCCAGCATAAAATCACCATCTTCACTGATCATAAGAATCTGATTTACCTACAACAAGCCCAGCGACTTAACCCACGGCAAGCCCGCTGGGCTTTATTTTTTTCCCGTTTTGATTTTGAACTCCGGTATCGACCTGCCAGTAAGAATATCAAAGCAGATGCACTATCCCGGTCCTTTGTCTGTGAGGATGGCGAAGAGGTGTTACAGACCGTCATTGATCCTGCCCGTATCATTCTGGCACCTACTGTTCCGGTTCCGATAGGGAAGACGGTGGTTCCCAGCCGACTCCGTAACAGGGTTTTGAAGTGGGGACATGATTCCCAATTCGCTGGACATCCTGGACGCAAGAGGACACAGGACCTCCTTCAGCGCTTCTATTGGTGGCCGGGGATGTACAAAGACATTCGGGCATACGTGGACTCGTGTCCCGTTTGTGCCCAACATAAGACTCCAGTGGGAAGGCCGTGGGGACGGCTACAACCCTTACCGGCACCATCCAAGCCTTGGACGCATATCTCTACCGATTTTGTGGTTGATTTACCTGCTTCTGAAGGACACACAGTGATTTGGGTAGTAATTGACCGCTTCTCTAAAATGGCTCATTTTACGCCCCTGCCCGCTCTTCCCTCTGCTCCTCGGTTGGCTCAACTGTTTATGTCCCATATCTTTCGCCTTCATGGACTGCCGTCCCACATTTCCTCCGATAGAGGTTCCCAGTTTACTGCCCGGTATTGGCGGAGCCTTTGTGCCAAATTTCAGGTTTCCTTGGACTTCACGACCGCTTTCCATCCGCAAGCCAATGGCCAAGTTGAGCGGACTAATCGTACTCTCAAGCAGTTTCTGCGTGCGTATGTCAATTCTCGGCAGGATGACTGGGCGGCTTTGCTGCCCTGGGCGGAGTTTTCCCATAACTACCATCGGTGTACCTCAACCGGCTCCTCCCCGTTTCAAGTTGTGTTTGGCTACCAACCTACTCCTCCGGTGCCTCTCCCTCTGGCAGTACCCTCGCCGGCAGCTCAGCTTACTGCCACTCAGTTCCAGCAATTATGGGTGCACACTCGCCGCATGCTCCGCAAAGCGGCTCTTCTGGCTAAGAAGTTTGCTGACCGGCATCGGAGGCCGGCGCCTCAGTTTCATCCGGGCGACAGGGTGTGGCTGAGCACCAGGAACATTCGTTTGCGAGTTCCTTCGATGAGATTGGCTCCCCGGTATATTGGTCCTTTTCCGTGGCCAAGCAGATCGGTCCCGTCACTTATCGACTGCACCTGCCCACCTCTCTGCGCATTCACAACGTTTTCCATGTCTCTTTACTGAAACCTCTGCTCCTCAACTGGCCATCTCGGAAGGCTCCTGTCTCTTCGCCCGTTCAGCTGGAGGACGACCCTACCTATCAAGTCCGTGAGGTTCTCGATGTTCGGCGACGAGGACGTCGTTGGGAGTATCTCTTGGCATGGGAAGGTTTTGGGCCTGAGGAGAACTCCTGGGAGCCCGCTACTAATATTCTTGACAAGGGTCTTCTCCAGACTTTTCACACCTACCATCCGGAGAAACCCAAGCCTTCTAGGGGGAGGCCTAAAGGAGGGGGTACTGTTATAAAACCCAGCCGTGGCAAGCCGCGAACGGCACTTACCCCCATCCCTAGGGGCCGGTCGGACCGCCGGCACTAGGCATATCCGCGGGACTTCTCAGCGGCAGCATTCGCTGCAAATCCAAGATGGCTGCGGTCTCTCTCCCCGCGCGGCTTAGCTCCGCCCCCTGACTTCAGCTAGGGCCGCGCGGGCGGCTCTGGTCCCAGAATTAAAGGAACACTCACCGGATATGAGCTGGTTCCTTCCTGCGGTTCCCTATTGGCTGGGGACTATTTAAGCAAGGTCTGGACCTCCAGTCCTTGCCTTGTCTTCTTGGCTCCTGCGTTTGTTTTGTTCCTGGTTCCTGTTTGTCCTCCTGAGCTGTTTCCTAGTCCGGCTGACGTTCCTTCTGGTTCCTTGATTCCTGGCGTGGCTGCGGACTTCTCTGGCTTCTGACCCCTGGACTGGCTGCGGACTTCTCTGGCTTCTGACCCCTGGATTGGCTGCAGACCTCTCTGGCTTTTGACCCCTGGACTGGCTGCGGACTTCTCTGGCTTCTGACCCCTGGATTGGCTGCGGACCTCTCTGGCTTTTGCCCCCTGGACTGGCTGCGGATCACCCTGGTTCACGACTTCTGGATTGGACTTCTTCACGAGATCCGCGGGGTTTGCTCCTCGACCTGCTGGAGGCGCCAGCATCTGGATTACACGACCTGCAGGAGGCGCCTGCGTCCAGATTTTACTCTTTCCATCTGCAACCCCGAGAATCAGCCTCACCTAACGACGGTGGTCTACTCGATCATCGTCGAACCAAGGGTCCACCACTCGGTTCACAACAACTGGTTAACCCCATATTTACTTATCCAAGTTATATCGACCTGTTCTTTGTAAGACATTTACTTGTCAATGTTATTGTTCTGTTAAAATGTAAACCGAATTGATCAGTAATTCTGTTATTGGAAAGTCGGTATATAAAAATGCTAAATAAATAAATAAATATATATACTAGCAACTGCACCCGTTCTACGCGCAGGCAAAGAGCCTTTTTATTGGCACATCTGCTCTTGTTATGAGCCGAATTTCCCTAGAAATTCACTGTAAGAGTGTCCCTTCCACATACTCACACCCTCCTACCGGCTCCCTCACTCTCTGGCACACACACGCACATCCCCTCATACAGGCTCCCTCTCTGAAACCTACACTCAAGCATCCCGCGCACTCCCCCTCTTACCAACCAAGCTGTCTCTCGCACTCCCCCACACCCCCACACCCCCTCTCCTCTCTCACACACACATTCTCTCTGACGAGCATCCCCCAACCCTCATAGGCTCCCTCTCTCTGAAACCCACAGTCAAGCAACCCCCCACCCACCCTCTCTTACCTCCCATGCTGTCTCTGACACCCTCCCCACCCCCTCTCACCAACCATGCTCTCTGTCACCCCCTGTCTCTCACACACACACATTCTCTCTCACCAGCATCCCCCCCCATGCTCTCTCACACCCTCCCCACCCCCTCACCAAACACGCTGTCACTCCCCTCTCTCACACACACATTCTCTCTGACGAGCATCCCCCAACCCTCATAGGCTCCCTCTCTCTGAAACCCACACTCATGCATCCCCCCACCCACCCTCTCTTACCTCCCATGTTCTCTCTCACACACCCTCCCCACCCCCTCTCACCAACCATGCTCTCTGTCACCCCTTCTCTCATACACACATTCTCTCTCACACCCTCCCCACCCCCTTTTTATTGGCACGGTCTCTGTCACCCCCATCTCTCACACACACACATTCTCTCTCACCGGCATCCCCCCCCCCATCCCACTCTGACCAACCATGCTCTCTGTCACACCCCCTCTCTCACACACACACCTCCCCTCATATAGGCTCCCTGTCTCTGAAACCTACACTCAAGCATCCCCCCACACACCCTCTCTTACCTCCCATGCTCTCGCTCACACCTTCCCCACCCACCACTCACCAACCATGCTCTCTGTCACCCCCTCTCTCACATACACATTCCCTCTCACCAGCATCCCCCCCCCCCCCCCCCCCCCCATGCTCTCTCACACTCTCCTGCTCTCTCTCACCCTCCCCGACACACATTTTCTGTCACCGGCAACCTCCTCCCCTCATATAGGCTCCCTCTCTCTGAAACCCACACTCAAGCATCTCCCCACACCCCCTCTCTTACGTCCCATGCTCTCTCTCTCACCCTCCCCACCCACCTCTCACCAACCATGCTCTCTGTCACCCCCCTCTCTCACATACACATTCTCTCTCACCGGCATCCCCCCCATGCTCTCTCTCACAGCCTTCCCACCCCCCGCTCACCAACCATGCTCTCTGTCACCCCCCTCTCACACACACACACATTGTCTCTCACTGGCATCCCCCCCCCATGCTCTGTTTCACACCCTCCTGCTCGCTCTAACCCTCCCCTCCCCGACAAACATTATCTCTCACCGGCAAGCCGGGGCCTGCGCTGTTCACGGCAAAGATAAAGGCCTGGCACGCCGTTCGCGGCAAAGATGAAGGCCTGGCGCACCGTTCACGACACATGGGAGCCTTCCATTTTTGGCGTGATCAGAAAATAGCAGCGGAGACTCCGGCATGCCGCGAACGGAGCGCGTCCCGTGGCACACGCTCCATTCACGGCGAAGAGGGCGCGCCGATCATGGCACACAGGGGCCTTCCCTTTTCACCGTGAACAGCACACCGGGCCTTCCTCCTTGCCGCAAACGGAGCATGTGTCACGGGACGCGCTTCGTTCGTGGCATGCCGGGGTCTCCTCTGCTATATTCTGCCTCTCCCGCGATGTCCGCTGTCCTTTCTACCTGTGCCATGTTTGAGCCGCCTGCGCCATCTATCGGAAGGCTGGTAAACTCAATGCTAGTCGAAATTAGACTGCAGAGAAGCTTTAAACTTTTCAAAGTAAGTCTAAAAACCTGGCTTTTTAAACAGGCTTTTTATAAGGAGAACGAAGAAAACAAATGAGCGCATAAGTAAGCACCAAGCAATCAGTTTTTAAAATTTTTCTTTCCTATCTCCTAATACATATTAGAGTGTTAAATTTATATTGGAACCGTAAAGAAGTTTTTTCAACCAACATATAAGCAAAATCAACACATAGCATTTTATATTATAAAAAACATGTTACCGTTCACTAATGGCACATCTATAATATGTAATCTACACCAATCAACTTTTAATACTATTTGTGCCTTTTTGTAAACTGCTGTGATGGTGAATTAACTTAACGACAGTATAGAAAAGATTTTAAATAAATAAAAATAAATAAATAAATAAATAATATAGCACCATCTATCGGCGGGCTTTGGAACATCCGCAATCACTGACGGACACACTCCAAGCCCGATATCTTATGGATATATATATATATATATATGCTCCTGCAGACGAATCAGTGATCCTAGGGCTGCCACCTGGACCCGAATCGAGTTGTAGGCTAGTCCTTTGTCCACGCCGTCCTGAAGGAACTGGAGGATCAGAGGTACGGGAGCCGACCTGGGACGTATAGAGTGTGAAACACACCAGGACTCAAACACGTGCCAGACACGGACATACGCGCTGGAGGTAGACGTCTTCCTAGACTTGAGGAGGGTCTCGACTACAGGATCCGGATACCCGCGGCGCTGAAGGCACCGCCTCTCAAAAGCCAAGCCGCAAGACAGAAGCGTTCTACCTGGTTGAAAAATACTGGACCTTGGTGCAGGAGGTGTGGTAGATGCCTCAGGCGAAGCGGTCCGTTCACCGCTAAGTTGATCAGGTCCCCGAACCATGGCCGACGCGGCCACTCCGGCACTACGAAAATGACTGGGCCCTGGTGCCTCTCTATCCTTCGGAGAACCTTGCCCACTAGTGGCCAGGGTGGGAATACATACAGCAGCAAACGGGGGGGCCAAGGGCATACCAATGCATCCACCCCTTCTGCGCCGTGATCCCTTCTGCGGCTGAAGAACCTGGCTGCCTTGGAGTTTTGAGCAGTGGCCATGAGATCTAAGTAGGGAGTTCCCCAGCGGTGGATGATAAGCTGCATTGCCCTCTCGGAGAGTTCCCACTCTCCTGGATCCAGATGTTGTTGGCTCAGAAAGTCCGCCTGAACATTGTCCACCCCTGCAATGTGTGATGCTGCCAGATGGGATAGATGCCTTTCCGCCCAGGCCATCAGACTGTCTGCTTCCAGGGAGACTTGTTGGCTCCTGGTGCCCCCGACGATTGATGTACACCACCGTGGTCTCGTTGTTGGACAATATCCGGACCGCTCGTTGCTGAACGAGCGGGAAAAACTGCTCCAGTGCCAGGCGCACCGCTCTCATTTCCAGCTGGTTTATGGTCTACTTGGACTGTTCCGGTGTCCACAACCCCTGTGCTGATCGTGACTGGCAGACCGCCCCCCAGCCGGAAAGGCTGGCATCCGTAGTGACAACCACCCAGTCCGGGTCTCCAGGGGCATCCCCTGGGCCAGTTGTCGTGGGTTCAGCCACCACCGGAAGCTGTGCCTGGCACTCTGGGGGAGTGGGAGGACAATCTGATAGTCTTGAGATACCGGTTTCCAGTGGGAAAGCAATGCCCTCTGCAAGGGCCGTAGATGAGCGAAGGCCCAGGCCCAGGGCACGAGGTCCATGGTGGATGCCATGGATCCGAGGAGCTGCAGGGAATGGTTAATAGAACAGAAAATGTCATAATTCCTCTGTATCGCTCCATGGTAAGTCCGCACCTTGAATACTGTGTACAATTCTGGTCGCCACATCTCAAAAAAGATATAGTTGCGATGGAGAAGGTACAGAGAAGGGCAACCAAAATGATAAAGGGGATGAAACAGCTCCCCTATGAGGAAAGGCTGAAGAGGTTAGGACTGTTCAGCTTGGAGAAGAGACGGCTGAGGGGGGATATGATAGAGGTCTTTAAGATTATGAGAAGTCTTGAACGAGTAGATGTGACTCGGTTATTTACACTTTCGAATAATAGAAGGACTAGGGGGCATTCCATGAATTTAGCAAGTAACACATTTAAGACTAATTGGAGAAAATTCTTTTTCACTCAACGCACAATAAAGCCTGGAATTTGTTGCCAGAGGAGGTGGTTAGTGCAGTTAGTGTAGCTGGGTTCAAAAAAGGTTTGGATAAGTTCTTGGAGGAGAAGTCCATTAATGGCTATTAATCAATTATACTTAGGGAATAGCCACTGCTATTAATTGCATCAGTAGCATGGGTTCTTCTTAGTGTTTGGGTAATTGCCAGGTTCTTGTGGCCTGGTTTTGGCCTCTGTTGGAAACAGGATGCTGGGCTTGATGGACCCTTGGTCTGACCCAGCATGGCAATTTCTTATGTTCTTATGTTCTTAGTCCCAGGCCGTGGGAGCTGCGAGGGTGGAGAAGCGTTGTATCTGCTCCGGGATGGCTTGCGCCCGATCCGGCCTCAAGTAGACTCTGCCCCTGGTTGTGTCGAAGCGTGCTCCCAGGAAATCCAAAATCTGCGATGGTAGGAGAGTGCTCTTGGAGAAGTTGATGACCCAACCCAAGGATTGGAGGAGTTGAACCACCCGCGAGACCGCCGCTTGACCCTGAGCGAGCGTCTTGGCACGGATGAGCCAATCGTCCAGGTATGGGTGCACCAAGATGCCCTCTCGGCGGAGAGCTGCCGCTACCACCACCATAACCTTGGAAAACGTTCGAGGGGCGGTTGCAAGACCAAATGGGAGCGCTTGAAATTGGAAGTGTTGTCCCAGTATTTTGAATCGCAGGAACCGTTGATGCTCCAGTAGGATGGGTATGTGCAAGTAAGCTTCAGTCAAGTCCAGAGACGCGAGGAATTCCCCTGTGTGGACTGCCGCTATCATGGATCGTAGAGTCTCCATCCGGAAGTGTAACACCCTGAGAGACTTGTTGACCAACTTGAGGTCCAGGATTGGTCGAAAGGAACCGTCCTTTTTGGGGATGACGAAGTAAATTGAATAGTGTCCGGAGCCCACTTCCCGTGGGGGTACAGGAATGATGGCCCCGAGGTCTAGTAGCCTGTTGAGGGTCTGGGAGACCGCTAGCTGCTTGTGCGGAGATCCGCAGGGGGAGAAGAGGAACTGGTCTCTCGGTGGTCTTACAAATTCCAATGCGTAGCCTTGTCTTAAGATGTCCAAGATCCAAGGTGATGTGAGCCCACTCCTCATAAAAGAGTGTGATGTGTCCCCCGATCCTGTGGGACCTACGTTGCATCCAGAAATGGTTCCTGGAGGGAGTGAAGGACCTGGAACCCGAAGACTGAGGCCTATCCTCAGGAAAACGGTGTACGGCATTTTCTCCCAGGAGTTTAATGATCTGATCCGGATCCTCACCGAACAGAAACTTGCCTTTGAACGGCAGAGATCCCAACCTCGCCTTAGATGAGGTGTCTGCCGACCAGTTCCGAAGCCAGAGGAGCCGACACGCTGAGACAAGAGAGACCATGGATCTAGCCAGGACACGCACAAGGTCGTAAAGGGCATCAGCTCCATAAGCGACCACTGCTTCCAGACGATCAGCCTGTGAGGCTTCCTCGGGTGGCAGCGCTTGCAAAGTCAACAGCTGTTGAACCCAACGGAGGCCCGCCCGCTGGGCCAGGGAAGTACAAAGTGCCGCCCGGAGCCCAAGGGCGGAGACCTCAAAGACCTTCTTGAGGTAGACCTCCAGCTTCCGGTCCTGCAGATCCTGCAGCGCCGTGCTTCCAGTTACCGGGATGGTTGTACGTTTCATAACCGCCGAGACTGCGGCGTCAACCGTCAGGACCCTAAGGAGGTCCAGTACCTCCTCCGGGAGAGGGTAGAGTTTTTCCATCGCCCTGCTGACCTTCAGAGAGGATTCGGGAGCGTCCCATTCCCTGGCTATTAGTTGCATGAAGGTGGGGTGGTTAGGGAAGGCTTTTGATGAAGGTCGAAGTCCTGCCAAGATGGGGTCCCCCTTCTTCCCCGAAATGGAGGGCCCCGGCCCTGCGGGTGCTGGCGCTTCCTGCGGCGGGTCAAGGTCGAGCTCCTGGAGAATGTGGGGAATGAGGTCATCTAGCTTTTCCTTCTGAAAAATACGCAGCACTCTGGGGTCGTCCCCTTCTAGGTGGGCTGTCAGGAGAGGTCATCCGACCCCTGCAGGGGGTCCATGGGGGGTGGATCGACTCCTGAAGTGCCCCCTGCCAATGGGGGGAGAGCCAACCCAATCCTGGAAGCCCCCGCCGAGGATCCGGATGTTCTGGGCCCCGGGGTGTCCCCCACCCTGGGGACCTTGGGAGGTGGAGGTGCTGCCGCTGAGTCAGGGTTATGGCCCATGCTTGCCATATAGGCGTGGTGCATTAGCACCACAAATTCTTTCATAAAATAGGAGGATCTCGCAGGAGGCAGTGCAGTAGGGTCCTCAGTCAGCCCCCCGGGGCCCAAAGGCGGAACCGGGGTGAGGATCGGAGGTGAAATGTCGGGGAGATCCTCCATCTCCTCTTCCATTGGTGCTGTACACGCTGCCTCCAAAATAGCCACCGTTCCCGCCAAAGACGGGAGAGGGGCCGAACCAGGCAGCTGCAGCCGCGCCGCGGGAAGAAGGCCTTCTTGCTGGCAACGAGGTGCCCTCCCCAGCTCTCCACAGGCGGCACATCGCTCGAATCGCAGCATCGGCACCGCGGTATCGGGCCGGAAGAGGGGGGTGCCGCAAGGTAACCAGTGCCGCGGGCAGCAGGAAAATGCTTCTGCTGTCCCCGGCCCCACCGAGGGAAACTTGTCCTCCCCAGACAGCGGTCCCGAGGAATGCGCATCTCGGGACCGCAGGCCGAATCGCAGCACGAGGGGGGGAGGGACTGAACCCGCCAGCAATCACCCCCCAAGGGAAGACAGGCACCGAAGGAAACTGTAAAGGGAAAAAAACCCCAGAACCTGGAAATAAGGAGAAGAGAGAGAGATGAAGTGCTGTTTGCAAGCACAGAGGGGCAGAGCCTGGCTGACCTGCCTGCCTTTACCCTTTTTTTTTTTTTCTTATCAACTTGATTCAACAACAAAGTAAAAAGAAACAAACTGTAAAGTAAGAGGGGAGAGAATAGAAATCCTACAATCCCAGGGGAGCTAAGGCTCCCCAGCTCCTATCTGCTGGAGTCAGAAGAATACTGAGAGCATAGGGAGGGTGCACTGGCTTATAGAGCTGCACCCTTCGAAGCTCTGTTCTGACTCCATCTGCTGGACGGGGGACATAACCCACCATCTGGACTGATCCTGGTATGTACAGGGAACCTGTAATACTATTTGATTCGTACTTCTAGGTGATATTTTTCTTTCAAGAAGAATAATCTTAGTTTTCTCAATATTTAGGACTAATCTCATCTGAGTAAGTACTTGTTTTATGGCTTTCAGATACATTGACAAGAGTTTGCAGGCATTATCCACTGAGTCCTCTATTGGCAGCAGGATCTGTATGTCGTCTGCGTATAAAAAATATGTCAAATCAAGACCTGAAAGCAGATGACACAATGGCAACATATACATAGGGGCGGATTTTCAGAGCCCTGCTCGCGTAAATCCGCCCAAAACCAGGCGGATTTACGCGAGCATGGCCCTGCGCGCCGGGAAGCCTATTTTACATAGGCCTCCCGGCGCGCGCAGAGCCCCGGGACTCGCGTACGTCCCGGGGTTCTCGGAGGGGGGCGTGTCGGGGGGCGGGGCCGGAGCGCGCGGCGTTGCGGGGGCGTGTCGGCAGCGTTTTGGGGGCAGGTACGGGGCGTGGCTACGGCCCGGGGGCGTGGCCGCGCCCTCCGTACCCGCCCCCAGGTCGCGGCCCGGCGCGCAGCAGGCCCGCTGGCGCGCGGGGATTTACGTCTCCCTCCGGGAGGCGTAAATCCCCCGACAAAGGTAAGGGGGGGGTGTAGACAGGGCCGGGGGGGTGGGTTAGGTAGGGGAAGGGAGGGTAAGGTGAGGGGAGGGCAAAGGAAAGTTCCCTCCGAGGCCGCTCCGATTTCGGAGCGGCCTTGGAGGGAACGGGGGAGGCAGCGCGGCTCGGCGCGCGCAGGCTATACAAAATCGATAGCCTTGCGCGCGCCGATCCAGGATTTTAGTGGATACGCGCGGCTCCGCGCGTATCTACTAAAATCCAGCGTACTTTTGCTTGAGTCTGATGCGCAAGCAAAAGTAGGCTGATCGCGCTTCTTTTAAAATCTACCCCATATTGAGCAAGGATGCAGAGAGTGAGGAACCTTGCGGAACACCTGTGTTAAGATCAAATTTGTTAGAGCACGTATTATTCACTTGCACTTGAAAAAAACGGTTTGTTAAAAAAGATTCAAACCAACTTAATATCGTGTCTGTTAATCCAATTTCAGATAACCACTTTAATAAAAATTGATGATTAACGGTGTCAAAAGCCACAGATAAATCTAATAAAATCAGGAAATATGACTTCCCATGGTCCATCCCTTTTAGCACAGTATCCAAAAGTGATAAAAGCAATGTTTTTGTACTAAAATGATGATTCTTCTTAGTACTAAGAAGAATTAAAAGTTTGGTTAAAGTTGCTAACAGCACAGTGAACATTTTAAGTATTTTAAACACATGGAGCACTTAAGCACTAAAAAATTCTTTAAAAAATGTACTATGGACTGACCAATGATTATGCATAAGGCAGAGTGATTGAACAGGCATGGATTGCCACACAATGACGCCTATTATGATGGTCAATTAGGAATGCGCAGATAATCGCTTACATTAAGAGGTGTGGGGATTTAGAGTCATTTCACATAAGTCATATTGGTTCCCTGCCCAATTTATAATTTAGAGGACGACATTAGGGGTTAATCGTCTATGGAACACCATGCCACTCGAAATAAGGCTGCAGAGAAATTTGAAAATATTCAAATCTAACAAGCGTTTTATAAAGATAAAGAGAAAGAGAAAAACAGTTGATTGATAAGGAAGCACCAAGCAAACAGTTGATGTTTTTAACCTACAATTGCATTTTAATGTTAAATTTGAACCGCTTAATAATTTCCTAACAAACAGTTAAGCTTAAACACATAGTTTATTGTACTAAATATTACCGTACTATGATGGCACATATTTAAATTTGTAATCTAAACCACTCATATTTTTCTTTATAATGCCTTTCTGTAAACCATTGTGATGGTTATCTAACTTAACGACGGTATAGAAGAGTTTTTAAATTAAATTAAATTAACAAATCAATTGGCGTTTTAGACCATATACTCTTGGTTTCTCTCCCTATTAGATAAGATGTTATGATGCTGCTTGTGGGCCTAGCTGCAAGCAGCCTCTTACCTCTGCGGCCCGGAGGCTGCCACCGATGCTGTTTCTTCCCGTGGCCTCCGCGCTGCCATCTTTTCTGCTGCCTGGAGGCCGCCACTGCCGTTGCCTGAATCGCGGCCTGAGCGCAGTCTGTCCCTCGTGGCAGGCAGAGCCGCTGCCATTGTCTGTTTTCGCGGCTTGGAGCCGCCGACACGAGGGCTCCATTTTGTGGCCTAGTGCCTCCTCCAGCCTGATCTTCGCGGCATGGACACCGCTGCCACTGTCGCAGGTCCTGGCCTTCCTCTATGCGTGCAGCCATGCCTCTCTCTGCTATTTAAAGGGCCTGCGGTGGAAAAAGCCCCACAACCTAGCCTGATGACATCCCCAGGGCGTCTTCTCTTCAGTCTTATAAAAGGGCTCCTCGTCAGTCCCTTGTGGCCTCTGCAAGGAACCAGTCCACTCCTGGATTCTTTGTCGGTTCCAGCTCTTCATTCCAGGAGGCTCCAAGGTCCATCTTTGCTTCTTCAAGGTCCTCTGTTCTTCATGAGAGCTCCCTTGTCTTTGTCCATTGTTCCGGGTCTCATCAGATCCTGTCTCCAGATGTTCCTGTCTCCAGACTTTCCGGTCTCTAGATGTTCCAGTCGTTCCTGATGTCCTGTGTTCCAGCCCTGATCCTGTTGTCCTCGTTTCCAGCTCTTCGTCCTGATTCCAGGATTCCCATTTGATCATCCTTCATGGTGTGCCACTGTCATGGTCAGTGACCAGCCCATGGGAGGCTGTGCAGGGCGCCTCATGGCACAAGGTCTATCTTCATGTCTGCGGCGCAAGTCTCTGGAAGGCTCCTGTTTTTAATGCCGAGGTCTGTTCCTGAATCTGAGTTCCGAGTCTTGAATCCTGTTCCCGGTCTTTGGAGTACCTTATACCTGCTTCTGTCCATGCCCAAGGCTCTAGCCAGAACCTGCTTCGCTCCAGCATTGTCCGCAACCAGCCAAGGGCAGCTGTGTAGGGCACGCCTCGGTGCAGGACTCTCCAGAATCTTCGATATGTCTCCGGATCCAAGTCTTCACTTCCTAACTTGGAATCTGTTTCGCTTCTGGCGTGGTCCGCGACCAGCCATGGGTGGATGTATAGGGCGTGCTGCGGTGCAGTAATCAATTTGTACTAGTGCCTGTATCCTGCGTCTTCGTCTAAGTTTCCTAGTGTCCTGAATCCTTGTCTAAGTCTCTGAATATCCTGAATCCTTGTCTAGTCTTTGAGTATACTGAATCCTCATCCAAGTCTCCATGTGCCTACGTCTCATCCAAGTCTCCATTTCTATGTCTCATCCTTGTTCCAGTGCCATTGCCTGTCCTAGACCGCTGTCCATCCTGTTGCTCCTGCCATCAAAGCGGAAGTTCTGAAAAGGCTATCAAGTGACTGGAGGGCTACCCAGAGATCAGCATTGTGTTGTTGGGTCTCTTCTGGTGCGTTCAGGTTTGGCTAGGGTCAGGGCCCCTAATCTTCAACCTATCCGCCCGTGCTCGGATACATCTCTCCTACCTCGGCGCTTCTCTGGAGTTCCCTCTGGGGTCGAGCTGTAGCCCAAGGGCACACTCTCTCTTCTGGATCGGGACCGCTCCCTAGGATTCCCGTAACATAAGAAGCCTACCAAAGATCATCGGGTGTTCTTTATACCAGGGGTTCCCCCCTGAGGAAGCTGCTTTCGGTGAAACAAGGGCCTTGTACAGGCAATTGACACCATACCCAGGAGGAACCCCTTACCTATTTGCTTTCTGATTTATTGCAAGCACTTTTTGGATAATAGACTGGCTACTCATTTTTTGTACTTTCCAACATTGTCATTGTATTTGTCTCATGCTTAAATGATTTTCGTGTTCAATATTGTTGTAACATACTTAGGTCTGCTTGAAAATAATTGTGCCATGATGGCCAAGCATTGATACCTGTATTAAAAGACATGATTTATCACTTTCACCAAATAATATTGAACATAAAATTATGTTACCGAATCTTTATGGCACCTACATAGTATGTATTATCCTATACAATTATCAACCTTATTTTATGTACCTTTCTGTAAACCGTTGTGATGGTATTTAACTTAACGACGGTAAAAAAAAAGATTTTAAATAAATAAATGTATTAGCACTCACACCATAGGAGTGCACAGTCTGCAATTGAGCAGTATTTAGCGTATCAATACTTATTTGTATAAGGTCACATGATTGTTTGTGCCACTTTTGTTAACATTAAGGTGTTGGTTTATTTTAATTTTATTTTTCTGTGAATGATTAATAAATATTTTTGTTTTAACTAATACCATATCAACAACACTAGTGCTCTTTTATCTTGGGTATATTTTTCGACTATGCTTTTAGCCTATCAAGAAGACCAGCTGCCTGGATCAACTGCCTGGTTAGCTCAGAATGAAGTGGAATAATTGTAGTTAGTGTTACTGAAATGATATTTTAAGCCTTATTCTAGGAGTGTGGACTTCAGTGATTATCAGAATACTTTATATTTGAGTAATACACCTGCTTCTCAGCTAGAAATGCATTACAAATTCTGGATATAGCTGTCAAGGCTGAAACACAGCTGTACACCCATGAAATCAGGCTGGCACCATATAAAATTAATGCAAACATGTCTCCTTTTCTCCTCACAGCTCCTGCATTATGTATGGAAGGTACGTTTCCAGAACACCATGGGCCGGGAGATTTTCTTTGACCAAAAGGGCAACCCACCGGCTGCTTATGACATCCTTAATTGGTATCTGCCTTCAAATAGCTCATTTACCAATGTAAAGATTGGCCACTATGACTCAGGAGCCGCCCATGGCCAGGACATCAAAATCAATACCAGTGCCATTACGTGGAGTGAAGACTATGCACAGGTTAGATGACCCCCCTGTCTTCATAAAAACTGATTAACAAGGTGCTCAGTAGTTATGATGGGAGGAACCTTCTTTGATCTGAATGACGTCTAATTTCAGTCACATTAACATTTTATTTGGATCTTTTTGGTCAATCAAATTCAGCTTCAGATAGCTTTGAATCTGGCTCTGATTTATTTTTCATTAATTATAAGCAGACTGGGACCTTTAGCTCAGTAGGAGAGTCACCACCCCAGAATCCAGGGCTCACCAGTCTGTATCTTGGGAAGGCTTCTATGGGAGAAACATTGCAATAATCTGAACTAATTTTTATTTATTTATTTTCCTCCTTGCATTATACTTCAGAGTGGATTACTTTTAGGTATTGTAGATATTTCTTTAGCCCCATAGGGCTTACAATTTATGGAAGTCATTTACTAAGCAACTTCCTGCTGCTTTGTAAATCCTGCAGTATTTTCCCCGGCAGTAAAATACTGTTGGGAAAACATCTTTTGCATTACTTGGCCCCAAAATGTCGCACAAAGGTGTCCCTAAGAATTTGGGAGCTGACATATTTGAAAGGGGCAGATTAGCTCATACTAACACCCTCCCAGATGTGTAAATATCTCTGGGATCTCTATACACCTCCTGTTGCCCATGAAGGCAGCCAATAAGTAATTAAAAACATATTTAAAGGTTTAAACCTCCGGGGAGACAGGCCCTGCCTAACTCTAACACTTTTACTTAAAAATTATCCCCTCCCCTCCCCCCCTTGGATGCTGGCTCTCCATCCAAGCCCATCATCTGGATCTTTCCTGGACCAATGATAGAAGTACTGATGGTGTATTAGGTGACCAGAGTGCCTCCTAAGTTCCGGGCCCAGCAGTAGACGTTTTTCAAAATAGTCTGGGCTGCCCCTATCAAGTGAATTTCATAATACTGCTGATGAATACTGAACAGGGTTGCCAACCGGCTCCGTATTTTCAGGACAGGTTCATCCAGTCCTGGTTTTACTCCCCTGCACGCAGGTACTTATAGTCTTGATTTTCTGAGGGAGTGTAATAGGAAAATCAGAATAAGTCCCAGCATCAATGAGTAAAGCCAGGACTGGAACAACTTGTCCTGAAAATCTGGAGCTGGTTGGCAACCCTAACACTGAAACATGGCCATGTCAGGATGTTTCCTGAATTTGTACTTTTCTGACTTTGTGTCTATCAGCTGATCTATTAAGATTTGGAATAGCAGACTGTGCAGTAGTCACTCTGTTATAAATTTATGGATTATATATTTACCTTAGATACATTTTATTGTACATAATTATGGCATAAATATTAGAGATGTGAATCGTGTGATCGATCGTCTTAACGATCGATTTTGGCTGGGGGGGGAGGGAATCGGATCGTCGCGGTTTTGTTTTTTTAAATATCGTGTAAATCGGGGGAGGGCAGGAAAACCGGCACACTAAAACAACCCTAAAACCGACCCCGACCCTTTAAAATAAATCCCCCACCCTCCCGAACCCCCCCAAAATGTCTTAAATTACCTGGGGTCCAGTGGGGGGGGGGGGTCCCGGTGTGATCTTCCACTCTCGGGCCACGGGTGCGTTGATAGAAATGGCGCCGGCGCCATTTTGGTTCCTGTCCCCCGATGTCACGAGTGTAGGAGATCACTCCCGGACCCCCGCTGGACCCCCAAGGACTTTTGGCCAGCTTGGGGGGGGCCAGCGGGGGTCCAGGAACGACCTCCTGCACTCGAATCATGT
This sequence comes from Rhinatrema bivittatum, assembly GCF_901001135.1. Lineage (NCBI taxonomy): Eukaryota > Metazoa > Chordata > Amphibia > Gymnophiona > Rhinatrematidae > Rhinatrema > Rhinatrema bivittatum. The sequence goes on from NC_042633.1 coordinate 11,895,913, forward strand.
TGCCGTATTGCAAAATGGCCATACGGCCGACGTACGGCCGACGGCGCAAGCGCTACCTTTGCCCTGTCATATAACAGGGCAAAGGTAGCGCTGGAGCCATTTCTATCAACGCACCCGTGGCCCGAGAGTGGAAGATCACACCGGGACCCCCCCACTGGACCCCAGGTAATTTAAGACATTTTGGGGGGGTTCGGGAGGGTGGGGGATTTATTTTAAAGGGTCGGGGTCGGTTTTAGGGTTGCTTTTAGTGTGCCGGTTTTCCCGCCCTCCCCCTTCCCCTCCCCCCTCCCCCCGATTTATGATTTTTGACGATAAATCGGGGGAATTCCTATTATATATCGCCTCTAACGATTTTTGACGATTTAAAATATATCGGACGATATTTTAAATCGTCAAAAAACGATTCATATCCCTAATAAATATATATATTTTTATGCTTTTATCGGTTCATTGTCCACAATGTTTTAGACATATATATTTATCGGTTATTGTGTATTCCCTACTATCTATCTGCTGGTTTTTAGACTTGTCTCTCTTTTGGGAGATTGCCTCTCTGTATTGTGCTCTAATATTCCATATATGTATCTAACCCAGGGGAATTTAGAGATCCGCATCAAACCATTTCCTCTGAAATCTTTGCAATAACTGCTGGGGGTCAGGGTGGGAGAATGTTGTTTGCTTAAAATCATTCTTTTGTTTAACTGAAGGAACCTCTAAATAAGGTTAATGCATTTATTTTCTCTGTAAACTCAACTGTTCTGTGCTATTTAAAAGAAAAGAAAGGACTTATTATTCTAATAGCAATTTCATGGATCTCCTGCTCATTTGAGTGTCTTTGTAGGTCTGAGCCGTCATTCTTAGAACCAGACCACTCTCCCTTCTAAAGGGTTCAATTTTAAAATCCGCAAACGTGCGTTCACGTGCAAGCAGTTCCCGTCGCGTGCACATGGATGGGGCTATTTGATAACATGCGTACGTCAGCACGCGCATGCTATAAAATACGATTCCTGCACGTATTTGCAGGCAGGTCGAAACTCACGCATGTGCAGGGATTTTGTAAAGTATGCGTGGCGACGAGATCGAGCCTTTGCCCAGTTCCCTCCCAGTCCACTCCAATAAAGGAGCGGACTGGGAGGAAACTTTCCTATATCTCCACCCTACCCTTCCACCCTTTCCCCTGCTCCTCCATGACCCCTAAACTAACCCTATCTATCCCAACTTTTTTCTTTACTTACTTACTGCTCCTTTGGAGCAGAAGTAAATTCCGCTCGCCAGCTGACTGCTGGTGCAAGCTTCTCTGAGACAACATCTAAGGGCTCTGTCCCAGCTGACCCTGCTCCACCCTTGGGACCGCCCATACCCCACCCCTGGCCCACCCCTTTTTGATCTGCCAAGACTTCCGCCCATACCGGCAGATTTACGCATGACCGCGCCATTTTTAAAATGCTCTTGGCACATGCTCAGCCTAGCCACATGGGAATATGCTGGGATTTGAGCACTCCTGGGTTTGAAAATTCAGTCGATATTGATGCAAACCTCAGAGATGGTTTGGGTGTCTCTGGAATGTCTAGATGTTGTGTAAAGCATCTTGGGCTACAGGAAATAATTTTGATCTATTGAAAGTTTTATTCAAGGAAATTTGCAAAGAGATCAGCAGAAGTTGCAACCACGTATTATATTATAATGTGAAAATAAATATTTATCATCCTCTTCTTCTCCTATCTTTTCTGATGTCCTTTACACCCATAGTAATAACCATCAACATGACTCCTAGCATTTCTCACTCCCATGACTTCTCAACTCCTTGAAATATCATTAAACTTTCCCTCCTATCAATGCACATACCAATTTTTTGTTATCTCATTGTAATAACCATCAACACTTCTATTCCTCACTCCCATGACTTCTCAACTCAATGTAATGCCATTAAACTGCCCCCTACTATTTTTTCTTATCCTAACAACTTCTTATCTCATAGTTATAACCACCAATTTTCCTCCTGCTATTATTCCATACACCCATGTCTTCTCAACTCATAATAGTAACCATCAAAACTCCCCTTCTACACTTTTTCACCCCATGTCCTCACTAATCAAACTATCTAAAACTTTCTGCCATTCTTCATCACATATCCACTAAACGCACAGTAACAACAATCAATCTGCTTCTTCCTATCATTCCTCAGCTCATGTCCTTTGTCCAGTAGTCTCCAAAAAATAGTAACAGAGTAGATGATGGAAGATAGACAAATTGGCCATTCCGTCATCTTGGCTAATGTGGTCAACAGTGATAATGAGACATCACAGTGCCCACCACATAAGTCTGATCACTTGTAAGGTAATGTGCCTTATCCAAGTCAGTTGTATTGTATTCTCTTTGCTTCTCTACCATCGTGGATACATGAGTATACAAGTTTGCATTCTTAATTTGATACCCATTCCACTGTGTCATACTGCCAAGCCTTGCAGAAATCTAAACAGCAACCAAAACTAGGAAGACTGTTACCCACATATTATTGAAAATGTTCCTAAAATATTTGTCTACTTTGATCCTCTAACCTTGCTGGATGCTTCCTTACCACCATCAATCTGCCAGCATCAACCTGGTTGGGTTCTGGAGAGGTCTTCTCTGCTGGTTGCAACGATGCTACCTTATGGCCTGTGGAGTCATTAGGCTGTGTTCCTTCTATCCAGCCTTTGTTTTTAATTAGCACCCTTCCCTTTGCCTCTGCTCTCAAGAGAGTGAATGGTGGTTTTCTTACAATACTGCAACATCCCTACCCTGTTCTTAATGTTACTCTCTGTTTCTGTCCCAAGTGTGCTTTAATTCAATGTGCTGGTTTCCCTACTTCTGCTGGTGGCTTATTCCAGGCATCTTCCACCCTCTCCCTAAAAAAATAATCTAATTTTTCCTCTGAATCTTCCTCCCTCCTGCTTCATTTCATAACTTCTTGTTGCTGGAGATACTTTTTGTTACTTTGGCTGAGGATGTGTATGGAGGTTGCATCATTCAGAGTTCTCACCCAGACACAGACTAGTTTGAAGGCCACAGGCCAACCTCTGAGTGAACTCATATTTACTGTTTTACACTGTGATATGCTTATGAACAGGCATGAGTCTCTTTATTTTAATTATTCCAGTAGGAATATGATAAGAAAGCAAGCAATGAACTTAAACTAAAGTCTGAGAGACTGAAGGCCACACAGCTCTGCCTGAAACTGCTAAGAACTTAGAGGGAGGGAACATCATCGCTTTTCCCAAGCATTAAGGGGTAGATTTTAAAAAGGAGTGCACGGGTGTACATGTGTGTGTGCTACCCAGCGCATGCACATGTATGCCCAATTTTATAACATGGCTATTTGTGTAGGGAATAAGCTCCTGGGTTCAAGACACCAGGTATAATCCCAATAAGTGTTTGGTTTATACTGGGTAATAGGGATGTGCAGAAGGAAAAAATCCATTTCGATTAGGTTTTCGTTTCACCGGGACCCAAATTTGTTGCATTTGCTTCATAGGGGGAAAAAACAACTTGTTGATTAGTTTTATTCGTTGTTCGTTTTCCCATTAAAGTCAACGGGGGAAGTATTTGCAGCCTATTTTTGGATGCAGAATTGGGGTTTTCTTATCAATTCTGATGAAACTTCTGGGTAGCAATCATCAGAACGAGAAAAGACCTCCAAGGTACTTAGACTGTGGCAAAGTGGCACCAAAGTGGCATGAATAGCCTAAGGCACTGTAAAGGGGCAAAGGGGTACCAGGGGTGACAAGAATGCTTTAACAGAGGTGCAAAGCAGCAGCAAGAATGTCAAAAACACACCACAGCTTCAAAAGAGAGCACCGATAACAGTTGCATGAACCCTCGAAGGCAGCACGACAGGCAAAGTGGCAAGACAAGTGGCATCAACATCCTACAGCACAATGAAGGGGGAACATAGCAAGCAGCAAGAGTGTCAGAAAAAAACCACAAGGCGCCGATAAAGGGACAAAGCAGCAGAAAGACTAGCACCAACACACTGAGGAACCATGATAGTGGCAAGAACATCACAAGGAGTTGAGTGAGTCATCTGGTGTATGGCAGCAAGTCAGAGTGGCAGAAAGTCAATAGGGTCAAGAAAGGCTGGCAAAGGTGAGGTAGTCAGGTCCCTGTGGTTTTCATAGGGGCAAGACAGGCTGGCACCGGGGAGAGTTCCCTTTCCTTTGTGCAGGAAAGGGCTCCCTAGAATGGGTTCACCCCTAGAGTGGGGTGTTTCCGTTGGCGTCTAGTGAGCTCTCGCTGGTTTTTTTAAATCTGGAGGACATAGCAGATATACAAATGAGAATTTTGAAGGCAGAGGAGGATTCCATGTGAACAGCGGTTCAACATGGGTCAGAGGGTGCCAAGAGATAGGCTGGCTACACCCGTGGAGAGTTCCCTTTCCTATGAGCAGGAAAGGGCTCCCTAGAATGGATTGGCCCTAGAATGGAGCACGTGCCTTCAAGCGTGGCCAGTCGACATGGAGAAGGTTTCCATGTGAACAGCGGTTCTGGCTCAACATGGGTCAACGGGTACTAAGAGGCTGGCTACACCCGGGGAGAGTTTCCTTTCCTTTGTGCAGGAAAGGGCTTCCTGAAATGGGTTGGCCCCTAGAGTGTGGTGGTTCTGTTGGCATCTAGTGAATCCATATTACACAAAATAATATACAAAATGCAAACTAACTGGCTAAGTACATCAATAAAACTCCACTCACCACACCGAAACCTCCACTCAAATAACAAAGGACTCCTAAAAAATTCCACCTGTTCAATCGAAACAACTTATCTCAACTCATGAAAGAGCCATATCCCTAGGAAGCCCCAATCTCTGGAACATTCTCCCAACTGAACTTAGAACACAACAAAATTTAAAAACCTTCAAGAAAGAACTAAAAACATGGATGTTCACCAAAGCCTACCAAAACACCCAATGACTCTCTTTTGTTATATACCTTTCCCTCCCAACCTGTTAAACAATTTAACCGACCTGCTCTATGTAACCATTTGGAACCAATGTAAGCACATAATATAACCTGTCTAACTCGATAACCAAAATCTGTTTATAATGACTCCTCTAACCTTTGTTAACACCCTCACTAACCTTTTTTAACACCTTGTTTGTAGCAGTAATGAAGAGCTTTCATCGCAGGCAGGAGGAGGGAAGGCAAAGAGGGCAAAGAGGGTTTGTCCTCCCGAGCCTCTTCCTTTTATTGTACATTCATACAAAGGCAGATGATGTGTCATTACATGATTGGCTACTTTCCCATAGCAACAGAAGAGTCATTACACCATTGGCTTTGGCTCAGGGGGTGTGCACGGATCATATCATTGGCTGCTGAAATCTATACCTCCTGACTTTGTCCTGCCTCTGACTAGGGAACACCCAGCCCTTCTTTCAGGCTAACAGGATTAATTATAGGCCAGAGAAATACATGAAGTCAGGTATCCTCTCCTAGGCAGAGGGGCTTAAGCACAAGTGATGCTTTTATTCAGGCAAATGTCAGGGAGAAGGGAAGTTAGTGTTTAACCCTGATGAAATGGCTTGCTGGCAAGCGCATATTTCCCACATCTCACCCTTTTTGTTTTTGTTTAGGGCAGCACAGTAAAGCTTTAGACCCTAACTGAAATCTGTTATGTCTTGGTATGGGCTGGAAATAGGGGAAGAGGGATTATGGAGAGAAGAAAGCTATAATTCGACGTGGTGTGCCAGCTGTCGATGAGCTTCTGAATCTCCATATCACCCAGAGCTGGTGCAGGTGGTGTGCCAACTCTGCAGGGCTCCGGATTCCCTATTAGGCATCTTACAAGACATCTTTGTATCCGGGCTGAGAGCAAGGTTTCAATATGGATATGAGGGTTGGGTATGCACTGAATACAGCATCACAGGCAGATAGTTAAGATAATCACAGTAATTATAATAGAAATCATCCCTTTTGAGACCAGAAATATCAGGGAGTCAGGACCATAGCCAGTCCCATGGAGAAGTTGGTATTCTGTCTGAAAATGGTGCATCAGCAACCATGGTTTCTATCTGCTCTGTGGTATGTGTGAGGTTTGCTTTATAAACTGATATGTACACACAGCAATGAGATCCAATTAATGCACAAACACCACCCTTTAAGGCTAAAATGTTGTCTAAGGTTAAAGCTAAAATAGTGTCTAAGGTATAGCTGTTCTATAATGCTACTTCTCTAATCTGAGAAACTTCTGTTGTGAGTAGTTTTAATGCATGAACTGTCTGATTAAATATGGCAGTCGTCCAGTTAGCTAGGATGTGTAAGTCTCTGTAATTTATAGCTGTCCCCATTGGAGGAAACAGGCTTCTAGCTATCTGAGTTTCTGTATACTTTTCTATGGGATTATTTATCGCCTCCCTTTTGTTACGGAGCCTTGCTTTGGGTAAATTTTTGACTGCATAGTATGAGGGGAGGATGTAGCCTAAAGTGCATCTGTCTCTCCATCTTGGGGAAATGTACATATATGCTCTACGCCCACATAACATCCATATGTTTCCTAACAGATTAGTGGACATGTCATTGGTTATCATTTGGGCTATATAACTACAAAAGGTAAATCCTTCATCCCCTCTATACTTTCTGTACTTGCTTGGGTCTCCCACTGCACATCCTGAAATCTGCCAATTGCATACATATATGTGGTATAACTATGCAAGTGTTCAGTGATTAATACAAAAGTTCAGTTACAATATGGATATTTCCCACCTGAATTCCCTTTCCATCCCCTGTATCATAGTCCCAACAAAGAGCGGCAGTCTCTTGAATACCGCTACCAATGTGTAGTATGGTATTATTAACTGGAGAGTTAATGAAAACCTCTCTGTAAAGGATAATTAGTCCATACTGTAAGGTTAAATGGTACAGCATGCATCAGTAGTTCTCCGCAGGCTTGGGTTGGCATATGTGTGCAGATCCAACAGTCTGTTTGATTCAACAGGTGTGAAAAGTTCTGATTCGAGGATGTACATGTTGTCCTGTCAGAGTCCTTGTTCTGAAATCGCCATAGCTGGAGAAATAAGGCAAAGGAGGAGGATGCAGAACACAATTGTTAATGAGTTGGCATTCAGGCAAGAAAAAGCGGCTAATAAGTTCTCTGGAGTTTTCTCAAGGCCTTGCTGTTCTAAGAGTTGTGCAGATTGGTCAGATAGGGCCTTGATCTGTCCCCAGGTCATGTGGTGCTGCTTCTTGCAAGGAGTCCGGTCTCTGTCCTTCTGAGGGCTGTGGAGGCTCAGGGAGAAGTTTAGGATCGGGTCCTGTAGACCTGGACACCTTTCCATCTTTCCACGGCTTGATACCTGTGGAAGCAAGCAGAGAAACATATCCTCGTTCCCCATTTTAAGGGAACGGGACCGTACCAGACATTAAATATTCTATACAAAACTGATGGCTGTGGGTGACTAACCCTAGTCCCATAATGATTACTCATGGCTGTGGTCTTAAATTTATTTTAAGTGATTTAAAACAATACTTTGTTCAGCCAATCCTGTTTAGGGGAAAATCCAGGGGCAATCCCCCTTTTTTCTTTTTGTTTGGTCCAGTGCTCTTAAGGGTATGATTTGCTCTCTCCACAATGGCTTGCCCTGTGGTGTTGTAGGGGATGCCAAATAAGTATTTAATATTCAATTAACAAAATTCATGCAAAGGAATGGCTGCAGTAAGCAGAGCCATTTTTAGTTTTCAGAACATAGGGTAGGCCCATTATCAAGAATTTTTTATGCAGTGATCAATTTTCATTCAGTAAAATAGCAATAAATGTAAATTAATCATTTAAAGGAAAAGCCATTTGCAGTAAGCAGAATCAAATGACAAGTATATTAGACATTACATTAAACATATGTTACACAAGACTGACATATATTCATTCATCTTGCAAATATTAATTTACACAAAACTGACACATATTCATCCATCCTGCAAATATTTCTTGCATCAAGACAGACAACAGATAACACATAATATGAGCTAAAAATCTTATCAAAAAGTTATCAAAAACAAAATTAGATCAAGGATCAAAAGTCAAAAGGCGTTAGAAAAATGTTTGAAAATGTTAAAATAAACTGCAAAGTGTCCATCTTCACATCTCTTCATGGCAGGAAGGCTGTAAATCTGGAAAATATTAAAAACTGGCATACAGCAAAAAATTACTAAGGTAAGGATAAAAGTGAAATTCTTACTTTTTTAACCTTGAAGAAATCAATTCTATGATTCAATTTAATAAAATCAATTTGGATTTGCAAGAAAAGGCTTGGGAGGGATTGCTTTAGATGTAGCAACCTCTGTCAGTAAAAATTATAAGGTTCAGAATTCTGTATAAATTTGTGAAAAAGAAAATAAAACTGAAGTGTCCTTAATACAGAAGGTCTGTAGGCCTGAAAAATAAAAACTATTATACAACAGAATTATTAAAACAATAATATAATATAACTTGTAGAATAACATAGCGCCTCCTAGTGGAGACCCCATCATTACTTTATAGATTGCAACTATTGTTCCAGGTTTGCAATCAATAATACTCTGAGCTTAAATTCAATGTGGAGTATCAGAATAGAATTTCTTCTTATAATTATTAGAATAGGAAATTAAACACGCTGTTTGCTCAGCTCTGTCTGCTGCATGCTAAAGTTTGAAAGTATTAAAAGATTAAAGACATATAGAAAGTAGAGAGAGAAATTGCAGGACTAAGTCCAGTTTTTTTCTTTTCAAAAGTTCTCCCTCCCTCCCCCATGAGTGGCTAGCAAGAGTTACAGAAGACAGTAAAGGGGGGGAGGAGCAGTGTTTCTCAAAAGAAAAGAACTGCACCCAAGGAGTTAATCCTTCAGTCAATAGAAACTTAAAGATAGCTTTGTTTAACAAATTAGATAACATCGACCACAGACAATGGCTTGGCAAGGACTGATTCCTTGCAGACAGATACTATTTTTCTCCTATAGGAAAATTGCAATAAGAAACTGTGCGCTGGCAATTCAAACTATAAACTTAAATCTCAGAGAAATGGAGTCATTTTAAATGTGAGCCAAATAAACTTTGCAAAAGGGAAACTTTCACATGTAATTTACACAGAATATTATTCAAATTTCAGTACAGTTTGTAACATAAGCTCTGCATACACTTTGTGGGGGAAAATATTCTCAAAGTATGCAGATTTTTTGTAACTGAATTAAAATACTAATAGAAACCATTTTTTCCAAATTTGTACTGTCTGCACAGTTACTTTGCCTAATCTGTTCTGCAAGAGGTCATTGAAGTGTATAATTAAATCAATTTTTTCATAGTGATATTTTCTTTGCTTGTAACGCAGGAGTCTAATTAAATCCTTTTTTTCATAATGATATTTTCTTTGCTTGTAACACAGGCCCAAGGTCTTACACGCTGATTTCTTTGAAGACCTGGGGGCATAGTCACTGCACATGGCACTCAACTCTATTGCTGCCACACCTAGTTCTTTGTTTCTTTCTGTAATGGGAAGGGCTTGAATCCCTTTCAATAATTCCTCTCTTGTGAGATTTCCATGTTCTAGGTGAAATCCCATGGTGGTTGGTGGGGGAAGGGCTTGCAGGCAAGATGGAGGAAAGCTAGTTTTTCTGACCTCAGTGTTTTCTATTTCCTGGGGCATTTTCTCTGAGGTGGATGCAGAGGAAGCCACAGGAGCCATGTGAGTGTGTGTCCCCAGATGTTCTATTTCATTTTCTGTCCCCCTTTGTTCATGGTTCTTTTCTGAGATGGGGAAGGCTTGAAGTCCTTCTAATAATTCTGTTTCTGTAAGGTTTTCTTTCTGCAGTTTCTGCTGAAATTCAATGCTAATCGCTAGGGATGTGCAGAGCAAAATTTTATGTTCATATTTTTTATGTCCGAAAGGGGGTCCCACTTGCGGCCAATATGGACATAAAAAAAATCCAATGAGTTGGGTATATGTACATATGTGCAAAAAAAAAATTTAAACCCCCTCACCCTCCTTAATCCCCCCCCCAGACTTACCACAACTCCCTGGTGATCGAGCGAGGAGTGAGGACGTCATTTCTGCAATCCTTGGCGAGAAGCATGTGACGTCGGTGGCACGTCGAGTGACGCGGTGTCACGTGATTCCCGGCGAGTTCGCGCCGGACGGCTCGTTCGGCCCAAAAAGAACTTTTGGCCAGCTTGGGGGGGCCTCCTGACCCCCTCAAGCTGGCCAAAAGTTCTTTTTGGGCCGAACGAGCCGTCCGGCGCGAACTTGCCGGGAATCACGTGGCGCCGCGTCACTCAGACGCGGCGTCACGTGATTCCCGGCAAGTTCGCGCCGGACGGCTCGTTCGGCCCAAAAAGAACTTTTGGCCAGCTTGGGGGGGCCTCCTGACCCCCCCAAGCTGGCCAAAAGTTTTTTGGGCCGAACGAGCCGTCCGGCGCGAACTCGCCGGGAATCACGTGACGCCGACGTCACGTGATTCCCGGCAAGTTCGCGCCGGACGGCTCGTTCGGCCCAAAAAGAACTTTTGGCCAGCTTGGGGGGGCCTCCTGACCCCCTCAAGCTGGCCAAAAGTTCTTTTTGGGCCGAACAAGCCGTCCGGCGCGAACTTGCCGGGAATCACGTGACGTCGCGTCTGAGTGACGCGGCGCCACGTGATTCCCGGCTCGTTTGCGCCGGACGGCTCGTTCGGCCCAAAAAGAACTTTTGGCCAGCTTGGGGGGGCCTCCTGACCCCCCCAAGCTGGCCAAAAGTTCTTTTTGGGCCGAACGAGCCGTCCGGCGCGAACGAGCCGGGAATCACGTGACGCCGGCGTCACTCGACGTGCCGCCGACGTCACATGCTTCTCGCCAAGGATTGCAGAAATGGCGTCCTCACTCCTCGCTCGATCACCAGGGAGTTGTGGTAAGTCTGGGGGGGGGATTAAGGAGGGTGAGGGGGTTTAAATTTTTATTTTGGCTCAACAATCGCGATTTCCCACATATCGAACATATCTATGTTCGATATGTGGGAAATCCGATCGTTTATGTCGAATCAATTTTTTAAGTAAAAAAAAAATATGAGTTGCGTTTTACTAATGCGGTCAATCCGAATGCACACCCCTACTAATCGCCCCACCCAGGCCAGGTGGTGGCTCTATTGTTCTCAAGGGTTGCTTTTCTGAAGAAATGGGGAAGGTGTGAATTGCTTGTGCTTTGGGTGTAGGTATGGGGAGCTGAGGATACAAAGAATTTGCTGTCTCTGAGGAAGACTGAGAAGATGGGGGAAGGGTATGTCTGCCTGCTTCTAAAAGCACATGGTTTGAAACTGCTGTTTTTAAACCTTTTTTTTCTTTGCATTCGATGGCTTCTGTACATTTTTGCCAGATTAATCTTAGCTTTATGGGAGCTCTGGGAGCCGTATGAAGATAATTGCCGATTGAGATCCATTCCTGGGTATTTAGAGTTCCAGACTCCATCGAATACCAAGGGCAACGGCAAGCTATTTCACTTATTAATTTTTCTAAGTCCCCCAGGCTGACTTGCGCTATTTTTCTTCTGGTGATGAAATAATGATTATTGATGATTTGCTGCAGCTTTCTGGCATGTAGCCGCTGCTGTACAGTCAAATCATTACCCATTCTTACGAGTGTGGGGAACAAACTTGCTGAGAAATACTTAAATATACTAAAAAGTACTTTAATATACTTACGATTGCAAATCTGTTGAACGATACGTATCTAGGCTATGACCAGCCGAAATAAGCATGGAGTTTATCATCACTGTCGCGGGTCACCAGATGTAGCAGTAATGAAGAGCTTTCATCGCAGGCAGGAGGAGGGAAGGCAAAGAGGGCAAAGAGGGTTTGTCCTCCCGAGCCTCTTCCTTTTATTGTACATTCATACAAAGGCAGATGATGTGTCATTACATGATTGGCTACTTTCCCATAGCAACAGAAGAGTCATTACACCATTGGCTTTGGCTCAGGGGGTGTGCACGGATCATATCATTGGCTGCTGAAATCTATACCTCCTGACTTTGTCCTGCCTCTGACTAGGGAACACCCAGCCCTTCTTTCAGGCTAACAGGATTAATTATAGGCCAGAGAAATACATGAAGTCAGGTATCCTCTCCTAGGCAGAGGGGCTTAAGCACAAGTGATGCTTTTATTCAGGCAAATGTCAGGGAGAAGGGAAGTTAGTGTTTAACCCTGATGAAATGGCTTGCTGGCAAGCGCATATTTCCCACACCTTGTTAAACATCGAAACTTGTAAACCGTTGTGACGGCGAAACCGAATGACGGTATATAAAATTCGATAAATAAAATAAAAAAATAAAGGAGCAAAGGGGTACCAGGAGAGGCAAGAGTGCTTTATCAGAGGTGCAAAGCAGCAGCAAGAGTGTCAAAAACACACCACAGCTTCAAAAGAGATCACCGGTAACAGTTGCATGAACCCTCGAAGGCAGCACGACAAAGTGGCAAGACAAGTGGCATCAAAATCCTTCAGCACAATGAAGGGGGAACATAGCAAGCAGAAAGAGTGTCAGATAAAACACAAGGCGCCGATAAAGAGACAAAGCAGCAGAAAGACTAGCACCAACACACTGAGGAACCATGATAGTGGCAAGATCACCACAAGGACTAGAGTGAGTTGTCTGGTGTATGGCAGCAAGGCAGAGTGGCAGAAAGTTGATAGGGGCAAGACAGGCTGGAAGAGCGGAGGTAGTTTGGTCCCAGTGGTTTTGATAGGGGCAAGACAGGCTGGCAGAGCTGAGGTAGTCAGGTCACTGCGGTGTTGATAGCGGAAAGACAAGGAGGCAAGACAAGACGAGGTTCAGCCCACGGATGGTATTAGGCCAGTAGTAGTGGCCCCCGGCATGCCGGGACCAGGTCTTCTTGGAGTTGGGTTGTTTGTGAATGCAGCCAGAAGAGGGTGGTAAACATCATCTAAGGCTAAATACTGGCACGAGACAGATAGTCAACAAGTAGTTCAATAAAAAAAAAGTGCAGTAAAAAAAAGCCTTGCTGCCTGGCAGGCACAGCAGCAAAAAAGCAATAGAAAATTAATTGTAGGAAACTAGCAACAGCAATTGAATAAAGATTTGAGACACTCTGAGAGCTCATACAGCAAACAAGCTTCTCAGATAGAACCCAAGAAGCGGGGAGCGGGGTAAAGAGGGACAGGGCCCCCTGCATGCGGCACGACTGTCAACCAGGGCGTACTGTCCACCCGACCCATCTTGAAACATGAACCAAGGAGTCTAACACGCGTGCTAGGACCTGAAACATGAACTATGCCTGGGTGGGGTGGAGCTGCTGTGGGTGCAGATCTTGGTGGTAGTAGCAAATATTCAAACAAGAGCCCCGGGAAAAGTTCCCTTTCCTTTGCGCAGAAATGGGCTCCCTGGAATGGGTTTGCCCCAGAGTGGGGCCTGAGCCTTCAAAGTGTGGCGAAGTGGGGAAGGTTTCCATGTGAACAGCGGTTCAACGTGTGTCAGCGGGTGTTAAGAGATAGGCGACACCCAGGAAGAGTTCCCTTTCCTTTGTATAGGAAAGGGCTCCCTGGAATGGATTTGCCCCAGAGTGGGGCCTGAGCCTTCAAAGTGTGGCGAAGTGGGGAAGGTTTCCATTTGATCAGCGGTTCAACATTTGTCAGAGGGTGTTAAGAGATAGGTGACACCCGGGGAGAGTTCCCTTTCCTTTGTGCAGGTATGTTGTGGTTTGATCTGTCACTTCTTCCTGAACTGGTTCACTTCCAGTAGAAAATGTAATCTTTTTCATTTGTGAAAGATAATTCAACAGAGGATGCTTTTAGAGCAATAGAGACTGCCATTTCTGAAGCAAGAACTGAGCTGGAGATTATTTGTGAATACCCAGAAGCTATTAACTGTACTTATGCACTTCAGCTGATGACAAAGGAACTTGAAGAGCTCAGAAATAAGAAAACTGCTACTCAAGTCCAAATCTACAATATCAACATATGTTGACTTTGTACCCTACAGTGCCACTGTAAACTATGGGAACACAGAGGATGAACTAGAGTGCAACTTCCACCAGTTTTCATTAGTACTAGAAACATTAATGTTGGCACCTAAGAAACATCTAGGGAAAATGGCCCAAATTATGAAGGTCATGAAAACTATTGAGCATATGAAATATCCAAGCTCCAAACTGGACAGACAGGCACAGCATTTGAGGTCAAGCCCTTGTAGGGATGTAAGGCCTGGATAGACAGGCACAGAGTTGAGGTCAAGCCATTGCAGGGACATATGGCCTGGACGGACAGGCACAGTGTTTGAGGTCAGGCCCTTGTAGGGATGTAAGGGCTGGACAATGGACATTGCAGACAGGCACAGCGTTTGAGGTCAGGCCCTTGTAAATACCCAGAAGCTATTAACTGTACTTAATACTTATGCACTTCAGCTGATGACAAAGGAACTTGAAGAGCTCTCAGAAATAAGAAAAATGCTACTTAAGTCCAAATCTACAACATCAACCTATGTAAACTTTGTAGTTTACACAGAGGATGAACTAGAGTGCAACTTCCACCAGTTTTCATTAGTACTAGAAACATTAATGTTGGCACCTTAGAAACATCTAGGGAAAATGGCCCATATTTCGAAGGTCATAAAAACTTTTAGCATATGTAATATGCAACCTCCAAACATCTTAAGTCAGCTTTTTATGTTCTTACATTCCACATGTTGCAAAACAGGAAAAAGAATATTCTGTAAAGAAGTGATGCACAAATACATGAAACTGAAATTAGAAATACTAGAACTAAACTCAGGCAGGCACAGTGTTTGAGGTTAGGCCCTTGTAGGGACGTATGGCCTAGACAGTGGACAGAGTGGCACAGCGTTTCAGGTCAGATGCATGTGCTGATATTATCTGGAGCATAGGAGGCAGTTGGAAATGCTGCAAGGCTTTCAATTGCTTTTATTCATCTTGCCATTCACAGGGAAAATTTGGAAACCCAAGCAAAGGCAGGTTTACTTTCAAAAACACTAGCATTTCCATCAACTCTGGTGCCAGCCTTGAGCAGTGAGGGCTCATGATATCCCCTGTCATTGAAAATACATGTTCACTGGGCATACTGGTTGGTGGACATGACAGATATCGCTGAGCCAATTTGGATAGGTGTGGCCAGACAGTGGACTTTTGTGCCCAATATGCCAGAAGATCTGTATGCATGTCCTCTGTGGGCTCTGAGAGATACCGTGTCACTGACATTTGTGCTGGTGTCTCCTTCGCTTGGGTGGGCTGAGAGTCACTCATGCCAGCTGCTTTCTCTCTAACCCATAGCAGAACAGATGAATCTTTATGGGCAACATGCCTTTAGCGTACTGAAGTGGAGGAGGAGGAGGTACTAGCTGTTGCTGACAGAGTGCTGCTCCTGCTTGGGCTAGCAATACTGTCTGAAGTGCCTGCTGTTTCCTCCTCTGCTTCATGCCTAATCTGTCTCTGCCTATGGTGCTCCAGTTCACAGACTTCTACTAACAGCAGGTCCTTCACAAATATGAGACAATCAGACTGTAGGGCGAGTTTCCCTTTCACACGAGGATCACAGACTGTGGCGAGCATGTATGGGTGGTCTTCTGTTAAAGGTCTTAATCTCTCTTGCACCTGCTTCTGCAATAAGTCCAGACAATGCAGCACCTCTGCTGTCATTCCCTCTTCCTGTTTAAAGCCCTCCAAATTTTCCCCCAGAAAATTAACTATAGGGATGATGTCAGCCAAGGTGGCACTTCTGGAACTCAGCTCCTCCATGACATCCTTGAAGTGCTGCAGGATTTTTACCAGCTGACTCATGACTAAACAATCATGATGCCCTAGGGGACTATGCACACCTAGGTCCATTGCCGCAGAAAGTTCATGAAGGGGTGTCTGCAGCTCCACTAACCTCTGCAGCATGATATAGGTGGAATTCCACCAGGTGGCAATGTCTTGATTGAGACGCTTGTAAGACATCTCCAAATCAGTCTGCTTTTGTTGGAGAACCTGACTCTTCTTCACACTTCTGTGGAAGTGTGCTGCTATGTTCCTGTACTTGTGTATTAATGTATGCACTGGTATTCATTCTCTTGGTGATTGGACACCAACCCCAGAGCGGACTTCACTACCAGGTGCAGAGTGTGTGCAAAACATCGGATGTTCTGAAAGTGCCATTCGGATATTGCCTTTACCATATTTGCACCATTGTCTGTGACTAAGAACCCTGCCTGAAGATTCCTGTCTCGCTGGTGTAGCTGCCAGCCCTCCAGCATCTGTCTGATGCATGCTAGAATATTGGCTGAGGTATGGGCCTCGTCCGTCAGGTGGGTGTGCAGTAAAGCCCACCTCCACCCTGATACTTGTTCACTAATGGAGCTGCTGCCTGCCCCTGCCTCAGGCAGGTCACATCAGTGTGCTGTCTGGGAGAGGTAAGAGTATACAGCATTCTGTGTGGTCAAGATAACGCATGTGAAATGCACACTCCCCTCTGCCTTAGCTAGCAGCACTTGGATGCGACTGCGACACTGGTTGTACAGGCTGGGGATGACCTTTCTTCTAAATGTGGTTCCAGAGGGGACTTTGTAATAGGGATGTGAATCGTGTCCTCGATCGTCTTAACGATTGATTTCGGCTGGGAGGGGGAGGGAATCGTATTGTTGCCGTTTGGGGGGGTAAAATATCGTGAAAAATCGTTAAAAATCGTTAAAAATCGAAAAATCGAAAAACCGGCACATTAAAACCCCCTAAAACCCACCCCCGACCCTTTAAATTAAATCCCCACCCTCCCGAACCCCCCCCCAAATAACTTAAATAACCTGCGGGTCCAGCGGCGGTCCGGAACGGCAGCGGTTCGGAACGGGCTCCTGCTCCTGAATCTTGTCGTCTTCAGCCGGCGCCATTTTCCAAAATGGCGCCGAAAAATGGCGGCGGCCATAGACGAAAAAGATTGGACGGCAGGAGGTCCTTCCGGACCCCCGCTGGACTTTTGGCAAGTCTCGTGGGGGTCAGGAGGCCCCCCACAAGCTGGCCAAAAGTTCCTGGAGGTCCAGCGGGGGTCAGGGAGCGATTACCCGCCGCAAATCGTTTTCGTACGGAAAATGGCGCCGGCAGGAGATCGACTGCAGGAGGTCGTTCAGCGAGGCGCCGGAACCCTCGCTGAACGACCTCCTGCAGTCGATCTCCTGCCGGCGCCATTTTCCGTACGAAAACGATTCGCGGCGGGAAATCGCTCCCTGACCCCCGCTGGACCTCCAGGAACTTTTGGCCAGCTTGTGGGGGGCCTCCTGACCCCCACGAGACTTGCCAAAAGTCCAGCGGGGGTCCGGAAGGACCTCCTGCCGTCCAATCTTTTTCGTCTATGGCCGCCGCCATTTTTCGGCGCCATTTTGGAAAATGGCGCCGGCTGAAGACGACAAGATTCAGGAGCAGGAGCCCGTTCCGGACCGCTGCCGTTCCGGACCGCCGCTGGACCCGCAGGTTATTTAAGTTATTGGGGGGGGGTTCGGGAGGGTGGGGGATTTAATTTAAAGGGTCGGGGGTGGGTTTTAGGGGGTTTTAGTGTGCCGGCTCACGATTCTAACGATTTATAACGATAAATCGTTAGAATCTGTATTGTATTGTGTTCCATAACGGTTTAAGACGATATTAAAATTATCGGACGATAATTTTAATCGTCCTAAAACGATTCACATCCCTACTTTGTAATTTGGAACTAAGACCTTCAGCAAATGCTTGAAATGCACATTCTCCACTATCTGCAAGGGCTGGTCATCAAGGTCAATCATTTCCCCATTGCTCCTGGTTACAACTTTTGAGGCTGCCTGCTTCCTTCCCCAGGTAAGCATTACCGAACACCACTCCATTTCCTCCATGGTGGGTTTTCGCTTTTGACACATGGCAGGGGGCTGCTGGCCTGCCACCTCACTGCTAGAAGGGGCTGAGGGCATGGGGTGATTTGCTCCTTTTCAACCACTTTATGCTGTCTGGAAAAAGGGGTCCCCTGACTGGTACTGCCACCATCCCCAGATGGCAATACTGTTGGGTGTTGCTTCTGCATATGATGCATCATGCCAAAATTAGTTAGATGTCCCATTTGCTTGCCTCTGCTAATAGCCCTGGCACAGTAATTACACTGAGCAAATGCAGGTCCTCTGTCACTTTAAAGTGGCTCCAGAACACAGATTTCTTTTGTGATCCCTTCTCTATAGCCTTCGGGGGGGGGGGGGATGCTAGTACTGGAGTTGAAGTAGTGGGTGCACCCTGAGAAGCAATTCCAGGTGCATCAGCCGCACTCTGTGCCTGCACTTACTGCTCTTCCTCATCATCATCATCAGTTTCATCTCTCCCCTGAAGCACTGAAGTGGAGGCTAAGACATAAGAACATAAGAACATAAGAAAATGCCATACTGGGTCAGACCAAGGGTCCATCAAGCCCAGCATCCTGTTTCCAACAGTGGCCAATCCAGGCCATAAGAACCTGGCAAGTACCCAAAAACTAAGTCTATTCCATGTAACCATTGCTAATGGCAGTGGCTATTCTCTAAGTGAACTTAATAGCAGGTAATGGACTTCTCCTCCAAGAACTTATCCAATCCTTTTTTAAACACAGCTATACTAACTGCACGAACCACATTCTCTGGCAACAAATTCCAGAGTTTAATTGTGCGTTGAGTAAAAAAGAACTTTCTCCGATTAGTTTTAAATGTGCCCCATGCTAACTTCATGCAGTGCCCCCTAGTCTTTCTACTATCCGAAAGAGTAAATAACCGATTCACATCTACCCGTTCTAGACCTCTCATGATTTTAAACACCTCTATCATATCCCCTCTCAGTCGTCTCTTCTCCAAGCTGAAAAGTCCTAACCTCTTTAGTCTTTCCTCATAGGGGAGTTGTTCCATTCCCCTTATCATTTTGGTAGCCCTTCTCTGTACCTTCTCCATCGCAATTATATCTTTTTTGAGATGCGGCGACCAGAATTGTACACAGTATTCAAGGTGCGGTCTCACCATGGAGCGATACAGAGGCATTATGACATTTTCCGTTTTATTCATCATTCCTTTTCTAATAATTCCCAACATTGTTTGCTTTTTTGACTGCCGCAGCACACTGAACCGACGATTTCAATGTGTTATCCACTATGACACCTAGATCTCTTTCTTGGGTTGTAGCACCTAATATGGAACCCAACATCGTGTAATTATAGCATGGGTTATTTTTCCCTATATGCATCACCTTGCACTTATCCACATTAAATTTCATCTGCCATTTGGATGCCCAATTTTCCAGTCTCACAAGGTCTTCCTGCAATTTATCACAATCTGCTTGTGATTTAACTACTCTGAACAATTTTGTGTCATCTGCAAATTTGATTATCTCACTCGTCGTATTTCTTTCCAGATCATTTATAAATATATTGAACAGTAAGGGTCCCAATACAGATCCCTGAGGCACTCCTCTGTCCACTCCCTTCCACTGAGAAAATTGCCCATTTAATCCTACTCTCTGTTTCCTGTCTTTTAGCCAGTTTGCAATCCACGAAAGGACATCGCCACCTATCCCATGGCTTTTTACTTTTCCTAGAAGCCTCTCATGAGGAACTTTGTCAAACGCCTTCTGAAAATCCAAGTATACTATATCTACCGGTTCACCTTTATCCACATGTTTATTAACTCCTTCAAAAAAGTGAAGCAGATTTGTGAGGCAAGACTTGCCCTGGGTAAAGCCATGCTGACTTTGTTCCATTAAACCATGTCTTTCTATATGTTCTGTGATTTTGATGTTTAGAACACTTTCCACTATTTTTCCTGGCACTGAAGTCAGGCTAACCGGTCTGTAGTTTCCCGGATCGCCCCTGGAGCCCTTTTTAAATATTGGGGTTACATTTGCTATCCTCCAGTCTTCAGGTACAATGGATGATTTTAATGATAAGTTACAAATTTTTACTAATAGGTCTGAAATGTCATTTTTTAGTTCCTTCAGAACTCTGGGGTGTATACCATCCGGTCCAGGTGATTTACTACTCTTCAGTTTGTCAATCAGGCCTACCACATCTTCTAGGTTCACCGTGATTTGATTCAGTCCATCTGAATCATTACCCATGAAAACCTTCTCCATTACGGGTACCTCCCCAACATCCTCTTCAGTAAACAGAACTAACTAATCCTTCTAAACCTTCTTCAGCTATTACTTCTTCCATTTCTGATGATGAGAATCCCACACAAGATGATTCTTCATCGGAATCAGAAGCAAACAGTACCTGCGCTACATTGCCAGCGCTAATTAGAGTCTGCTGTCGCACTGCTGCCTTTGGGTCTCAACCTTTTGTCTGGCATAACTCAGGCTCCCCTTCCCTCACCTCCAAAACTACAGAGTCAGAAACAGGTGGTGGCGATGCATCATCTGTAAATTTCATTTTTTTCCGGATGGAACTGGCTGCCCCTCCAGAGATTTTAGATTGGAACTGCTCCTATTATAACTTTAATGGGGGACTAGCACTGCCTTTTGAAGTGCCTCCTCTGCCAGTCCCAATCACTCGACCACGTCTAGCTTTCCCTGACATCATGGATTTAATGTCACTGCCTACTAGGGATTTCAATTAAAAGAATTATTTCCAAAAGAGGCCTACTGGGCTTTTGGCTTCAAAGAGCACTGCTGTCCCAATATGTGAGTATGCAAAACTGCCCACAGACAGATGCAGTGCAGTGCCTGGATGTACACTACAACTGAGACCGCTGTATGTGCACACACCAAACTTGTTCTAACTACAAAAGAGGCCTACTGGGGATTTGGTTTCAGGGAGCACAGCTGCCCCAATATATGTAAGTCTGCAAAACTGCCCACAGGCTCACGAGGCAGTGCCTGGATGTACACTACAACTGGGACCGCTGTATATGCACACACCAAACTTGTTCTAACTACAAAAGAGGCCTACTGGGGATTTGGTTTCAGAGAGCAGAGCTGTCCCAATACATGTGAATCTGCAAAACTGCCCACTGACGCCCAGTGCACTGCCTTGTTGGCTTAAAAGAGCACAGAGAGACAGTCTGAGTTCAATTAAACAACTGCAGTTAAAACAAAAGCCTGGCTTGGCACAGCAGAAAAAATGAAGAAATATCTTTTTCAATGGAAAATTCTATCAAACTAGCTAGAAATTGAAAACATCTCCCACCTACAACACCCAAATCCTGCCTGCAACCTACCCCAGGGGGGTAAAATAAGCAGCAGAATGCCACTGCTAGCAGCTTGTCTCAGTGGGACAGAGAGAGACCATCTGAGTTCAATAAAAAAAAATTCGGTCAAAAAAAGCCTTCCTGGCTGGCATTGCAGCAACAATGAACAAATATCTTTTTCAATGGAAAATTCTATCAAAGTAGATAGCAATTCAATACAGATTTAAGACACTCGGACCACCCCCGCAAAGAAAGAGCGTGGCACGCTGCGTGCTTAAGGTATAAATAGTGCAGCGAAATCAGGAACAGCGTCACAGAGCACTGAGTGAGAGCGGCGATTGGCTGCATTAGAATAATGCTTAACTCTGATAGGTTGCATTCTCATCTCCTTGCCAATCTGTCTGACCCACTCTATGACAGGGCTGTGAGGTCACTTATGACTCACAGGAAAGGGCTGGTTTTTCTTATGGATTCTTCCACATGGCCTTTTCCTATTTCAAATGGCCACTAAGAAATAAACTGTGAACCAAAGGAATGAAACTAATATGATATGTTTTATTCGTGGGGGATTGCAATCCGTTTTGCGAACCCACGAATACAACGAATAGCGACTTATGCGTTGCAGATCGCACATTCATTGAAAATGAATGCACATTCCTACTGGGTAAGCCCCTGAGATAGTCCTGTGTGCATGCAGGTGATAAGCCCTTTAGGTAGCCCCAGTGGAGTCCTCAGTAAGATTAGACCCCAGGTCAAAGCCCATGGGCAGAATGCCAGTGTACATGGTTTGAAACCAGAATACTTGTCCTAATGTAATAAGGTACCCCTAAGTAAATAAAATAGTAAAATTAAATTTAAAAAAATAAATGATTACCTGGGTCTTGGTTTGCAGAACCATGGCCTGTGAGAGAAGAATCACTGGTGGTGCTGGTCCTGGGTTGCCAGTCGTGGTGGGGGCTCAGGTAGAGAATGCCAGCTGGGCTAGGGCACTGAGAGGAGGCCTGCAAAAGCCTACGAATCCTGACCTAGCTAATGAAAGAATTGTTAGAAGAATAGGTTTTAAAAAAGAAATGTTAGCACCAATAAGAGACTTTTACACCCTTTTAAGGCTTTTAGTGGCATAAAAGAAAATAGATGGACCAGAGAAATATATTTCCTGAGAGGAAAAATGCTTTTTCAGTCCACAATAATGTGAAAATAAAAGTTTTTCAAGAAGATGGCAGCATCCATCCACCCCTAAAGTCAATGATTCATCCTTAAGCATCACTGAACAGTTAGGTAACCAGGGGAATTTTGAAGCTGTATCCAGGGATTGCTTAGTAACGGCTTCACCTGTAAATGGTGTAATGGCAGATGTAGCATCACTGCTTGACACTTCATAAGGAAATGGAAAACAACGCAAAGAAAATTAAGACCCAGGACATCTTTGGAGCATGGATATAGAGAAGCTGGAAAATCTATAGGCAGTTTAGAATCTGGGAGAGAGCTGAGCTGAAGTGACACAGAGAGGGAGGGCTACACTAATACTTCTGTCTGAAAGTGAAAAAGAGTCTCATACATGTTAAAACCTGGCAGGAACAATAGCATACACTGTGGAATGAATGGGACTGTGATTGAATAGTTATATAAAAACATTGCAAAGGTAAAGTTTAGAGAAGTGAACCTTAAGTGTCATGGAAGCTGACCCATGGTGAATTAGTGTCAATGTTCAAAGTTAATATGAAAGGGATAAATATTTTAGAAAAACTGTTTATGAAAGTGAGTGAAAAATCTCAGAAAATCACACAACATTCATAAAGACTCCCCATTCAAAAGAAAATTTCATGCAGTATTTATTCTGCGAACAGTGCATTCCAGACAGAGAAAAAGTTTCAAAATTTTTGAAAAAAGGTGGAAAAAAATTTCGCTGAAGTTATATTTTCAATGATCCTTCCTTTTTGGAAATTCTAATTAGAGATAACAATATAAGTAGTTATAGGGTACAGCAAATGTCAACACTTTGTTTTGACAGGTAGACATGCCCACTTTTTGGGTTAAGCCATGCCCATTGACCCCCTCAGCCAATCAGCATTCTCTTCCCTGTTAAGCCTCACCCCTTTCTCCGTCCTAGCCCCGCACTTGCGCAGAAAAGCCAAAACAAAGCAGTTTTGAATTGTGATACCGTAAAACCATGCTGCAGGCAGCTATCTTGGAATGTCATCATCCCTGCATAAGAACATAAGAAATTGCCATGCTGGGTCAGACCAAGGGTCCATCAAGCCCAGCATCCTGTTTCCAACAGAGGCCAAAACCAGGCCAAAAGAACCTGGCAATTACCCAAACACTAAGAATATCCCATGCTACTGACGCAATTAATAGCAGTGGCTATTCCCTAAGTAAAATTGATTAATAGCCATTAATGGATTTCTCCTCCAAGAACTTATCCAAACCTTTTTTGAACCCAGCTACACTAACTGCACTAACCACATCCTCTGGCAACAAATTCCAGAGCTTTATTGTGCATTGAGTGAAAAAGAATTTTCTCCGATTAGTCTTAAATGTGCTACTTGCTAACTTCATGGAGTGCCCCCTAGACCTTCTATTATTCGAAAGTGAAAATAACCGAGTCACATCTACTCGTTCAAGACCTCTCATGATCTTAAAGACCTCTATCATATCCCCCCTCAGCCGTCTCTTCTCCAAGCTGAACAGCCCTAATCTCTTCAGCCTTTCCTCATAGGGAAGCTGTTCCATCCCCTTTATCATTTTGGTTGCCCTTCTCTGTACCTTCCCCATCGCAACTATATCTTTTTTGAGATGCGGCGACCAGAATTGTACACAGTATTCAAGGTGTGGTCTCACCATGGAGCGATATAGAGGCATTATGACATTTTCCGTTCTATTAACCATTCCCTTCTTTTTGTTTTAAGTATCTTTATTGACAACAATTATTGTAACAAGAGACAGAATCCACACAGTATGTGCACAGTTTCCATGGCAAGGCAATCATCCTGCCCTCAGTATCCTTTTCACATGCAGTATTGCAAAACAGTAACTTTACAGGTTACAGGTTAACAGTGTTAACAGGGGGAACGGTCTTTGTGGTAAAAACATCTTGAACACTGTATACTTTATACTTTATACTAGCAAAAACCCTAGTGCTGCAGAAGATTATCGCCAACCATTGCAAAAGGCTTAAGGACCTACAGGTTTTTTCAATTATGTTTGTCTCAGCCTCCGCTTTGTCTAAAACAGTATGACCGAGAACAGTAATGCAGATAAACAGTAAAACAGTATAACTGGAAAACAGTAAAAAACAGTAATAGGCTCTTGTCGCTCTCATTCAATACGTTTGTCTTTCTGCTGTCTACTTTTTCATGTTTCATCCCTACCCCTAGGAAACCCTCCCATTCCCCTCGCTCGACATACCGAACTTCATAAGTGACTGCCCTTAGGGGGCCCCCCCCTAAATCTCCCACTACCCCCCCTCCCTCCTGCCATCCCCCCCTCCCCCCCTGTTATTTTTAAATTACTGTGTTCAAATCTGGACTCTGGAATATTCTTTCTCCGTCTAGTCCCATATGATAAAAGTGCGGACTGCAATTTAGGAGTGCCCTTAGGACCCGTTGTCCCGTCTCTGCATGCAAGTGAGGGACATCAATAGATTTATTTGAGGTCACCTATACGGATCCCTGTAGCCATCTATAAATGGGCATGTGCTTAGAAAAGTTGGCCTCTGTTGGATGAGTCTGAAAGTTTACATTCCAAAAGCATGCAATGGTACATTTTCTGACAGAACAAAACCGAGCATCGTACCAACATTGCCTGATACATATAGGTACTAAAAATATACATAATAATAACCAATAACCAATAATGAATAAAGTCCAATAGTTTTTGTCCCGCAGCACGTTTTGCCTTCATAGTCTCCCAATAACCTGGAGTTGCCCACAAGCCCCAACCATTCCCTTCTTAATAATTCCTAACATTCTATTTGCTTTTTTGACTGCTGCAGCACACTGAGCCGACGATTTTAAAGTATTGTCCACTATGATGCCTAGATCTTTTTCCTGGGTGGTAGCTCCTAATATTTATTTTTTATTTATTTAACATTTTTCTATACCGAACTTCATGACAGGCGTCATATCAGGCCGGTTTACATCAAACATAGGGGTTAACTTAGCAAAAAACCATATAACAAGAAGGCCGAAGCGCAGATACAAATAACAGGGAAAAGAACTTGGAGGCTAGAGTAGCCAGGAAATAAAGGACAGAAAAAACTGGAGAATGAACATGGATGAATATGCAGTTACTGGTTTGTACATTTAGTCTATTGAGCTAATATGGAAGCTAACATCGTGTAACTACAGCAACGGTTATTTTTCCCTATATGCAACACCTTGCTCAGACCTTTTTGCTTACTAGGAGACAGCACAGAGTGCAGATATGTTGGAAGGAAGGAATGAGCATGCTCAGTAAGCAGCCATGGGGTTTAAAGGGTAGTTGATATCAGTCATTAAAAACCTACTGCTTTCTATCATTAAAATAAAAACATCAAAATTGTTTTTTCTTTTTGCCACAAGCCATACATTTTTGTGCCAGTGTTTTCTTTTTGTTTTCTCAAATTTCCACTCCTTCCTCTGAACTCAGGCTGCTTGAGAAAAGAGAAGAAAGAATTTTTTTGAAACAAAATCTCTCATCTCCAGTTGTAATTTAATCTCAGGAGCGAATTTCTGTAGCAGAGAGAAAAAGTAACAACTGCCACCCACACCGCCCTCACCTTTCTTCCCCCATACTAGCTCCAGATAGCACAGACAGAAGTTAGAAAGGAAATGCATATTATCACTCACCGTTTTTAGTTTTAAAAATGTTCAAAATGTATAATTCTAAAACATGAATAGAAGCCAGACCATATTTTTTTGTAAAAAGCAAGCCAGCAAGGAACCTGTTTTACTTGTTAAAAGCAAGTTGTAAATTAATTTAGTGTTTTCCTTCAATATTCCAGAACGCGCCTCCTCCTTCTGACCCCCTCCTTTTTCCAGTAGAGTTCTGCTGCTTTATTTCAGGCAGAGTTTTCTTTTTTGACAGCATGTGCAAAGCACACTTGGCTAGATTTTAAAAGCCCTGCGAGCGTAAATCAGAATCGTCTTGTCTTAATAGCTCTCGTTGTCCAACTGAACTCCGCTTACAACTCAAATATAACACAAAACCGACTTATCTTGATGAATGTCGTTGTCCACCCAACAAGACCTTGTTTCAGACCCGGCAAGGGGTCTTTCCTCAGGGGATATATATGTGATGTTAAGCCGTCGGAATTACATGTCTGTTTCAAGCCGTTCTTTTCAAAGCCGTGGTGCTCGCTTCATTCAAAACATTCTTTTTTGAAGTATGCAGTAGGATTGCACTGCACGCCATATTTAAAGGTCTTACTGCACCGATGAATTGACCGCTTTACAACTACAAGTTGCTTACCAGTCGCACCCGCTGGCATCTAATCATTCGGCTTCCCTGAAGAAGGACTACCCGAAACATTGAAATGTTGGATAACATGTAGCACGCATAAGAAGTTCTATGCTATCACACACCGGCAGCTTCAGTATTGACATCCACAGAACTGGTAACACTTATATGATAGCTTTTCGAAGAATCATTAACTCTGGGATTCCAATGATTAAAAAGCCCTAGCACCTTTTAGAGCTGTATGCACTAGTTTATAGCCCTCAGTGGCCCTATATGAGGTATTCCCTGAGCTTCTACAAACACTCCTATTCATTGAGCTGAATCTTTTGTGTTTTTCATGACAATGATAGACAATTCAAAAAATTCAGAAAAGTACATATTTTACGACTGCTAATGTATACAAGAAACGGGGGTGTACAAGCCCAATTACATCTTTGCCTCGGATCTTTACCAAGAAAAGAATTGGGAATTTATGGGTGCGGATAGGCTCTTTGGCTTTATTAGGACTTTTATTGCCAAGAATTTCAGAGTACACCTTAATAGCTTAAAATTCCAAACATTACAATGGGTACTTTATAGAAAGCTAGTTGATAAAGTAAAAGATGGAGATGGATTTCCTAGCTCAGAGCAGTAAACTTTTACAAATCTTGCCTAAGCCCTGGGAATTTGATTTATAGATTTTTTGAACTTCTTCCCCATGAAACTGAGCAAGCTTCTGCAAGCCATGGTTTCTGAAGGTTGCAAGGGTTATTTCCCTGATTAATTTAAAACCGAGAAAAAACGATATTATGTGGTCATGATGCTTGAGGAAAAAATATTAAGGGATTAAGAGCATGCTACCAGATGAGAAAGAGGCCTTTTCAAAATGGTATAACAAGAACAAGGATAAAATGTTCGACTTTCAGAAAGAATTGGCCTATTATTGCCAACAGAATGTGTACATTTTGCATCAGGCCTGGATCCTGTACAGATTAAAAATCATGAAAATGATAGTGTGCCGAATGTGGACCCTTGAGCCGAGATGAGGTTGGTGCTACCACCAGGAGAGGGCCCCTGGTGGTCCTCATCATCGGGAGGCAGTGCAAGCTGAAAAGACCCAACTGGAGCTTCACCTTTACCAGCTCCCATTCACTGCAGATTGAGCCCTTGGGTACCGGGGCCGGCAGGACTTAGGTGCGGGTCTCTCACAGCATGAAACCAGAGGAGGAGGCTGAAGCAGCATCAGGCAAGCAGAAATCAGGGCAGGAGGCAAACAGATGGAACCAGGAGTAGGCCAAAGATCAGGACGGGCAGTGGAGAGGCGAATATGGAGAAACAGGCTGGAAGTCAGGGCAGGTGGAGGTCAAGCAGAATCGGGTTACCAGACAGAGGTTAGGCAGGCAGAGGTTAGGCAGAGTCAGTGAACCAAGCAAGTCCAAAGCCAGGAAGTCAGTTGTAAGGGCTGGGAGCAGGAAGCAGGGGGCAAGGCAGGAACGCAGAAACAGGAGTCAGGACCGGAATGCTAGAACACAAGATCAGATGACAACGCAGACTATGCATTCTGAAGCAGAGCAGGACCCATTGCTGAGGCCCTGATTGAAGGCAGGGCCTGACCTTAAATTGGCCCTGGCTGATGAGGTCATAGCAGGATAGCCCACGGGCCACCGAACATAACAGTACCCTCCTCCAAGGCACCCCACTCAAGGCCCCGAGTTAGTGGGGGTACCAGCTCCAAGGAAGATTTGAGTGGAGGTTTCTGCAACCAAAGGATTGGTTTTGTCCCATAGTTCATGCAATTCCGGGGACTGAACCCTCCCTGTCGAGGGGGAGCAACTCTTCCAATAGCAGGAAGGGAGGTCTGGCCCTACTGTGAAATGAAGGCCCTCCGTTCCCTCAGAGGCCATACAGGCAGAAGTGGGTCGCTGTTTCTTGCCCTTTTCCTGAAACAGAAGGGTATTCAAAGTTTGTATTTATTCATCTTTCTCGCTTAGTAGAGATGTGATCTTTTCCATTGCTCGGTTGCGTTCCTTCTTCTAATCCTCATATTCCAATCTCTCTTGGACCAACTGGTCCTTCAACTGAGCAAAGACTAGTTGTAATATATCCTTCTGGATGCCCTGGAGGTGGTTTGAGTCCCTTGCGACCTTTTGTCAGTGGTGTGAATGTTTGGCAGGATGGTGGTCACGAGCAGAGAACTGGGAGGCTCTTCCGATTTTAAACAGCAATCCATGCATGCTAGTCCCCTATGGATGAGTTCCATCGTGGACCAATTAAATTGAGGTTGGTGCCTCTGCAACCACGGTAGACCTAAAATGATGGGACTTACTGCCCTAGGAAGCACATGGAAGGAAACAAGCTCCATGTGTGTGGATCCTGTCTTCAATGTGAGCGGTACAGTGGTTCGAGTCACTAGCCTGGGATGGGGATCCTTAAAGGCCGAGGAAATTGCCAACATTGGTATTAGGGTTTCGTGGGGATTTGATACCAGTCTATAACCTCTTGTCTTATGAAATTTTCCCCAGCCCCGGAGTCCACCAGGGCTTGGGTAGAGAAGCAAGCGGAGGGTTGTTCCAGGGACACAGACAGTAGAAACTGGGGCAAAGGGGTGGTTAGCCCGAGCATCGTCTTCTCTGTTGCTTCACGGCGTAGGGAAGTTCCCTTTCTCTCTGGGCACTGGGCTAACAGATGACTGCTTGTTCCGCAATACAGACAGAGACCTCATTGATGACATTGGGTCTTTTCTTCATTAGTAAGGTGGACATTATCTAGTTGCATGGGTTCTTCTGGGAATCCCCTAAAGGGGAATGAGAATGATTGTGGAAGATGACGGCGTTCTGGAGGGGCCCCTTTGAAGTGAGCGGTGCTCCTGAGCTCGCTGCTAGAGGAGTCTGTTGATCTTCCCCATGAGATCAATGAGGCCCTCGAGAGAGATAGGCAATTCTCATGCCGCTAGCTCATCCTTAATCATGGGGACTAAACCCTCCAGGAATATAGTACGCAGTAGAGATGTGAATCGTATGCCAGACTGTCTTAATGATCAGGTTCGGCTGGGGGGGGGGGGGGGGGAATCTGATCGTTAAGATATGTGAATTGGAATCGTTTCCGATTCCAATTCACATCGCAAATTTGTTTTTTAGGGAGGCCCGCGCTGCTAAAAAAAAAACCCACCCGACCCTTTAAATCGACCTCCCTTAGCCTCCCCCACCCTCCTGACCCCCTCAAAACCTTTTAACATTACCTGGTGGTCCAGGGGGGCCTCGGGGGACGATTTCCCGTTCCCAGGCATCAGCTGCGCTAATGGCACGGATACCCTGTCACATGGTAAGGGAAAAGGGGCATCGGCGCCATTTTTTTTTAGCGCAGCTGATGCCTGGGAACGGGAAATCGTACCCCGAGGCCCCCCTGGACCACCAGGTAATGTTAAAAGGTTTTGGGGGGTTCGGGAGGGTGGGGGAGGCTAAGGGGAGTCGATTTAAAGGGTCAGGTGGGTTTTTTTTTTATCGGGCCATCGGCGCCATTTAAATTAGTGGCAGCCAAAATGGCGCCGATGGCCCGAGAGTGGGAGATCGCGCCGGGACCCCCCCCCCCCCCCCATTGGACCACCAGGTAATTTAACATTTTGGGGGGGTTCGGGAGGGTGGGGGAGGGTAAGGAATTGGTTTTAAAGGGTCGGGGTGGGTTTAGGGGTTGTTTTGGTGTGCCGGTTTTCCCGCCCTCCCCCAAATAATTCCCGTGCCCTATTTAACGATTTAGGATGATTTATGATGATAAATAGGGGGCATTTGTATTGTATCGTGCACTCTGACGATTTAGGACTATTTTAAAATTCTCTGACGATAATTTTAATCGTTCAAAAACGATTCACATCCCTAGTACGCAGGCAGTCGCCCTGTCAGTTCAGCTCTGTGGCCAGGGTTCAGAATTCGATCGCTTATTCCATCAGCGACCGATTATCCTGGCGCAGGTGTAGAAGGTCAGACCCCAACATGGGTAGCCGACTGGGCTTAAAGACCTGCTTGAATGCCGAGGCAAATTGCTGGAGATTAGAGAGATATCCAATCCTGGCAAATTATTCATATATCACAAACCAATTAACTACTAATACTTATATTGTGACATCAATCCAATTCAATAATCTTTATTAGTGAAAATTCCATAAAAAACATTCACAATTAATCCATAATACCCCACACAATAGATATTATATTTTTATAAAACATTACATAATATTCATACATCACCCATACAACACATATCACACATACATTCTACATTCAACCTCCCATAAAAACCATTTCCAAATTTCTAGACATTTAAATTAAACATTAAATACAAATCTTCTTGATTAACACATCATGAAGTGTAGATACATTTCATTTTTCAAGCAGAAAGAGTTATATTGCACATTAATTCTTGCGTTACAAGAACGTCAATCCTCTTGATCTCTTTTTATTCTCTCTACATGTTTCGCCTTCCCTCAGGCTTCTTCAGGAGAGCTTTTTCAAACAATTTCCCACTGCTCATGTATCCAACATCTATCCACAGGGTTTTCTGCACGTCCCAAAGAACTTGCCTAGACGTACAGATCAGCACATCCCCGACTCTTATTTCAAAGCGTGTCAATTGTTCAAAGCAAGCAACACATCTCTCAAAAGTACTTAGACTTCCTTATCATGGGCAGAAAAACCGCCATCACCTCGTTTCAGAAAAACGCCGCCATGGCGTTTTTCTGAAACGCCATGGCCATGGTTGATTCATTCCATGGCGGCGTTTTTCTGAAACGAGGTGATGGCGGACATCCAAGATCTCACGTACTTGATACGTAACCTCTTCCGGTACTGAAGGGTCAGATGGTTCAGGAGCCCGGGAGTGGTATCTGGATAAAACAAGAGGCTTCAGCAATGACACATGGAACACGTCATGTATACGCATGGAGGAGGGTAGGCGTAATCGGTATGAGACTGCTCCCACTTGTTCGGCAACTCGAAAAGGCCCACAGAATCTCGGAGCTAGTCTTCGAGAAGGAATACGTAGCTGTAGATTTTTTGTACTAAGCCAGACGCAGTCTCCTGGGAGGAAGATGGGTGCTGGCTGACGATGCCTATCCGCCCATTTCTTGGTGGACTGGGCGGCTTTACGGATCTTTCCCTGGATAGACGTCCATAAGGAAAGAAGCTGGCGGGCTGAAAGTTGCACTGCCGGGAGTGCACTAGGTACAGGCGAAGGCAAGGGCAGTCAAAGTTGTTTCCCATAGACGACAAGGAAAGGCGCACTTCCAGTAGCAGCATGCGTGTGATTATTATACGAGAACTCCGCCCACGGGAGTAACTTGGCCCAATTATCTTGTCGTTCATTCACGAACGAACGGAGAAAAGTCTTCAAGGTTCAGT
This sequence comes from Rhinatrema bivittatum, assembly GCF_901001135.1. Classification (NCBI taxonomy): domain Eukaryota; kingdom Metazoa; phylum Chordata; class Amphibia; order Gymnophiona; family Rhinatrematidae; genus Rhinatrema; species Rhinatrema bivittatum. The sequence goes on from NC_042633.1 coordinate 11,927,833, forward strand.
TAGTCCATTCCATTTGCCCATTACTCTGGGGATGGAACGCAGACGAAAGACTAAGTTGCACATTGAAGCGTTTGCAAAGTGCTTTCCAATATCGAGCAGTAAACTGTGGTCCTCGATCAGAGACTATATCCTGCAGGAGACCGTGAAGTCTAAAGATATGCTGAGTGAAGAGGTTAGCTAGGTCAGGTGCAGAAGGCAACTTTGGCAAGGGGACAAAGTGTGCCATCTTGGAGAATTGGTCTACGGTCACCCAAATGACCGAATTACCTCCTGAGACGGGAAGATCCACGACAAAATCGGTGGAGATATGTGTCTAAGGCTCCACCGGGATGGGCAACGGTTGCAACAGGCCCCTGGGCCTTCCAATGAGCGGCTTTTGAATGGCGCAGGTATGGCAAGAGCCCACAAAAGCTTGGACGTCCTGTCTCACCGTCGGCCACCAGTAGAATTGCTTCAAGTCAGGAGTCTCTTTGACCTCAGAGGAGCGCGAGAGCGCGTCGGCTCGAACATTCTTAGAGCCAGGTCGATAGCGTAAGGTAAAGTCGAACCGATCAAAAAACAGCGACCACCGGGCTTGCTTTGGGTTCAGGAGTTGGGCTTGCTTCAAGAATGCTAAGTTTTTGTGGTCGGTGTAAATCGTAACCGGATGGTTAGCTCCCTCCAACCACTGTCTCCATTCCTCCAGGGCAAGTTTCATGGCTAGCAACTCTTTATCACCAACACAGTAGTTGCTCTCTCCTGGGGAGAATTTCTTCATGAAATATGAACAGGGTAACAAATGACCAGAATCAGAGTACTGGCTCAGCACGGCCCCTACGGCCACATTGGAGGCATCGACCTCCACCACAATGGGCCGGCTGGGATCCGGATGATGAAGGCAGGTGTCTAACAAGAATGCTTCCTTAAGGGCCTTGAAGGCTTAGCAGGCGGGAACAGGCCAATCCACCGCGTTGGCCCCCTTTCGGGTGAGGGCAGTCAACGGGGCCACAATACGGGAATAGTTAGGAATAAAGTGACGGTAGAAATTGGAAAAGCTGAGGAAGCATTGCAACGCTTTAAGGCCCTACGGCCGGGGCAAATTCTTAATTGCCGCCACTTTCTCAGGATCCATACTGAAGTCAGTTGCAGAGATTAAGTAGCCCAGGAATGGCAGGGACGTCTTCTCGAAACTAAATTTTTCCAGTTTCGCATACAGACCATGCTCCCTAAGTATTTGGAGCACTTGACGGACATGCTGATGGTGTGAAGGCAGGTCCTGGGAGTAGAGTAGCACATCGTCGAGGTAAATGATTACGCAGGTGTTCAGAAGGTCCCGTAACACCTCATTCATAAGGAGCTGGAACACTGCCAGAGCATTACATAAGCCAAAAGGCATCACAAGATACTCGTAATGCCCGTCTCTGGTATTAAAAGCGGTTTTCCACTCATCTCCGGGACGAATTCTGACTAAGTTGTAAGCACCTCGTAAGTCCAACTTTGTGAAAATCTTCGCTCCCTGGAGCCTATCGAGGAGCTCCGGGATTAACGGGAGCGGGTAACGGTCTCACTTAGTAATGGAATTTAGGCCTCAATAGTCTATGCACGGTCTCAGTGAGCCGTCCTTCTTGCTGACAAAGAAGAAGCCTGCCCCTGCAGGCGACTTGGACGGGCGAATGAACCCCTTGGCCAAATTCTCTGAAAAATACTCGGACATGGCCTGGGTTTCAGGTAATGATAAGGAATACACCCTTCCTTGGGGGGCATAGTACCAGGTAACTGGTCTATAGCAGTCATACAGACGATGCTGCGGAAGGATCTCCGCCTTGGCCTTAGAAACTACGTCCGCAAAGTCCTCATAAGATGCAGGAGGACCTATGGCAGAGTGCATCAACGGTAGTGCGGGAGACCTAGGCACTTTCATACAGTTAGCTAGGCAGAAAGGGCTCCACTCGACAATCTGTAGAGTATCCCACTGAATCGTGGGCGAGTGTGTCTGTAACCACGGCAACCCTAGCACCACAGGGTGGACAGCCATATCCAACACTAAGAAGGCTATCTCCTCCGAATGGCTCACCCCGGTACGGACAGTAATGGGTGCCGTGGACATCAGGACAGGTCCTGGAAGGAGCATCCCCTGGATAGAGGTAATGCGTAACGGGACCTGCCGTCTACTAGGGATGTGCAGAGCAAAAGTTTAAGTTCATATGTCCATATGTCCAAAGGGGGTCCCATTTGCGGTCAATATGGACATAAACAGAATTCAATGAGTTGAGTATATGTCCATATGTGCAAATAAAAATTTAAACCCCTCACACTCCTTAATCCCCCCCCCCCCCAAGACTTACCACAACTCCCTGGTGGTCCAGCGGGGTCAGGACGCCATTTCTGACCAACTTTGCAAGGAGCACGTGACGTCGGCGTCACGTCGGAGTGACGCGGCGTCACGTGATTCCCCGCGGGTTCGCGCCGGAACGCTCGTTCGGCCCAAAAGGAACTTTTGGCCAGCTTGGGGGGGCCTCCTGACACCCCCAAGCTGGCCAAAAGTTCCTTTTGGGCCGAACGAGGGTGCCAGAGGGAACTCGCGGGGAATCATGTGACGCCGCGTCACTGCGACGTGGCGCCGACGTCACGTGATTCCCTGCGGGGTCGCTTCCGGGATCCTCGTTCGTTCCTTTTGGGCCGAACGAGGATCCCGGAAGCGACCCCGCGGGGAATCACGTGACGTCGGCGTGACGCGGCGTCACGTGATTCCCCACGAGTTTCCTCCGGCACCCTCGTTCGGCCCAAAAGGAACTTTTGGCCAGCTTGGGGGGGCCTCCTGACCCCCCCAAGCTGGCCAAAAGTTCCTTTTGGGCCGAACGAGCATTCCGGCGCGAACCCGCGGGGAATCACGTGACGCCACGTCACTCCGACGTGGCGCCGACGTCACTTGCTCCTCGGAAAGGCTTTCAGAAATGGCGTCCTCACTCCTCGCTGGATCACCAGGGAGTTGTGGTAAGTCTTTGGGGAAGGATTAAGGAAGGTGAGGGGTTTAAATTTTTATTTTGGATCAACAATCGCGATTTCCAACTTATTCAACATAGCTATGTTGAATAAGTTGGAAATCCGATCGTTTATGTCTTATCACTTTTTTAAGTTAAAAAAAAAAATAAGTAGCGTTTTACATTTATGTTCAATACGAATGCACACCCCTACCGTCTACGCATAGGGATTCGCAACTGGGAGACTAAGTCCTGCAGGATGAAATTACCTCCGGCTCCAGAATCCAGGAACGCAATCCCTGTTACCCTGGAATACCCTCCAGGGTATTCCAGGGTAACAGGCACGGTACATTGAGGAGCTCTAGCACAGCCTAGGAGGAGCTCCTCCCGATCTCCTAGACTTTGGCGTTTTCCGCACGCTCCTGGCAGCGTGCCAAGAAGTGGCCCTTCTGACCACAATACAAACACAACTTCAATGAACAGTGATGATGCCTCTCTTCAGCAGAGAGCGTGGCCTGACCTAGCTGCATGGGTTCGCAGGTGGAAGCATCTGGAAGAGAAGTCTTAGGAGAAGGCACAGGTCTCGCCGACAAAGCAGCAGGATTGTGGCGAGAGGAGCGCTGCTCCTTGGCCCATTGTTGTAGGCGGCGGTCAATGCGGGCAGCCATCTCTTTTTTTTTTCAATTTATACTTTATTGAAAATTTTTTATATACGTTATCCATAATTTCAAAAATAAAAAAGGTAATCTTGTTATACAACATCAAACACTTACTTCAAGTATCAATTCCAAATAATCAAACAAATGTTGAACAAGAAAATTATAAATGGGGGAGCAAACTATAATCTTAATAAGACCAAACAATAATTCAAAATGGAGGAGGGTTGTCAATGATTTTTACTTAGGCCTTATTTTAGATGTTACTATACTCTTTGTCTCAGATTTATCTACAAGGAATGTTTCCAGATGCATGGGGTCTGAGAAAATAAATGTATTGCCTTGAAAATTAATATAACATTTTGAAGGAAATTTTAAATAAAAAGTAGCCCCAATCTCTAGGACTTTACTTTTCAGGGCAAGAAACTGTCTTCGACGTGCCTGAGTAGGCCTCGAGACGTCAGGAAATATATATACTCTTTGCCCACAAAAGGAGCATTCCTTGTTCCTAAAGAATTTCTCTAATACCTGATCTTTCTCTCTCTCAAGAGAGAAGGAAACAAATAAAGTCACCCTTTTACTTATAATATCCAGGGATTCCTCTAAAAAAGAAGAAATCCCTGGACTTTTCTCCATTTCCCCAGCTAGTGAGGCTCTGGACTGCATAGGAAAATAAAAAATCTTGGAGATAATTGGAATCTTATCTATTTCATAGGCAAGGTTTTCTATTAGAAATTTTTTGAACATTTCATATGGTGACAATAACCTCGTTATTGGGAAATTAACTATATGCAAATTTTTAATACGCAACTTATTTTCAATATTTTCAATTTCTGCATGTAATGATAGACTATCAACAATATGCATATTTTCAGCATTTTGGATATTTTGAACATTACCAGTTATAGACTTTACAACAGATTCCAATTCTAACAGTTTTTTCCCTGTTCTTCAATTGATGACTTATTCACATTTACTAGAGACGTAAGAGATTCATTCACATTTGAGACATTGGAGTCAAGTCTGACCAACATTCTCCACAAATCTCTCAATGTAATATCTGTTGGCTCTTTAGGGCTCAACAGACTCTTACAAGGAGCCCCTGGTGTGGATCTATCTACAGTTGGTAGTCCATCTGAAGAGCTTTGGGGAGGAGGAGAATAGCCTTCTTCCCTATTCGCTCTTACTTGACTGTCCTCAATAGTCTCTCCCACCTTTAGGGTTCCTGGAGGCTGCGGAGGTGTGATCGGGCCATTGCCTGGACTCAGAGACACTTCAAGAGTGGCACTTTCACTGTCCATTTGTGGCATCTTCTTATTGACGTGGGCATCCATAGGCCCGATTTTGGGGGCGGGAGAGGAGGTGTAGACTCTTGCCTTCCGCTTCTTACCCATATAAAATTCAAAGTAAAAATTACCTGTTAGGTAGAGTCTTCAAAAAGGATTCTAAGACAGTCGGAGGCAGTCGAAGCCGGTCAAAGCCACGCGCGCCCCTTTGGCACGCGCGACTTAGGCTGCGCACCGGCATCTGCTGCGCGCCGCACAGCCGCGGGGTTTTGAAGGTCCCGCGGTCCTGCTATGATGACGTCAAGCCACTCGAACGAACTCCTTCGCAGCTGTTTCCCCTCTCACAATTCAGGTTGGCTTAGCAGGCAGGGGCTTAGTGTTCCTCTCTCCTCTTTCTCGCTCCCCAAACACGCCACACAACCGCGGGTATTTGAAGGTCCCGCGGTCCTGCTATGATGACGTCAAGCCACTCGAACGAACTCCTTAGCAGCTGTTTCCCCTCTCACAATTCAGGTTGGCTTAGCAGGCAGGGGCTTAGTGTTCCTCTCTCCTCTTTCTCGCTCCCCGCGGGCAGCCATCTCTAACAAGGCGTTGAGGTCCTCCGGCAGATCTCGAGCAGCAATCTCATCCTTTATGCATCCGGAGAGACCCTCCAAGAAGATGGCCTTAAGACTACCATCCTGCCAACCTACTTCCTGGGCTAAAGTCTGGAATTCCATAGCATAATCTGTCAAGGAGCGAGCCCCCTGACGGAGTTGCAGCAGATCAGATGTAGCCGTGGCTACTCGGGCGGGCTCATCAAAGGCCTGTCGGAAGTTTGAGATGAACTGTTGTAAGTTCGTTAGCGAAGGATCATTGTTTTCCCAAAGGGGAGAAGCGCATATTAAGGCTTTCCCATCAAGCAGGGACAGGATATACGCCACTTTCACCGCATCCGAGGGGAACTGCCGAGGCAACAGAGAGAACCGTATGAAACATTGGTTCAGAAAGTCGCGGCAGGTCCTTAAATCTCCAGCATGGCGGGAGGGTGCCGGTAGCTGAGTCACAGAAGAGCTGTGTCCCTCGGGGACCCCGCCAGCAGGAGGCAAGGACTCCAGGCGAGAGGATAGCTGTTCTACCGTGGCTGCCAGAGTATCAATACAGCTCTGGTGCTGTAGCATCTGCCGGGCCATCCCGGGCAGATCCGAGGGAGCGGGCACATCCGCCGAGTCCATGGCCTTGCAATCTGTTATGGAGTCTCAGTTTAGTGGACCCTTAGGCCGACCTGCAGGAGACTAGGAAAGGTGGTCAATGTCTCTAGTATGTGGCAGGCCGGGAGGCAGATGTTCAGGCAGGACGTAGAGGTGCTCTTCACCCTGGAAGCTGATACTCCCCCGGGAGGAGCCCATAGGAGCCCAACCGCTGGGACTTAGGGGGCTTCACCCTTGGAAGCTGAAGCCCCCCCCCCGGGAGGAGCCCGTAGGGGCCCGGCCGCTGGGACTTAGGCAGGTTGTTGATCAGGACTGAGAACTGGAACCAGACTAGGACAGTAGATAAGTACTGTAACAAGGCTCAGGTTCTGGAACCAGGCAGGAACTTTAGCAGGGCTCGGGTACTGAAACCAGGCAGGAACTGTAGCAAGACTCGGGTACTGGAACCAGGCAGGAACTGTAGCAGGACTCGGGTACTGTAACCAAGCAGGAACTGTAGCAGGCAAGCAGGAACAGAGCGAGTAGCAAGTCAACTCACTCCGGGGCACGACGCAACAGGGAACCAGGAGGTAAGCCCGTTGCAAGGCAAAGACTGAGTGTCCATGGCCGGCTTATCAAGGACACGGTGTCTGACGTCAGGAATTGGGCGGAGTCACCACTGGCGGGAAACGGCCTAGAACATAAGAAAATGCCATACTGGGTCAGACCAAGGGTCCATCAAGCCCAGCATCCTGTTTCCAACAGTGGCCAATCCAGGCCATAAGAACCTGGCAAGTACCCAAAAACTAAGTCTATTCCATGTTACCATTGCTAATGGCAGTGGCTATTCTCTAAGTGAACTTAATAGCAGGTAATGGACTTCTCCTCCAAGAACTTATCCAATTCTTTTTTAAACACAGCTATACTAACTGCACTAACCACATCCTCTGGCAACAAAGTCCAGAGTTTAATTGTGCGTTGAGTAAAAAAGAACTTTCTCAGATTAGTTTTAAATGTGCCCCATGCTAACTTCATGGAGTGCCCCCTAGTCTTTCTACTATCCGAAAGAGTAAATAATAGAGATATGGTTCGTTTTTCGCCCTATTTAGGAAATTTAACGAAATTTCCTAATTCGTTTCTGTTTCGGAGTATCCGAAACACGACATAAACGCCGTTATTTCGGAGCCCCCGAAACCGGAAACGAAATTTTCCCCGCAATTCGGGGGAAAATTCGTTTTCGGGTTTGCCTGGGGAGAGGGGCAAAAATTATTTTTTTTAAAATTAAAAACCACCCCAAATTTAAATTAATTATAATACACCACCCCCCGATCCCTCCCCAAGACTTACGAAGATCCCTGGTGGTCCAGCGGAGTCCCGGCTTCCATTTGCCATGCCCTCCATGCCCTAGTTCGTGCCAGTGCAAGCCGCGCGCCAAAATGGTGCCGAATAGCCCGAACGACCATGTCACAGGGGCTTTCGGCGCTATTGGTCAGCCCCTGTCACATGGCCATCGGCGCCATCTTGGGCTCCTATCATGTGACAGGAGCTGACCAATGGCGCCGAAAGCCTCTGTGACATAGTATGGGCAAAGGCTATCGGCGCCATTCTGGTTACTGGCAGCCGAAAACGAAATCGCTTTCGGACCCTTGCTGGACCCCCAGGGATTATTGGCAAGCCTTGGGGGGGTCAGGAGGGGGCTCCTGACCCCCCCAAGGCTTGCCAATAATCCCTGGGGGTCCAGCAAGGGTCCGAAAGCGATTTCGTTTTCGGCTGCCAGTAACCAAAAAGGCGCCGATAGCCTTTGCCCATACTATGTCACAGAGGCTTTCGGCGCCATTGGTCAGCTCCTGTCACATGATAGGAGCACAAGATGGCGCCGATGGCCATGTGACAGGGGCTGACCAATAGCGCCGAAAGCCCCTGTGACATGGTCGTTCGGGCTATTCGGCACCATTTTGGCGCGCGGCTTGCACTGGCACGAACTAGGGCACGGAGGGCATGGCAAATGGAAGCCGGGACTCCGCTGTACCACCAGGGATCTTTGTAAGTCTTGGGGAGGGATCGGGATGGGGGGGGGGGTTGTTATATATGTACGAAAATGCTTTAAATTGTTTTTAAATGCTTGGGGTGGTTTTTTTTTTTCGCTTCGTTACCGATTCGTTTTTCGGTCCGGTTTCGGGTTTCTCGTTTCGTTTTCGGGCAAACGAACCGAAAACGAAACGAGAAGACCCGAATTATACCACGAAGTATTCGAACCGAAAAACGACCCGGTAGAAAAAAACGAAGCACATCTCTAGTAAATAACAGATTCACATCTACCCGTTCTAGACCTCTCATGATTTTAAACACCTCTATCATATCCCCCCTCAGTCATCTCTTCTCCAAGCTGAAAAGTCCTAACCTCTTTAGTCTTTCCTCATAGGGGAGTTGTTCCATTCCCCTTATCATTTTGGTAGCCCTTCTCTGTACCTTCTCCATCGCAATTATATCTTTTTTGAGATGCGGCGACCAGAATTGTACACAGTATTCAAGGTGCGGTCTCACCATGGAGCGATAAAGAGGCATTATGACATTTTCCGTTTTATTCACCATTCCCTTTCTAATAATTCTGTTTGCTTTTTTGACTGCCGCAGCACACTGTACCGACAATTTCAATGTGTTATCCACTATGACACCTAGATCTCTTTCTTTTGTTGTAGCATCTAATATGGAACCCAACATTGTGTAATTATAGCATGGGTTATTTTTCCCTATATGTATCACCTTGCACTTATCCACATTAAATTTCATCTGCCATTTGGATGCCCAATTTTCCAGTCTCACAAGGTCTTCCTGCAATTTATCACAATCTGCTTGTGATTTAACTACTCTGAACAATTTTGTGTCATCTGCAAATTTGACAATCTCACTCGTCGTATTTCTTTCCAGATCATTTATAAATATATTGAAAAGTAAGGGTCCCAATACAGATCCCTGAGGCACTCCACTGTCCACTCCCTTCCACTGAGAAAATTGACCATTTAATCCTGCTCTCTGTTTTCTGTCTTTTAGCCAGTTTGCAATCCACGAAAGGACATCGCCACCTATCCCATGGCTTTTTACTTTTCCTAGAAGCCTCTCATGAGGAACTTTGTCAAACGCCTTCTGAAAATCCAAGTATACTATATCTACCGGTTCACCTTTATCCACATGTTTATTAACTCCTTCAAAAAAGTGAAGCAGATTTGTGAGGCAAGACTTGCCCTGGGTAAAGCCATGCTGACTTTGTTCCATTAAACTATGTCTTTCTATATGTTCTGTGATTTTTATGTTTAGAACACTTTCCACTATTTTTCCTGGCACTGAAGTCAGGCTAACCGGTCTGTAGTTTCCCGGATCGCCCCTGGAGCCCTTTTTAAATATTGGGGTTACATTTGCTATCCTCCAGTCTTCAGGTACAATGGATGATTTTAATGATGTTACAAATTTTTACTAATAGGTCTGAAATTTCATTTTTTAGTTCCTTCAGAACTCTGGGGTGTATACTATCCGGTCCAGGTGATTTACTACTCTTCAGTTTGTCAATCAGGCCTACCACATCTTCTAGGTTCACCGTGATTTGATTCAGTCCATCTGAATCATTACCCATGAAAACATTCTCCATTACGGGTACCTCCCCAACATCCTCTTCAGTAAACACTGAAGCAAAGAAATCATTTAATCTTTCTGCGATGGCCTTATCTTCTCTAAGTGCCCCTTTAACCCCTCGATCATCTAACGGTCCAACTGACTCCCTCACAGGCTTTCTGCTTCGGATATATTTTAAAAAGTTTTTACTATGAGTTTTTGCCTCTACAGCCAACTTCTTTTCAAATTCTCTCTTAGCCTGTCTTATCAACGTCTTACATTTAAGTTGCCAATGTTTATGCTTTATCCTATTTTCTTCTGTTGGATCCTTCTTCCAATTTTTGAATGAAGATCTTTTGGCTAAAATAGCTTCTTTCACCTCCCCTTTTAACCATGCCGTCCAAGTGGCGCGCGCACGCCTAGAAGCAGGGCGTCCATGGGAAGGTTTCTGGCAACGCAGCCCCCGCGGGGGCGCCGCCAAACAGGGCGCAAAACAGGCCTCCAGAAGCGGGAGTAGGTCCAGGAGTATGGAGGTAAGGGTCTGGTCGCGGCGCTCTCAGCCAGAACTGCAGCAGGATGTTTTCCTTGAAATCTTCCACAATGCGAGGCTTGTTCCAATAGACTTTTCCCTTGAGCATACCCCAAAGGAAGAAGTCTGGTGGTTTCAGAACCAGCGACCGTAGTGCCCAAAGCCCCTTTGAAATTACCCTGTTGCCGAGAAAGGACTCAATTTCTTCTATGCTATTTGCCGATGTGTGACACGCTGCTCCATCTTGCAAATGGAGGTTAAACGTTGCAACAGCAGTCTGGGGCATCCCAGCTTGTTCGAAGCTTCACATACTGAGGAGCACATTGCATGTTGTTTCGTTCAGATTGCTTCATCCTAGTGAGAGTTATTACAGAATATTTGGGGCCTCTTTCGAGTAAATCTCCCTGTATAACTACACAGCTAAAGGGGATTATGAGGAACAATGTGGTATGGCAGTTAGGACCTGAGAGCTCAAGAAAACCCAAAGAGTCATTTATGATAAAAGGATGTTGTGTTCCGGCTACCTTATGCTAACTTATGGTTACTGACCCCATGGAATTGTACAGGCAGCGTCATTTTTCCTGTATTCTAGGGCACCAGGGCTACGCGCGTATCTTATAAAATCCAGTGTACTTTTATTTGCGCCTGGTCAGCGAACAAAAGTACGCGCGGGCGTTTATTTATAAAATCTACCCCAACATTTTTTTCCCCATTGGACATTGTACTAATGTGTTCCACATAAGTGTAAATACAATAATTTACCTGACCATTCAATACTGGTATTTAACATTTTTTCTAAAAAACATTGTACTTTTATAAGATATTGAACATCAAAAATTGTGTAGAGAATGGGTAGGTCAATGTTATTTTGCATCATATACAAATAGACAGAGAGGAGTTGCTATTTTAATAAATAAAAACACATTGGGCCTTATTTTCTAAACGGATCGCACGAGATAAGGGACGTTTCGCACGTGAAAAGTCCCTAATCGCTTGCAATACCAAAATGGGGGCGGAGTCGGCCCTAGAAGAGGAGGAGTCGGGGCGTCACCGGGGCCGACTGCGCGAAGACGCCACAGACGATGAAAAGGTAAGGCCCTTTTTGCGTCCGAGTTCACGCCCAATAGCTACACCTTCTATGGTGGCGCTATTGGGTGCGAAACCGGCAGCAATCACACCTCGACAGTGTGATCGCTGCCGGCTAGCTCAGGCCCGCCTCCCATTTCGGCCCCACACCCCTCATTCCCTTTAGTATCGCAGGCCTGCGATGCTTTAGAAAACGAGGCCCTTAGTTTCTCCCTTATAATAAACTTTCATCCTCGCTGGAAACTGTAATGATAACTTTATGCCCATCTTAAACAGTTGTGAACAATAAAGGGTTAATTCTCTTCGTGCTGCAATAACTTTATTAGAAAAATCTGGGAACATCTAAATTTTATGATTCCCATACTTTAATGCATTTTGTTTCTTTTTATAAACAATTAAAATCTTCAATTTGTTAAAAAATGTAGTATATTTAACAATTACTGGTCTTGGTTTTTGAGCTGATTGCAATAAAGGACCCAGCCGATAAACTCTCTCCACCCACAAGTGCCGATCATGTGATTCAATATCTAGTAGTCCCGGAAGATCTTTCTCACACCACTGCAGTAAAGCTTCACCATTCACACCCTCTGGTAATCCCAAAATACATCAGTTATTAATTCTGTTATTATTTTCAAGATCCTCAATTTTTTCTTCAAGGATTCTAATTTTATTTTTCAAAGTTATCTGTTTTAAGAAGCTCTAAAGTTTCATGTTTCTCCATTTTGTGATCAATTTCTGTCACCAGTAAGTTTTGATTCAATAACTTTTCATGTAATTCTTCAAGAGAAGTATGTATTTTTTGAAGCTTATCTTGTATAGTCACAGACACTGCCTCTGAAACAGCTTTTGTAAGCTCCCGCATTAACAGCTCTGAAACAGTTTCCGTTGGATCCAGCATTAAAGCCTTTTCATTTGTTGATTTCTTGCCTTTTCCAGCCATTTTTTTCACATTAATTTTCTAGTGATATTCAATAGTTATTATTGCAGCTATTTTAAAGATGAAAAATATTTTTTAAAACTGCCGTATTTATTAATATTAAAATCAACCTCCGAGGAGCACGGATCTTAAACGGCCTTTCCTTTTCGCGTCATCATGGAACCCTCCTCATGAATTCTTTACCTGAAACTTTTAATGATGATTGTCTGTTTCAAATCAATAACATAAACATGGCTATTGTAGAAGATTTAATGGACTCTGCTTATAAAAGTGATGAAATTGAGAAAGCATTTACCAGGTACGTGCATCAGAAAAACTTGAGTATTATACATATTGTCCAGAAAATGTTCTATTAAGGCAAAACAAGCCATACTATCACTTTAAACACTAAATACATGGTGCTTTTTAAGAATCCTAGAGATAAACTACAAATAAGGGGCGCGTGGCTAAGCAGGGCTTAGCCGGGCTTCGCCGGGCCTTCGCTGGGATTCGCTGATTTACGGGAAGGTTGGGACTTTATAGAAATTGTTTAAGTTGAATATTTCTTATATCTCTTCCTTGGTTCCAATAGAAGTGACAACTATAAGTTTATTTGGTTTTAAAGTAGTGCATTGTTAACCCCAGTACTTTCCTAAAATATATTTCCTTTACAGGATGCCACATACAAAGAGGAAGGCTAGATTAAGGCCTCCTATTGAGGTGGCATCAGTAGAAGTTAAGCAAAAAACAGTACTGGAGTGGTTAGATCCTCTAAACTCCCCAAAAGGGCAGACCGCTGTAGGAGAGTCACTAGAACGAGGTGCCTCCCCTCTGGTCAGTGAAATATCTTTGAGCCCTGGGGCACCGGCTCCACCATCTCCTCCTGGGATAATGGGCCAAGAGGCCCAAGAAAAACCAGGGGTAAACAGGAGGGCTTAGTAGGTCACTTGGAGATACAAGGAGTAAGTGGTAATCAGCTTAAAGATTTGCATGGAATAGAATATAAATCAAAAGAGAAAGTACATTTGAGTTTGATACAAAGTCCAACTGAGTTGCCTATTGATTCAAGTACACCTAAAATTACTAATACATCAATAGATGGTAATCAGAATGTGGAAGTGGTCATAAAGTCTAATATCTCACTTCCTAAACCAAATAATATAACAATGGAAAGTCTCTGGAACTGCCTAGTGAAATTGGATTCATCAATAAATAAGCTGACAGAGGTAGTAATGAAAACTTCTAATTCTTCTGTATTAAATGCAGCAGAGTTAGATAAACAGAAAGAGGTAGTAGATAAAATGGAGAAAAGAATTATTCAGGTAGAAAAAGTTCAATGTGAACAGATAGTTGAGAGTGGAGAAGTAAGTAAAAGACTAGAAAAATTGGAAAACATGGTCAGATCACTGAATATAAGAGTCAATAATTTTCCAATTATAAAGAAATTAAGTCCCACAGAATTATTCAGGAATTATTTACTACAAATATTAAAAATACCAGAGAATTGTTTACCAGTTATAGTAAGAGCATTCTACCTAGGGAGTAAGAAAAAGGAGACAGGACAGGAATCAAAGGAAATGAATAATAAAGCATTGGAGAATGTTAGTACATCTTTAGACTTGTCAGACTTACTTCAGAAATCGCAGGATGAGTTAGATGTAAAAATAAGGGGAACATTGCTGGTTCAATTAGCTTTCTCAACAGACAAAGATAACATCATGAGGTCCTTCTTTTGGAATAGAACAACTACTTTTTATGGCCAAAAGGTTTGGATTTTTCCTGACCTCATTAAAATTACACAGGCCCGTAGGAAGGATTTCCTTCGATACAGAGAACAAGTATTGGAAAAAGGAGGTAGTTTTAGATTGATATATCCATGTAAATGCAGTGTAAAGCTGAATGATTGTAGTTATTCTTTCTTGGATCAAATTGATTTAAAAAACCTTCTTGAAAATCAATGACCGGTATAGAAGTGTATGAGTGGATCTAAATATGCCTTATTTTTCCTTTGTATTCGTTCAATTATAAATGGCTATCACTTCTAAATTACCTTATGATATTATTAATGATAGGAAAGTGACTGTGTATGTAACTTTGTTATAATTATCACAGTTTGCTGGACAATCATGTGTTAATTTATTTGTTGTTGTTATTATTGAAACAATAAATAAAGAATTAAAAAAAAAAAAAAAAGAATCCTAGAGATAAACTACAAATAACTATATAATCCAAACAGATTTACCCCAGTAAGTCATGATTCTTTCTTGAGGCCGTCAAGGATGCTTCATAAACTGTCATGGCATAAGAATGTGGCATCCTGGCAGGGTAACACCAGGATGTGTGCAAGGGAACACCCGTCGATGACTCTATCCTGCTTATCCTGGTTTGTGAGGCAACGTAGACTCAAGCTCTGTTGCACCAGAAGACACCCAAAGGCTAGAAGAGTTCATGTGAAGACTGGCTGAACTCAACATGCCCACCACGGAGGTGGGTAATGTGAGCAACAGGGATCTAAAGTCATGCTTGAAAGAGAGCCACTCGGTGACCACAGGCTCTGCCACCATGATGTTCTCCAAACCCGTAAAAGTCAATCAGCTGTAAAAAAATGTTAATTGATTCACAGATACTTGTGGCTGAATGTATGATAACTTTGCTAATAAAAATCCCTGATGTCCATCCTCCAGTCTAGATGTCCATCCTCCAGTCCAGATGTCCTGAACCCCTGGTTCCTCATCGCCACCTTTCCTGGCATACCATGGGCTATGTAGGGCGCCTCAGGGTACAAGGCCATATTCTCCTCCTATGTCTTGAACCCCGAGTTGTCTGAGAATCCTGTATCTTGTATCCTGAGCTTGAATCCTGTCCTGGTCTTCGGAGCCCCTTGCATTTGCGCCCGTCCATGTCTAAGACTCTGTTTGAACCTGCTCCATTCCAGCGTGGTCCGCGACCAGCCACTGGCGGCTGAGTAGGGTGCACCCCGGTGCAGGCCTCTACAGTTTCTGCAACATGCTCTTCTCAGTTATTCCATTTTCTCATCTAGAGTCTACGTTGGTTCCAGCGTGTTCTGTGACCAGCCCTGCGGGTGGGCTGTGTAGGGCGCGCTGCGTCGCAGTCTCAACCCAGCTCTTGATCCTGACTCCTTGTCTACAGAACCTCGCTCCTGACTCCTTATCTACTGAACCTCACTCCTGACACCTTGTCTACAGTACCATGATCCTTCGTCTTCGTCCAAATGTCTTCACCTGAGTCTTCATCCAAGTACCCACATCTTCGCCTGAGTCTTCATCCAAGGTCTTCATTTGCCCTGGCCTCCGTCCGGCCTGCCGCTTCTTGCTGTTACCCAGCGGCAGGTCCGAAAGGGCTTGGAAGGGTCGAAGGACTGTTCAAGAGACCACCATTGCATTGTTGGTCTTTCCAAAGCATGCGGGTCCAGTGGAGGGTCAGTACCTTCGGTCATCATTGTCTTCATTCCAGACTTGTTCCTGTTCCGGATTCCATTGTCTGTCTTCAGTCCAACCTTGCTCCTATCCAGCCCATGCTCGGGCATGCCTCGCCTGCCTCGGCACCTCTTCCATTTTGTAGGGATGTGAATTCGTTTCATCCATTTCATACGTTTCCTATACAAGCATGTAATATGAAACGTATGAAACATATGAAACGGATGCACATCTAATTGACATGTAATGGGAAACATATGAAATGAATTAAACGAATGAAATGAATGCACATCCCTACCATTTTGTACCATCCATGGACAACAATTCATCTAACCCCCTTCCTCTCGAGACCGGTGTAGCTCAAGGGTCCGCACTATCTGCAACCCTCTTCAACATATACCTTCTCCCTCTATACCACCTCATCTCAAGCCTCGGAATTTCTTACTATATATACGCCGATGACATCCAGTTCATCATCCCAATCTCCAACACACTAGAAGAGGCTCTCGCTACTACAGCAAACCACCTAACCTCAATTAGTAACACGCTAAACAATCTGAAACTATGCCTAAACATGTCCAAAACGGAATGCATCCTCATAGGAAGAAATCTTACAGATCTTACCTTCAATACACACTCCCTAACAATTGAAAACATTAACATCCCGATAAAAAATGATACAAAGAACCTCGGCATCTGGATTGACAAACATCTCAACCTAAAAAAACCCATCGCTACCAAAACCAAAGAAGGATTCTATAAACTGCATGTCCTGAAAAATCTAAAGCCACTTCTCCATCATCAGGAATTCCACACAATTCTTCAATCACTAATTTTCAACAGCACTGACTACTGCAACTCGCTTTTATTAGGTCTTCCCAAATCTACACTAAAACCACTCCAGCTACTACAAAATGCCGCAGCCAGAATCCTAACAGGCAAAAAAAAGACGGAACACATCACCCCTGTACTAAAATGTCTTCACTGGCACCCAATCAAACAACGGATCGAATTTAAGACCCTAACTTTAGTACATAACGCCTTATACAAAATGGATAACAACACACTCAGCAACATGATACACCAACAAAAACATCAACGTCACACCAGATCGGCAAGCAAACTATTTCTCGACATACCATCACTCCCAACAGCGAAACTCACGAGTACAAGAAACAGAGCCTTCTCTATTACTGGCCCATTCTTATGGAACACCTTACCCCAATACCTAAGATCGATATCCGACTGCAAATCCTTCAAAAAAGAACTGAAAACCTGGTTATTTAGCCAAACTTTCAGAGACAGCGTGGGCTAAATGTTATTCTCCCTCCACCAGAACTTCCCTACCTAGATGAACTCAATAAGCTACACAAGAGTTTTGTACTTTGTACCTTGTACTTTTGTTCTCTATGAACCCATTTCCCAGTGCTTTCCTGCAATGCAAAGTTTAAGTTAAACACGCCGCAACCCTGTTCAAGCATTTAAGTTTTGTTCTATGTTTCTCTGTTACCAGTTCGATATATTCTCTACCTCTCGTTGTTCCATGTCCTGGTTTCGATGTAATAAGTTGTTCTACTGTAAACCGGGGTGAAGGCTAACTGCTATACCTTGGTATATAAAAGCACCGAAATAAATAAATAAATAAATCTTGTATTTGCTGTACCTTCTTGTACCATCTTATACTCTATCCACAGCTCTCTCTCTGTATTCAACATCTCCTACTCAGCTACTTTCCCCCGAGACATCCTCCCTTGTCTGCCCCCACCAGTACTACCTGCTTCCTCAAATGGCAACATACCCTATCCCTCGCATCCACCATCCTTTCGCCAGACTACCTCCCCTCCATGCCCACTATCCCCCCACCTTACGCAAATCCCTAATCCCCATCCTCACCTCTCCCCTGACGCAATTCCTAGGCCTTACTACTCTCGCCATAATACTATTTAATAGGGATGTGAATCGTTTTTTGACGATTTAAAAAAAATCGTCAGATAATTTTTAAATCGTCAAAAATCGTTAGAGTCGCGATACAATAGAAATTCCCCCGATTTATCGTGAAAATGGTAAATCGGGGGAGGGGGGGAGGGCTGGAAAACCGGCACACCAAAACAACCCCTAAACCCACCCCGACCCTTTAAAACAAATCCCCCACCCTCCCGAACCCCCCCAAAATGTTTTAAATTACCTGGTGGTCCAGTGGGGGGGGGGGTCCCGGCGCGATCTCCCGCTCTCGGGCCATCGGTGCCATTTTGGCTGCCACTAATATAAATGGCGCCGATGGCCCAATAAAAAAAACCCCACCCGACCCTTTAAAATTACCCCCTTAGCCTCCCCCACTCTCCCAACCCCCCCAAAAAAACTTCTTACACATACCTGGTGGTCCAGGGGGCCGCGGGCAGCGATCTCCCATTCCCAGGCCATCAGCTATGCTAAAAAAAAAATGGCGCCGATGGCCGTTTGCCCTTACCATGTGACAGGGCAGAGGTAGCGCCGGCGCTATTTTGAATATTGGCAATACGGCCCGAGTGCAGGAGATCGTTCCCGGACCCCCGCTGGACCACCAGGGACTTTTGGCCAGCTTGGGGGGCCTCCTGACCCCCACAAGACTTGCCAAAAGTCCAGCGGGGGTCCGGGAGCGACCTCCAGCACTCGGGCCGTATTGCCAGTATTCAAAATGGCGCCGGCGCTACCTGTGCCCTCACTATGTCATAGAGGCCGACGATTGATTAGATTAGAAAAATGTATTGTTTGAAAATATGATTAGAAAAATGTATTGTTTGTTGAAAAAAGAAAGATTCAGACAAGGACAAACTTTAAAAGCCTGGCAAGCGCAAATAATGGGAAGTATGCGCATGGCTGGGCCCCCCTGCAACAGCTTGATATGTGCAGAAGTGCCAGGCTTTGTAAAACAGGCGGGTCGGGGGCGGGATGGAGTGGAGATTGACCAGGACAGGAACCATTAGGCCCTGTCCCGGGGAAGCCTGCACTGGGAGCTGGCTGGAGCTCAAAACCTCCTGTTGCTCGAAGGAGCAGCTAAGTTCAAAAATAAAAATTAAAGAGGTTAGTTAGGATAGGTTTAGGGGTTGGGGAGGGGAGGGGAAGAGAGAGGAAGGTAAGGTAGGGGGTAAGGAAAGATCCCTCCCAGTCTGCTCCTTAATTGGAAGGACTGGGAGGCAACTGGTGTAGGCCTGATCATGTTGCCACACGTTTTTAACTAAAATCACCCCCCCTTGCACACGTGAGCTGCGACCCGCCTGCACATGAGTGTGCCGATATAAAAATCTGGTGCGCATGTGTGCACGGGAATCCTATTTTATAATATGTGCACAGAGATGCGTGCACGTGCCGGGAACCACACGCAGATGGGCACACACGCGTCTTTGAAAATCTACCCTACAATACTTGTGTTATCATCTGATTACTTCTTTTTAAACCTCTGCCTTCCCCCTCTACCCCTGAGGGATGTTAGGGTGGGTTTTCATACTTTAGTGCTGGATAGTTGCCCCAACTGGAAGGAGAGTTTTCCTCTTTACTGCCCATCCTTGTGTGAAACATTCAGTGGTCCTCAAGCTGAAACATCCGAAAAGATTTAATTATCATACTCAGCCATGGAAAGCGGGAGGGTTGCCACACACAAAGGAGGGAGATTAATCTTGAAGCTTTTTTCTATGCAACATTTCACCATCCTGTACTATTGAAACCTGACAAATATTTGATGTTTCTAGCATAAGCCCTCTTTCCTCCAGCACATCCATTTTGCATGTCTTAAGCCCCTCTTTGTAGAGTTTATCATTTTAGTAGTCCTTTTCTCTGCTGCTTCCATCCCCTCAGATCTCTTTACCAGTATTCATTTTTTTTAACCTTTCCCAGTGTGTCTTAACTTATGCACCACTCTTGCCTGAAATAAAGAGCCTCTTGGTTCATTATTAATAGATAAATTTGCTCTGTCCCCCTCCACATTTGTCTCTGTTAAGGCTCCTGTCTCTATCTGCAGTGAGAGCTGTGGTCCTGGGTTCAGGAAGGCCATTCTGGAAGGGCAACCTGCCTGCTGCTTTGACTGCATCCCCTGCTCCAAAGAAGAGTTTAGTAACCAAACCGGTGAGTGCCATGAATTATACTCAGTAGTGAGCATATTTAGAAGGATGGAAGGTTGGTATTAGAGGATACAATGATTCCTTCTAGATCAGTTTAATGGGCAAAAGCATTACAGGGTATGCAGCTACAGTTCTGAGCAAATGTTCATAGACAATCAAATACCAGCATATATATTAAAATCTTAAAAAGTAGATTTCCTAGTGAAGAATTGCCTTGTGTTTTATTTATTCTTGGCACGGTTCAAGAAACATACATAATTAAAATGAAATATATCTTCCAATTGATATCAATAAGTGAAAAGACAAACTTAATTGAAACAGTAGCTGTTGGTCGGTGGACCCTTGTGCTGAGACGAGGTTGGCACTACCTGCAGGTGGTAATCCCCAGCAGGTCCTCTATATCAGGAGGTGGAAACTGGGCTCTCTGTGAGATCCACCAAGGAACCAGTAATGTGGAAACAGGAGCCCGGAGTCAGGAAACAACCAGCATCCTCTCTAAGAGTGGGACCTGTTGCTGAGGCAAGGAAGGAGCGGCACAATTGGGCTTAAATAGTCCCCCAACCAGACATCATCAGTTGGGGAGCTTTCCTGCTGATGGCCCTTTAAATTGGGGAGAGAGGCATGTGCCCAGGAGTGCCAGCAAGGGAGAGGGCACTGGCGGCATCTCCCTTTTGCACATCTAGAGCATGGAGCTGTCAGCGGGATGGAGAGTGCCTGGCCAGCACAGGAGCAAGTGTCTTGCTCCAAAAGGTGAGGGAAGCCAGCGACGGAGGTTTGCAGCAGGCGACCTCTACACCCCCTTCTCTGTGCAAGTGTCTGAGCAGGTCTTTGTCTAAGCAGGTTCCTAGGTGTTCTCTTTGGGCCCAAAGCCCTCAGAGGAAATCAGGTATTCCCATCTCTTATGGCATCGCCTCACATCCAGGACTTTTATGTCCAGATTACATTCAGGTATGGTAGGTGAAGTTTGTACCTGAGGCAATGGAGTGACAGTGGGACATGAATCCTGGTCTCCTGGTTCATAGCCCACTGCTCTAACCACTAGGCTACTCCTTCACTCCAATATAGCAGGGAGCCAGTCTCATGGAGGGCACCCTGAGTCTGATGTGGCAAGTGCTGAGCCAGACCCTGTCCCCTGGGTTGAATCATAGTTTTGGTTCAAATCCAAAGTTCCTGGAGTACTAGGGCAGTCAATTAAGGCGCTGGGGAAGGTACTGAGAGCGGTATAGGAAGTGGTGGTGCAGACTTTTTCCCATACACTGTAAGAAATGGAGAAGACCCTGTGGCTGAGTTGATATGAATCTATTGTGAAAATTCAGCCCAAGGGAGGCCCAGTCATCTTGGCAGTCAATCACAAAGGAGTGGAGGAAGGTCTTCAAGGTGTGGTTAGTTTGCTCCACTTGGCCACTACTGCCTGAGGGTGATAGGCAGTAGTGAAGTCCAAGTGAATGTTAAACCTGCAGCAAAATGAGCATCAGAATTTGGCAGTAAATTGAACCCCTCTTTCAGAGACAATATGAAGTGAAAGTCTGTGCAGGTGAAAAATGTGAGTGATAAAGAGCTTCACCAGTTCAGGAGCTGAGGGTAGGCTGGGGAGAGCAGTGAAATGGGTCATTTTTGAGAATCAGTCTATGATGACCCAAATGACATGGCAGCCACTTGAGTGGGGAAGGTCCAACACATAATCGGTGGACAGTTGGGTCCAGGGTTCTTTGGGGACCAGCAGCGGCTGTAACAGCCACCAAGGTCATCCTATCAAGGGCTTTTGTTGGGCACAGATAGGACATGAGTCCACAAATGCCCTGATGCCCTTTTCCACACGCAGCCTTCCTGGATGACCCGCGATGCATGAGTCATGGGCCCACACCAATATATTCTGGCAGTGTGGCAGGGGAACTACTGTCTTCCCAGGAGGAGCCAGCAGGGCCGTGGTCAGATGTGCCCATGCTGGGTCAATGATGTAGCCTGGGGAATCAATTGTATCCTGTCTCAAATGCTCGTGAGAGTGAGTCTGCCCGGGTGTTCTTGGAAGCCAGCCAGTAGCATAGTACGAAATTGAAGCGGGCGAAGAATAAGGACCAGCGGGCCTGGCGGGTGTTCAGGTGCTGGGCGAGGCGAAGGTACTCTAGGTTTTTGTGATTTAGTGTATACCATAATAGTATGCTGTGTGCCCTCCAACCACTGATGCCACTCTTCAAAAGCCAGCTTGATGGCTAGCAGTTCCTTATCACCAATGACATCATTCCTTTCTGCGGGGAGAACTTCCTGGAGAAGAAGAAGCAGGGACGTAGGGTTCTCTTGTCAGAATTTTGACTCTGCACCACAGCCCACCACTTTGGAGGAGGCATCCACCTCCAGGATAAGTGGACATGAGGGATCCGGATGACGAAAGCTAGTGTCTTGAAACAAGGCTTGCTTCAAATTATTGAATGCTGTAACTGCTTCAGGAGGCCACTTCTTGGAATTGATCACCTTCTTAGTGAGATTGGTGAGTGGTGCGACAAGTTGGGAGTACCGTGGAATTAAATGTCTATAAAAGTTCGTGAATACCAGGAATCATTGCAGGGCCTGAAGGCTGGACGGTTGGGGCCACCTTTGGATCCAAGAGACCTTCTCTGGGTCCATGTGTAATCCAGTACAGGAAATTATATATCCCAGGAAGGGGAGCAATTCGCACTCAAACAGACATTTCTCAAGTTTGGTGTACAGTTTATGGATCTGCAATCGCTGGAGTACATGCCTGCCGATGAGAGTGGAGATCCTTAGAGTAGATGAGGATGTCATCAAGGTATACTAGGACACTTGTGTGTAACAGGTCCCTGAAGACCTCGTTGATCATATGCTACTGTTATGTTCGGTGTGTCTTTGAACAAGAAGTGGACCCTTGGGTAGTGGAGAGTGGAGACTATGCCCACAGGGAGGAGCCCTGTGGGCCTTACCACAACAGGCAAATTCTCAGCAGTAATGGACAACAGAGGAATAACTATTATACAGCCTATGGTGATCCAAGGAGCAGATCAATGGATTCAATCCAGATTGTAGTCTGCAGTGCAGAGTGGTCTGGTGAATACCTTCTCTAGGCGTAGCTTGTGCTGGCACCTCCGGTAGTGGTCCGCAGTGTGGGGCAGGCCAGAAGCCGCAGTGTGGGGCAGGCCAGAAGGCGTGCACAAGACAGAGGGGATCCGGGTGTGGCCCACAAGCGGAGTAACCCGAGAATTCGTGCCACAAAGGTAGTAGAGCAGATTCTGTACTCACACAGGTACTGTAGACGTAGATGGAAGATCAGGCACCGAGGAGATCCAGTTAAGGAACAGCGAGGGTCATCCAGGAACGATGCAGGACTCGCTGGAATGAGAGAGAGAGAAATGGCTCTCTGAGGAGCGGATAGCCCTGAGTGCGGCAAGGCCCCCGAGAAGCGGGTAACTAGGACACTCAGAGAGACGAAGTCCCAACGTGGCAGAAATAGCAGGAATGAATCCTTGCTAACTCGTATAGCAAGAGTTCAGCTGAGATAAAGTATGGTAAGCAGATGACATCATGCGGTTTGGATGCCCCCAAGGTTCCCGCCATGACATGATTAAGAAGAGGGCAGTCGCACGTGCACATGACTTAGGTGAACCCAGATTTAAGATGGCTGCCAGGAGCGTCCACGCCATCCCAGGCACGCCATGAGGGTCGGAGTGTGGAAGCGGAGGCCACCATTCTCCCCAGACTCGGAGATGCATATAGAAAGGAGGTGAGCAGCAAAGGTCACAGCCACCTACGACAGATGGGCGCAACAGCTAGAAAACTGTGGGGGCATTACACAGACTAAATGGCATGACTAGGTATTCATAGTGGCCGTCTGTTGGGTTGAATGCGGTCTTCCACTTGTCACCCCCTAGAAGTCCAGCTTAGTAAAGTTCTTGGCTCCCTGCAGTCAGTCCAGGAGCTCTGGAATAAGGGGAAAAAAGATACCGGTCTCCTTTAGTTATGGTATTCATGCCCCAATAGTCGATGCAAGCCCTGAGTGTACCATTCCTCTTTGCAACAAAGAAGAACCTGGCTCCTGCTAGAGAGATGGAAGGCCGGATGAAACCTCTCTCCAGGTTCTCCTGAATATGAATATACTGTAACATGGCGTTGGTCTCCGGGGTGGCATGGTACCTGGCAGGAGATTGATAGCACAATCAAATGGTTGGTGTTCCGGAAGTGTCTTAGCCATTTTCTTCGAAAACAAGTCCTCAAACTTTGAGTACTGGGGGACCTTGCTAGAAACAGCATCCAAGAGGTACAGAGAGATTTCCAGTCTCTAGCGAAGCAGATTAGTCACATGATGACAACCATTGCCTTTTCAGAAGTGTTACCTGTTCATGGAAAGGGAAAGGAGAGACTAAGCCATATCTTCAATGTATGGCTCAAATCATAAGAACATAAGAACATAAGAAATTGCCATGCTGGGTCAGACCAAGGGTCCATCAAGCCCAGGATCCTGTTTCCAACAGAGGCCAAAACCAGGCCACAAGAACCTGGCAATTACCCAAACACTAAGAAGAACCCATGCTACTGATGCAATTAAAAGCAGTGGCTATTCCCTAAGTAAAATTGATTAATAGCCATTAATGGACTTCTCCTCCAAGAACTTATCCAAACCTTTTTTGAACCCAGCTACACTAACTGCACTAACCACATCCTCTGGCAACAAATTCCAGAGCTTTATTGTGCGTTGAGTGAAAAATAATTTTCTCCGATTAGTCTTAAATGTGCTACTTGCTAACTTCATGGAATGCCCCCTAGTCCTTCTATTATTTGAAAGTGTAAATAACCGAGTCACATCTACTCGTTCAAGACCTCTCATGATCTTAAAGACCTCTATCATATTCCCCCTCAGCCGTCTCTTCTCCAAGCTGAACAGCCCTAACCTCTTCAGCTTTTCTTCATAGGGGAGCTGTTCCATCCCCTTTATTTATTTATTTATTTTATTTTAAACTTTTTTTATACGGAAGATCATGTACAAGTACATATCGCTTCGGTTTACAGAGAACCAACTATTGGAAATTACAGCAAACAATATGAACAAAAAATTGGACAATAATTGAATAAGAATAGAATTGAACATGGATTATAATAGAATTGAACATGGATAACAAGAGGGGATTAGGGGGAATTGCGAAAGGTAAACATGAGAATCAAACATGGATTACATGATAAGGAGTAAGGGGAACTTCTAGCAGTTAAACACGTCAGAACCTAAGTACTATAATGTAGGGTCAGGTAAAAGGGACTTTAAGTAAATGCTCTTGTGAAGAGCCAGGTCTTCAATTTTTTTTTGAACGTCCACAGGCAGGGTTCAGTGCGAAGTTCTGAGGGAAGACTGTTCCATTGTATAGGACCAGCAATTGAGAAGGCTCGTTTCTTGAGAGCTGACTTGGCGGGGGGAACATGAAGGGTACCTAGGTATGTTGTTCTGATTGGTCTGGAGGCTGAGTGATGTTGAAGAGGGAAGGATAGTTCGAGCGAGGTTAGAGAGTGAATAGTTTTATGGATCATGGTTAGCACTTTATACTGAATTCTGAATTTAATAGGTAGCCAATGTAAGTACATAAGAATGGGGGTGATGTGTTCTTCTCTGCTGGTATTAGTTAAGATTCTTGCTGCAGAATTCTGTAGCATTTGAAGTGGTTTGGTGGTGATAGCTGGAAGACCGATTAGAAGGGAATTGCAGTAATCTATTTTTGAGAATAAGATGGCTTGGAGAACTGTTCGGAAGCCTGCAGGTGAAGGAGGGGTTTCAGATTTTTTAGAATAAGCAATTTATGGAAGCATTCTTTCGTTGTGTTGTTGACGAATCTTTTTAAATTCAGCCTATTATCTATAGTTACTCCCAAGTCTCTTACATTTGTGGTAGTGGATATTTGGAGTGAAGGGAGGTTGTGGAGCACCTGAGCATGTTTGTTGTCCTCTTGATCGATGAGTAGTAGTTCCGTTTTTGACATGTTGAATACTAAATTAAAGTTGGTAAGGAGGACGGTTATAGACTGCAGGCAACTGTTCCAAAAAGTGAGCGTTTTAGCGATTGATTCTTTGACTGGTATCAGGATCTGGACATCATCTGCGTAAATGAAATGAATAACCTTTAGATTTGTGAGAAGCTGACAGAGAGGAAGTAGGTAGATGTTGAATAAGGTGGGGGAGAGCGAAGATCCTTGGGGGACTCCGAATGTGGCTTTGACGGGGTGAGTCTTTGTTGCTAATTCTGATCTTGAATTTCCTGTTATTGAGGAATGACTTGAACCATTCCATGGCTGTTCCTGATATACCAATGTCTGAGAGGCAGTTGATAAGGATGGAGTGCTTCACAGTGTCGAAGCTGCAGATATATCGAGTAGTGCTAGCAGGTACAGGGTCTTTTTATCAAGGCCTGTGAGGATTTTGTCCGTTAGAGAGATTAGTAGAGATTCCGTGTTGAGAGATTTGCGGAATCCGAATTGGGCAGGAGCGAGAATCTTATGTTCCTCTAGGTAATCCGATAGTTGTTTGTTCACTATTTTTTCCATGAGTTTGGCGACAAAAGGGATGTTAGTAATGGGGCGATAGTTAGCTGGGTCCGTTGGGTTCAAGTTTGGTTTCTTGAGTAGAGGTTTAAGAGTGGTGAGTTTCAGGACATCAGGTACTGATCCTTGTGTTAGAGAGCAGTTGATAATCTTCGCTAGCAGCTTGGAGATGGTTTCTGGGACGGTGAGTAGTAATTTTGAGGGAATGGAGTCAGTCGGGTGTGAGGACGGCTTCATCTTTTTGAGAATGGATTCAATTTCAAGGGAGGTGGTAGGTTCGAAGGCTTTTAAGTTTGCTTTCTGGTATAAGTGGGAGACGGAGGGTGATGGTGGTCCTGTGTTTGAGGAAGTCAGTGGGGCTACTAGTCTGAGGATTTTATTTTCAAAAAATTGTGCAAGTTCGGAGCATCTAGATTGAGCTTGGCAATCTGGGACGACTGGAGAGTTAGGTTTCGTGAGCTCTGTGACATAGGAGAACAGAGCTTTGGCATCGAATAGAAAATTGTGAATTTTACTCGCATAATAGTCTTTTTTTGTGCGAAGTATGGTGTTTCTGTAGCTGTGCATGGAAGTTTTGTAATCCGTTAGTGTCGAGGGGGATGGTCTCTTGCGCCTTTATCATTTTGGTTGCCCTTCTCTGTACCTTCTCCATCGCAACTATATCTTTTTTAAGATGCGGCGACCAGAATTGTACACAGTATTCAAGGTGCGGTCTCACCATGGAACGATACAGAGGCATTATGACATTTTCCATTCTATTAACCATTCCCTTCCTAATAATTCTTAACATTCCATTTGCTTTTTTGACTGCTGCAGCACACTGAGCCTACGATTTTAAAGTATTATCCACTATGATGCCTAGATCTTTTTCCTGGGTGGTAGCTCCTAATATGGAACCTAACATCGTGTAACTACCGCAAGGGTTATTTTTCCCTATATGCAACACCTTGCCCTTCTCCACATTAAATTTCATCTGCCATTTGGATGCCCAATCTTCCAGTCTTGCAAGGTCCTCCTGTAATTTATCACAGTCTGCTTGTGGTTTAACTACTCTGAATAATTTTGTATCATCCGCAAATTTGATAACCTCACTCGTCGTATTCCTTTCCAGATCATTTATATATATAGGGGTAGATTTTTAAAAACTGCGCGATCGCGTACTTTTGTTTGCGCAGCAGGCGCAAACAAAAGTACCCTGGATTTTATAAGATACGCGCATAGCTGCGCGTATCCTCTAAAATCCTGGATCGGCGCGCGCAAGGCTGCCTATTTTGGGCAGCCGGTGCGCGCTGAGCCGCGCAGCCTGCCTCCGTTCCCTCCGAGGCCGCTCCGAAATCAGAGCGGCCTCGGAGGAAACTTTCTTTCGCCCACCCCTCACCTTCCCCTCCCTTCCTCTACCTAACCCACCCCCCCGGCCCTATCTAAAACCCCCCCTTATCTTTGTCCGTAGATTTACGCCTGCGAGAAGCAGACGTAAATCTACGCACGCCAGCGGACTGCTAGCGCGCCGTCCTCCGACCCGGGGGCTGGTCCGGAGGCCTGGACCACGCCCCCGGGCCAATGCCACGCCCCTGGTCCCACCCCCGAAATGCGACACCCCGCCCCTGAAACGCAGCGTCATCGGGTCCCGCCCCCCGACACGCCCCCTTAAAAAATCCCCGGGACCTACTCGCGTCCCGGGGCTCTGCGCGCGCTGGCAGCCTATGGAAAATAGGCGCGACAGTGCGCAAGGCCCTGCTCGCGTAAATCCGGGCGGATTTACGCGAGCATGGCTTTTAAAATCCGCCCATTATTGAAAAGCACCGGTCCAAGTACAGGTCCCTGAGGCACTCCACTGTTTACTCTTTTCCACTGAGAAAATTGACCATTTAATCCTACTCTCTGTTTCCTGTCTTTTAACCAGTTTGTAATCCACGAAAGGACATCGCCTCCTATCCCATGACATTTTAGTTTTTGAAGAAGCCTCTCATGAGGGTCTTTGTCAAACGCCTTCTGAAAATCCAAATACACTACATCCTGGTGTAAGGATGAAAGTTTTGGATTTATTGGGAGCTGGGGCCGTGTATGGAACAGTAAAAAGCTCTTTGTCAAAGATGGCTTACATTTGTCTGTGGCAGGAAAAAGGATCCAAAGAGATAAATTCAAATCCTATGTCATAAGGCATTTAAAGTAGATGCCGGGGGTGGCAGTAAGAAATTAGAATGTCACCCCCGAAATACAAATGCAATGGAAAAGGGTGAAGTGGATAACAAAACTCAACTAAATAAGTCACAAAAGGAGTCCAAGAAAGCAGTAACCTGAAGAGAAAAGCTGGAAAGCTATGAGCACAAATGCTCATAGTTTGGGCAATGAAATCCCAGATCTGCAAGCCCTAATGGTAGAGGCGGACTTGGACATTGTTGCTGTCACGGAGATGTGGTTCACGGAATCTCATGACTGGGATACGGCAATACCGGGCTATAACTTGTTAAGGAAGGACAGAGAGGACAGGAAAGGGGGAGGAGTGGCTCTTTATGTCAGAAACAATATCCAAGCATCTGAGCTGCAAGCAAGATGGGGCAAAGAAGAAGCACTATGGGCCGACCTAAAAAAAGATGATGGGGCATCCATTTTTAATGGAGTGGTTTACAGGCCTCCAAATCAAATGGAAGAGCTTGACAGAGATCTGGTTGAAGACATCCAAAAGATGGGAAAGAAGGGAGAAGTGGTGATTGTTGGAGATTTTAATCTGCTGGATAGAGACTGGAGAATCCCTTCTGCAGAATCAAATAATAGTAGAGTGATAGTGGATGCCCTGAAAGGGGCTCTGTTCAAACAAATGGTAATGGAACCCATGAGGGAGGGAGCTATACTCAATTTAGTGCTCACTAATGGAGGTAATGTCTCTGATATCCAGGTGGGTGCCCACCTAATCACCAATGATTATCAAATGGTATGGTTTCATTTCACAAATAGGATATGGAGAAGAAGCATGAAGACCCGAGTTTTGCAGTTCAAAAACACGGACTTTGATGAAATGGGGAAGTACCTGGAGGAAGAACTAGAAGGCTGGGAGAACAAGAGAGATGTGGAACAACAGTGGACCAATCTAAAAGGAGCAATTACCAAGGCAACTGATCTATATGTTAGGTTTCATTTTTCTTTTACTTTTCTGGTTCTCAAAGGAGTTGGCTGACAAAATAAAAGCTAAAAGAACAGCATTCAAGAAATATAAAGGATCCCAAAGGGAGGAACACAAGGAAGAATATCTGGTGGAACTGAGGGAGACAAAGAAAGTAATCAGGATGGCAAAAAGTCAAGCGGAAGAAAGGATTGCCAAAGAGGTAAAGCGAGGTGATAAAACATTTTTCAGATACAGCAGAGAAAGGAGAAAAGTTCAAAGTGGTATAGTGAAACTGAAAGGTGAAAAGGATCAATGTGTGGAGAGAGACGAAGAAATGGCAGAAATATTAAATGAATACTTCAGTTCGGTGTTAACTAAAGAGGACTCTGGAGAAGGACCATCGCTAGTTAACAAGAAACTGGAGGGAGTGGATGTAACTCCGTTTACAGAAGAGAATGTATGGGAAGAGCTAGAAAAACTAAAAGTGGACAAAGCCATGGGGCCTGATGAACTACATCCCAGGATACTGAAGGAGCTCAGATGTGCTAGCAGGTCCGCTACATGACCTGTTCAATAGATCCCTGGAAACGAGAGTGGTGCTGAATGATTGGAGAAGAGCGGTGGTGGTCCCGCTTCACAAGAGTGGGAGCAGAGAGGAGGCTGGAAACTACAGGCCAGTTAGCCTCACCTCGGTGGTGGGAAAAGTAATTGAGTCACTGCTGAAAGAAAGAATAGTGAACTATCTACAGTCGGAAGAATTGCTGGACCAGAGTCTGATTGACTTTTTTGACTGGGTGACTATGGAATTAGATCAAGGAAGAGTGCTCGATGTCATCTACTTGGATTTCAGCAAAGCTTTTGATATGGCCCCACACAGGAGGCTTGTGAATAAAATGAGAAGCTTAGGAGTGAGTGCTGAGGTGGTGGCCTGGATTGCAAACTGGTTGACGGACAGAAGACAATGTGTGATGGTAAATGGAAATTACTCTGAAGAGAGAGTGGTGTTAAGCAGAGGGCCGCAAGGATCAGTATTGGGACTGGTCCTGTTCAATATCTTTGTGAGCGACATTGTGGACGGGATAGAAGGTAAGGTTTGTCTTTATGAGGATGATACTAAGATCTGCAACAGAGTGGACATGCCGGAAGGAGTGGAGAGAATGAGATGAGATTTAAGGAAACTGGAAGAGTGGTCGACGATACGACAACTGAGATTCAATGCCAAAAAATGCAGAGTCATGTATATGAGGTGTGAAAATAAAAAAAAACTGTATTTGATGGGGGGTGAAGGGCTGATGTGCACGGAGCAGGAGAGAGACCTTGGGCTGATAGTGTCTAACAATCTGAAGTCGGCGAAACAATGTGACAAGGCAATAGCTAAAGCCAGAAGAATGCTGGGCTGCATAGAGAGAGGAATATCTAGTAAGAGAAAGGAAGTGATGATCCCCTTGTACAGGGCCATGGTGAGGCCTCACCTGGAGTACTGTCTTCAGTTCTGGAGACCGTATCTCCAAAGGGACAGAGACAGGATGGAGGCGGTCCAGAGATGGGCGACCAAAAAGGTGGATGGTCTACATAAAATAACTTATGAGGAGAGATTAAAGAACCTAAATATGTACACCCTGGAGGAGAGGAGGAGCAGGGATGATATGATACAGACTTTCAGATACTTGAAAGGTTTTAATGATCCATGGTCAACAACAAACCTTTTATGTTGGAAAAAAAAATCAGTAGAACTAGGGGCTACGATTTGAAGCTCCAGTGAGGAAGACTTAGAACCAATGTAAGAAAGTATTTCTTCACGGAAAGCGTGGTGGATGCCTGGAATGCCCTTCTGGAGGAAGTGGTAAAGACTAAAACTGTGAAGGATTTCAAAGGGGCATGGGATAAACACTGTGGATCCATGAAGGCTAGTGGATGGGAATGAAGAGAAGAGGCATGGGAGTGGATTACTATACCTGGTGATACTACCCTTACTCAATAAGCCTTCGCACGGTTAATGCAACTCCAACATTGCTCTCTGCTTCAATGGCAAGTGGAAATGTGGAAAATAGGATTTACATTCAGTCAACATCCAACAAGGCATTGATCTGTGCAGTCTGGGTAAACAAGCATCGGGGTAACTTGCTTGATGTGGCGGTTACTATCCTTAACCATTAAGCCTTATGCTCACCTTTTTTGCAATGCCAACATTCCTCTCTGCATCAGTGACAGGGGATGGCAGGAAATTTGAATCAAACAGTTACTAACAAGGGCCCTGAACTTGGTGGTTGATGATACAGATAAGTATGGGAAAACAAGTGTAGAAGCTTGCTGGGTAGACGAGATGGGCCGATTGGTCTTTTTCTGCCGTCATATCTATGTTTCTATGAGACCATGGCCAGAGGGACCGAGGGTCATTGAATTGGGAGAAGACAAGCAGACTGGTTGTGGTACCCCCAAGAAGTTAGCTGCAGAGTTCCCCAATCGATACTGGAAGAGTGTAGCTGAAGCCATGGCAGCCCCAGAACAATAATGTGCACAGATTTTTCAAGGACACGGAAGCTGATGATCATTTCGTTTAAGACGCCAGTATGTAGAAACACCGGTGCGGTGATTTGTGTGATCCGGCCAGGGAGAGGGTTGCCGAGTATGGAAGAGACCTCAAGGGGGTAGAGTCCTAGGTAGCGTTAGTTGGGATAGCTGAGTAACTAAATCCTTCAGGATGAAGTTCCCTCCGGTGCCGAAGTGAATTAGCACCAGCGTAGGAAAGGTGCATTGTGGCAGAATGATGGATACGGGAATTATACATTGGGAAGCAGGAGTGGCACAGCCTAGGGTCATCTCCCCACTGACACCTAGGATGGGTAGTTTCCCTTCCTCTTGGAGCACTGTGCTAGGAGGTGACCTTTCCCAACACAGTATAGGCAGAGCCCCAATGTGCACCTCCACTGTCTCTCCTCAGGCATAAGACAGCTTCAGCCCAAATGAATGGGTTCTTCTAAGCGAGGCAGACCAGATTCTGGGGGAGAGTTCTGCACCAGGGGACACGAGAAGGAAGGTGTGATGTTTACCGGTTGGTGGGGCACTTGGATTCCCAGAGCCATTGCTGAAGTCAATGGTCGATTCTCCCCACAAGGTCAATAAGGGCATCCAGGTCTTCTGGGAGTTCCCGAGCTGTGAGTTCTTCTTTGACCTGAGGGATAGGCCCTCCATGAAGATGCTTCAGAGGCTATCCTCCCACCAGCCCAGCTCGGTAGCCAGTGTGCAGAATTCTATGGCATATTGCTCTAGGGTCCTCGAGCCCTGCCGTAGATGGAATATGTCAAAACCTGCAGTGGTTAGGTGTCCAGGCTCATCAAAGACCTGTTTGAAGGTCTGCATAAAGCATTGCAGATCCTGCAAGAATGGGTCTCCTCACTCCCACAGAGGAGAGGCCAAGACCTTTCCATCCAGCAGAGAGAGGATAAAAGTAGTCTTAACCAGAGGATCCAAGATGGCTCCCTGACCGAACGCATATTCAAACGCTCCTGCATTTCGTCTTACCTTTGAATTTTTTCTTCTTAAAATGCCTCATAAAAGAAAGGGGAGAGTGAGGGTCTATCCACCCGAGCCCTCACTTCCCGCAGGACAGCGTATAATTTCACAATATGCATCCCCCATATCACAAATTGGGGCAACGAGCCCCGCTAGCGGATCGGGAGGAGGAGTCCCTTTTCCGCTTGGGGAAATATCGCTGACCCCCCCCCCCCCCCCCCCCCCCCGGAACCGTGAGAACCGCCGAGCGCAATCTCTTCGAACGCAGCCGGGCTTGTAGAGTCGCCGGTGAGGAGCGTCACAGGTGCAACTCTATCGAGTGGACAGCCTGGAAGCGCTGCGAATTGGGAGAGGCTCCCCGACACCTCAATTTCACCGGAGGCTGTAGCACGGAGAGAGGAGAAGAAAGAGGAAGCCTCGCAGATACCAACATTGCCGACAGGAGGAAGAGAGGTAACGGGTAACCTAATAAGAAACCCCATTGAGATAAAACGACCGGCAGTAATTACAATGAAGTCCCTCTGGGACCTGATTGTGGGGTTAACAAAGGCATTCAATGAACAAACCCAGAAAACGGAGGCAATCTCCCAAAAAATGGACTCTGTTGAAAATCAATTTCATCAGAAGGGAGCGGAACAAATACAAGCATTACAGCAGGTTAAAGAGGAACTGAAACAAGTGTCTGATGTTAACGCCATTTGTGTGAGAGATCAGGCTATTTCGATGCGACGGCTGGAATCTGTTGAGAATTACCTGAGACAACTTAACCTTAGGGTTTTGAATTTTCCTAAAGTAGTGGGTGAGATACCACTACTAACGTTCAAAAGATACCTGAAAGAAATTCTGCAGATTCCGGATGAACAAATACCAGCTGTTAAAAAGATTCTGTACTTAAAGCAAAGACAGAGCCAGATACAGATATCCCCTGTAGGGGATATGGGAAATTTTGATAATCTATCTGACTACTTGGAAAGCTCTGGGCTTGAGGTTGTTGAGAGATCTGTCCTCTTTGTCTCTTTGTTTTCAGAATTTGATAGAGCCCTTATTATGAAATACTACTTTAAGGCTATTAATGTTACTTATTTGGGTGGATTAATCCGTATATTTCCTGATTTGTCCAGGGTTACACAGTTACGCAGGAAATCTTTTTTATTAATGCGCCCTGAAGTAGTAACTTTGGGGGCAAGTTTCCTATTGCGTTACCCCGCTAGGTGTGTAATAAAGTACTCTGGGAATAGCTATGTATTTTATAATCCTGAGCAACTAAGGGGGTTCTTAGATGCCAGAAGGGAAACCCCAGCAATCTAAAAGACCTGGACTGCGTATTAAAAAATAGTTAGATATGGATATTGTCATAGGAGTTTTGTTCAAATTGATTTCTTCTAATACTCCTCTTTTTCCTTTTCCTCCCCTCAAATATTTCTTAGAATAAATGAGGATACATAATTATGCATATAATGTAGTGATGTAACTGCTATTAATAATGTAATTTAACAATAGTTTTCTTCTTTGTAATTCCTCTTGATTTCAAGCAAAGGATTCTTTGTTTATATTTGTAAAAGCGATAAATAAAAAATTTAAAAAAAAAAAAAGTAGTCTTGACCGTGTCACTGGGGAATTGGGCTGGCTGGAAGGAGAAATGCATAAAGCATAGATTAAGAAAACCCTGGTACTGTTTGTGATCTCCATCATACCAAGGAGGGGCCGGCAGATGGAGTGTCATATTCGCAGCTGGAGGAGCGAGAGGAGCCAGAGAAGAAGAACCAGGTGGTAGTGTCCAATTGAGCTGCAAGATGCTCCATGGTACTGGCCAGCATCTACAGGCACTGTTGATGCTGCTGTATCCTTTGGGCTAGGCCCGGGATGGCCTGCAGTCAGGAAATATCCACCTGGTCCATGGCCTCAGAAAACTGTTTATCGGTGAACCCCTGTGCCAAGATAAGGTTGGTGCTACCTGCAAGCAGTAACCCCTCTGCAGGTCCTCATCACTGGGAGGCAGAAACTGTTGGTGTGGAAACCCAACAGGACCTTCACCAATACCAGCCCTCATTCCCTGCAGGTTGTGCCCTTGTTCACCAGGGCTGGCTGGACTTAGGTGTTGGTCTCCGGTCAGTGAAGAATCCCACAGAGTCAGAAGGCAAGGCGTGGTCAGACACACCAGAGGTCAAGGCCGGTGGCGAGAAGTACGGTTGGAGGCCAGAGGTCATGGCAGGCAGCAAGATGATGAGATCCAATGAACAGGCAGATGGTCAAGGCAGGAAGCAGACAACACAGGGTCCAGAAAACGTACCGAGGTCAGAGCCAGAAAAGCAATCTGATGCATAGGAGTGGGAACACTGGACCAGGAGCACTGGAACAGGAACCTGGAACATGGAAACAGGATCCAGAAATCAGGAGCATGAAGTCAAGAAACAACCAGCTACTCTCTAAGAGTGAGACTTGCTGCTGAGGCAAGGAAGGAGTGGCACGACTGGGCTTAAATAGTCCTCCAGCCAGACGTCATCAGTTGGGGCCATGGGGAACTTTCCCACTGCTGGCCCTTTAAATTGGGGAGAGAGGCACGCGTGTGTGCATAGTTAGGCCAGCGAGGGAGACAGCAGTGGCAGCATCAGAGGAGGAGGTGGCTGCTCCCTGCCACGTGACTGGAGTGCGGAGCTGTTGGCGGGATGGAGCATGCCTGGCCAGCATGGGAGCAAGTGTCTTGCTGCAAAGGGTGAGGAAATCCGGCTGTGGAGGTTTGCGGCTGGTGACCGCAACACTAACTTAGAAGAAGCACAGACAACATTATCAAAAGAATCCAAGTCTACATACCCTGATGGTAAAAGGAAGACTGAAGGAAGGTGTTATTCCTTAATTACTAACTGGAAATTAATCCCTATTCATCGACTAAAGCTTGCCTGAAAAATAAGGTTTATACTATCTTTCTGTGAGTTTGAAAGCATAAAATCATACTTATATCCCTGGTGATGTTTTCCTAAGTTCAAGTCCCTCAATGGTTCGTAGATCTTAAGTAATTTATGATGTGAAATTTTCAAGAAGAGTCCTATGATGACCTGGAAGCTAACAATCTATATCTATCATATGCATGGGGTTATCTATCTGTTGGTAGGGAGTGTTGAGTTGTGTGCATGGATACACAGGTAGCCATCATGGAGCAATGTCCATCATCAGACACACAAACTATGCAAGACAGAACATCCCTAGGAAACACAGTGGCAATGACCAATAGAGTAAAGGGGCCTGGAAGGGTACATGAGAGAGTACGTCAGCAGACTTGCAATAATGTGGAGAGATAGAGAATGAGTCTGAGGCTCAGAGCCTGCTCAGGGTCAGATAGGGGGGTGGACAAGAGCGCTGGGTTCAATCATAATTATTACCTGTTGAATTTTCAAAGGGTGTCAGCAGGTAACTATAACAGTTTCATAGAAACATAGAAACATAGAAGTGATGGCAGAAGAAGACCAACGGCCGATCCAGTCTGCCCAGCAAGCTACGCAGTTTATCCATTTTTTCCCCCCCTTTTTCTCCCTCCCACCCGTCTCTATTGGCTTCCAGCACCCTCCGGCCCCAATTCCCTTCCACCCCTCCACCAATGCAGAGAGCAGCGCCATCCTAGTGAACATCCAGCTCAATCAGGGTTAGCAACCGCCGCAACCATCAGGCCACACCCCTGCCCCTTACCCACCCCTGTTTTGTTTGCTTGTTTGTTTTTTTTTGGGTTTTTTTTGAGATGGCAGCCCTCCATCCTTCCGCTCCGTGAAGGTGGAACACCAACCACTGGCCACTGGCATCCCGCTCCGTGAATGCCTCTGTGGCTACTGCCGCTCCGTGCAGTGTTTTGTTGCATGAAAGTGGAACACCAACTACTGGCCACTGGCATCCCGCTCCGTGAATGCCTCAGTGGCTACTGCCGCTCCGTGCAGTGTTTTGCTGCCTGAAGGTGGAACACCAACTACTGACCACTGGCATCCCGCTCCGTGAATGCCTCAGTGGCTACTGCCGCTCCGTGCAGTGTTTGCTGCCTCCTCTCTATTTATGCCCACTAGACACGATGGATCCACAGTGTTTATCCCACGCCCCTTTGAAGTCCTTAACAGTTTTAGACTTCACCACTTCCTCCGGAAGGGCATTCCAGGCATCCACCACCCTTTCCGTGAAGAAATACTTCCTGACATTGGATCTTAGTCTTCCTCCCCGGAGCCTCAGCTCATGACCTCTGGTTCTGCTGATTTTTTTCCTACGGAAAAGGTTTGTCGTTGTCTTTGGATCATTAAAGTTTTTCAAGTATCTTAAAGTCTGAATCATATCACCCCTGCTCCTCCTTTCCTCCAGGGTGTACATATTTAGATTCTTCAATCTCTCCTCGTACGTCAACCGATGAAGATCCTCCACCTTCCTGGTCGTCCTTCTCTGTACCGCTTCCATCTTGTCTTTGTCTCTTTGTAGATACGGTCTCCAGAACTGAACACAGTACTCCAGGTGAGGCCTCACCAAGGACCTGTACAAGGGGATAATCACTTCCCTTTTCTTACTCGATATTCCTCTCTCTATGCAGCCCAGCATTCTTCTGGCTTTTGCTATCGCCTTGTCGCATTGATTCGCAGACTTCATATCATTAGACACTATCATCCCAAGGTCCCTCTCCTGCTCCGTGCACATCAGCCTTTCCCCCCCCATCAAATACAGTTCATTCAGATTTCCACTCCCCATATGCATGACTTTGCACTTCTTGGCATTGAATCTCAGCTGCCATATCTTCGACCACTCTTCCAGTTTCCTTAAATCCCGTCTCATTCTCTCCACTCCTTCCGGCGTGTCCACTCTGTTGCAGATCTTAGTGTCATCCGCAAAAAGGCAAACCTTACCTTCTATCCCATCCGCAATGTCGCTCACAAAGATATTGAACAGGACCGGTCCCAACACCGATCCTTGCGGTACACCACTTAAAACCGCTCTCTCTTCAGAGAAAGTACCATTTACCATCACACATTGTCTTCTGTCCGTCAACCAATTTGCAATCCAGGTCACCACCTCGGCACTCACTCCTAAGCTTCTTGTTTTATTCACCAGTCTCCTGTGCGGAACCGTATCAAAAGCTTTGCTGAAATCCAAGTAGATGACATCGAGTGCTCTTCCTTGATCCAATTCCTTGGTTACCCAGTCAAAAAAGTCAATCAGATTTGTCTGACAGGATCTTCCCCTGGTGAATTCATGTTGCCTCTGGTCCATCAATTCTCCGGACTGTAGATATTTCACTATTCTCTCTTTCAGCAGCGACTCCATTACTTTTTCCATCACTGAAGTGAGGCTAACCGGTCTGTAGTTACCAGCCTCCTCTCTGTTCCCACTCTTGTGAAGCGGGACCACCACTGCTCTTCTCCAATCTCTCGGTACCACTCCCGTTTCTAGGGATCTACTGAACAGGTCACACAGCGGACCCGCCAGAACATCTCTGAGCTCCCTCAGTATCCTTGGATGAATCCCATCAGGCCCCATGGCTTTGTCCACTTTCAGGATCTTTAGCTCTTCCCATACATTTTCTACTGTAAAAGGATTTTCATCTATTCCACTTCCCTCCAGTTTCTTGTTGTGTAGAGATGGTCCTTCTCCAGGGTCTTCTTTAGTGAACACAGAGCTGAAGTATTCGTTTAATATTTCTGCCATTTCTTCGTCTCTCTCCACACATTGATCATTACCACCTTTCAATTTCACTATACCACTTTGGACCTTTCTCTTTTCGCTGATGTATCTGAAAAATGTTTTGTCACCATTTTTTATCTCCTTGGCAATCCTCTCTTCTGCTTGACTTTTTGCCAACTTGATTAATTTCTTTGTCTACCTCAGTTGAATCAAATATTCTTCTTTGTGTTCCTCCCTTTGGGATCTTTTATATTTCTTGAATGCTGTTCTTTTAGATTTAATTTTGTCAGCTACCTCCTTTGAGAACCAGATAGGTTTCAATTTTCTTTTGCTTTTCTTTACATTTCTAACATATAGAGTAGTTGCCTTGGTGATTGCTTCTTTTAGATTGGTCCACTGCTGCTCCACATCTCTCTCATTCTCCCATCCTTTTAGTTCTTCCTCCAGGTACTTCCCCATTTCCTCAAAGTCCGTGTTTTTGAACTGTAAAACTCGGGTCTTTGTGGCTCTTTTCCCTATTCTTTTAGTGATATTAAACCATACCGTTTGATGATCACTGGTGCTGAGGTGGGTGCCCACCTGGACATCGGAGACATTATCTCCATTAGTGAGCACTAAGTCGAGTATAGTTCCTTCTCTCATGGGTTCCAATACCATTTGTTTGAACAAAGATACTAGAGATGTGAATCGTGTCCTCGATCGTCTTAACGATCGATTTCGGCTGGGAGGGGGAGGGAATCGTATTGTTGCCGTTTGGGTTTGTAAAGTATCGTGAAAATCGTTAAAATCGTGAGCCGGCACACTAAAACCCCCTAAAACCCACCCCCGACCCTGGGGATCCAGCGGCGGTCCGGAACGGCGGCGGTCTTATTTCTTGCTCTACTTAATTTTTTCCCTAATATATTTCATTAGCTTAGCTCCAGCTGAGTTTGCCCAAAGGTGGCTAACTGCACTGTTTGTGTAAGACAGGTTATTCCAACTCCCGTGTCCCGCTTCTCTTAAGGAAATCAAAGCTGCATCTGTGCTTTAAATTACCTGGGGATCCAGCGACGGTCCGGAACGGCGGCGGTCCAGAACAGCCTCCTGCAATTGAATCGTGTTGTCTTCAGCCGGCGCCATTTTCCAAAATGGCGGCGCAAAATGGCGGCGGCCATAGACCAATACGATTCGACTGCAAAAGGTCGTTCCGGACCCCCGCTGGACTTTTGGCAAGTCTTGTGGGGGTCAGGAGGCCCCCCCAAGCTGGCCAAAAGTTCCTGGGGGTCCAGCGGGGGTCCGGGAGCGATTTCCTGCCGCGAATCGTTTTCCGTACGGAAAATGGCGCCGGCAGATCGACTGCAGGAGGTCGTTCAGCGGGGGTTCCGGACCGCCGCTGAACGACCTCCTGCAGTCGATCTCCTGCCGGCGCCATTTTCCGTACGGAAAACTATTCGCGGCAGGAAATCGCTCCTGGACCCCCGCTGGACCCCCAGGAACTTTTGGCCAGCTTGGGGGGGCCTCCTGACCCCCACAAGACTTGCCAAAAGTCCAGCGGGGGTCCGGAACGACCTCCTGCAGTCGAATCGTGTTGGTCTATGGCCGCCGCCATTTTGCGCCGCCATTTTGGAAAATGGCGCCGGCTGAAGACAACACGATTCAATTGAGGGGGCCGTTCCGGACCGCCGCCGTTCCGGACAGCCGCTGGATCCCCAGGTAATTTAAAGCATTTGGGGGGGGTTCGGGAGGGTGGGGGATTTAATTTAAAGGGTCGGGGGTGGGTTTTAGGGGGTTTTAGTGTGCCGGTTTTCCTGCCCTCCCCCTTCCCCCGATTTACGATTTTTTGACGATAAATCGGGGGAATTGGTATTGTATCGTGGCCCTAATGATTTTTGACGATTTAAAATATATCGGACGATATTTTAAATCGTCAAAAAACGATTCACATCCCTAAAAGATACTATTTGTTTCTTTAGATGGTTGAATAGAACATAACAACTTTGAAAGTATTCTGCCTTTCATGAGACTGGTAAGGGAAGAATTATTGCAAGCCATATTTATGTGAAACGCTATGGTAAAAGTCTCATGATCAAGAATAATGTGTTCATTTAGCCTTTATTGTATGGATTTCACCAGGCTGGACAATAAGCCTTTATTAACTTGCCAAAGTGTAATTTAATTTACTGATTTACAAACTCTTTTTCAATTTGTAAATGACTATTGAAGGTTGGATTCAAAACAGCAAAGCCTCCACAAGCAAGTTACATTGAAAACAATACAACATCAGTACTAGAGATGTGCATTCTTTTATTACAAATTAGGCAATTTAAACGAAATTGCCTAATTCGTCCTGGTTCGGGTAACCCGAACCCCGACACGGATTTTCCCCGAACTATGAGGAAAATTCGTTGTTCGGGTTAACGTGGGGGGGGGGGGGGGGAGGCACCTTTATTAAAAAAAAAAAAAAAAAAAAAACCACCCCAACCCTTACAATTTAGTTTATTGCAGCCCCCCACCCTTCGGACCCCCCAAAACTTGCCTACAATCCATTGTGGTCCAGTGGGGGTCACCGACGGCCTGGGAGCAGGAGAACTCTCCCGGGACCCCCTCTGGACCACCACAGATTGTAGGCAAGTTTTTGGGGGGTCCAGAGGGTAGATGGGTTGCAATAAACTAAATTATAAGGGTTGGGGTGGGTTTTTCATTTTTTAAGAAAATCACTGAACAAAAAAAAAAGGACCCGTTGAAAAATGAAGTTTTCCACGGGTCGCCGGAGCTGATATGCAAAAACTAAACACATCTCTAATCAGTACAATCATAAGAAATAATACAGAAAACATTAATGCCTCCACAATCAGGGTACATAGATATATCTTGTATTTCAACATGATCTTAGATACAAAGAAAATGGGAGAAGTTAAATAATCTCTAAAGGTGAATGATACTCCCATTCTGATTTCTCTCAAAGCCACATCTGGCATTTCTTCTTTCTACAGATGCCACAGAGTGCATGAAGTGCCCCGATGACCAATGGCCCACTAAGAGACAAGATGCATGCCAGAAGAAGTCCATCGAATTTCTGTCCTATCAAGAACCCTTGGGTATGGTTCTGGCTGTTACCTCTGGGCTTGGTGCCCTGATACCATCTGCTATCCTTGTTGTTTTCATCCAAAACCGCCACACCCCAGTTGTGAAAGCAAACAACCGTGAACTCAGCTACCTCCTGTTATTAGCCCTCATTCTGTCCTTTGGGTGCTCATTAGTATTCATAGGCCACCCCACAACACTGACCTGCATGGTGCGACACATGACATTTGGCATTGCATTTGCCATCTGCATCTCTTGCCTGCTGGCCAAAACCATCATGGTGGTCATAGCCTTCAAGGCCACCAAGCCAACCAGCAACCTAAAGTTATGGGTGGGACCACGACTGCCCAACATCCTAGTATTAGCCTGCAGTCTTGTCCAGGTCCTCATCTGTGTCACTTGGCTGATTGTGGCTCCCCCATTTTACCAAATGAACATGAAATCCCAGATGGGAAAGATAGTCCTTGAATGCAATGAAGGGTCATTGGTTGCATTCTGGTGCATGCTGGGATACATGGGCTTGTTGTCTACTATCAGCTTCATTGTAGCGTTTTTAGCTAGAAAGTTGCCCGACAGCTTTAATGAGGCTAAGTTCATCACCTTTAGCATGATTATATTCATTGCTGTCTGGCTCTCTTTCATTCCTGCTTATCTAAGCACGACAGGGAAATACACAGTGGCTGTGGAAATATTTGCAATTTTGTCCTCCAGTGCTGGCTTGTTGGGTTGTATATTCTTCCCCAAATGTTATATCATCCTAATCAGACCAGACATGAACACCAAGGAATTCCTAATGGGGAAAGCCACAGGGAGCCTCAAGAAAACAAAGTAATTGCCTTGTAACATATTGGTTAATAAATATCAGAGCTTATATAATGTAATCCTGTTTTCTGAAAATACTTTTGCTTGAAGCAGTAGGCCTAGTAAATAAGAAAAGAACTTGGTTGACAGGTGATCTAAAAATATCACCCCTCGTAAAGTTGAACATTAGGAATTACAATTAATATAATCTCCTCCAATCTAGTGCTGCCAGAGATTGCAAACACTTCACTAAAAATTTATAAAGCTTGGTGGCATCTCTGAAAGATAAATTTTATTCAGACCCTGTGTGTGCTGGATTACATCCTGACGTTCATTTCATCCATCTTCA
Organism: Rhinatrema bivittatum; assembly: GCF_901001135.1. Lineage (NCBI taxonomy): Eukaryota > Metazoa > Chordata > Amphibia > Gymnophiona > Rhinatrematidae > Rhinatrema > Rhinatrema bivittatum. The sequence continues at coordinate 11,970,571 of NC_042633.1, forward strand.
TAGCCAGTTTTCTCTCTGATCCTGTAAACCAGAATTTATTAAACTTGTCATGGTGACCCTACAGCCCATTGGGGGTTTCAAAATATCCACAATGAATATGCATGAGACAAATGTAGATATTCTGGGTCTGCCAAGTATGTACATTTATGTAATTTACATCCATTGTGAGTATTGCACACAGGTCAGCCAACATATCTTTCTGATCTGATAATGCATTATTCTTCTTCCAAACAGGGTTTAAATCAATTTTCACTTATTAAGATTTCTTTAGAGACCACTCAACAAACCACTTTTAGTCATCAAGCAGCCCAGTAGTATAGCTCACTTGCCTTTGACTTTAATCTTGAGTTAGATTATTTAGAAGTCAGGAAGAATGTTAGGGCTTGTCTTTTCTATCATTTATTGAAATCATTGGGTGATTTGGACCTGTGTTTCTCAATAATAAGAAGGTAACTTTCAAACTGACATGTGGGCTCTCCTTGGGGTGTGTGCATCATCATGCACTAGATACGCCTCCATTTTATATCTTGTACATGTTGTGAAGGTTCTCTACTCCCAGGAAGATCCACAGCTGCTCTGGACCACCAATGCTTCTTTTCCCGGTGGATCCCTTCTGAAAACTCAGCAGCAATTAGCTCCTCCGACCCCGACGTGGGCCACTGGTCCATGTACAGGGCTTGCACAAGGCAAAAACTCACAGTAAAAACTTTTTAAAATATATCTGAAGCAGAAAGCCTGTGAGGGAGTCAATTGGACCGTTAGATGATCGAGGGATTAGAGGGGCACTTAGAGAAGAAAAGGCCATTGCGGAAAGATTAAATGATTTCTTTGCTTTGGTGTTTACTGAAGAGGATGTTGGGGAGGTACCTGGAAAGCGTAATTTTTGTTTGGCTCGCAGACAGCTTCTGCTCTCTGGCTCTACTCCGGGCCCTCCCCGAGGTGATCGGACCGGGTTTTCCTTCCCGGAGACAGCCTGCGCTTCATCACAATGTATATGAGTGAATGTAATAAAAACAGCCTCACTGCATTCATATGTGTATACAATTTTAACTGGGCACGAAACTATGCACATAAATCTCCCTTCTACTATTTAAACCATGAAATATAAAAGGAGCGCACATCCACACCATTACCAGTTTCACCAGTTCATCCACCAGCTCACTCAGCTGTTAGGTCCTCCAACTCCATCGTCTGCACCCCTTTACCCCCTGTTTATTTATGTACACATCTCAAGGCCACACCCTGAAACATCACACCTCACCCAGCCCATTACCAATTCCTGCCTCTTTTATAGAAGTTTGACATGTATGTACAGTACGAGATACACGCATATCTAGGAGCTTTTATTTATTTGTATTTATTTATTTAAATTCTTTTACTATACCGATACTCAAGACGAGGTCTTATCGTACCGGTTTACAATAGAACCGGGGAAACCAATTAACAACTAAGTAGAAGGTAAAGTTGCATTAAACAGGGAGCGAAAACATGGGAGATGGAAGACAGGAAAGATTTTAAATGATAACAACTAGAGAGTGATAAAATAATCAAAAAACAATAGAGTAGCGAGACATAAACAGAGATTTATCCTAGGCGATTATTAACATAATATATCCTGTGGGAGGAGGAGACATGGGGAGGTGAGCAGTCAGGGCAGGCACTGGAAACGGGGAGGGGGGGAGGGATTAGGGAAGAGGTCGAAGGGGTGAGAGTCAATGTTGGTTGATAGAGGTTCCTTCAACGGTAAGCTTGTGTGAACAGCCAGGTTTTCAGTTTCTTTCTGAAGGAGAGATGGCATTGTTCCTGGCGTATATCTGGGGAAAGCGAATTCCAATGGAGCGGACCTGCTGTCGAAAGTGCTCACTTGTGAATAGAGTTGTGGACCGAGGATTTTTTGAGGGGGGGGGCCTTGAGCGAACCTTTGTAGGTGGTTCTGATCGGCCTTGCGGAAGTATGTAGTTCGAGAGGGATGGCGAGTTGGAGTGTGGATTGTTGGTAGATGGATTTGTGGATGATGGTGAGAGCCTTGAAGAGTATTCTATATTGGATGGGTAGCCAGTGTAGGATTTTTAGGATTGGTGTGATGTGGTCCTTACGACGTGTGTTTGTAAGGATTCTGGCCGCTGCGTTTTGCAGCATCTGTAGAGGTTTAGTAGAAGAGGCGGGGAGACCGAGTAGTAGAGCGTTACAATAATCGATCTTTGAAAACAGTATGGCTTTAAGCACTGAATGGAAATCCTGGAAGTGTAAGAGTGGTCTTAGCTGCTTCAGGACCTGTAGCTTAAAGAAGCATTCTTTGGTTGTAGCGTTAATGAACTTTTTGAAATTCATTCTAGAGTCATTCATTCTAGAGTCATTCTAAAATTCAGTGCAGGATTTTTAAAATTCACCCCTAAACTTTCATATAGGGTCATTTATCAAAATGCCTTAATGCATGCAAAAACCACCACAATGCATGGTCCAATGCAAATTTTTAAAAGGGGAGGGAGTGGGGAGGAGACATGGTGGGAATTCTGTAAAAGGGGGCTAGTTTTGCAAAGCAATAATGCATGATATTACATAGTTTTAATGCTGAAAATAACTATTGTTTTTAATTGTGTAATGTTATGTGAAATCCCTATGATACAAATTGTGATTTTCTTTTGCAAATGCTGTTTTGGGTATTTTTAGGTTGGGGAAGAGCATTGGGAAAGGGGAAAAGAAGAGACAAAGAGAAGGAAGAAGAGAGAGCCGCTGAAAGCAAGCAGCTATTTATGCTACTGTAGGAGGCCTGCCTAGTAACTCGAGGTGAGCTTTAGTTAGTAGTGTAGGGCTTAGGGGCCACTTTTACATGCAGAGTGAGACGTACGAACAGAACAGTGCAAATGGTCTTGCTCTGCTTGGAAAGTTACCAATCTCAAGCTTGTCTCCTCTGAATTCCTTAGCCTATGTGCTTTAAGGTAGCCACAGATAGGATAAGGACTGTAACTACTACTGGCAATCAGAACAAATAAACTACTCTGCAGATTTTCTATGTACCTACATTAAGCAGGACAACATGAATAGCCCTAAGCTGGACAGGCAAATGGTCTTCCTGTACCCTGACATCTCCATATTTCCCAATAGCTAGCTGTGACAGGTCATGCAAGATTAATAGCTTCAAACACAGCTTTGTCTTGGGTTCAATGAGGTGAAGCTTTTGTTATGTGATATCAGGGTATGATTATAGTCATCACTAAATAAATTCTGATTCACTGGTGAATTTCAACAACAGGTAAATGCATGACACTATCCTATTGCCAATCCAGCATTCAGATACTCATACCAGCATCCTTGTACATCCTCCCTGAGTAGCTAATATAACCAACATGACAAACCAAGAGCCAAGGCCCTCACCATCTGTTTATGATAGTAGCATGGCGCAGCTGTGCATGGTTGTGTGCAACCCCTACGAGACATGCTAACTTGCAATGATCTGTGAGAAGTTTGGGATTGCCACGATGTTTGACATGTGCTTCCCAAAAAGCTGTAAGTGAAGGACTGCTATGTGAGCATTAAGTTGTCAGCACGGCCTCTGAAACAGCTGAGGCAGTGCTGACACCAGTCTTGCAGGCCCATATAACACAAAGCATCCAATGTACACGTGGATATATTCAGATGCACATGGATATCAGCTAGGGAATCTGGCTGCAACATGTTGAGTCTGTGATTGATGGTTTTAATTGTCAACCCGTAGCTTCAGGCTGTGCTTTTAAGCAGCTGAGTTGCTTGTTATTTCTAAGTTCTTGTTAGGATTAGTTAGTGTGTGGGCCCTGGACCGAGGTGAGAGATGTTACCGCCCACAGGGAGGAGCCCCGTGAGCCTCAACGTCAGGAGGTGAGGTCTCAGTGACATCAGACACAGTATCAGGCTAGAGTCTTTATTAAAGAGAAAGGAGTGACACCACCCATGGAACGGGGGATGCCAGAGAAGAGGTCTCACAGACCCAGAGACACAAGGTCCAAGGATTGGAGAATACCCAGAGGAGATACCTCCGTAGCGTTGGTATTGACCCACAGAGTGGGGTATACCGATGATGACTTCCGTAGAGATGTTAGTGGCCCATGGATCAGGGTACACCGGAGAGGTTCCTCGGTAGTGATGATAGCGATCTGCAGAGCAGGTGTGCTGATGAGGTCCATAGTAGTGATGGTAATGACCCATGGATACCGATGATATCCTCCATAGAGATAGTAGTGGTCTGCAGAGCAGGGTACAACAGCGAGGCCCGCAATAGAGATGGTAATGGTCCGCAGAGCGGGGTACACCAAAGGGATCCTCGGTAGAGCAGGAAGTAGTCCGCGAAGTGGGGTACTCACAGGAAGAGTAGTGGAGGTTCCAGGGAAGCCCCGGGGAACAGTGCAGGCAGAAGTACCAAACGGTAGGCCCTCCGAGGAGCGGATAGCCAAGATGAGGAGAAGGTCCCCGAGGAGCGAGTACCCAAGAAGTCTGTGCTTGGAAGCAGGAACTGGAATGCAGGTGCTCAGAGAGCGAGGTGGATTTAGCAAGGAAGGGAACTCTTTGCCAAGTCATCGGTAGGCAGGGCAAGCTGGCTTAAATATCCTGGAGGGATGACGTCATCTGGAGGGGACATCCCCGAGGTTCCCGCAATGATGGCTTTAAGATTGGCCAGTGAGCGCGTGCGCACATCTATGGAATACTGGCGACAAGATGGCAGTCGGCGGCGTCCGTGCCGCCCCAGGGGGCCTGGGAATGGTAAGCAGGCCGTCGGCAGCTGGCGGCAGCTGCCAGTCTAATCCACGGATTCAGGGAAGTAACGAGAGAGGTGAGCAAGAGAGGTCGCAGCTGTCTGCGACCGACAGGCGTTACAGTTCTTAAAGAGAACTTTGCTCAGTGTCATAGGCACGGGTGTTGTTTCATCATACCTATGCAACTATCTTGCCAACATGTAAGAGTGAGGACAGGATCAAAGACTTGGCAGAGGCAAGCAAGAAGACGCAAGCTATGGCAAGCTGTGGTACACTGTGTATGCAATGCTACATGAATACTATGGTGAGACATGTCTCTTTTGGACTGATAATCTGAATACATTAAGACAGCCACACCTCTGGAGTTAGGTTTATTTTGTGTCTACTTTGTCTACTACTGTCTAATGCACCTATTGTTGCATTATCACGATATTGCCTAACTAGGCCTAACTGGTTTCTTTTACACACTGACAGAAGACCTGTGAGTATAAGAAAGATAGAGATGAGACCAACTAGAACCACTCCATTGGGCTTTCTTCCCTGGAAGGAGAAGGACTAGATGATAACTAACATCAATGGAATGGTGTAAAATGCTTTGCTGAAGCTGGCTACCAGTCTGTATGGTCTCGCCAGTTTCTGCTGGGGGACATAGGGGATTTTCATATAAATCTGGAACTATGCGTACTGGGATGCCATACTGTAGAGACAGATTATGGAAGGCACAGCAGAACAGCACTATCTCAACAATTCTGGGTTGGGCATACATTAAAACTCCCTTCATTTTGTCCAAACAGAAAAATCTACTATTGAGAACTCTGAAAGTGCCTCATTCTATGACACAGCAGGTTGAACAAAATGCCTTATTGTACTTCATCTCTGCTGGTGTGTTTGGAAGCATGATGAGTGTAATAAGCCAATTCCTGCAACCATAGCTGGAATCTACTGTACCAAAGAGAGAACAGCAACATCACTCACACTGCCATAATTTAGTTATCTTGCAGTCAACTCACAGCAGGCTTTAAGACACTAGATGTAAAGCTCTAGTTCACATGAAGCATAGAAAACTATTTTCAAACCCTTAGTCCATGCCACCTTTTACGTGAACACTATATGTGCTAAAGTACTTTGTTATGCTGTGTCAGATCTTCATGACTGGAAACATGTGTCTAGGGTGCATTCAAAAGGTATACATGTCATTCACAAGCAAGCAATCTCTATCTATTTCTAGCACTCCTGTAACACTGAAGCTGTACATCACAGCTGCCACACATTTCATTGCAGAAGACATCAACCTCGTGATATTGTTGTTTATGTCCCTGGCTGTTCAGCAGCATGCCCTCCAGAGATACACGTTTGTCAGAAATAACACACTGAATAGGATTGTTCCAAAAGGCAAGTCCCAGAGTTTCCATTGAACCCCTATACCCTTGTAATGGTGAAGACAAACTGTGGTTGACATCCTGACTGTCAGAGCTGAAAAGATGCACACAGGATACCAATATGGGCACCAATAGCCAAGAGCCAACAGCACTAATGAGGCATGCCTGACCTGGGAGTCTCTGCATCATGTGCCCAAAAAGGTTTGGGTAGACAAGTTACTTTTCAACAGCTCCAAGAGAGAGGTTTTGAACTGATCAGTTGAAAGTCCATAGTGCTTGGACACACACTGACTTTAGTGGATAGTGGTTGCTAGGGACACATAATATTAGTAAGCATCTACCTCATAGAGAGAGAAAGCTGGGCCCTGGCACTATAGCTGGTTGACCTAACTGCACAAGCCACTTGCATGTAACTGATGCAGTCACATGCCTGGCAGCCCCCTGTGTCAGTATCATTTGATGTAAACACATAGCCAGAGAGGGACTATAGTAAGAGGCACCACTCTTACCTATGAGCCAGCTGTCATCATAGAGGTCGTCTTCAAGTAGTTCAAACAAGCCAGCTTGCCTAAATATAAAGGAATCGTGCACAGCTCCCAGGTTCCTGGAGACCATGTGAAGGATGTGCAGTTAAGCATCACAGACCACTTTCACATTGATGGAGTGGAAGACCTTTCAGTTGAGGTAGATCTCTTCACTGCCATGGGGTGGGATGATGGCAACTTTAGTGCACTCAATAGCTCCCAGAACATTTGGAAAGTTGGCATGGCAAGAAAACAGCTCTTCAAGTCCAGCAAGTCCTGCCTTTCATGAGGGAATCTTATATAATAATGTGATTACATACAGTTATTATAACTTAGAGCAGACAGCAGGATAAAGACATTGAGACATAACCCTGATGACCCCGACTGTTGTTGGGAAGGAGCCAGATGCCATAAAATGGAGCGTGCACAATAGTTTGGTGAGGCCTGGTATAGTGTGGCATATTTCTGTGACAGGATCCAGATCCCCTCTAACATTTGATATAATTCCGGGATAGTCTGTGATAGCTGAGGCCGTACCTCATAACCACATTTTCCGCTGGCATCCCTAGCAATGCATTTCATGGATGAAAGATGCACTCCCTCTGCCACCTGTATGCCCTTCAGTGTGACAAGCCCTGTCATGGACCAGGGTGCTCCACCGGAGGGGCTGACAGCTCTGGCTCTGGTGCCGGTATGTCCCTTGGAGGTTTTGGACCTCCTTTGCCTGTTGTTGTTGTTGCTGTCATTATTGTTGCTGTTGTTGAACAGCCTGAAGCATCCAACATCCCACTACTAGTTCACTTCCACCTAACATTGTAGCTTTAGGAAGCTAGAGCAGATAAGAAAAGCTGTTTTTATTGGTGGCCATGTCAATTAAATTCTTTTAAATATTCCAAATATTATAGCAAGATGGATACAGGGGATATCTGGGATGGGGTGTTCTATACCCCTAAATTGGCCTCAGTTGGAGTTTTTGGAGTCTTTTAGTGCTAAAATTGGTGATGTTTTTGTACACCTAGATAAAGGCTTTAAAAATCATTACATAAGGTGATGACAGAGCAGTGATCTTATTGAGGATGTCAGTATTAGTAATGGGGCTCTATCTATCTAATAGCTTAGTCTACCGGATAAAAAATGTGTGAATGCACTTCTGAGAGTTCCCCAGCTGCAAGACATAGAAGGTGCACATTGTTTGGACAGTCTAAACTAGAAGTGAAATCACAACAAGGAACTTCCACCTAATTCTGTGAACTGATTAGATAATTTTCACCCAAGCAGAAGGGGGGGGGGAAGAGATAGAGAGAGGGGGGGGGGGGGGTATTGTTAGTTTCCTTAACTGTTACCTTGTCTACTAAATACTTCTGTACCTTTCTGGAATGTACATTGTGTTAGAAGATGGCTCAAAAGTGATCCAAGACCGCAATTTGGTGAGATGGCTGAGAGCATCTTTCTTACCTGTCCACTTGAATTCCTCGAAATGCCGCACTCAGCCTGCAAAAGGAGGGCGAGGGAGAATTTTGCTTCGGAGCCTCACTTGGCCCTTCCGGTGGTGGGGCCTATGGAAGCTCACGTCCACCAGGATACAGGAACTCCGGCAGTGATTTCCCTGGCCGAGTCTCGGGGGGAAGAGCAGTCCGAGCAAGGCTTTGAACTTTTAAGATCTTTGTCCCCGGAGGAGAGGTCTCCTCCTGTAAACCCAGCTGAGAGATGAGCCTGCCAGCTGCGAGGAGAAACGGAGGTGCTGGAGATTAGCGCCTCGGAGGAATCTCAGCCGGAGCCAACGTTGCTGGAGGAAGGAGCCTCAGCACTTCAACAGAGCTATGGGGGAATGGGAGAAGTTCCAGCTAGAGTG